>NC_132999.1:60469700-61111570 GCF_048564905.1 Vicugna pacos
CAAGAAAAGGCAAGGAGTTCGGTTTCCTAACATGACGTCTTTCAACAGCTCCTTGTCTGCTCCTCTTCCAGTTTCCCTTGATTTTATATTTTCCATATCCTAATTCCCCTGCACTGTTAAAGAGGAAGCAGAGAGCACCCAGGCTTCATGCTGCAAAATTAATGAAGGTGTCAAGCTGTCGAGCTGAATCACTCCAAAGGAATGTAATGACTCAGTGTCCAAGATGCTCCCTAGGAGAACTGTGAGCTCACTCGGTGACGGTGGCTGGTGACTCCAACACTAAAAATACGCAGCAGACAGTGCCCAGGACCTTCCTAATGATACCACTGCCTCTACTTCCTATTCCCTTTCTCTCCACCACAAGTTGGGTTTGATGCTTTCCGAAGGTTACTTCTCCTACCTCCATTACCTTCATACGTTCAGCAGACTTCAGTTCCCACTTTTTTTGAAGTCAGGCCAGACAGAGATTGGTAAAGCTCTCTCTAGTCATGTACTATTGAGATGTGGGATGATTGGGAAGGGGACGAAGAAAGGTTACATTGTGGACAGTGACACCTTCACGCATCAAGTCATCACTGGGGGTCAGATGCTGAACTGCTGACCACCAGGTAGTGCAGGGCAGGGTCCCTTATGATGGCTGAGTAACTTCTGCTCTGAGGGCAACAAGAGGGGCTCCTGGATTCCAAGGAAGATAAGCTCTGGATCAAGAAATTCTGTCTACTGGCATCCCACATACAGCAAAAACGTAAACCTTTGAGGAGCCACTAAATGGCACTCCTACCAGATATCCTACAAGAAAATGGGAGAGATTAAATGTTAAAAAATAGATTTGAATACTAAAAAAGAAGTAGTCACAGCCTAGTACAGTTCTAATTCAAAAAGATAGCAAGAAAATAATTAGAAATGATAAATGTGTGTAGCCTTTAAATCATCTTCAGATCCCCTGGAAAGCAGGAAAAAGTGAATAATTAAATCTGCTACTGGGGGGGAGGGTATAGCTCAGTGATAGAGTGCATGCCCAGCATGCACAAGGTCCTGGGTTCAATCCCCAGTACCTCTATTAAGTAAATAAGTAAATAAATAAACCTTATTACTTCCCCCCCAAAAAAGTCAAAAATAAAAAAATAAGATTGACCACAAATTGCAATAAACACGTGAAAAGGTGCTCAACCTCCTTAATCAACAGGGAAATGCAAATTAAAACCACCACACATCTACCAGTATGGCTAAAAACAAAACAAACAAAAAAACCTGCTACTAAGAGAAGATCTCCGAGTACTAGTTCCTGCTACTATTTTGGATTCTGCCATGGTCTAAGGGGAAAAACAGAAGCAAGAGTTCCAAAAGTAAAATTCATAACAGAGAAAGCTGGTGGACTCAAAAATCTTCAAATTTACGGTACGACAAAGGGATTAGAAAGTGTTTCTATTCAACAATCAAATGATGTCAGCTCCTCTTGGGGGAAAGCCGCCCTCTTCACCCAGCACCCTGGCCCCTGCGGGTGCACAGGAACAGGCCAACCACCAAGACTGTAAGATCAGTGGAACCAACTCTGGCAGTAAGTGGGGTGACAGACATCAGATGTACCTCACATCCATATGAAATAAGTTGGCGGCCAGGTTCAATTTTCTAAGAAAGGGGTATCTAACATAGGTTACACCTCTCTAGATGACTCCGGGAGTAACTCATCCACACAGAGTGTGGTGCAGAGAAGCAAGATGAGCTATGCCTCTGACAAAGACGATGAATGAGTCGTCATTTTTTACACATCATTAGGAGGCACTGAAATAAGGACTGTGGAACTGATTCCTGTACCCATTGCCAGATGTGTACCCACAGACTGCCTTTAGTACCAAGATGTAAATTCGGGAGAGAATCTCAATCAAGAGATATCAGTCCAGTTGCCTCCCCTGATAAACCCCAACTTAGAAATTTTTAGCTCAGCAAAGAAATCCAGAGCACATAGAAAGAATTAAATGGAAATCATGGCTTTGAACCATTCAGTGACCTTTTACTAAACACTATACACATTCCCATACTCAACAACCACAGCTTCCAGCAAACAAACACTTTTAAAAACAAACAATGCAACAAAGGCCTATTAGACTAACCAGAGCCATGTTGGCCACGAGGCTGTCATTACAGGTCTCTCACCTCTAACGGGAAGATGAAAAGCAAAGTCTTAAAGCCCTGCACCTGATGTTCTTACCAATCTTGGACATAATTCACTTACAATTAACGCAAAATTTAAACAATTCTCACCATTAAGCAAATCAGTTCTATTGAGCACCCGCCTCCTCCTCCTCTAAATCAGTGGCAACTCATTTCTAATTCCTTCCAGTTCTGTCTGGGAAACAGAGAGAAGTTCACTTTTTGTTATCTGAAGGATTATGAATCACCATCTTGCTTTTCAGTCTTCTTCACTTTCCATGCCCCACTGGTGCTAGGGTGAAATACTTTGAAATCAAAAAAATCCCTACATGTCCTCAATTTGGCAAAAGCTTCCTGAGACATCGCTCATCGTTTTCTGTTCCTTGTCCTTTCTCTCTTCTTGCCTGTTTAAACACATGGACACAGAGTTATTAACTTTTACAGGAAAGCCAAATAAAATAATGTCGAAGCAAAAACGCGGTGACGTCAGGCTGCAGCTAGCACCATTCATCTGTGGGAATCTGATTAGCGCTCGAGTGGCAGAGCTACCTGGAAAAGTGCTCACAATCAAATAAAAAAATGATACCAAAACATTAACCTGATGGCTAAAAACTCCACATTTAAGCAGTTAAAGTAATAAAGGAGCTTTTATTGAGTATTTTTTCTATTTCATTATGCCCCAAATTGACGACGACTCCCGGATACATTTTCTAGACTTTTGGTTCCTCAAATCAAATGCTCTCTTGGACTTTTTTTTCTTTAACTAAAAGGAAACAGCATTTCTTGTAAATTTGAGTGAAAGGATGAAAGCTTCTCCTACAATATCGATATCAGCCTTGAGTGCAAACACGGCCAAATGCTGCAACAAACAGAAGCCTTTTTCGGTTTACGCGCTTTAGTTCTGAACCTGCCCACAGCCAGGAGAGAATTTTCCTCCGTGATTTTACCTCACACAAACCCTCTACTTCCTCATTCACACACATTTTGCTCGAAGTTGGAAGGGAACAGAACGTGGCAGAGTGGCAGGGCAGAAAGTGGACCAGGCCTCAAGAAACCTGCACCCCAAGACCAACCCTGACACTAACATGTCCTCAAACGTGGCGCCTCATGCCCCAGCTCTGTGCCTCAGATGCCTTCATTTCTGTAAAATACAGGCTTAGGTAGATGGCCTTCTGGACCCTCCAGTGGCACCATTTTATAATCTCTAAGTTGATTCCACCAGGCAGCCTACAATACTTCGGCCAGGGACATGGGCAAGGATCAAGGAGGGTCAAGGACAGGACCCAACCATTCCGGGCTCAGCTTTCCAACCTCACCCAATTCAAGGAAAGGAAAAAACCCACAAGGAGGAGGAAGGAGAGAGGGAAAGGGAGAGAAATGGCTGTTGCCAAAAAAGAAATGACAAATTCCATCTATTTTACACATAGCAAACCTTTATTCATATTATTTACTATTTATTTCACATTCAAGCTTAGTTACCTGGTGTCCAAATCACATAAGATTAAAAACTGCAAATGAGTAAGGAGAAATGAGCCAGCCAGCAAGAGATACTCACAGAACAAAGACCAGATAGTGAAAAAAAGCCTAGCTACAAATGTCAGGAAAGAATCGCCTATGGAAAGCAAACAAAAAGCTCAAGAAGTTTATTAGTCCGGGGTCATTCAGTACAGGCAGAGTCATTCAGAGGAGGGGCTCATATACAACAGGTCTGTATTTCAACAGGTTTGAGAACAGAGTTATACGTACAACACAATGTAAATATTTACATCTAAAATGATGGTACTGAGTCATCAGGATTATTTTCCAGACACTCTGCCTAATAAAGCAAGAAAGCATATAACCCATTTTACGTAATTTCCAGCCAAAAGTTTTGAAGTGGTGTGTTTTGTTTTCATATGGATCTCGATGGCCAGCTAGAAGAGTGGCTATCCAGAATGACTCACTCCAGGAGGGTGACACAGATGGCGGTTTTCCTGAACTGAACAAAAACAATTTTTATTCAAGTTAGATTAAGGAGCAGGAAGCCAACGATTAAATAATGAATAGGTACTAAGCATTCACTGGGTCCGCACAGCACACCAAGAATGAGCAAAGATACTGCTTTTATAGTTAAACCTAGGACAGGGAAAGCCATCTGGTCCCATACATGATCCAGGACTGCCCCCTTCAACAACCTTGACAAGTGATCAGTGAGCCTCCACTTGAAATGCCTATGAAGAACAGAGAACTCACTCTCTTAGGAAACTGGCAATTCTTTTTCAGGAGTCCTTCTTTAAACTGAGTTGAAATCCACTTTCCTGAACCTTCCATCCTAGAGTTCCAACCTGACTCTAGTTTTCTGAAGGAGAATAATACTGACTGATCCACTTTTTTGAAACAATGCTGGGTGAGGATTTAGGATAGGCCTCTGTCACTCGGCTATCTTTTCTATAAAAGCATTTCCCTTACGCTGCTTATTAACTAAATGTGAACACCCGTTTCACTGTATAACAGTATCATGAATTGTGCTCTTAAGCTTGGTAAGAGCAGCCTTGCCCTTTCTGGGAGAGCCAAGGCTACACCTGTAATGTCAGAATGCATTAGCAATAATAAAGGCCACAGTAATGCAAGAGACGACTTCATACACACGTCATTCCAGAATGGCTAAATTCAATCAAATATGGCAGCGCTTCCTACAATGCTATGATCACCGGGGCCAGCGTGTGTGACGTGGGTCCACTTACTGGAAGCTGCTGGAAACAGAAAGTGAGCGCTCTGCTTTGAGACTGTAATGGGCAGGGTTTTTACCAGCCCATAAGTGGTTTGGCATCCTTCTTTCCCAGGAATTACCTAGAAATTCATTTAACATCTAAAGACTACAAATGAAACTTCAGAAGGCCAGAAGTACATGCAGAGAAGGAGGAGGGGGACAGTATTCTCTCACCCTCATCTTAAAGATACATGATCCTTATAGGGAGCAAAGTAAACACACAGAAGGTAGTAATCAAGAATCAAAGCCAATGACCTGGTCTTAATTTTCACTCACTCACCAACTTCTGCAGTAACTTTCTGGGAGTTACTTACCTTTCCTGTTTCTGCTTCCTCATCTGTAAAATGGAACTAACACTGCTTAGGGACTCACCAGAGTGTTACAAGGAATAATTAGTTAGCATTTATTAACACTTTTGATCTTCAAAGTAGGATTATTAGACTATAAAGCAGAGTAGACGTGGTTTGAAAAATCTTTTAAAAACCTAAAATAAAGTAAGCAGGCAAATTCGGAGAAGCAAAACAGGCTGACATCACCTCCCAACATCCAGAAAGATCCCTTCACCTCCACAGGCAGCCCCTTTCTACCCTGATCTGTATTTGCAGGTAGAAACAATAACACAAGAACCCTGCACTGGGAAAACTGGAGGAGGGGAAAGAAGAGAGAAAGGAGAAAGCGAAGGTTAGTGGAAGAACTGTAAAAAGAAAGATGAAGAAACTGAAACTGAAGAAAATGTAAAAAGGAGGAGAGAGAAGAGAGGAAAGCAAGGGGCAAGATGGAATACAAAGCAGCAAGAAATGAAGAAATGGCAAGTCCTATCCCCTAGAAGAACAGCCAAAACAGGAAGAGAGGAGGAAAAAAGAAAAACGAAGAGAAATGGAAAAGAAAACTTCATTAGGGAACAAATAAAGTGTATCCTGTTTTCAAAGAAAAAAGGTTAAAAATTTTTAAGTTAATTAAAAAAAAAAAGAGGAGGACAAAGAGCAAGGGATAGAAAAAGAGAACATAAAGCTTTAAAGGGTATGTCTGGAAACCAGAAAGCTGGAAAGGAAATCATTAGCAAGTCCACAGTGCGTCTACAGTGATACTGCGTGGATCAATTCATTTAACGCTGCCCTGTACATTTACAGAAAAGTACCTCTGATATAATAAAGGCTCATAAACACGCAGAAATTGGGTTAGACCCGTTTCGAATTCCTGCCAAACAATGGTTCAGAAAAATGAAGCTCTATTTTAATTAGCTGGACTCACGAGTGATTTGATAACAGCAGATGCTGTCTGGATGCTTTCAGCTTGATGGGCTCCACATACATGAACTTAGAGTGGTTTTGATGCAATTAGGTATTTCTCTCTGTTCCAACATGCCAGGCCCAAGGACCCAAGCCTATGTGTAGCCCCTACGTGTTGCTATATTTATCCACACATTAATATTTCAAATCATGAAGATGGGAAAAGTGACCACAGAAGACAAGGAGAAAAGTAATTTTCAAAGTCACTGGTAGATAGAAGAGAATACTCTCATGATGAATTTTTCTTTCCACTGGACAAAGAAAAGTTGGGTAACAGAGAAAAAGCAACATCTATACAGAAATATTTAATGCCAAAGCTGGAACACAACAGACTGTTACTTCCAATTTTGCGATTCCAGCCCAGTGTTTCGGCAAAGGATTAGCGCGCCTAATGCACAGCCTGACCTGGGACTAAGTGGCCTTCGAAGTGTTCTTTGTAATCAGGCATCCTATTATAACCCCACTCACCGCTCCCTGAGACAGGCAGTGGTGTTCAGGACCGCAACCCTGCGAGTCCAAGTATTTTCACCAGGTGCTTTCAAGCTGGGCACCTCACTGCCCCTCTCTCCCTTTTAAGCACTCTCTCTTCCAGAGAGCATTCTGTTTGCTTTTCCCACAGCACTCACTGCCCTCTCTGCTAGGACCACTTAGAGCACCACCACCCCACATGCACCTGCATAAAGCAAGAGCTGCTTCCAGCACCGAGACTCGCCTAATAGGAGGACCCGATCTGTTAATTATCTGTCAGTTTGTCACGGCTGGGCTGAGAAGGGGAGGATGATGAAAAGGGGGGTGCTGGGAGGAAGCTCTCTACTAGGCAGTGCACTGCTCTTCCTGAAATTCTGAATTAGGCTTTCCAAATCGTTCACCCTCTGTGGAATGACACGTAGTATAGAGGGCAGAAAAGAGAGATGCCAGAGTTTTGACCGACTCATTTGGTCAGAAGGGAGGGCACCTGAACCCCACCGCTACCTCCATAAGCACACAGGGAGAAACGCACACCCCCCCACTCTCTCCCCGAGAGGACAAAACGGACATGATGACCTTCACACCAGCTCCCCTTCGCTGGCGCTAACACGCTGAGCACGTAAATCAAGGATGAAATCCCTGTGCCAGGAAAGCAAAGGAGAAGCATTTCTTCTGTAAAGAGCCCAAAGATGCCGCCTGCTTCTGAATCAGCATTTCAGGGCAAGTGTTTGGAAGGCAGGAAGCCCCGTGCCGGCAACTGAAGGAAAAATATGTATTTATTATATACAGGAGGCCTTCTTCAAAAGTTATTTATTTCACAAAACCACTCTGCTAAATAGAGGTTTCAATCTAATTGGAACTGCAATCTGCATATTGTAAATGCACCAAATGACAGTCTTCGAGATTTTTGTTCTACTCCACAGTTTATGGGTCCACAAGTAGTAGATTTCCCAACACACAAACATACGAGAATGTAAAAAAGAGTACAGAGGAGTATCTTTTTAAATTTATATATACATAGTATAAAATATTACAATATACATATATTTTTTCCAGCCCTTGCAAACCCCAGAGGAGGGGCAGAGGGTCCAGACTGTGAGACCGGAGGATGCTTGAGATACCTCCGAGGACACAAAGCTAACCAGGGGGAAGGAGGCTCGTGGCAGCCCCAGGTTTGCTTTCAGCCATGCGCCCGGCACACAGGTCTTTGGTGAGCCCCTACTCACCACAAGTCTCTTCTTTCCTTCCTGAGGGAGGCCAAGAGGGGACCCCTATGCAGCTTAATTCTCTCTACTCCTACCCAAAACCCAACTGAGCCACGGCTAATTAACTGAGATGCAAATCGTCATGGGCCGAAATAAAGGTTTTTAACAAGAAGTAAAAAGAGACCTTATAAATCAAACAGAAAAATAAAAAAGAAGAGGGAGAGAGAGAAAGTACCCAAAGCAAAAGGTCAAGCTACCAACAACTGAGGAAATGAGAACGAAAAGGGACAGGTCAGGACTTCCCATAAAGACCTAAAATTTTCTGTTTGTACCTCTGGGTTCATATCAAAAAGCGATTTACGACAAAGGAGGCGACTCCGTTCTGGAGAAGAGAAGTGGGTGCAAAGATTCTTCAGTCCTACATACACCTGGGACTTATCTCCCTAGATTGCATTCAGATTAACTTTCTGCTCCTTGTTCCTGTCCCCCTCACTCATTTCAAGGAAAAAAAATTTTTTTCAAACACTGCATCCATAGGGCCAAAGGATATCCCTTGCGTTCTTAAAAACTTAACAAGCATCTTCCAGCGTACAGTAACTCCTTTCTGCCCTCCATACTCTGACAATACCAGCCTCTCTGTCACAGGGTGTAACCTTCATTTAAAAAAAATCAGAGCTTTAGCCTCCCATTAAAAAAGAAAGAAAAGGAAGGAAGGAAGGAAAGAAAGAAAGAGAGAGAGAGAGAAAGAGAGAGAGAGAGAAAGAGAGAAAAAAAGAATATGAATTTGAAGGGGAATTCTGCCAAAACCCAAACCTCCCAAATCTGGTTCAGCCACATTCTTGCCCACAGCCTGTACTTCTAGGTGCCTCCCTACATTTTTCAAAATGCAGCTGCACAGACCTCTTAAAATTCAGATTTCTAGCACCTATAATTACAGGGCGCTCGAGCCAGGCTCCTTTAATTAATGAACCTGACTCCTCTCTCTTCAAAGGAATCTGCATAAGGGATATATCACAGGGGTGAACTGACCCCCGGTCAGTGTTATCTGCTCTCTCTGCCTAATGGCGACCAGCACTCTGCACCTCCAATAGGAGAGTGAAGTTGCCCCAACCCTCCCCTCAACTTCCCCGCCTCCACTACACATCCCAGTCTGGCGCAAGCTTATGCAGCTAAGGCCATAAACCATTTCTTGGAACTTAAAGGAAGAGAAGGAAGTTTCCTGGGTGTGACCAGCAAAATCCAAAGAGATTCTCCCCGGTCTGAGTGCTCCCTGATCTTCCCTCTGCCAGGATGAAAAGCAGAAAGTGCAGGCAGGAGAGACTGCCACTGTTCAAGGCTGGACAAGCAACAGAGGGATCAGCCTGGGCTTTGAAAACTCTGGAAAAGCAATGAACGCAACAGGCATCCCAAAGCTGAAACAAAACCGGTAAGAAAAGCTATGCCTCTTTAAAGCAAAACAGGTGGAGACAGGTCATGACATGGAAGATACCATTCACAAGGTCTGAAGAAGAATTTGAGCGCAGCCCAAGGATGATAAAGTAACCTCAAGATCTGTTCCCAGGTGGTCCTCACCAGTTCTTGATATGACCCCTTACAAAATCAATACCTGATTACTAGTTTTTAAAGAGCTGGTTTTCCTTCTGGCTGCTCTGGGCAGTACAGCCTAATACTGTTTGTACCTGCTGCACATGCCAGGACAACCTATGGCCACTCTCCTGAAAGTGGCTAGAAGCTGGCTTGTAACCATGTTCACTGCAAAGCAGGCTGCCTTTGGCTGCAACAAAGACTGGAAATGGTTGCAAACAAAGCCACAGATGCCAGAACAGACAAGGCCAGGGTCAAATCAAGACGACCCCGGTAAAGTTTCAGGTAGGAGATTTGAGATCCAGTAAAAGACTCCAACGGATCTGGCAATAATAAAAACAGGTTTGGCTCAGTCACTACCATCTGATAACCATTTCTCAAGGGTCCCTCTGGCCCACAGCAAACCCAGTGGGGCAACATTTGCTTTATTGACCAAATAAACTATCTCTTCTAAGGCATAGAAAAAGTTCTCAGACTATGTACCCAGTAACACACTGTCTGCAGTTTTCCCAGTTTCTCATCTGTGATTTGGGCTATAAAATGAGGCTAAGGAACTATTGAAGAACAGCACTGGGGTCAATAAATGAAAACTTGAGGCACATTGTCCTAGCATCTCGGTTCTTCCCAGGGTACCTTACAGTGTAAATGTCAAATACTGAATCTGACCATTCTGTACTCTGCCAGAAAAGGGGGCTTTAACATTCCAGATAGTTTTTGCCATTGCAAATATGATTTTGGAAGAAAGAGGGAAAGATAGTAATATCAGTTTATCCAGTGGTTAAACTCTCAAATTATAGCAAGGCATGATCACTGACCACCAAGTCTAACTCCATGGCACCAGTCTTGTTTCCTGGCGTGGTGAACTGCCACCGTGATGCCCAACACCCAGAGGCTGACACAGTACATCATCTCTGCTTTCCCATCAGGTCTGTCTCCAAGCCCATCAGCACAGGGCGGCTGGGATCCATGGCCCGCAGCGCTGCAGTGGAGTTCCAGGCTGACAGCATGACTGTACGGAGCCACTGCTTCCACGTTTCCAAATTACAAGCAGCCAGAGCTAGGTGAAGGATTTTTTAATTTGGTTTGGTTTTCCAACCAAGACATTCTCAAAGTTCACTGTTCTTTGAAGTGGGAGCATTTGATTTTCTAACAAACAATTAGAAGCACAGGACTAGAGAGAACACAGAATTGAGGAAGGTCAGGATATGCAAACATTAGGGGCTGGGAGGTAGCCGGGTTCAGGAATGTCCAGGGATTCTTGGCACGGGAGCTCACAACAGCCGGCCAGGCACTCTCTCTCCAGGGTGTCTCAAGGGGAAATCACCCATCGATCCTAGGACACACTCATTCTAGGACCAATCCCTTACCTCAGAACAGCCTCTGCCTCAAATTCCTGCTTGCGCTTTAATGTTTAAATTATTAAATGCATTAATGTATTTACATTATTCAAGTCTTATGTGCATTTTTCTAAGATAATTTATGTATAAGAGTTTGAATGTCCATGACTGTTAATGTCTACAACCCTTCCTGTTCATTATTGATTCTGGAAGAAAAAAAAAAGTCAGAGTTTTAATGCCTTATTTTTAATGTATTAAGAGTCTGAATAAGTGCATTCTCTTTTTTCTTTTGTAATTTCATAATTTAAGTAGTGCATTTATTAAACTGACACAGTATGAATTGTGGTGAAGTCTGGCTCGGCTCCACGCTGCGGGAGCAGCCAGCTGGAGGAGTGCGCCTGCTTCTCCGACCAGTGCTCAGGCTCTCCCCACCTCCGGGAGGCCGGGATGGGTGGCCAGGGAGCTGCAGGTGCTCGTCCAATTTAGGATGTGCGAGGAGATTCCTCTTCCTCCTTTTTAAAGTTCTCACCCAGATCCTCTCTCCTGGTTAAATGGGTTTCCAGAATGCTATTGAGCGGCCTCTTTTTTCTTTTTTTTTTAAGGTGAGACTTTTCTGCCCATTGGCATTCCTCCTCTGATGTGCTCCAGGTGATACCCAAACAGAGCTTGCAATCAGTACACAATTTTCAAGAACAGTCAAAATGCAGAGCTTAGCATGGCAAAAACAGCAAACAAAACAACTACTTTTAAAGGGGGAATCTCAAAATGCAGACAAACATCTCAAACAAGCAACACCTCAATTTGGGCAGAAAAAATGACTTTCTTTTGAAATCCAGCTTCCCCAGCATAACAGCCCTTTCAGCTATAGACAGTAGAGCGACAGTGACACCCAATGGCCTATTAGTTCAGTCCCAACTGAGCGCTCCCCATGGCTCTCCCCAGAGAGGCGTTTCAGGCCCAGAGTTTCCGTGTGAACACGGAAGCTCAAAGGAAAATCAGGTATCACCTACTCATTAAGAACTTGAATTGCTAATGGATACATTTCTTGCCACCACAAAGAACACACACACAGACGGTATATAATCACGCATATGCGTGTGCAAACTGCACCGTGGAACACATACCTCTACAGTCTCTTTCTGGCGGGTAACGTGAGCACGTGTACACATGCGCACATACACACAGACAGATGCACATACGTGGACTCAGCAACACTGTATAAATCAACTTGGAGTGGGAAAAAGGATGCCAGGCATTGTTCACTGCTGTTTTTGAATCTGACTCTGCCATTTCTAATGTCACATATATATATACGCACACACACACACAAATTTATAAATATGCATACATTACATGAGTTTTTAATATACTTTCTCCCCCCTTTATTTTTTCTATTTATCCCTTTTTCTTTTCTTTTTTTTCTTCTTCTGTTCTTTTTTGGCGACTCATTACCATTCTTTAACTGTAACAATTTATATCAGCATATAATGTTAAATAATTACAGGGAGCGGAGCTCACTCTAGTGAGGATATAAACGCGCTGTGGGAATCTACAGATTTAAACAAATAACACTCACAGCAGGGGGTGAGCGGATGAATTAGCATTAATATCCTGCCTGGGAGATCCCAGTGCACTGGTACTGCTTAAATACAGATCTTTTCTGTAACAGTCAATATGACAGCTCCCGGCAATACGGCCCCTTTCCCTTTCCCAGTCAATATAGCAGCCAGTGAAAATAGAAACGTCCCTATAGCAATCAATATAGCAGCCAGCTAAAATAAACCCTTCCCTTTTAAGGGCTATATAATAGTCAGCTAAATGGAAGAATTGGCACCCCTGCTGGATAGCTCAGCAGAGGAGCCAAAGGAATGAACAGGCTACGAGCACTAAATGATCCTTCAGCTCCTCAAAAAGGCTCTGCCCAGGAAGGGAGAAGGCATCCACAGGTAAGGAACCCAGAGGAAGTCTGAGAGGGACACTTGGCAGACTGCTCCTGGTCCCAACGAGTAAATGCCCAGGTCATAAGCAGGCCACCGGCCACCCCTCACGGAGGCTTAATTAAAATGGCCAGGAACTCTGGAATCCTTGTTCAAACTGTCAGTGGGAACGAGGAAACACCTCTCTCCAGTGGGGAGTGACTTGTATCTTGATTCCAACCCTCCCCTCTGCCCCCGCCCTGCTCCCACCCTAGCCCCAGAAGGGAAGAGTATTAAGTTAACAGCCTGTGGTTTTCTGTTTTCCAGCAGAAGGGACAGCGGTTGTGTCAGAAACAGACATCCAGCCAAGTGGGTGAAAAACGTAGCATTCTATGTTGAATGCTGCCCAGCAGGTATATAGAACTCATCTTTAAAACACAAGCCGTCAAGGGGGAGGGTGTAGCTCAGTAGCAGAGTGTGTGCTTAGCATGCACAAGGTCCTGGGTTCAATCCCCAGGATCTCCATTAAAAAATAGAATAAATAAACCTAATTAACTCCCCCCAGCCCCCCCCCACAAAAAAACACACTAAAAAAAAAGTTAAAAAAACCCTCAGCCATCAATCTATTAAATATTGTAAAGATACCACATTCCCCACACCCACCATTCACAGCATGGAAAATACTCTCCTTCCTTGGAGACACACAGGAAAGGAGTTTTATTATAACAGAATTCAGAGGATGGCTCACTCTGAAGGCCAAAACAGACCAAAGGCCTTTAAAAACGAAGAAGAAGAAGGAACATTTGATTAAGAGATCTGAAGTTATTGTTCTTTTTCATTACAACTAGCTACTTCTAAAATTAGTTCAGTAGGATTTATGAATTTGATCAACGTGGAATATACCACTGATACCAGTGCAGGTTTCCCACAAACAATCCTGAAGTCAATGCTGGGACTCGGTTATGCTCCAAAGCAGATGAACATCAGGGACCCACCCCACCTTCATTAAAATTCCACAATCTGTCTGCCATCCTTTGGGTAAATCCACAGAGAGTCCCTGTTTGCCTGGCCAGGTGTTTTAACACCCAGTGATGCTCATGTCGTCAATCAGGTGACTCAGTCAAGTACCACAGTGCCAGAAACTGCAGGAAGAAAGATCCAGCAAGTACTGAATTGAGAGCTCAAGTCCTTAAAAATTTAGATCCTGAACCCCACCTCAGCTGTAAGAACGAGCGGGTGCTCTTGAGTTCGGGAATTCCAGTTAAACACCATCTTAGGAGAGAAGAAGGTTAATAAGATCAGGGCTCACTCCTGGCAATCAGCACTCATAGGTCCTACTGGCCATTCTAGGAAATCCTAGCGCTCTTACTTGCACTGTGATCGTGGTAGGCACTCAAGAGAGGAAATGGGTATGTGGGGGAGACCCGTGATTTTGTGAAACGTAGTATCACAAAAAGTGAGTTACTGTTATGCTATGACATGGCACTTAGCTTCCAGAGCTGAAACCACTAAGTACTTGATAAACTCTGACGTACGTGGACATTTCCATTTCTAAACCACACACACAAGCTGGAGGGTGTAGACTTTCAATCCGACAGCAGCAAACCTGGAGAGAATGCACCATGATGTTAGCAGAGACTGCTTCAACTACAGATGCCATGACAGTCATCAAAGGGGGGGGGGCACAGAAGAGAAAGAGGGAGAAAGAGAGAGTAGCGAAAGAGAAAATAATTATGAAAGGGGAGGACAAAAGAGAGACATGAAAGAAAAGATCAGAGATAACAGAAGAGGTAACAAAATAAAAAAGACGAAACCTCACTTTGGCATTTACAGTTTAAAGGTTTCAGGGCATTTTATGAAACGACAGTTGCGATAAAACAACTAGAACAGTGAGTCATCTGGTTTCCAACTTCTGAGTCAAAAGGAGCTGTTTCTAGACAAACTACAAAGTAGCTCTGCTGCCTGCACATTTAATGATGCCTATCACAGCTACAGAACAGGATGTGGAGAGAGAACGGGGAGGTGGGAGTGAGCACTGGCTTTGCTGGTCCCAGTGTCACTGTGAATAAAGACTGTCAAGATTTAAACCATAATAATGGAAAGGCTATAAAGGTCTCAGCTATAACGTTTCCTCTGATGTTCCCTTTCATAAAATGCCCACTTTATGTTGCCTACGTGGCAACGGTGCACTAAACATCTGCGTACTTGTACACCAGTGGGAACGCTGCACCCTAAGTTCCTGGGAGGTATCAACTGTGCACTCCAGCCCCTTGGCTCATCATCACCATCTACATAAGTCAGCGTATGCACACACGTGCATGCACACAAACACACTCCACAAATATGTGTTGAGTGCCTACCTCCTTCCAGGATGAGGGATCGGGACATAACGCCCATCCCATACAGGATTTAGCAAGGGGCATAGGTGCTAAATACCCAGGAAACAAACAAACAAACTATTCTCTGCTTGGAAATATGGCCATATATCCTAGGGACTACTCTGCCACTTCAGCACCTACCAGCCTTACACGAGAGCTTGGCAGCCTAACAGTGAGACGCAACTTTTCCCTGCCCTGTGCCAGAGCAAAGTGGATAAGCTGGAATACAAATCAGATAAACATTCAAAAAGGGGGCTAAACTGGGCATCCACAAAGACTTGCCTGTACTTGGACTCAGCAGACAAAACTACCAAAAGACACGGGTTTCAAGAGAGTCTTTTATCTGTAGCCTGCCACCTAACCATTCTAGGCACCAGGGAACCGCAAAGAGAAACGGAAACAAAACCTCTCCACGTTAATACTTTATAGGCAGGACAAAGAGGCAGGAACCAAGAAAGGACAACATGGATGCGAAAACCACACGTAGGGATAAGGTGAGGTTGAAATCCGTAAATCGGGGAGACTGTGCAGTGCAATTAGGGAAGCCAAGGTACAAAATTAGGGAAGGCCCAACTCGGGAGCAGATGCAGAATGATAGCTCGCCTCTGCCAGGTGGGCTGCCAGGGCCAACCACAAACCATCCCTGGGCTGCTTTCCCTGTTGATCTGTAATTGGCGAGTCTGTGATGGAACTACCAATTATTGTTAGGCCCCCTGTATTTAGTTCACAGACAAAGGGAAGCAAGAGAGACCAGTTAGTAATGAGTAAGTAATGGCCACTAAAATACACTGTATTTTACAGAGCTGCTTCAGCAGGAAAAGCCATTCAGAAAATAAAAAATGAAAGAATAAAATAAGCTAGAGAAACTCAATTTTCTTCTCCCTTCCTCCCAAAGCCACACTTAGAATAAAATGAGGTTTGTGCAGGTTAATCCTTATGAGGTAAGAAAAAAATGATTAAATACATTAAAAAAATCAATTGTACATTAAACCAAATCCAGGAACTGCAAAAACAAACACTGCAGTGTTCCTCCAGCCGGCATTAGCTCTGCCAGTCTGGTCAGTAGGGGATACCCCCACCTGATGGAGCCCGCGAAGGTAATGGAAGCTAAACAGAAAGGAAGGGGAGAAAAATGGAGCTGGGAGGGGCTGGGTGGGGCTACAGTACAGATCTGGATTTCACTGGAATAAAGTTACTTCTAGACATTACAAAGGAAGAAATAAAGTGTCTTATAAATGGGGCTCTGGAGACCAGGCTGAATTCCTCAAAAATCCAATAGAAATAATAGTAATGATAATAATCATCATTTGATAAACAGAAGTTATAAACCACTTCACTGTCAAATGATTTGCCACTATTTCTAGTTATTTCTTCTGTTCATTAGCCGGTTCTATTAACTGTCATTTTTCAGAGAGACAACAGAGAGCAAGCTGGAGAGGTGAGGTTAAGAGGCGTGCCTTTGTCTGTGAGGAAAGCCACTCTCAGAGCTGGAATGGAAACCCCCACCCTTCCCCGGCACTCTGGGGGTCCATGGACGTGGATGAAGGCCTGAAAGGAGGCACAGCCCGAGAGCCTCGGTCACCAGCTCCTCCCACAGCAGAGTCAGGACTGAGAATTCTTAGCTAATCCTAAGTAAACCTCACAGGGCTGAAATGTCACGGCCAGTCTGCCTCTTGGTGTGCACGGCAACCATCCGGGTCTGCCTGCAACCAGCTCTTCTCCTTTTTGTCACTTGCTTCAGCCACACAACTGGAAGAAGATCTGAGAGTCAGGGCCACAGTGAAATATGTGCTTCTGAGATTGGGGGGGAGGCGGGGGAGTCATTCACTTCCACAAGGCACAAGTTGGCCATATGTCAGTCTTGAGCCCGAAGTCTTTTGATTGGCAAATCCAAAGGCTCCTCCTTAATGTGTTTATGAAATGAGTTATTGAGAATTGAAGAGAAACCCATGCAAGCCTGGCTCTGAGGGATGGGGGGGGTCAACATGATGACAGGAAGAATAGATTAATCAAACACATGTCAGTGGTGTTCCCAACAGAATAAAGACCCACGTCCACAGGGGAAAGTTTCAAAACATCTAAACATCATTAGAGTACGTTATCAATGGCAACAAGTAAGATGTGACAAAAAGATCTTACTCTCTTAAGGACATCTTCATTCTCTTATCTTCAAAGCAAGCGACCTTTGCTGCCTTAACTCTGACAGTGGAGGATGTGTGGATGCTGATGGGAACACAGATAAAGGATTTACCTGAGGGGGCAAAGGAAGCAAAGACGGAGATCCTGAATACTCTATAGTTTCTTTGCTTACGGTGGAGCGGTGTTGAAAGCAAATTGCTCCATTGTGGAAGCTTCCCTTTGCCAGCAGGAGCTGGAACCACAAGCAGTTGCTGCCCCCTAGGAGCTCCTAGGGACGCAGCACCGTGCTGTACACACGGAAGATGAAAAGACCCCATTATCTCGCCCTGATCCCGTAACCTGTCATTAGTGAGGTACATGGGTGCAGGCGCCTCCTCCAAGCGCGGAGGCCCACCTCACCTGTGATAAATTAATAGGTGTCTTTTCAACAGCTAAGATGCATACAAAAGACTCCAACCAGTGAGAACGCGTGAAGGCAGCAGCTTCAGAGGAAGCACAGACTCACCAGGCAGCACCCGAACAAGCCAAAGCCCCGCTCCCACACTTCTGTGCCTGGCGAGGTCAGAGCACTGTCCTGCCTGCTCTCCTATCCTGCTCAGGTCTGCAGTGCGGACTCTGGGGCTTAAATCCCAGTCCTGCCGCTGACTAGCCGTGGGAACGTGGCTGCCCTGGGCTGGTTTCCTCACTGTAAACTGAGGAAGAGTGATTCTCACTGGTCTGTGAGGCTGAAACAAGATAACAAAAATTTTTAAAACCAGCACGGAGGCCAGCATATCATACAGCAGAAGTCCTCCAGGCCTATGTGATCAGAGCTAGTAATTGGTCAGTTAATTGAAAAATCAGTTAAAGCAGGGAATCATTAAAGATGGAGTCTATCTACATACCTTAAACATTTTACATTAACTTAAAACCTATAAACAAACGCACAGTCATTTGCTAATCTTTTGATGTAGCGCCAAGACCTTTTCTTTGAGTGTGGGCCCACAGACTGAAGTTCCCAGACGTCTTTCTCGCATAAACTTCACCCATAACACACCCTTCACAATTTCTAAAGCAAAGTGAGACCTTAAAAGACATTAGCAAAGCAAACTGAAGCACGTAATTCCTCTAGATTTTTATGATTTTCTCTACTTACATCTAAAAAGACAACCACCTTTTTAGCAGTTCACATTTACCAAAGCATTCAGCTTAGTTTTCAGGAAACCTGCTTTTCACATTTACGTTTACAAAACACACGATGTTTGCAGATCCCTCTGTTCACATATGCTTAGAGCATATTTAATAAAATTGCCTAATTCGCTAACAAATCAACTGGCACACAGATACAAGACAAACTGACTCCCTCTTGGCCTGCAGAAGGGGTGTGGGTGTGCACGAGACCAGCCAGGGCTGCCCGTTCACAGCGCCCAGGCCTGGTGAGTAGCCTCCCCAGCCCCACAATAGAGAGCCGGTTCCTTTGAGAAGAGCATCTCATGCAAACTCTTGACACTGTTAAAAATACATATTTATTGCGCTGCTGACACTTCATTTCACAAGAGATTTGAAATGAGTCAAAGGTACACACAAGACAAAAGGATATAGCAAACGGAAAGTACAAGGAAAGAAAACAAAAGATGTTTAATAAATGTTTACTTGTCCCCTTCTCCATCAAATCCCATTTTCAGCGAACTGTGGAAGCACTAACCCATTTATACACATGACTGTGTGCCTGATTCTGTTAGCAACTCCTCCCCGCCAAGCTGGAAAAAGCGGCCCTGCCCCTACAGATGCTCTTGCTGTGGCCCAACTGGACCACAGTGGACACAGCGAGAAAGGCTTCTTGCTGACACCCCAGGGTGCCACCCGCGGTGAGCATAAGCAGGAGAGCAGTCTCACCAGGGACACCAAAAGCAAGAGGCCACAAAGGCGGCAGCACATCTTCTTCCCGACAGGGGCAATCCATCCGGACGCCCAGCCCACTGGGGGCCATGAGTTAGCTCCTCGCCGCCTCCGAGTGTCAGGAAGCGTCCCCGTGCAGATTTACCTCAAGAATCACTCAGTGTCGGCCCCATCTCTAGACTGCGCAGACAAACTCATAATGGCAGAGAGAAGATTTGTGGAGCAACAAGCATAAATCTTGGTTATAACTACAAACCATAAAAGAAAGGAGAGCTGGGAGGGAAGGAGGAAGGGCGGCGAATGCGTCCTTCTCCAAAGCACCACTTTATCTTCTCGCGGCTTCTCACAGTACAGAAGTGGGACCAACTACAAGATCGTATTTTTCAAACCCAAATTGGCCTGCATGGTTTGACAACGGGTTAAAATATTTTAAATTGAAATCACCCTGGAAACCGTAGGGCACATGGTTGTCCCCAGCATGACATCCAATGGTTCGCAAACTGGGGGACTCATTGAGGATTTGCTGAGTTTTCCACGTGGAATACCCAACTTAAAAAGCAGCTTTTGAGTGAATATTCTTCCAGATAAGATAATAACTGATTTTTAAACAACAGAAAAACATTTTCAGAATGTCACTCTGCCCAAATAAGGGCTCTGCACCTCCCATCTCCAGCAATGACTGGAGAGGGCTCTGAGACTGGCTCTGGGAGAAAAGGGAGGAAACGAAACCTCTTCTGGAAGAACAAGGCTGGTGACAAGATTAAACACCGAATTCCCCTAATCACTGTGCCTCTGAAACAGGGCACTTGAGCGCTCAGCTCCCCAGTTCCCACATCTCCAGAATGAGGACACTGCTCGGTTATCCAACTGTCAGGGCCTCTGATTACAGGAACGACAGCAAACATAAAGTATTACCATGAAAGCCAGGAACCCAAAGTATAAACAGAGCTGAATAACGATTTCAAATTCCATTTCTCTAATTATTACTCCTAAGAGTTCCGATTCATCTAATAATTACTTGTAAAAGGATACCTTAAAACTGAAAAAGCAACCTCTTCATTTACCTGAAGGAGGAAAGAACTTAAAGGGCACCACCTCGTCTACTCAATAAACCTTCTCCGTCTGTAACAGGAAGGACGGTGTAGGAAGAGGCAGTAATTTCAAAATCAGTAAGTAGCCCCGAGGTCGTGGAGAAGCCACCCAGAGAAGGAACGAGGCTTTTCAATCAAGTTCAGCCCTTGAGCATTTAGTTCTGACCAGTTTTCTGCAGGACAGGCGGGAATGCCAGGCACCCTCCCAACAAGGGGTGTCAGTGTTGCGAGAGCAGCACTGTCCTCACTAAAGCTTCTCCGTGGCTGATGAGCGGAGAGTGGGGGAGGAGGAAAGCCGACATTCCCTGCCATCTGAGGGGCCCAGGCCTCCAGCGCAGCCTGGAGTGGGGGTGCACAGCAACGCCCCGTCAGAGGTGCACCCAAGACCTACCCTCTGGGTGTTTGTACTTGATTAAGTCCCCAGCTTCTCCGTAGCAGCTGCGAGGGGTGCCTCCTGTCGTGTGTTGCTAGTAACAGTAAAGTACCAACACTACAAACGATTCACTCTTTTTACAAATAAACAGAGCAGACTTAGGATTATCCCTATAATGTCATCCCCAGTCACCTGCCTCCAGACAGACGCTGGGTGGGAAACAGAGGTGGAAATTACAGCTCACTTTAGCAGACCTATCTCTGCCACAGCCCACAGAAATCAACCACTACAGATCCTTTAAATAATAATGCTTAATATTTTAGATTTGCCATAGTTATTTATTTCTCCTGGAAAAACGGTAATTTCCTGAAAGTGGCTAGGCTCATTACCCCTGTGATTATAAAATACGTGAATATAAATTAAAATCAATTTTATTTTCCCACCAAGTGCTTTGAACTTTGTAAGTACATGTGTGTTACAGGTTCCTTATACGCATATATACATAATACATATGTACATGAGTGTACACAAAGAAATGTGTTGAGCATGTGAATGTCATCCTTCAGAAATGTTTTAGTGGGGGAAAAAACATGAGAATCACCTATCCATAGTGAGCCGGCCGACAAGTACACCCAAGTACTCAAACCACAAAAGATAGAAACACAGGGGAGGCTGAGCCAGAAATCCGTGCGAGCGGTCTCGAGGAGAAAGACAACCAGCCACAGCTATTCTCAAAGAGAAGCTCACAGACCAACTCCTTGAATTCATCAAGATATTAATAGCCTTTGATTACCAGCCTCTGGTTAATTGACTTAAAAACCAAAGAGAAAATCTTAGGTGTCCCAGGTGTAAGGTGGATGAGCTCCCCTAGAAGGGCTGAGATCAAATACATGATGTAGAACCCCCCGGGCAAGGTTCTGTCTTAGCCTCAGGGAGAAACCTGAGGATACACGGTACTTCTGTACTTCAGATGTGGGATCTTAAAAAAAAAGGAACTCAGGGGAGTGGGGAATGGGTGAAGATGGTCAAAGGAACAAACTTCCAGTTATAAAATAAATAAGTCATGGGGATGTAATGTTAAAAAAAAAGAATTCAGCATACTCAAAAATCTTAACTGTAGGGAAGGTGATAAAACAGAATTACCATCATCATTTATAAAGGCACATTAATTGTAGTTTGGGATTATTCTGGTAGAGGGACGCAGGGTAAAGGATAGAAACAAAAAGCAAAGACAAAAACAAACAAATGAACGGAAGGAAAAAAAAACCTATGCCTACAAGTTAGAGGAAGAGCAAATGGCAGAAGATTCATCTATTAGAGAGAAGTTGGTGTCAGAGCAAAAAGCTGAAATTCTAGTTCAGCCCAGATCCACAAGCACCATATAAAGCAGGTAAGCAACAGTATTGCTAAATACTGAGGGACGTGTTGTATTGAAACAAGGGAGCAGACATGTAAATGAAACCATATTTATTGCTGCTTCAAATAGCCTAAACTCATATGACTAGAAGGACTCTCAGAAGGTTACTTAACCCGTTTCTGTATCCAAGCAAGTCAGGAACCAAGTTACTACTTCATGCAGACAACTGTCCACCCATTCTCAAAGATCTGCCGACCAGGCAGGACGTGACCCTCCTGGAGCAGTGCAGGGACCCACCCAAAGCCTCTGTGTGAGCCTGAGAATGTGCCCACACAGGTGATGAGAAAACCCAGGGCTGAGGGAAATTTACAGGTTTTGAACAGACTGGGAGAAGACAAAGGTCAGTGCTCTGGAGGGCTGTCAAAAATCCTTGCCCTGGGAGGCAAAGCTCAGTGGACAAAGTATAAAGAAAAAGTAATCAGCCATTTGAACTCTGGCAAAGAGTTCTGTCATTAACAATCAGAGAATTTCAACTAGCAGAGGACAGACTTTATCAAGACCGGCCTGTTCACCAATCTCCAGCCCTGAGGACATCGTGACATTATAGAGCCAACGATCCAACCTATGTGGCCAGAGTTGCTGGGTTAGTTTTTCTGTGAGGGGAGGACTGAAGGGGCAAGAAGGTGCCGTGCAGTGCCACTGGTTAGCTGGAATCAAGATAAGGGATGGCTACACACACAAATGTGTCAATTAGAGACTACAAGACTATACGTATCAGCTCAAAATCACAAGCCAGTTTTTATGGCCCAGAGAGGACAGATATGAAAATCAGGCTCTCTTTCCCCAGCAAACAGAGCAAAGCAGTAATGCAGGCACCCAAATACATCCACCTGACAAAGTCACTTGCACTGTACTGACTACTCAATAGAGCCTCTTTTGTCATAACTCACTTTTTTAATAAAGGGAAAAATTATTCCAAAGCAATCATCTAGTTCTGAAGACAAAGAACAAGATTATTTGCCTTCAACATCCCATGCTTAGCCTTTTTTAGTATAGAGAACAGGCAGCTTCCATTAAGGAAGTCTGTGGAAAACATGCACTCCACTCAGTTAAAAAACAAAACCAAAAATAACTGAGCACCGTGTTCGCTCAACACTGGAATATCCTATTCCTCCAGACCTGGCTTCAAGTTTCACAAAAACCATCCCTAACTACCCACCCCGCCAGTCCCAGAGAACTCCTCCTTCTCTGAATGAGGGCTCTCTTATACACCCAGCCAGGCAATTCTGCACCAAATTATATACAATTTTGTACTGTTTGCTAAAATTATATACAACCTTGTGCTGTTTGCTAATTGTTTCATGTGTAACAAATGCATTTTCTTCCCCAAATAAGATATATAAATTACTTGGGAAGGAGGCTTGGCTTTATTCTTCAATTGTCTGTTCCTCCTGAGCACCCAGGAGACAACTAGCACACCCGGACTGAGAAACCTCCCCTGGGGAGGGGTGACTACCCGGGCTGAGTACTGCGGGGCTTTCCGTGGGTGGGGGCTCCCACCCTACGGCTTCTCCGGCATCCAAGGACTCTCCTCCGCAGCTGCCAGCTCATAGCCGCTCATCCTGTACCCTCGACCCGCCACACAAGCCATCACTAGTCCTCAGCGGGCTCCTCTGCCTGGCACCCTCCCATTGCCACTCCCAAAAGGCAGAAGGAGCTCACTCAAGACCGCACAACTCAGCTGATGCCCTCATTTAATCAGGCTGCGGCAAACAGTTGGCTAAAAGCAATAAGGGCATGACTGAGAGACTGTGGGAGTTTAATATAAAAAAATTAATAAAAAAAAAAAGAAAAGGGGAAGGAGGAAGGGTCTGCCTTTTAATAGGGCCCTAATTGCCCAGCTCATAGGAACAGCCCAAATGAGATGGGAGTTTATTTCGGGGTTTTTTCTAATTATTGTTTTTTTATATATATATGAATTGCTGCTATGTGTTTTCTTTCCTCTGAGCAATTATGCAGCAAGTACGTAAAGAGGGGGAAAATATTAATTAAATATAAGGTAATTGTAGAGTTGGCCTGGAGAGAATGAGTCTGAACTCTGGACAATCGCAGGCTACTAGGGTTTGAAGACTGCTCAGGGCCTCCCAGAAAAGAAAGAAATAAAAATACAACCAACCAACAAGCAGATGCAGAGTACAGCAGGAAAAGAGCAATGCACAGAAACGGCAGCGGGGCAGCGGGGCTGCAGGGCTGCAAGCACCCACAGTCAGAGAGGCTGCCAACTGCTCAGGGCTCACTGCTAGAGAGAACCCCCAAAAGTTTATCCAGTCACACCCCCAAAAGATGGTCAATAGGTAAATGAGAAGATAAAAACGTAAAAAGAGACTGAGGACGTAAAGGACTGAAGAGGACTGGAGTGTGCAATTTGAACTTCAGTCCAAAACCAACCACAACTTCGACCTGAGGAGCATGGAGGCAGGCCCAACGGGAAACAAGCTCCCTATCTAGGGGGCTGGCAAAGCGAAGAGGCCTCCTCTGGCTGTCACACCACTGAGACCTCAAGGAAGAACCCAGGCAATACCAAAAGAGAGAAAGGAAGGCACTGGGGGAGTGGTGGGAAGCGAACTGTACTTGGTGACAGTAGGTGACATGCATGACAACAGTGCGCCCTCCAACAGTCCTGGCAGGGCTCGGATCGGCCTGGCCTTTGTCCAGCTCACTCAAATCCGACTCAGCTTCTGCCTTGGGAAACCTTAGTACAGACTAGAATTCAGACTTGTTCATACCAGCTAAGGACCTCACATCACCTCCTCCCACCACTGCCAGAAGGCGAGGGAAGGAAAACAGGTGAAACTGCAGGCCCTGCCGAAACAAACACTTGGCCACGCATCCCTCAGCTTGATATCAACATTCAAAGAAAGAAAAGCTCTAAAAAGTTAAATCTAAAGCTGGCCCCTCCATAAAACTCAGCTGGTTTGTACACAACAGGTCTTGATACCCAGCCAACAGGATTTGCAACAGGCCCTGAAATGCAAAACAGAATGAAAATGGGGTGGGCAGGCAGGCATTTTGGCTCAGACCCCAAAGCAAAAGCACTTCATAAAGAAAATTAGCTTCTGTACTTAGTAGGCTCTTCACTACCAATAGCAGATAACGCTGGTAACGAGCATCACAAACCTAATTACTGGCCAGGCAGAAACGAACTCTCTCCCTTATCTGTTCTTCAGAGGCCACCCAAAATGCCCTCACCCTGAGGAGCAGAATGGCTATTTCACACAATCAAGCAGCAGCTTGGTGAGGCCCAGCAACCCCACTCCAGCTTGGCCTCCAAAATTTCAGGCCTCCCACTAACAGCTACTGATTAACAGCAAATACAGGGGTGCATCACCACCGGGGGCCGATGCTTTTCATTCCAGGAAAGACCAGGCTTCACTAAGGCTACTAATCCCCACATGCCAGAAAAGAAGTCAGAAGTCGCAGGTCACTGGCAGCTTAGTCTCCACACGACACTTACTTTGAAAGGGGCTCTACTGATGTACAATAGGACCATTAGGTTTCTTTAAACTCACATAGTATTTTAATTATTAGAAAATGATACTATATATTGTGGGTACTTACCAGCGGCTCTCGAGGCACCACATTTTCACTTCCTGGAGTAGAGCTGGGCTGCAGAGAAAAATAGAAACAAAAGTAAGATCACAGTGCCACCCAATGGACACCAGAAAAACCAAAGACATTCCATTCTCAAGCAACAGGCACAAACACCTACTTCTCGTATTTCTCACCAGCTTTTCATACTGCAGTGTTCTGTGGTGGGTACATTAAGAAGTAGCCCAAAGAGTCTGAATTCGCCAGTGAACGTGAAGAGATTGTCACAGCACCTCACTGTCACAGCACCTCAAGAAGAAGGCTGCATTTGGCATAGGAGGGCCTGAGATCAGCAGCTGAGCAGCAGGGGCTGGGGACCATCACAAAATCCACGGAAACAGCAAAGTCCAGGGAAAGGCTTTAAGTGAAAGCAAAACCTTCCTTTTGCCATCTCCCCAACTTGCTGATGAAGAGCAGAGCAAAAGTGGAGAACCAGATCCAGCCACGAGGGGGCCCCAGTTGCCCACACTTGCATTTTCTCTGGGCATCTTATCTGGAGCCATGAAGCAGTAAACTATGGATACTGGTCCCTATTTATCACCTGTCACTGAGGACACCAATCCCCAGCAGTAAAGAAAGTCGGGCTTCAGTCTTTTTTGTAAATAAGCTAATGACAGGCTGACAGATAAACAGACTAACCCGCAGGCAGGCAGCACGTGGCCCACTTGCCTGGCCCTAGTCTGTTTCCTTCTCTGGATCTCTCTCCTCACCCTCGCATTTACCTTCAACCCTTGGCTGATCTGGCCAAAATTCAGAGAAAGAGAGAGACAGAGACAGACAGACAGACTGGGAGGAAATTTACAAATCTTCAAAAGAATACAACAGGCAGCTTGAGAGTTATGATTAGTTTACTGATACCGATGTTCAAGCCAATTTCCAATTATCTGCAGATAATATCCAGACAAATGTAGCTAATCTGTGGGTCTCGGGAGCCAGCCTCCAGGCTCCAAACTCCTCTCAGCTAGTTTAGATGGCAAGTTCCAAGCCTCCTAGGAAAAAAGGCTAGAAGGTGGGAGAAGAAAGAATCTGGTCCCCAAAGATTTCCTCAGGCCCGGTTGCTACCACACAGCTGCCACATGGCACAGTGGCAAGGACTCTGCTAGAAAAAGGACTCTATCTCCTCATCCAAAGTCCTGTATCAAGAGCCCCTTCTTGTCCCAGGACAAGAAGGTCAGCCAGGATGAAACTAACTAGAAAGTATGGAACTAACTAGAAAGTCTCAGGGAACCTGAGCATGCTTTCCCTTCCTCCCTCCCTCGTTGTTCCCTCCCTCTTGAGGCTCCAGGCACCAATAAGCTCAAGCATGTAGATTCCCAGCCCAGACCCCTCTGAGTTCTATATCCAACTGCCTCCCTGTCCCCTCTTGGATTTAACAAATCCCACAGCAGGTTCATAATCCTCTCCCTCCGCCACGCATGTCCTCTTCCACTGTTCCCTGTCGGAGTGAATGGCACAACCTTCCACCAAAATATGCAAACTACAATCCAAAAGGCCATCCTTGACAACTCCTCCCCTCACTTGCCAGAGCTAACACATTATCAAGTCCTGCCAATATTCCTTCCTAAATATCCATGGAATCACTCCATCCACTTCTCTCCATTTCTTCTGCCATAATTTAGGTCCAAGCTTCCAAAACCTGCCTGGACCACTGCAACAGCCTCTAAGTAAGTGCACTCGCATCCACGCTGGCTTTCCTCTAATTCATTTTCCACACTGCAAACAGACTATCACTTCAAAACGATCATCTGGTTTCATCCCCCACCCTCCTTGGTAAACAGTAACTCTAATAAAGAAAAAGCTTCTCAGTAGGGCCTTGCGTCTCCTCTGACTACATATCTGTGCCATCACACATTCCCCAGCTCTGCCCACAACAGACACACTGGCCTTTGCTTCCTCCATCAATGGGCCTTTGCACAAGCTATTCCTTCCCTTCCCTCTGACAATTTAGCTCATCCTTCAGATTTCAGCTAAGTCACTACCATGGGGAAGCACTTCCTTCTCTGACAGCCTTAACACGGTCAAATCTCCCTAATATACACTCACAGCATATGCCTCTCCTTCAAGGACTGTGCAGAACTGCAATTTTCCACGTGTGATATCTGATTGGTGTCTGTCTTCATCACCAGATTATAAACTCCACATGGGCAGCAACCTGTGTTTGCTTATCACTGTTTTCCTGGGGCGAGGACACCACCACGCACAGATTAGACATTCCATAGATATCTGCTGAATGAATGAGTGGGCATCAGAGTAGAACTGGTTTGAATGGATGATACATTAAAGTTCATTATCTTCCTGAGGGCTTCCTCACTCCATTTGGTAACAACTCACACTAAGTGCTAAACATTTATTTAGCTCCTTCTTCACTTAATCCTTACAATAAATGTATGAAATTATTGCTGATGAGGAAACTGAAGCAAGGGAGGTTAAATAATTGGTCCATGATGACTCAGCTAGTCACTGGTAGTAAAAGGATTTACGATTTTCTGTTTAACCAAAATAATCGAGTTTTGTTTAGACCACATTTTATTAAGCAACAACCTTAATGCTACCCCAAAATAATGTAGGTTACTTGACTAGATGAAACAATCTAATGCAAACAGCTTTAGTATTTAGGAAGCCTCATTTTACCTTAAGCCAAAACTTCCCTCCTGAGATAAAACTAATCACTGTGAATCATTATTACCAAAGAACTTCCCTTAAAATTAGTTCATCTCCTGAATAGCTAATATTTGCCAGGGGAAAAACTTGAATATACAGTACCAAGTAAGTCTCTTTCATCATATACCATTTTGCACCTTTTAAAATTGTGAGCCATGTAAACATATTCTGCTTTAAAAAATTAAATATTAAAAGATTTTAAAAGGAAGCTTCCCTCTCATCCCAACACTCAGTCACCTCTTCTTGGGGACCCAATGACTGATGCTGGTTCCTTATATATTCTTCCAAGGATACTCAAAGGGTATCAAAAGAACATACGTGTGTGCATATCCCCCTCAAGGAATTTAAATAGCAACACTCTCCAAATTCCTCAAACCTTGGATTCCCAGAGCTTTCTGGGGTCTCAGCACATCAAAGCCAGACCTCCAAGCTCAATCTCGGGGCTGCTAAGAGAGGAGCAAGCGTTTCCCCACACCGTATTCCAACTTACGGTGCTATCTGAGGTCAGTCCAATTTATCAATGGTTCACTGAGGACTTGTCAATCGGGGAACTGCCTGATATGATTATATTCTAGATGATTCTCCAGCTCATGTTGAGGTATCTTTAATCTAAAATGGACCGTTGCCAGTTTCCTGTCTGTGTGCTTTAGAAAACTATTTCCTGAAGACCAAAACAGTCTTCGTTCATCCTTACTACTCTCCATATTGATTTCCTTGAAAATACCATCTGAAATTCTTCATTATATAACTAATTTATTATCTGTCTCCATTAGATTTTAAGTTCCTTGTAGGCAGGCACTCTATCACCTTAGTGAAGGCTGATCATCAGCACTTAGAATGTCACTGGTACTCAATAAACATATGCTTAATGAAAAGTTTTAATTTAAAAAGTTAAAAACAAAGGAACCACTTTATATACATAAGCCAAAATGAAGCAAGCAAAGGACCATGGCAGTGTCTTTCCTGGAACATCTCACCTGCAAAACACAAACCTGGCCTACTCTCAATGCAATGTCATAGCTTGATAGCTTTCAACCCTGGGGCAGAATCATCCCCAGAGGGGCATTTGGAAAATGTGCGGAGGTGGTTCTGGCCATTACAGTGACCAGGGAGTCCCACTGGCATCTAGAAGGCAGGGGCCTGAGAGGCTAAATGAAGAACTGGCCCATCCAAAACATCAACAGCACCCCTAGGAGAACCGTGACCATCCTACTTCCTTATGAGGAGGAGGAGGACAGACTCTCATCTTTAACCTGCAGCTCTAGATGCTGCTTCGAGAGACAGAGGGCAAAGGCCTGAGCAGCTACCTGCTTGTCAGAAGCTGACCCCCCCAGGCTCACGCAGCTCCACTAGTCTCGCCAGCCCAGAGCTTGTGAAAGCCCCACACTTCTTAAATGCTTGCCCCTCCATCGACCCCCTTTAAGTAGTCGAGTCTATTTCCTGGCCTGAGACAAATCCCTACTAATTAAATTACAACTTGATCCTGAAAGTCTTGACAGGTTTATGGTTTTAAAAATAATCCTAATAATAAGGTTTAGAAATCACCAGCTGAGGACTAATAGTAGGCACTATGGCAATCCAAGGTCAGGATCCTTAGGGGCCAGAATGCAGAGAGCGGGACAAGAAGAAGAGCAAAAGCATAAGACTGCTTTAAAAAAACAAACTAGCAAACAAACAAAAAAACCCCACAGCAGCAGAGAGAAAAATGCTTCAGTTTGATAGAGACAAAAGTGCTCTCACTCCTGCTGTCCAGGCACTGGCCTTCCCCAGCCAGGAGGTGTGCCCACATGCTGACCGTGATGCAGAGCAAAGGACACACACAGCTCAGATTGAAGCAACCAGCAGAACACCCAGGTCTAGAAGCCCTCATCCTACATCTGTCAGTGGCTGTGGAACTCTGGACATCTCCTAGGCCAGTCTGGCCTATGTTCTTTGCCGGGAAGAATAAGGTTCAATTCAACAGATACTTTTGGAGAGACACTGGTACAGTGACAAGTGGATGACCTTTGAGTGACAGTAGGTATACAGGTCAACATCTCTGAACCCCAGTTTCCACATCCATGCAAATAATGGGAATAACACCACTACCCCACATTCAGGATGAGATGAGATAATGAAAGTTGTATCATGCCATTCTTCTGCTCAGAATCAACCAAAAGACTCTGCTCTATGATGGAGCAAGAGGGAGCAGGCTCACCCTCCCACTGTAAACAACCAGAAAACTAAACAAAACAAATGACACCACTGTTTGTAGACACTGGGCAGCAGGCAGGACAGGATTGCTATTCCTGACAGAACAGAAACAAATGATATGAGCTCTAAGATCACTCTGACTTCTGCCAGGTTTCTACACTTTTCAGTCCAAGGTGGCATTGGGGCAGAGTGGGAGTTGGGGGCGCACCCCAGCAGAACACAGCAGTCTCACTGAGCTGAGGAAACCAAGACTGGAGTTCAGGGAGGCTTCGTCAGCTGTAAGTTGCATGACAGAAATCCAGAGAAGAGGCAGTGATGCAGAAAGAGAGCTCTAGATGCCTACACAGAGGTTCCCTTAAGTCTCTGCTGAATACTAAAATTTGTACATGCACAGAGTGAAACTCCATGAGATTGTAAGAAAAGTATGAAGAAGCTGCAAGCTGAATAGTTCCCAGAACCCTCGCTGGTTTCACGAGGCCCAAGAACCAGAGTGGAGAGTCCTCACTGCTCATTCAGGGCATTCAGTACAGACCTGGATGGGCCACATCTTGGTAAGGAGGTCAGATTATCCCTAGGATAAAAGCGACCCTTGATCGTGACTTGAAAGAATCAAAATGAACCAGAACTAACTTAACTACCCACCAGAACAAAACTCAACACTCTTTAAAAAGCAAGCCTGACACAACATTGTAAAATGATTATAAAGCAATAAAAAATGTTAAAAAAAAATTTGCTATCAAAAGGAAAAAAAAAAAAGCAAGACCACAAAATCCAGAAAAACACAGCATCTAGCATCTAACAAAAAATCTCAACATAGGTCAAGATGCAGAAAACTGAAACCTATAAGAAGAAAATAGAAGAAATAATTATCAAACAAAAAAATTAAGAGGAGTTATAACTTTATTCAAGAACTTACCTCAATTTAAAAAATACAAATATCAAATCATTACATTGTACACCTGAAATTAATATTATGGTGTATGTCAAGTATATCTCAATAAATCAAAAAAGAATTTAAAAGAAAACATGATCATAGTAAGAAGAAAAATGGAAGTAGAACTTCTAGAGATGAAAAAACATACCTGAAATAAAAATTTCACTAACTTGAAAACATAGCAACAGAAACTGACCAAAATGAAGAAGAGAGGGAAGAAAAAAAGACCAAAAAAAGAAAAAGAAAAATATTTATAGAAATAAAGGCTGAAAATTTTCCAAGTTTGATGAAAACTACAAACTCATAGATCCAAGAAGCTCAGTAAACCCCAAGCAGAGCAAACACAAAAGCATAACAAGGCACACCCTAATCAAATTCTAAAAATCCATGAAAAAGGAAAAATCTTATAAGGAGCCAGAAAAAGAGAGAAACACTACCTACAGATACTAATCAAGATTAAGAATGACTTCAGACTTTCAGAAAAAGACTTTCTGATTAGAAACTGTGCAAGCCCCAAAAAATACAATGGAATACTATCTTGAAAATGCTCACAGAAAAAAAAAAAAAAACACCTGTCAACCTAGAATTCTATATCCAGTGAAAATATCTTTCAAAATGAACACAAATTAAAGACTTTTTCAGAGTTCTTACATTATATATGAATTGGCATAGTATCATGTAAAAGTAGGCTGTGATAACTTAAAGTAACATATTGTAAACCTTAGAGCAATCACTAATAAAAAACAACAACAAAAAAGTAGAGGTAGAGCTAAACCAACAGTAGAGATAAAATAAAATCCTAAAAAATAATTCAATCCAGAAGAAGACAAGAAAAGAGGGAACAAAGAACAGATGAAAAAATTGCAAGTTCGCAGACTTCAACCCAACCATATTTATATTTACCTTAAATAAATGAAACACCAATCAAAAGGCAGAGATTGTCAGACTGAGTGGGGAAAAAACACAAGACCTAGCTGTACACTGTCTACAAGAAACCCACTCTAAACAAAAAGACACACATAGGTAAAAAGCCAAAAGGTGGAAAATGATACACCATGCAAACACTAATCATAAGAAAGCTGTAGTGGCAACATTAATCTCAGACAACTTCAAACTAACAGATAACTACCAATGATACACAGGGACATTTCCAAAATAAAGGAGTCAATCAAGAAGACATAATAATCCTTAATAAGTATCACATAATAACAGAATTTCAAAACACATAAAGTAAATCAGACAGAATTAAAAAGATAAAAAGACAAATCCACAGTTGTAGTTGGAGACTTAAATAATCCTCCCTCCTTAATTAAAAAGTCAGCAAGAACAAAAAAAAGTCAGCAAGGATACAGAAGACCTAAATAAGACTATCAACCAGTAAGGCCTAATGCCATTTGCAGAACACTTTACCTAACAGCAGCAGAATATACACTACAGTTGACCCTTGAACAAGGGGGTAGGGGAGAATGACCCTCAAGCAGCTAAAAATCCACATATATAACCTTACAGTCAAGCCTCCATATCCAAGATTCTGAATCCACAGATTCAACCAAATGCAAATAGTGTAGTACTGTACCATGTATTTTTTTTAATTTTTTTGTAAGTGGACCTGCACAGTTCGAACCTGTGTTGTTCAAGGGTCATTTGCATTTTCAAGTTCATAAGGAAAATTCAGGACAGACCATAAAACAAACTTACAAGACTTGAAATCATACAGAATATGCTCTCTCATCACAAAAGAATTAAACTAGAAATCAGAAAAAAAATCTGGAAAATTTTCAAATGTCTGGAAATTGAGTAGAGTTCTAAACAATCTATGGGTCAAACAAGAAATCACAGGGGAAGTAAGAAAATATCCTGAAGTGAATGAAAATGAAAACACATCTAAATTTGTGGACTGCAACTACAGTAGTGCTTAGAAGGAATTTTACAGTTTTAAGTAGTGACTTTAGAAAAGAAACTAAATAATACGAACAAGTGAAATCCCAAGTAAACAGAAAGAAATAAATGAAATTTAAAACTTATAAACAACAGAGGAAAATGAATAAAATAAAACTACTTTTCTGAAGAGTACTAAGATTGATAATTTATAGACTGATTGATGAAAAAAGAAAAAAAAACACTAATTCCAATATTAGGAATGAAAAAGGAGAAATCACTGTATACCCTGTAGACATTTAAAAGATAAGGAAAAACTACAAAAAAAAACCTTAAAAACAATTTGACTGAAATGATAGTAAATTCCTTGAGACACAATATACCAAAACTGACCCTAGAAAAAAATGAAAAATTTTAATAGCCTTATATCTATTTTTAAAATACATAATTAAAGAATTTAAAATATAATTTCAAAATGCTTAATTTTAAAAGAAATTAAGTGTATAATTTAAACTTCAAAAGAAAACTCTAGGCCCAGGTGGCTTCACTGGTAAATTCTATCTAACACTTAGGAAAAAAATACCAGTCTAATACAAACTATTTCAGAAAGTAGAAAAAAGGTCAAAATTCCCAACTCATTCTGAGATGGTAGCATTACCTTGATACCAAAACTCAATACAGATTTCATACACACATGCGTGTACATGCAAACTATAAATCAATATCCCTCATAAACGTAAATGTAAAAATCCTTAACAAAATATTGCCAAATCAAATCCAGCATTATCTAAAAATGATAATACATTATGACCAAGTGGAGTTTATTCAACAAATGGGATTGGTTTAACATTTGAAAAATCAATCAATATAAATCACCATATTAACAGAAAAAAGGAGGAAAACAATAGTCAACTCAGCCGATAGCAAAAAGAGTACCTGACAACACTCAAAACACATATGATTTAAGAAAAAAACTCAGCAAATTAAAAATGAAAGTTGAATCTCCCCCACTAGATAAAGGGGACCATCAAAAAAAAAACAACCCTATAGCTAACATCATTATTTAAATGTAAAAGACTGAATGCATTTCCCCTACGATCAGGAGTAAGGCAAGAATATCCACTCTCAATATTTCTTTTAATGTACTAGAAATCCTGAACAATGCAATAAAGCAAGAAAAATAAAGGGCATATAAATTGGGAAGCAAGTAAAGCTGTCTTTATTTGCAGATGACACCTACGAAGAATCATCTACAGAGAAATCATAAGGAATTTATAAAAATCTACTTTATAAATAAGCTTAACTAGGCTGCAGATACAAGGCTAACAGACAAACTCAATTTTATTTCTATACACTAGTATTGAACAATTAAAAATGAAATTTAAATGTAAAATCTATAAATACAATAGTATGCAAACATATGAAATATTTAGAGAGAAATTTAATGGAATGTGTACATGACCTACAAGCTTAAAACTGTAAAATACTACTGAGAAAAATCAAAGACCTTAATGGAGACATATACCATTTTAAGGAATTAGAAGATTAATATTGCTAAGATGTCAATTCTCCCCCATATTGATCTGCAGATTTCACACAATCCCAGTAAAAATCCCAGCAAGCTTTCTTGTAAGAATTGATAAACTGATTCTAAAATTTATATAGATGCAATGCACTAAAGCTAAAACAATTTTGAAAAGGAATAAAGTCAGAATATTTCACATTACCCAATTTCAAATTTACTATAAAACTAGAGCAATCAAGACAGTACAGCTGACCCTTGAAAAACACAGGGGTTAGGGGTGCTGACTCTCCACACAGTCAAAAATCCACATATAACTTTACAGTCAGCCCTCCATATCTATGGATTCAACCAACCACAAATTATGTAGTACTGTAGTATATATTTATTGGCAAAAATCCAAGTATAAGTGGACCCATGCAGTTCAAACCCTTGTTGTTTAGGAGTCAACTGTATTTTATTTGCATTAGGAGAAACATATAGATAAATGGAAGAAAACAGTCCAGAAACTGACCTATCATATACAATATATTTTTTTTTGACAAAGGTGGCAAAATAATTCAATGGAGAAAGGGTAATATGTCAACAAGTGATGCTAAAACAACTGATATCCATATAGGGAAAAAAATGAACCTCAGCCTTTACCAATAAGCACATGAAAAGAGATGCTTAATGTTATTTGTCACCACAGAAATGCAAATTAAAATCACAATGAAATACCACTACATATTCACTAGAATGGCTAAAATTAAAACAGACAGACAATACCAAGTGTTTGTGTGCATGTGGGGCAACTAGAATGTTCATACACTGCTGGTGAGAATGAAAAATAGTACAATTTTCCAAAACACTTAAGCAATTTATTATAGAGCTAAACATACACTTAACGTGTGACCCCACAATTCCACTCATAGGTATTTCCCAAGAAAAATGAAAATAAGTCTTCACAAAAAGTTACATATGAATTTTTATAGTAGCTCCAAACTAGAACCAATTGTGTAGGGAACAGACTCTAAGGTGACTCCCATGATCCTCACCTCCTGGTATTCAGGCCCTTGTTCCCTTGAGTGTGGGTGGGTACTGTGACTTGTTTCTGGACAACGGAGTATGGTAAAGGTGACAGAATGTGTGTAATTACACATGTGTCGTTACAATATGTAAGACTGTAGTGTCCACTTGCCTTTGAGGAAGCAAGTAGCCACGGTGGGAAGACCCATGTGGCAAGATACTTGAGGGTGGCCCCTGGCTGACCACTACTAACAAAATGAGGTCCTCAGTCTGCAGTCCATAGGAACTAAATGCTGTCAACAACCACATGAGCTAGGAAGCAGATCCCTCCCCAGTCAAGACTCAGATGAGATCACAGCCCTGGCAGACACCTTGACTGCTGCCATGTGAGATTCAGCTAAACTGTGTCCTGACTCCTGACCCACAGACTCTGTGAGACAATAAATTTGTGTTGCTTTAAACTGCTAAATTTATAGTAACACAGTTATGCGGCAATAATTAATACACTCCAAATGTCTATCAAGTGGTAAACAGACCAACAAATTGTGGTATATCTATACAATGGGATACTACACATTAGTAAAAAGTAATGAATTACTGATATATACAACAATATAAATTTCACAAACAATATTGAGCAAAAGAAGTGACACAAAAGAATATATACATTATGAATTCATTCATATGTAATTTCTAGTAAAGACAAATATAATCTATAGTGATAAAAAGCAGTTCAGACTTCCTGAGGCCAAAGGCAAGGATTTACTGAGAAGCAGCATAAAGGAACATTTAGGAATACTGGGATTCTTTTGATCTTAATTGTGGTAATGTTAAACAGGTATATACATTTGTCAAAACTGACCACATCTATTGGAATTCCACAGTAAAGATTTTGGCCACAAGGACTTTGTCACTCAATGAGCTATTAATCTATGGATTTTAATTCAGGATAGTGGCAACCTCTGGGGGATTGGATAGTATTGGGAAGGACACCAGGGAGGTTTCTGAGGTCCTGGTAATGTTTGATTTCTTGATCTGAGTACTGCTTACACAAGTGTGTCTACTCTGAAAATTCACCAAGCTAGACACATAATTTGTATACTTTCTGGGTGTATGTTAAACACCAGTAAAAAGTTTTTAAAATTTTTTAAAGGTTAGGGAATCATTCTAAATTAATACATACTAAAGAGACAAAGCAATGCACTCCCTGTTTCTTCAATGGATCCTGATTTTTTTTTAATTGGGAAAATTTGAAAGTGGTCTGTATTATTAAATAACATTTTATCAACACTAAACTTCTTATATAATAATGGTATTATGGTTATGTAGGAGAATAACCTTACTCTTTTTTTTTTTTTGAATAACCTTACTCTTATGAGAGACAAGGTGAAGTATTCTAGGATGAAATATCAAGATGTCTGTAATTTACTACCAAATCATTCAAAAAATATATTGATTTACAAAGAGACTGAGATAAAGCAAATTCAGCAAAATGTAAACATTGTGAATCTTGGTGGTTTTGTGGGAGTTTTACAGGAGTTCTCTGTATTATTCTTTCAACTTTTCTATAGGTTGGCAATTTTTCAAAATAGAGGGGCAAAATAGCTTGTTTGAGCTACTGTTAGTCAAGAGTTCAGTAATTTCCAAAACTGCATACAGAGATTGGGAGAAGGAAAGTAACATTCACTGAGCACTTAATGTGCACCACATACTCTTAGTATCTGTGATTTCAGCCAACCCTCAAAGCAACCCTCTAGGGTAATTATTATTACTCCAGTTTTACAAAGAGAACTGAGGGTCAGAGACATGGAGTGACAAGTCCAAAAGTGAGTGCTGGAGTTCAAACAGAAGTCTGTCAAGACACAAGGCCATGCTCTTCTGCTCCATGTCTTTGCTGTACACTTCTTCCTTCCCTTCTTCTGTTTTCTCAGTCCAAAATTTACTATATCCAGTGAATATGAACAGAACTGAAATCCACGTTCTGTAATAATTCGCAATATTCAATAATCATTAAACAATCAGATTGAACCATGCCTCTGCTCTCCACTAAAGACAGAAAAGCTGGTGGAAAAGTACAGAAATAGGGATAACATTTCCCATCCCTATGGGCCATAACATGTACTGACTAGAAGGGACTTCAATAAGAGATTAGCCATGCAAAATAGAGTACTGTGGAGTAAACAGAACTAGGATATGAAGCAATAAACGTAATCCCAACAAACTGGTTCTGAGGAGAGACTAAAGGACTACGCCATAATGAAAAAGCAAGTATATCTCTGAAATCTAAAAGTCACAAAGAACAAGTAGGATAAACACGAGCATTCAGGGTGTTCCTTTAAATTTCAAGGAAATTACTTTAGAGTAAATAAAAGACTAACTTTAGTGGACTGGTGGTCAACAATATGAAAAATCACACCCCAAAAGATGTTATAATAGGATTAAGGAAAGACTTAGATGGTTTGTGAGTGAAACTCCAGAGTTTGTTGAGTGGACTAACAATAGATAACACTGTTAGGCACCGTTCTAAAATAGTTAATTCATTTAATCCTCAGAGCAATGCTATGAGACAGGAACTAGTATTATTCATATTTTACAGACAGGGAAACTAAGGCCAGAGAAGTTAAGTAACTTGTCCAAGATCACACAGCTGGTAAGCAGTGGGGCTAGGGTTCAAGGCCAGTGGGGATGGTTTCAGACTCCATACTTTTAACCACTGTCCTACACTGACTTTCAAAGGAAGTATTGGTTATTTATCCTAATCTTTCAAAATGAGAGACTGACGCCACAAGGCGAACTAACAAACTTTCTGAGAGACAGAATACTGGCTCAGTCCCACAGGTGTAAAGCGTTCTTCTCACATACAAACCAGGTCTGGGGGAAATAGCCAAACAGTTCTTTCAGTTCCACTCTGCTTTATTAAAGAAATGGGAAACCAGCTGATCAGGACTTGAAAATGAAATAAGCAGCAGCAGCTAAAGAGAGTAGGTTCACGTAAAACGCGTGCATTTGCAGCTTATTGTCAGATAGTGACAGGATTTGGCATGAAGTGCTCAAGTTTTTCCCGAAGCTGCCAGCATGTTCTGATGCAGTCTTATCTCTACCAGCTTTGGAAAGGAGGGCAAAGGAGAAGCAGAACTGAAAACCAAACAAGCGCTGGCCAAGCCCCCTTAAGCATTGTAAGAGAGAACAATTTCCAGAACCAAAGCAATCCTTGGGCACTGCAAAGGCTCTAAGTGGCAAAATTTTTAGTAACCTTCACAGCACTGACAAATTAAATGTCCTGGCACCCTTCAATCCCAGCCTGCGGGCATTCCTAACATTTAACAGTTCAGAGAAGCCCGGAGTCTGAGGAGCCTCAGCATTTCAGCAAGCTAAGTGGGGTAAGGCAAGAAAGGAGAGCCCCTCCTCTCAGGCTACGCCCCACAATCCAGAATTTCTGACAGTGAGAAGACCAGAATCAGCCCTAGTTATTTCCCATGTTTTACAATCCAGACATCTCTGAATCATTCGCTTTGAAGCTGGTCTGGGGAACACACAACTCCTCTAAGTGCAATTCCTGTAACAGACTCGTGAAGAGTGAAAGAGTAAGAAACACTAAGTGGTGTTGTTCTGCCAAGGAAGGAAGTGAAATACCAGGAGGCCGCTAAAAAGTCCACAGGTGTTTCAAGGCGGTGAGAGATGAGTGATGAGGTCCAGGCTGAAACCATTTTCTTCCGCCTCTGTCTAATCCTTACTAAAGTTAACGAGTGGAGTCACACACACCAGGCTTATTCAGGCACATGATTCGGGGCTTGTTAACAAGACCCTAGTATCCACTCCTGTAAAATGGCGGTCAATAGCCTGTACTTCATAAAGGTTGTAATGAGCGTTAAGCGAGATAATAAACGTAATTTGTCCTCGGCATGATAGCACACACTCAGTAATTGTAAGGTACCGCTTACACCCATCCTCCTCACCCCAGCCTACCCCACCTTTGGACTACAAAAGCCTTCAGAGGCCTTATCATCCACTGCTTCCTTACAGCAGATGTAAGACATGAGGACGGGTCCTCGCGGTCTCCTAACTGGAGTGGAATTTGGTTGAATCTGTGGCTGAAAAACTGGAGCCCTGGACCGAGAAAACCAAACTCTGGGAAACAAGGATGGATCACTAGAGAAAAGCTCGGTGGCGTCTGTTGTTTACAGTGAGTCCCCTTCCTATCAACGCACTGAGAGGATCCCAATACATTCCCGACTCTCCAACTTGGCAGGGGAAGCGCAAAGGTGACTGAAGACGGCGAGGCTGGCAGCGGGGCCACCCGGGAGGCTGAGGCTGCTGGCGAGTGGGAACCCTGATGGAGTCAGGCCCTCCCCGGAGGGAAGGGCCGGGAACGATCCAGCCTCTCACCCCTCTCCTCAAGCAGGGGCCCTCGCAGCTCAAGGTTGGAGGCTTCTCAAGGGTCCCGCCACCGTCCTAGCTAAGCTCAAGTGGGACCCGTGGGGCTGGCCAGCGGGAAGTGGGGACCCAAGGACGCCCCCGAGCCCTGGCTCGGGAATGTGGTCAAAGAGGGGTCACCGGGGGAGGGGCCTGGCGGCTAGGACCTGAGGAGGGGCGGGGCCCCGGAGGGGGCAAGAGGTCGGGGACCCCGGCTGCGGAGGCTCAGGGTACCCACCCGGCTCCCCAGTCGGCGCCGAGCGCCCCCTCCAGCCGGGGTCCCTGCCAACCGCGGCGGGGCGATCCCACTCCCCTTACCTGGCTCGGGTGCTCTGCCTGCTCCGAGGACGCCATCTTTCTAAGGCCTGACTAATCTATCGCTGCTGGGCGAGGTTTCTCCCAAGCGCCCTGGCTCTCGTTCGCTCGCCCAGACAAAAGTAGCCGGAACTGAGCCTGTCGATGGGGGCCACTAGGGAAGGAGAAGGGAACTCCCGTGTCACGGTCACCAGGCAGAGTTTCCATCAGGTCTCTGCTTTCCAAGAATACTGAAGTCTGTCCTTTTTGCATCCTTATATGTGTGTCATTTTTATTTAATTAAATCTTTGTCCATCCCCACAATGCTTGGGCACATGTAGGGACTCGCTAAGTATTTCGTAAATGACTGTGAAGAAATTTGGAAAATAATTGATTAATGGTTCGGTTCAGTACCATTTGTTAGGTGCCTACTATTTGCCAGGCACTAGAAATAACATCTAAGACTCAACCCCTGTTCTCAAGTCTAGGCCAAATACACAAACACAATTACAGTATCTTGGCAGCATGAGGGGCTTATTAGAATACAGAAGAGGGTGCTTTTTGGAGAGGAGGAGGTTCTACTAATCATTATTTAATAGCAGTTGAGTTGTTAGATTTTAAGCTAATTGTAAAATTACACAAAAGTGTTGCATACATTAGAACTATCAGTCAGTTCATTTTGCGGTGGTGTGTTGATCAATGATAGAGTTATTCAAAAGGGTTTCTTCTGTTAATTCCTCCTACCAAACAGTTTTAAATGTCTACTTTTTAATGAGATAATATCGATTTCCTTTCATAAACAAAATATGAAAGAAGTTGACCCTGAAGAAATATGGATTTGTTTTATTTTGAATAAAATATTTGAAATATTTCTTGTTTATATAAAATGCCCCCTTTTAAGCAAGGAGATTTTTGATAATTTAACATTATTTTCATCTTAAATGTTAGTTTTTCAGGGGTAAAACCAGAGACTTTTCCGTAAGTAACAGTATTAGAACAAGGACGAATATGTTGTCAAGCAGCACCTGGATAATCTCAACAGTGATGTGGTTCGCATTTCCCATTTTCTCTCTGATTTCTTTGAGACCTTAATGTTTTAATCTAGTTACTTGAGCATTTCGTCCCGAGGTCCCAATCTGATTTGCACAGCTGAAGCACAGAATCGAACGACTGGAAATGTCCGAGTATCTTATGCTTCTCTGCTGTTTTCAGGAAGACTGAAAACTACACTCAACAATTTTTAAAATTGACTTCCTTCAGATCAGCCTGAAGATGAGGACAGCTTATAGATCTTTTCCGGTTGGAAAGGGAAAACAAGTTAACAGAGTACAATATCAGACCGTTTTGTTTAAGTATTAGTATTATGCATCTATATATGCAAATAGAACTGTTCAAAAGAGTACACCTGCGTGTCCTTCATAATGCAAAATAAATCCCTCGTGATCTCTTGGTGAATGCACGATTGCAACTCCTAAATATAAGATTGGGGGGCGGACGGACGGACACGGACACACACACACACACACACACACACACACGGAGCCGCACGTGATTAGCGGCAACTGGAACTACATCTCCCGGCGTGCCTTGGTCCCACGCGTGATTTGCTACAGCGAGAACTACATCTCCCAGCATGCCGCGGGTTTGGGGCGGACTCCCGCGCCCAGCTTCCCTGAGTTCGCTGCGTGGGTTAGGTCCTACCCTGAAGAGGATGGAGGTGGCCAGTGGCGCCCCGGCTCCGGAACCGGGCGAGATCCAGGCTCTAAAGAAGTGTCTTCTGCGACGCAACCACAGCCGGGAACAGCACGGCGTGGCGGCCTCCAGCCTCGAGGAGCTGAGGAGCAAGGGTTGGCGCGGGATTGGGGTGAAGGCTTTAGTGGCTGGGGCCGGGGCTGAAGGAAGCTCGGGCGGGGTGAGGATGTCAGGCTGGGCAAGGTGGTGTCTGGAGAGGCGACCTGGGGCTTCTTGTGACTCGAATGGAGCCTTGAGCCAGAAATGACTCATGTGGGATAGCGACTTGTCAGCTTCAAAGCGTTTACAAACGCTTTAACTTAATGTATCTCGTGTGAGACTCAGATGTAGAAAGGCAGACGGGAAGCAATATGCAAATTAAGGCAGACTTCGATATCTTGCCTCAGATGACTCAGATTTGGGATCAAACCCAGCCCAGTGTATTCCTGGCATTCGGGCTCCCTAAGGTGGTACCGGGGTTCCCAGCTGAGCGTACGGCGGAGTAGGGTCAGGTCTCCACCGTCAGCTCTGGCAGGTACCTATGCAGTAAAGAGGGAGCTGCTACCCACCATTCCGAAGGTCCAAACAAGGAACTTGTGAGTGACGAGTTCTGAGCCCCATACGGTTACTAGCTAGCTGCCTGACCTTGCACTTAACCATGTTTCGACCCACAGTTTTCTCAAGGGCAAAGTGGGTATGTTTCCAGCCCTGCTTCACAGGATTGTTGGGACTCTCCAAGGAGATGATATATTCAAACGACTTACAAGTTATTAGCCTGTGGCAATAAATTGTTTACCCAAATACATTCTGTAAATTAAACGTGTGAGTCATTCGCAAGCATGTAGTTAGGTGTGTGTCACAGTGCTCAGTGCTTCCTCCCAGAATCACCAGGTCCCAACAGATATCAGACTGAAGTCTTTCAGAGACCCAGACACAGCCAAAGCACTCTAAATGCTTTAGTGACATGGCTTTTGCCATATGGGTGTTTACCTGTTTTTTTCTTGGCATTAGGGTGCTTAAGTTTTAGTGCCCTTTCAGTGCAGTGGCTGGATGCACTTGGCACAGAGGCTTGTGTAAGTGCTTATGTTTCTGGATCTCGGCCTGTGCAAGGCCTGCTGTTCTATTTGGGTGATAGACAACATTGGCCAATGGTATTTGTAGTCTCTTGGCTACCTCTCTGCATACTCTAGTCCCATTAGCATTTTAGGCATTGCCATTGCCAAATGGGATGGTACAGACCTGCCCTGGACAAAGCCTCTCGCCCAGTGATCATAAAGATAAAAACCTACTGTTACAAGCTTCGGCCTTCTGTTTCTCTTATACTTTCTTATAGGTTAGTAAGACTGCAAAGAAAAATCCTGCAAAGAACATATTTTTTTCCTTTTTTTTTTTAAATTTCCTTTTTTTCTTTTTGACATTTGATACATAAGATTGTTATGAAATTAAATACTATATATGAAAAGCACTTAAACAGTACATGTGGTACTGTTAGTATTATATTTCAGGCACGTGGTAAGTGTTATATCAGTAGTAGTGGTCATCATTATAGTCAGTTTTACCTACCAGGGATTTTTCTAGGCTCTGGGGGCATACATATTGAGAATACAAGGACAGATGTAATTTCCCTATGTAACTTGTCAATTACCAAATATTTTATTCCTCAGCCTGTGACATTCTGGCCATCGATAAGTCCCTGACACCAGTCACCCTGGTCCTGGCAGAGGATGGCACCATAGTGGATGACGATGATTACTTCCTGTGTCTGCCTTCCAATACCAAGTTTGTGGCATTGGCTGGTAATGAGAAGTGGGTTTACAGCAATTCAGGTAAGAAGTGCTGGCCATACATAAAATATACCACCCATCATGATTCATTTCACTGCACGGGCACCTGGTGGCTGTTTGGCTGCGTGCTTAGGCATTTGTGCAGCAAATGTTTACTGAGCACCTTCTGTGCTGAGTCTTGGGGTGAAGATGGATGAGGCAGGCTCAGTTCTCAAATAGCTCAGACCGACAGCAACTAAAATGCAGCAGGGCAAAAAGATCTGTGCTGTAGGTGGGGTCAGACTGTCAGGCCGGAATCCTGGCTCTGCCATTTGCTAGCCATGTGACCTTGAGCAAATTATCTAACTGTTCAGCCCTGTATTGAGATATTAATTATTGTACCCATCTCCTAGGGTTGTTGTAAGGATATTAGAACATAGCACATACCAAACGAAGGTTTCTCAACAACACTGTTGGCATTTTGGGCTGGAGAATTCTTTGCTGTGGGGGTGCTGTCCTGTGCATTACAGGATGTTCAGCAGCATCATTGGCCTTTACCTACTAGATGCCAGTAGCATCTCCTCACCCCAATTCTGACAACCAAAAATGCCTCCAGACGTGGTCAGATGTCTGCTGGGGAGCAAAATCACTCCCAGTTGAGAACCACGGATGGAAAGCATTTAGATCTTACCTGGTATACAGTAAGCGGTCAGTAAATGTTACCTGTCATCATCAGCACTGCAGATACAAAGGGAACTGGTACGATGAGCAAGGATCAAAGAGCTAAAGAGGTGTCTTGAGGAGAGTCCCTGTGCCACTAAAGGAAGGAAGTCACCCTTCAGCAGTGGCTCTCCCAGCCACCTTTGTACTTGGGCCCCAGGGACAGCACAGAGTACCTACAGCTCCTCCAATCAAGGATAAGACCCATCCCCACGCACAGGAGAAGTGCTGTTAAGGATGAATGTTTTTGTATGCAGAAACAGCACACCCACAGACGTAAAAACTAACCGGAAGGGAAGTGTGGGAGTATCTCACATGGCTGTACACTGGATTTAAGTGGCTTCTTTTCATAGAAGAATACAGAGCAGTTTCCCACGGAAATAACTTGAAGATGGGACAAGAGGGGAAATTAAGGTCCCAGATGGGGATTGGCTCTCCTGCGAATCGCTGAGAAAAAGTGCTTCCTTCACCATTGAAACTATTCTCAGTGGTCTTTTGGAAGGATGTGCAGACATCCTCAAGGTCTGTGTTGGGGGAGGAAGTGAAAACAGCACTTCAGGTCAATCTGACTGGCATTTTCTCCCACGTGTCAGATGGAGGTACAGCTTGGATTACCCAAGAGTCCTTCGATGGAGATGAAACAGACAGCGGGGCCGGGTTGAAGTGGAAGAATGTGGCCAGGCAGCTGAAAGAAGATCTATCCAGCATCATCCTCCTGTCAGAGGAGGACCTCCAGGTAAGCCTCCTCCGAAACCCGCAGCCACGTTCCTCTGGCCTCTGCTGCCTCCAGCACCTTAGTTTCCATGCATCTTGCCATAATTTCATTATTTTGTAATTTAAAAATTATCCTTAGATGACAACCAAGGCTCTCCATTGTCTAATTCTCTCACCTAGAGTAGGAATTTTTCACCCCTCACCCTGCCTCAGAATCACCAGTGGAGCTTTGTAAAGATACAGAAGCCAAGGCCCCACCTAGATCAATTTAGGCCATTGTGTGGGTCAAGGATGTACTGCCAAAGAATGTGGAGTTAGAATAGCTGGGTTAAATCTCAGCTCTATCACTATGGCTTTGAGCCAGTGACTTACCTTCTCTGCTTAGGTTTCCTCTCCAGTAAAATCAGGATAAAAATAGTATGTGTTAATTTTTAAAAAATATTTATTGAGCCCCTGTCCTGTGCCTGGCATGGTTCTTTGCCCAGGGGTACAGTGGTGAACAAGCCAGACATAGTCCCTGCTCTAATGGAACTCAAATTCTGGTGGAAGGAGGCAGACAAGAAGCATATAAGAGGGGCCAGTGTGCCAGGAGTGATGGGGCTACTGTAGATTGGAAGATGAAGGAAGGACCCTTGAAGGAAGTGACCTTCTGGTTATTTTTTAAACTTGTATGTTTACTTTGAATGAGTAATATGAACACATTCTCATGGTTCAAAATCCAAGAAGTATAGAAGGATATACTGGTAGCAAACAGAATAACCCAAATATCCACCAGCTGATGAATAGATAAATTAAACGTGGTCTGTCCAAACAGTGGAATATTATTCAACCATTAAAAAAGAATGAAGTATGAATACTCGTTCTAACACGGGTAAACCTTGAAAACACTATGCTAAGTGAAAGAAGCCAGACAACCACACATTTTATGATTGCATTTATATGAAATGGCCAGAATATACAAATCCATAGATACAGAAAGTGGATTAGTGTTTGCTTTGGGCTGAGGTTGGTGGGGGGCTTTGAGGAGAAATAGGGAGTAACTACTAATGGGTAGAGAGTTCTTTCTGGGGTGGTGAAAATGTTCCAAAACTGATTGTGGTAATGATTGCACAACCACAAAAAAACAACTAATTATACTAAAACCCCCTGAATTATATACTTTATATGGAGAATTGTATGGTATGTGAATTATATTTCAGTAAAGTTGTTTGTGGGGGTAAAAATGGGATATACAGGAAGAGTCTGACTCTTGCCCCTAGCTACCCAGGTTTCCCTTTCTGGAGACAACCAATCTGTCAGTTTCCCATTCTAGGGATATTTTATGTACAAACAAATACGTTTATATGTTCTCCTCCTCCCCTGTATTACACAAATGGAAATTTACTCTGTTTTAAAGAAAGATTTAGAGAGTATTCCAAATCATTTTCTAAAAGACATCCTCGCTCGTTTTCACTGCTGCATAGTATTCCATTTCGTGCCTGTACCATGATTACTGAGTGAGTCTTCCCTGCTGGTGGACATGCGGTTGTCATCAATCTCGCTATTCCAGTCAGTGCTGCAAAAAATTTAGGCCAATGTCTTTTTGCACACATGCTTGTCCATAGAATAAATTCATAGTTTAGTTGATAAACATTGGCAGGTCCCAAGAGGTGACACTGAAGGACAAGAGGAAACCTGCCATGGAAAGGCTGGGGCCAGAGTGTTCCAGGCAGAGGGAAGGCAAGAGCAAGCTTGATTTTTTTTCTTTTTGTAAGAAACAAAAAGGGGTCATGATATCCCTTCCCATCCCAATAGACTGGCATATTATGATGTACCCTTAGAATAAGGAACACAATAGTCCTTGCCAAAATAGGGATTCCAGAACATGAGAGCCCAGCCCTGACAGCGAGGCTCCGCAGTGAAGCTTAGGACACTTAAAGGGAACTTGCAGAGGCTGGCCACGTGGGAGGTAAAGGAAAGTCCCCACCATCACGGGGACTTTGGGGAGTGAGAACAGATGGGAGGGAAGGGAAGAGCCACAGGGACCAACTACACAGGGTCCTGAGGATTAGAAGTAAGACCAACTGATTGTTGTGAAGTTATTAACCTCTCTGGCCTCATTTTCTTCATCTGTAAAATGGTGGTAATACTAGTACATACCTTGTAAGGTTTGTACCTCTTGAATTTTGAACCTTGTGAATGTTTATTAATGCTACTTGTTTGAAAATTGATGTAGTGTGAAAGTTAAAGATAACTTGTAAAGTCATCTTCTCAAAGAGGCCTTCCCCAGTCTAGACCCTCCTTGTCACTCTCTGTTCTGATAGTTTCACATCCATTTTCTCACTGGTACATAGTAAGTGCTCAGGAAATGCAGGCTCCTTATTATTGTGGGTTTTATTAAGCTCCACAGCAATTCTGATCTGCAGCTGAAGTTAGATTTACTATCCAAGAATTTCAGCAGTTTGCTCTTTCTCTCATGAAGACTGTTTTTAATCTGGTGCTGTATGTGCCAAAAGACTGAGCCTTCTTAAGATTTAGGATAAGTGAGCTCTCCCTTATTTCACAGACTGAACATGTTATTTAAGTTTAAAATATAGTTTATATTTTTAAAATAGTCTTTCAAAGTATGAACATGATTAACAAAAATGTTGAAGGTTGAAATCATTAGAAAACTTTTGCATAAAACAACCTCAGACTGATTCATTGTACAAGGGATCATAAACCTCTTCCTTTATATTCTGTACAATGAACAATGGGTTTTTTAATATGAGGACTTTGTTTTGTTTTTAATAAGGCACTAAGGCATTATTTTCCTAATTTTTTTTCACCAAGGAAAATTGAAAAAATTACTTGCCTCTCTCGACTCTCAGGGAGCCTTATTAGGTAACTTTGGGAACTAGATGGAACCACTCTCCGAAATTGTTGTATTTAAGAGCTAGAACCTCATGTTTAGAAAGTACTTTTGGGTTTCTGAAAATCTGTATTTGTTTGTCAGATGCTCATTGATGTTCCATGTTCAGAGCTGGCTCAGGAACTATGCCAAAGTCAGGTCACAGTCCAGGGGCTCCAGAACACCCTCCAGCAGGTTCTTGACCAGAGAGAGGAAGCCCGTCAGTCCAAGCAGCTCTTGGAGCTTTACCTCCAGGCTTTGGAGAAGGAGGGCAGCGTCTTGTCAAAGCAGCAAGGTAGGATTCGTTGGCTGGTGGGGTGTCATACTGAGAACTCAGGGGAGCCTTCCCTTGAGACAGAGCCAGATGCTTATCATGTGGTCCGAAACAGTGGAGCCACAGCTGCTGGCATCTCAGGAGGACAGGCCTCTGGCCGCCCAGCCAGTGGCTCTGGCCGCTCGTCAGCGCGGCTGGATGTGGACGTGGTGTGCTCATCTCCATCTCACGTCTGCTTTGCAGAGTCCAGAGCCGGCTTCGCTGACGAGAGGGATGCGGTTGACACGGGTATTAGAGAGAGCTCGTCCGAAATTGCGCTTTCCAGCCGGATCCTCACCACGCTGAGGGAGAAGGCGGCTCCAGAGCTGAGTTTGTCTAGTGAGGCTTTGGAGGTGGGCGAGCACCAGGGCCCCTGAACTGCAGAGAGGGACTCCCCTGGAGGGGCAGTGTTGCCCTGCAGAGGCTTGTATGGGTTTTTTTTCACCTCTCCAGACCCTGAATCGTAGCTGCCCATCTGCCTATTACTTATTACATGCAAAGCATTTGCAAACATCTCATTTAATCTAAATCATAAACAAAATAGGTATGTTCCCTCAGATCATCAAACATTATTCCCTGGTGCAGAGTAGCTAATGAACCTGACAGGGAGGAACCGCAGGACTCGGGCTCCTGAGGTGGCTCGCGTCAGCAGTTGAAGATCCGTAGTCAGTCAAGGCCCATAAAGTGCCCCCGGGAAAGGCCTGCTGGAGGGGATGCCCCGGTGCTGGCTCTCAGGCTAGGGAACCCGAGGCTTGACGAAGGGGACCCATCAGAGTGGGTGCCGCTTATTCTCATCCTCATCCTGTCCCGAGTACTTCCTGGGTGTAGCTAGGAGGGAAGGAAGCCATAGTGACTTGAGCTTGGCTACATTTCCTGTGAGTGGAGGACGTTACTGTTGTTCCAAGTAAACTACGCTCTAGAGAGAGAGCCTTTCCATGGGCGTTGTATGCTGAGAAAGGGCCTGTGACAATTTACTATGAAGGAAACCTGGCATCTCGGCATCAAGCCACAACAAGCTGACACTGCCTGTTCTCGCTCCCCTAAAGAGAACCATGAGAGCAGAGGGGCTGGTTCTCAGTGCTTCTTATTCTTGCTGCAGTTGGTTGCCAAGGAAGACCCTAAAGCATTGGCTGTTGCTTTGAACTGGGACATAAAGAAGACGGAAACTCTTCAGCAGGCCTGTCATCAGGAACTCGGCCTGCGCCTCCAGCAGGTTCAGAGCTTGCATGCTCTGAGGGGCCTTTCAGCAAGGAAGAATTCAATGCCTGGAGAAGCGCAGAATCCCAAACGGGCCAGACAAGACCCCACGTAGCTGGCAGCCAGAAATACGCCAAAGAAAACCTTGGTTTTTGTTGTCAGTAAACGCCTTCAGCCTAATCATTGTACCTACTGACTTCTCTACCCCCTGCCTTCGAGAATGTTCTCCTGGAACAGCCTGGAAGACCGGCTTCATGCCCTCTCCAGAAAAGCTATTCCAGACCTCCACATATGGCTTGTCCACCTCTTTTGAACCACAGAGCTGCACCAGCAGTAGCCCACCTCTTCTTACACACCCTTATGTTCTCTGTTTAAAAGTAGTTGGGAAGGGCAGTGAAAAGAAACTGTCATATTTCAGACCCACTATTTTTGTTCTAAAAATAGAACTGCAGGATTTTTAAACAGAAATAATGGTAGAGAAGGTGAAATAAGAGAAATAGTGACAGAAGACAACAACTGATGATGGCCACAAACTTGTTTCTCAAGTTAATGAATTTCTTCATTTGTTTAAGGCACATATTAAGTTTGCAGACCATAGGGACATAGAGTAATTCACCATTTCTAATATCTAATTCAGTATTAGGAAACTATATCTGGTACCACTGCAAAACTTTTCAGTTTCCTAATATGTTTTATCAGCAGGAGGTATAAAAAGGTCATCAAATTGATCTCCATGTGATAGGACTCCAAATCTCTCTGGATGCAAAGCAGAGACTTCTGATTTACATCCTCCTGTTTCTGTACAAACTTGTTCTTTGGATTTGGTAATCGACAATAAAGTCTCTCTTGCAGGGAAAAGATTATTAGTTATTGACTGACTTGACTTTTTTTTAAAGCATACTTAGAGGAAAATAAAATGCTATTAGGAGATACATTGGCTAATTATTAAGTAAAGAAACATAACAATAAGTCCTGGGGTGAGGGAGAGGTGCAAAAAACAAACAGAACCAAAAACACTCTTCCTTCTCCTGTGACCTTCTTCGAGGGGGGCTCAGATCTACTCAGCATAGTCTTACTGATGCTTTACACCACTGGTTCTCACTTATTAGCCCCATTTCTTTTTTAACAGCATATTTTATAATGCCTTCTTAATTATCCTGAAATGAAAGCCAACCTGATAACCTACCCATAGGCATACTTTCATCGACTTAAACCCCCAAATGTAAAATTTCAGAAGAAACAAAATAATTTCCAATAAAACAGTATGTATTCTCAGCATGTCACTGTCTGGAGATGACCATACAAAAGACACAGTGAAGCTGTCAGATGCTTGTACTTAAACACTGAATTACTGTGAATTTGACAGAGGCAGCCAGGCATGATGTGTAGCGATTGTCAACTCAAATACCACAAGCAGCACTGCCTTTTGTAATGGAGTTTCCCAAAACAGTGACGTTCTGGATAAAATAACACCTCTATCCTTGATTTACAAGGTAGCTGCATTTATGAAAAAATCCAGGGAACAATAAAACTGGAAAAAATACTTTGTATTTATATATAAAACCGAAATAGGTTTGGGGCTAATTTGGAAGAGGTTTTCATCCATATGAACATGCAGCCTGATATATAAAAGTCTTGTGGGATATGGGATGATTCTCCACTGTGTGGAACGGTCTGTGCTTTGCAGGAAGATTAGCACCCCACCTCCTACCCCACCCACTCAGTGCCAGTAGCAGCCTCCAGGGACTGAGACAGCCAAAAGCAGCCTCACACGTTTTCAGAATGTCCTTGGAGGGGCAGTAATAACCAGGTGAGGGTTTTTATAGCAGTTTGCATTCTGCTGTGTGCTGGCACCCACCCCTCCAGTGCCCCACAAAACAGTGAGCTAGGCAGGGCGTGGCTTGTCACCTCTAGTTTTATACATGAGCAAAGTTGTGCTCAGTGAGAGTCAATGACATGCCGCATGTCACAAGGCTAATTGGAAAGCCAGGATTCAAAGGCAGTTCTTCTGGTTCTCATTCCAGTATTCTTTCCACATGTTTGTATTTGCTCTTAGGTCCACACAGTCTATATCCAGATCACTGGTTTTGTTATACCAGTGTAGTAAGTTGAAGTCAAGTCCAGCTGGAAAAGGCCTAATACGTCTGCAGCATGATTGCCAGATTTCTAGCCATCATCACTGTGCTGGTGGTGAGAAGCAGTTCAGCCTCATGAACCCTGTGTAGCTAGCACAGTAGTAAAGGAAGCCTGGGCTCCACAAATAATAGAGTAGCACCTCCATTCACCAGTTATATCGACATCTCCATCTTTGCCCTACTGAATTAAAAATGTTTTCTTAAATTCTAATACACAGTAGAGCTTTGGTCGGCCAACCTGCGCGTTGGTATTGGTCTTCCGTATTTGAAACAAACCCAGCAAGCATCTCAGCTGTGCGGGACGATGGGAAAAGTACTGCAGGTTTTGGAGTGAGACAAACCCATGTTGAGTCTACCTTTCTGGGATGTTAGTTTCCAAAAATGTAAGGTTAACTTGAGGCCCCAAGGATCAAAGGGTTACATTAAATGAAGTATGAGGAGGAGCACAGTCCCCAGCACAGAGTAGTAGGGAGAGGGCCCTTTCATCTCCCCAGGGGCAGAGAGATGGCGGTGGGAGCAAAGACCTCAGTCTGCAAACTCCAGCCCAAATGCAGAGTGAGAGCCGTTGCAGACACATTATTTTGCCCCGGGTACCACTTACCTTCCCTACACCACTGTGCCTCCAGGCCTTCTAGAAGCACAGCAATATGTCTAAAAATAGGGGAGGGGGGGAGAGAGAGAGGGAGTAGGCCATGCCTGTTCTTCTGGTAGGAGAAAAGAACGTCAAAGAAAGCAGCTGGGACTAATGAACTCTGCATTAGCCATATTCCATTCTTTCAACTCAAGTCAAATGTCGGTCCCCATTAGGCAATTGGCTTTGACAGGAGGCTGTGCTAATTACCACTTTACCAACCTTTAATTTCTGGATAAAAGCACAAGGAAAAAAATCTAATGAATTTTTCATTTTCTAGAGAAAGGAATAAAATAATAGTAGTCTGTAAAAAAAAATTAATTACAAGATATTAATGTGCCTTTACTAAACAGATTTTTAAATTTTCTAATTATCTTTTCTTTTTTCCCCTTGCCTTCAGTTTTTTCTTATTTTGTTGTATTAGTAGGGTTTTTCCTTAAATTATTTTGGCTAGGTCGTAACATTACTTGAGGTTTTTAAGGAACTTGGAAATTATCTACTCCAAATACCCATCCACTGCCTGAATCTGCGACACAGCTGACCGGGGGTGGGGGTGGGCTCCTGCCGTCCTATTGGGAAGCCTCCAATGAAAGGAACAGACTCATCCTCCCCAGAAGCTGCATTAAAATTTCAGACTACAGATCCTTAAATTGGCTGTTTGCTCAAATTAAGTCAGACAACACTGCACAATTACAAGGACGTGAGCCAACAGGGTAACGCAGGGCTACCAGGTTTTCTTCAGTATTTTCTAATACTGATATAAGAACCATCACCAAAAACATTCTGCGTTTTCTCCAGCTTATAATTATTTTCATAAGGCAAACGTGTACTTTTTTAATCACTTAACTATTTAATTACAAATGGAAAGGATAAATTAGTGTTAATTTTTATTAGGGTTTTGAGAAGCTAGAAATAGTGGGTTTCCCAGCTGTCCTTCCTAGTCTAGAAACAGATTTCCTTCCCTTTAACAGCTAAGTGACTTTTCTGATTTTTTTCAGAACTGAATCCATGTTTCTGTCGAAGAAGCTGTTATTATTGAGATGTGGGTTATCCCTTCAGCAGGTGCTGTTAAATCAAGTTGTTTAAGTATCTCCCATGATCTTACTGGTCTGAGTTTCCACTGAAATGGTTTGCTGTCAACCCTGAAATATGAATACTATGAAAGGATTGTTGTCCAATGCTTATGTCACACTCAATTCTTCCCTAGCAGTTAAGGATCTATTCTGGTGACAAATACTGTAAGTAAATGCAAGCGAATGAACTAGAAGTTGTCCAGGACTTGACTATATTGAACTACACAAAGGTAGACTTTAAGAAAAAGTCTACCAAAAACCTGCTGGCATGAAATCACCCTGATTTACCCATTTTACCCTGATTTATGAATCGTGGGCGCTATGAATCTAGTCTAACATGCAGTTGATGCCAGCTATCATTTTATTAAGTCCCCTGAACTAAGGCAGTTTTAAACTTGATAGATTTCCAGGCAGTGTCATTAGTATAGCCTCATTGTCCTTCAGACATTAGTTAAAAGTTAAAATTCCCAGCCTTAAGGACAATGTAAGTGTGACCCTCAACTGAAACTGAAAAACAGCACGTTTTTCTTCTAGAAGAATTCTAAGTTCTGAAGGTTAGCTGGCCTTTCAGGCAAGCATCTTCCACCAGTGCACTGACCCAATTACTGGTCTCTTAAAGCTGCTGTGTTTCAAAATATGGATGCTACTAAGGCTGTTCCATCACATTATACTTTACTCAGCTAGTAATTATGAATATGAGCTCAGCTCTGCGGAAAACAGAACGGAATGGTCAGCAGTCATACTCCATGAGTCTGCTCCCCTGGTGTCCAGAGAAGAAAATAGTATCACAGTGCCTCCAGCCAGCCTTTGCCCGTGTTCCTGATATGAGGCTTGACCCTCAGAAACTTTCCATAACTCCAAGTATGAATCTCTAAGCTTCAAAGTTTAGCATCTGGAACCTCACACTGGAAGTTCTCTGTACAGTCTGATACAAATGTCACAAGCAATATGAGTAATTGAGGAAAGGTTCCGGGGCTATGGGGGAGAATTAAACTTCATTTGGGGTTTAAAACTCAGCACTTTACCTCTAATGCCACCTGGGCAAATGGACTAAATCCTGGTCCACAAGGGGCTCAATAGTTGCTCAGCGTTACATCACAGAGAAAGCAATCTTCCTACCCTGGTTTAACCATCGTCCCCTATCGCTTCTGTGGGAAGTTACTGAGGAATGGAGAAATACAACAATTTATACACATAACACATATCAATACGTATGCACCTGTGTCCAAAGTCCAGAACTTGCGACTCTGAAGTTGGTTGTATTAGAAGTTGAGGCAATCAGGCTACAGGCTGGACAGCAGCACTGCTCACTGTATTTGATTTGAAATAAACCTGAAGCTCTCACCATAGAAAGAATTATAACAAACTAATATTAACTTACTGATTAAAATTAGCACCGGTATTTTCTAACAGCAGGTTCAAGTGTAACTTTTACAAGCATGTCAACATGTCTGTTTGACAGCATGACATTTGTTTTTACATTAATTTTAGCTAAAACTTGAGAAAAAAATGTGCTCTTTGAGCACAATGTGAAAATTTTTCTTTTAATATGAGGGGAATATTGTTTAAATTAGACAATTTATACCAAGATAAACTGAAATAAGATGTTATTCCGAGCACTTTGTGGCCTTCAGCTATTTTAAATCAAAGAAAGGGAGACAAGGACAGAGCAACTTCCAAGCACATGATGAAGGAAGAAGAAGAAGCCCGGTGGCTACACTGAGTAGTACAGCACAGCGAAAGCCGCAAAATCCAGATTACCCAAGACACTCAGCACTGGGCATTGTTGGTTTTAAATTCAAAATACTCCTCAAATTACATGGGAAAGAGAAGACAATTGCATAAAGAAGAAAGATCACGGCTGCTTAATATACTTTATTCAGATCCGTCTGCACTTCGCGTGTGTAATCATGGGTGGGGTTTTATTTGCAGGAGGAAAAGGTCTTCCAGAAGAAATTCTTGCAGGGCGTTTTATCTCGGTGCGTGGACTGCTGAAGGGGCGGCAGGCCCTCCTCCCGTTTGGACACCTCCCTGACCTCCCCTCCTGTGAAGGGCGCTGCACTCGCCTGGGAGGTCCACTCATACCACCAGGCAAGGAAAGTCAACAAGCTGTTTTTCTTTATTTCTGCCACTTCCTGTATATGCTTTAGGGGACAAAGGAAAGAAAAATCAACCATCTGGTTCTGCCAGCATTAAAAGATACATAATTCTTTCCTTTAAAAAAAAAAAGAGAGATGCTCCAGAACAATAAATCACACTTCCATTTAAAGGATGAGTAACGTAACACCTTAATGAAACTGCTCTAATTAAAGAAAAGAAAAAGTTGAAAATTTTCAATCAAGGGAAAAAAATCTGCTTGTTTTGCCCCTAATCTTTGCTTAGGTCCTTAATTAGAAGAGGTCAGGAGATCTATCATCTTCCCTGACAAGTGACTGGCAACGAGGAAGCCCCCCAGGTGGATCAGGCTAATGTAGCTTGGTTTTTCCATCACTGGTCTTACTCCTGGCTGTCCACAAATTGCTTTTCAAGACAGATCAGATTGAGACATTATACTCTGGCCTTTCAAACTCCTTAGAAAGCTTCTAAGAGTAATCTGATGATAAATGACTTGTCTGGAACTCATCTGATAATTTCAGAGAAAAATCCATTTTTAATGGTCAACTTTACGTACTGTTTCTTGGAAATTTTTCAAAATGGAAAAAAGAGAAAAATAAATCACCTCATGAAGTTACAAAGTCTCACAATGGAAAATGTAATGATGTCAATTAATCTGAGCCAGTGAGAAGATGTGGTGTATATATAAATTAAGATTATAGAAGTATGTGTGACTAGCACCACCATAGCAGCTCTGTGACTGCGCTGTAATAGACTGGTGTAATCACTTAATTCTTCAAAGACCAGCAGACGGAGATCACTAGCTGGAAGATGCTCTGCTTGAGTTTCAGAGCTTTCTAACAAACTTCCTAACAACTGAAGGTTAACAAGAATCAATGGTCTGTGTGGACACCACAGCATCACAGGGCAGCCGAGGGGCACGCTATGAAGTCCATCCTGCAGTCTGTCCTGTACACACGCTTAGCCATAAAGAGGCTGGGGAATCCACAGGGATGGCCAAATATGCCACGGAAAGAGACAGCCCCAAAGTGGGTTAGCACACGGCTGAGCCGGACTACTCACCCCGCTGTTGCGGCCAGCGAGGCCGCCCTCCAGGGGAAGGGCAGCGGTGGCCCCTGAGAGCAGCAGCAGCAGGCAGAGGGGCGGCAGCATCCTGCAGGCTGACTGGCATGAGTCTCCGGCTCTGCAGCTGCTCATCCTGCTTGGCAGCCCCCAAAATCAGTGTTGTGTGGACTTGAGTCTCTTCTTTGGAGACTGGGGAGTATTTTAAGCTCAGCCTGCAGGTGTTTTTTTGTACATAAGCCTGTCTAAAGCCTGGTACCCCCTCTTCCCTCACATTCAAGCAGTGACGCATAAGCCTGAGCAATCAGTGCCCACAAAAGTGCTTTTGGATTGGACTTAACCCCTTCATTAAAGCCTGAGATCTTTTCCTGTGTTTAGAGTGGATTTCCTCTTACTTTGGCACGCATGTGCACTTGCTTCTGAAGAAGTTCTACCTCCTGGTAATTACGCCTTTAGCAAGCAGGAAGCCATGAGAACAAAATGAACTGATTGAACATAATACAAAATTAGCCTTGGATAAGGAGCTTGAAATCTGCAATTTTGCCCACATAAAAATATGACTGAATCTGCTTGGGCAGAAGAAACAAGGAGACAATGAGGGCTCAGGGAGCCACTGAGAACATCCACTGGGCTCAGTAAATCACAGGCAAGGGTGACCCGAGTGTGACTGTTCCCCAGCACTGCCTCCCAGCCCAGTAGGCCAGAGACACGGTCCTCCTGCCCAGGCCTTCTCAAACTGTGATGTGTCCCCAAATCACCTTATTAAGATTACAACGCAGATTCTGATGCAGTAGGTACAAAGAGGAGCCAAAATCCTGCAATTCTAACAAGATCTTGGGTGATGCCAACACTAGAGTTGCCAGGTTCAAGTCCAGTATTTTTCGAACTGCTGCTGGCCACTCACTTTTGTTTTGAATGAAACAGAAATGCGTCATATTGAGGGAGGACAAATATTGTTTTGTGTGTGTGTCAGGTGTAAAACCTATCTCTTAGTGACTGCCCTGCACTTGGCCAGCTCCTGGGGCTTGCCAGGATAACAGAACCACTGCTGAGCAGTCCAGAACGTGAAGCCCTCCGCACCACCTCCTGCCCTTTCCCGATAGGTCCCAGGTTCAGAATCACACAAACAAATGCACAGATCCTCTTCACTGACTGTGACAGCTAGGAAAATCTGAAACCTCCACTACAAACCTACTAAGATGACCAATATCCAAGGCAAGATTCTAAATGAAAGTAAAGCAACCAAAGAACTGACAGCTCTTTCCAGAAGTGAACATCGACGTTCTCAGTTTTCCAAAGTCCTGGTAAACAGCCCTTCACAAGGGAAATCTCAATCTTAAATTTCATTTCATGGCAGATTTGCTATTTAAGATCCTAGATAAAATCGGTGTGGCTGATAACCCAAGGCTCACACACTGCATGTTGCTTAGTCCTTTTTTTTTTTTTTTGGTACCAAAGTAAATTTTTGCCCAAGACAATTTCCACAAATGGTATTAAAAATTTTTTTTAGATATTCTTGCAGAAAGTCATGGCACCTCAGCCAGCTTCTTATATTCCTTGGTGTATTTTGCAGATTTCATTCGCCGCACTCAAAAGGCATTTAGCAGCTGGCATATACTACATGACTAGAAAGAAGCCACACCATCCATCCCAACAGAGCCGTTACAGCCTAGCTAAGGGGCAAGATACATACTCTGCAAATGAAAAGTAAACTTGCAAGCAGTAAGTGAGCCAAGGAGGGTTACATGCTGCAGGCTGCGGAAGGCTTCAAGTGGTCTTATTCCTGGCTGTTTTCAAGGTGGCAACAACGTATCTTAGTACTTCAAGGTGAGGGCTCTAGGCTAAAATCCTGGTTTTGCCATTAAATTAACCTCTCTATGGCCTCCGTTTCCCCATCTATAAAATGGGCACAAAAACAGTAGCTACTGCCTACCTCACAGAATTGTTGTAAGGATCAAGTATAGATGACTTAAAGCACCTAACATAAGTGGAACGCACAGGAGGCACTCATGTTAGGAACTGTTATTAAGAAGATGTCTTAAACCCTTAGTCCTTCCTCCTCCACAGCATAAAGAAGGGACATTGGAAATCCACGGTCAGAGCCATGAAACCTAAGCAAGGGCTCCTCCTTATCCCCCAACACATCTTAGACTCCAGGGTACAAGCAATCACGGGGCACTACGCAAGGCACTGAGTGATTGCTATTCACCACCCCAAAGCCTGTCTGCAGGGAGCTGACAATCTAATGTTTTATGTAACAATGTGTTTCTGAAAAGATGTACAATGGGAACTTTGATTAAAAGGAGCTCAGTCCTGGATTATTTTGAAAATAGAAGATTGCCTATTCTAAAAGGCAGAGAACTAGGACGTAGAAAGAAGGTGGAAGACTCTTCTCCATATACAGAAGAAACCTACAACAATCAAGTGTCCAACAACGGAAAGGATGCTCCGCCCCTGGAGGAGTTCAGCAGAGCCTGGGGAACTAATCGTCAGCAGTGCTGTAGCAGCGGTTCCTCCTTGGTGAGAAACTGGACTAAATGACCCCTAAGGGTTATCTATGGAGTCTGCATTTCAGTAAAAGGAATAGGCATGCCCAGAGGAACCATTCCTGGACATCGAGGTTTCAAGATATCAGCTGAGCATGAGCATGAGCTGCTGCTGTGTGCAGAAGGTGATGCTGTGAAGCTTCCCTGGCTCATTACTTTCAGTAACAAAAAAATTAACACAGTATCTTTTATTTCAACTTTTTTGAGGAAGTGGTGTAACAAGGAAGACAACAAATATTTTAAATGTAAATTGCCCCCAACTATGTTCCCAGGCCACATTTATTTCAAAGACACCTGCTGCTTTATATGGTCAATCATCTGGTTATACGGTTAGTACGTCCAGCTGAGGTTCAGACGAGCTTCCAGGACTCTGATGAAGCAAGCCCATGAGGAAGAGCTCTCTACAACTCCTTTCTGCCAACCATCAGCAAAGATGGAATTGTAGAGGATGGCCGACATCACCTTGGACATTCCAGAGCAGACTAAACCCTAACTGGAACATGTAGGGGGGAAGAGGAGCTCTTGAGAACACAGGGAGCAGAATCAGCTATTCCTTACAAAGTCTGACCACCTCTGTGTTATAATCCCTGAAAAATGTGTTGTAAGACCACTTGTCTAAAATATAAACAGGTTATACACAAATATACCAAATAAACCAAAAGATTACACGAACACCAAGTCAACTTTCTCAACTGGCTAGAAAACTTCACATCAAAATACCCACACCAACTGGAAGGTGCCCCCTCAACCTTCTAATCAGAGACAGGACACCCTTGGGGCACACAGGTTCACCATTTCGAGTCATGTGTATACCGACTACAGAAATCTATAAAAACAAGATGCATTACAACGGTCCCACCCATTTTCTCTTACTGACACGTATAACATTGCTTTGAGGTATTTTTAACCCTATTTCACTGATAAGAACACAAAGTTTCAGAAAAGCATACAGCTACAAGAGCTGCAAAACCAGGCTGCAAATCTAGATTTGCCAACCTTTGGAAAGTCCATAGCATCTATTCTCCAAACTTTCCCTGATGAGGCATTCAAAGAGAGCTGATCTGAAAATGAAACTGCCAACATGCACATCTTAGGCTGGAAGGTACTATAAGGAGGGCAGGCTTTCTGATTCCCTTTTCTTTCACTGATGTGACACACAGATGTTACAATTATTATCTGAGATCCGAATATCAGATCATGGGACTGTGAAGTTTGAATTCAACGCTTAGCATCTCCTTTTGAGAGACAGGCTCTGGGGTATCTTTTGCTGACTATATCTAGGCATGGATGGTATAAATTCTACCCAGAAATGCATGTCCTTTTTGCTCTTGCCCTGCCAAGAGTCAGCACTCTGGATGTGAATACCATCTCTACTGGTCAGTAGATCCTGGGTGGCTGGTTAACCTCTTCAAGCTTCAGCTTGCTTAACAGTAAAACGGGGATAATCAGATAAACCCTGAAAAAAATCATGAAGATCCAGGGAGGTACCATTGGAGCCCCCAGAGCAGCAGGCAGGGGACTCTGTAAATGCCAGTCTCTTTTCTTTACCTTTGTTGCTCAGTGGGGAAAAGGCACACCATGGACCTCTAAGAAACCCCAATGAGAAGACAGCAGTACTGGGACCCCCGGAAGCATCATCTCTCACGAACTACAACAGAGGACACACACTGAGGTGTTTTGGAGCAGTCGTCTAGATTTTCCTCTCAAGCAAAACTTCTGCCCATAGTTTAATTACAAAATAGCCAGAGAAAAGTCACATAAACTCTGTTCCTGGAGAAAATCACCTTTTAAAAAGTAAAAAGGACCACTTCCAAACATTCACCCTTTTTACCTTCTGATCACAAGTGACATGGGTTTAAAAAATAATATTCGTAATCAAAATAACTAAATAAATATAGCTTTAGTCATCTTTCAGGGATTGTCAGCCTGCAAAATTATGCAAAAGAATGAAAAAATAACTATGATTTTTGTCAGAAAAAGTTGACCATATTTAATTGCTAACACAATTTTATTAATTGCAATAGATACAATTTTTAATATATACCATTCAAACGCTCGCCTTTTTCATGTGCTTCAGTAAGATGGCGGAGTATTTTGCTTAAGAGTTTCCAGTTCTCTTTTAAAAATAGATTTTGCAGTCAATGACTTGGAGAATACAATACAAAAAGCCTCCTAACCTTTTTTTTTTTTAAATCTCCACTTTCAAAATTCCCTTTTTTGGCAGTAAGTGTTTTTGGTGGCTCTACCTGCTGAAGGCTGCTTTTTCCAAATGGTGACAGAGTTTAATCCTCACTTTCCACTGCACCAGCCTCTGCTGGCTCCACTGAATTTTTGTTTTCATCCTCTAGCTTCTTTTTCTTCTTTGCTTTTCGTTCCAGGTTAAACTGAGCAATGTCTTCATTTCTCTCTGTGATGTATTTTAGCTACAAAAAAAATTTTCCTTAATTACATTTTTCTTTAGTTGTAAAGTCATTTACAAACTTAAGAAAAAAAAATATACACCCTTTCTCAAGCACTCCCACCCTGGGTTACATTCCTTAGAGGTAAACAGAGCTCCAAATTGTTTCTGGAAGAATCAACCACAAAAGTCAACTCACTGCAACTCACATATCCTACCAAACAAGCAGGAGTTCCTCGAGTAATCAAAAGAGTTAAAACTTGGAGCTTACTGAAGGCACGCCAATCACAAGTATATTCTACAAAGCACAAATACAGTCAATCCACCTAAATTTATCCAGCTAAAATTACTGAGCAACTACTATGTACCAGATACCAGGGATACAAGGGAAATAAGACAAGGTCCCTGCCCTCGGGGAAGATTTGGTCAAACACACAAGAGTAGCTATGATCCTTCGTAATATGCTTCTCTCGGATGAAAAGAAAAATTAAAAGTCCAAAATAAAAACAATATTCTGAGGTAGACAAATATGCAATAAGCAGATAGCTTCCTAATTAATATTTCAAGATGAAATTGTATTGACGATTTCTTGGCAAAAGACAGAAACTGCTCACTAAAACTGACCAAGTAACAGTTATGACTATTTATGCGGAGAGAGAAATGTCTTTTCCACTGACACCCAGCACCACCAGGCACCTGAGCGATTTTACTTAGGGATCGTATCATGTTTATCCTTGACTTAAACTCTGGAGGAAGGCCACTGGCAGAACAGAGACAGAAAAGAGCCCAGAGCAAACAGCAGTAGATTCAGGGTTAGAAGGCTGAGTTCAGCTGTCAGCCAGAAAACTGTACATCTAACTTTGGGAAGCTACTTAACTCCAGTGGCCTAGCCTGCAAAATGGGGCTAATCAGTCGTGTTATACAAAAACCCTCATAAGGTGGTTGTGAGCTTTAAATAATATATGTAAAATATTGCCTACCTGTAGAAGTCCCCTGTAAACTCTCAAGTGCTATACAAATTGATCCATTCAACAATGACTTCGCACCCACTATGGGCCAGGCCTTGTTCTAGGCACGGCACACGGAGCAGAGAAGAAAGAGACACAAACCCCTGCCCTCGTGGAGACCACATTCTGGGGAGGAACGCAGGGTATCTTAACTGCGAGGATTAGACTAACTCGAGAACCTCACAGGGGCCCTAGACTTGCCATCGGCCACAGCCACTAGCCAAGATGACCACAGCATCACCTGTGAAGCGAGGGCTTGGTCGAGATGACTTCTAGAAGACAGAAAACATGCTCAGCTTCCTGCACATCTCAGCTGTACAGATACTCCTTCCACAACTGGCCCGTCAGAACTGTGGGCGCCATAATGAAGCCATCCTCACACACTCTAGCCTGTGACCTGTCTCTGACATCGTGTTCTAGATGAAACATGGGACCAAGTTTTGAGATATTACAAAAAAGGCAAACTGTGAAATTCAGGGAGTGCTGATTAGAAAATTTCAAATTGGCTTAGCAAGATCCATCATAATGAAAAGCAAGACCATAAATTACAGGCAGGTCTGAATGGTTAGAGCATCTCTAGTTTTTAATGCAAGGTGCCCTAGGGAATCACTTCATGGCTGCAAGTGATTAATTGGGAATAATGTATTCTGATGGGAAAGGGGAGTGAGGGGAGAAATTCATCTCTCACCAGTGAATTACTCCTCCTGGCTAAGAGCTTCACATCTTCAGTGTTAATTGTGCTTCTTTTCGCATGTCTGTAGGAGGACAGAAACAATTCACCAAAGTGTTTGGTATTATTTAAAGTTTTGATGCAACACAGAATTTCATGGCCAGACTTCACACTAGCAAGGATCTCTAAGTAGCTCATCTTTTCAGATTAAGGTCATTCAGCAACACTGACACAAAAATGACTTAAGTGATGAGCAAAGATACCAATTAAATAAAAAGACAGAGAAAGCAGAAGCCCATCTGTCCACCTCCAACTAAGGGCCAAGGGTGCCTGAAGAATATGAAAGGAGTATGAGGCACTAAACCTTCCCAAATGACCTGCTTGACCAAACGGTCACAGCAAGTGCCATAGAAAAAGCAAGGAGCAGGTCAGTGAAGCACCTTCAGTGAAAAGAGAATACAGCCCAAATGGGGAGGATAGGGCTCAAGTGGCAGAGCGCACGCTTGGCAGGCACCAGGTCCTGGGTTCAGTCCCCAGGACCTCCTGTAAAAATAATTAATAACCTAATTACCTCCTCCCCACCCCATTCCCTAAAAGAGAGAAAATGGCCCAAAGCTCACAATACAAAGAGCATCTTCGCTTAAAGAGACATTAAATAGAAAAATAAAGAGAATTTCCATGAAGCATGGCTTCATTTATACCAAGAATCTAACACTCTTCTCCTCGACAACAGCCCAGTGAGAACAAAGAACGTCCTTTAAATTTCGACTTAAATTCTTGTTCCGGTCCTCTTATCTTTGCTTTAAAAGGTAACTTGAGATAATAAGCGCTATTCAATAATTTATTACTCTAATTACACCCTTTCTTGCCATTTCTAACTTCCTCCAAAAATAACAACTTTGTAAGTAGGAGTAAGTAGAAATCTTGGTATCCTTAATAACTATCAAAGTGGCCAGCACGTGGTAAGTCCTCATGGAGTATCTGTTGAGTTAAAGATAAAATCACAGAAATTAGACTCTATAATTTGGCCAAATTAGTCCTTCACATCCTGCTAAATGTGAGACCATCAGGTGTCATCTCATCATGATTGACAATATCTGCCTGTCCTGAGATAATATCCGTGTCAGAAGATAACTTCTAATTAGCCACCTGCCAGGACCAGCAGAGAGGAGAGGGAAAAAATGTCAGACAGGGAATGTACCAGCAGCCACAAAGCACAAAGCCCTCCGCAGGTGCCCTGTGTGGAGGACGGTAAGCGCCACGGACACCCAGCGGCCCTCGTCTCAGTCACAACCTCAGGTTGCTCTGTCCGTATTCTCTGCTTGCAAAGTGCTGGAAGAGGGGTAAGTAAAAGGAAGCAGCACACTGAACTCACAGAGCTGACAGAGTAAGGTTAGCTTGTCTGCTCACAAGGAAGCATTTAGAAACAACAGAGTCAGCCCGCTCTACCGCGGGGCTTGTCGTCGGGTTTCTCTACACCATGTTCTGATGGTACCACTTCCCTAGATGGAGGGGCAGGTGTATCCTGTGCCGGCCTCTGCACATCAGAGATTCTCCTAAATCAAACCTCTGCCTCCAGAAAATCACTCCAGGGAAAGTAACAAAGCAATTTTTCATACAGCACTTTTAGAAGATTTTAAAGACTATTCCCAAAATGTGTCTAGAATTTATTTACTGTTGAATAGCTCTCTTCTTCAAAATGTTTCATCTTTACCATATGAACAGTATTAGGTGACTAGAGATTTCAAAGCCAAGTAAAGGAAATTCACAACTCAAATTGGGAGATGATTTTCCAAAGTTTATAGGTGAATTCAGTATTTACAATTTAAATATATTTTCTCAGAGAAACAATGTTACAAATACTGGTTAGGTTCCCAGCCTCCAAAGACTATTTAATACATAGTGACCTGAAACTTGGTTTAATACACAATGACCTGAAACAGTATATATTTCAGACTTCTAAAACTGGGGTAATCGTAGTTTTAGGAGCAAGGACTGTGTCATAGGGAAAACTCAAAGCCATAGGTTAAAGTTGATCTTCTGGGAATGTCAATTTTAGTCAATGATAAAACTTTAAAATAGGATTGGGGGGTAGGTTTATTTATTTGTTTATTTATTTATTTAGAGGAGGTTCTGGGGACTGAACCCAGGACCTCGTGCATGCTAAGCATGCACTCTACTACTTGAGCTATACCCTCTTCTCCTAAAACAGGATTTTTTTATAGGAGAGGAAACTATAATATTTTGAAAATGAACGTAAAATTAAGGCAAAGGACAAGTCTTCAAAGAAAGTCCACGTCTTAAAGTCACCCAGGGTTCTTAGGAGGAAGTCTGAGGAGCACAGTGTACACACTTGAACACGGAAGACGAAGCATCTCTCAGTAAAGCCTCTGATGGTCTCGCTTAGGGAACATCAGCTATCAGCCCTTACACAGACTCCTTTACTTAAAGATGATGTCCTTCCTTGTGGAGCTTACAGACCAAGTGATACCCACACACCACTTCCCCCAGGTACCCAGCAAAAGGAAATCAATTTCTCAATGTAATTATTAAAAAACAGAGTACCTGAAAGCTTAATGTGTTACAATGCTATATAGTTCTAATTTCATTTTTATTTCTAGTGTTTTTACAGACATATTTAAAGTTTGTCATTGTCTTTTCCCACAGCTAATATAGAAATGGCAAGAAAAGTCACAACTGGGGGCTTGCAACTGGCAGCTAGTGGGTAGAGCCCAGGGGTGCCACTGAACACCCTACAATGTGCAGGGCAGTCCCCACCACAACAAGGAATTATCCAGTCAAAAATGTCAATAGTGCTGAGGTGGAAAAACCCTGATCTATACTGATAATCTCTATGTTCAAATCAAGTAACATTTGTCTACTTATTTACATTTTTTTGTCTTCTTTTGTTATATAAAGGACTCATATTTTAAAGAAAGAAAGAAAAGAAATGGCAAGTAAAGGTAATAAATGTATTTCACATGAGACTCGGGGTGGCGGTGGAGGGATAATGGGGCACAGGTAAGGGGCAACCCCCTGAATTAACACTGATAAGCTGTCTGAGCTATCAGCATCCCATATATTATCCTTATCCTTTTGGCCAAGTTGAAGATGCTAAGCAGTTTTTAGGGACTCACACACACAGAAATAGGAAAGATTTAGAGCCTGCCCTCTGAGAACCTACGGCTTTAATTCATTCAGAATATTCACTGGAGAAACAAAGAGCTACTAGGAGCAAGGTGAAAAGTATGGGGTGTGGGAGAGGCTGGCACCAAATCAGAAGTGGGGGCAAACTGGAAAGCTTTAGCCCTTTCAGGACTTCGTCCTTCAAATTGCTCCGTAAAAGCAATTTGTTGCAATTGTTTTCAATTACCTGAGGTACTAATTGAAGAGATGAGCATAAATCACCTATAAAAGCTAAGGCTTTACCAGCTGAAAGCAAGTCACCCACTTTTCAAGGAGCGTGTGTCTCACTGGTACCAAGCGCAGCGAATGCAGGCCCGATGGGGACATGGGCTGTATTACCTCTACCCCTGCGAGTGTCACCTCAGAACATGACACAGCCCAGCCCAGCCCGGGCACCCGGCCCAGACTCCCATCCTCACGCCCCAGCATCGCACCACCTGCAGAAATGGTCTTAAAAATAAAAGCACGAACACTGGGCTCATTCAGTGTCCTGGGAACTTACTCATACCTTTCTGACCTGGAACTGAATAATGTCAGTTTGGTTAACAAAAAAATACTTGGAAAACTTCAAAAAATGCCAAATCAAGTCTGAATGGACATGATTAAAGCAGATGTTACATTCTTGCAAGATCATGATTAGAGACTGAGCCTCCACAAAATACAGGGGGGGGAAAGCTAACCGCTCTCCTGAAATTCACCACCAGATGGAGAGTATCAATAGCCTGTAAACAAACACAGCATCCGACAATCAAGCTCTCTACCCACCTTGCAAACATTTCAAGGTCTTTGGCAAAATTTTCTGAAAGAGAAAAAGAGATGTGCTTTAGCTACCATATCTCAGTCTTACTTCAGAAGGAGAAAAGTGAAATCTCAAGGTCTACAGTAAGTACAGTGACTAACACAACAAATTCTTTTGAACGTAAGAGGAGGCCCTTCAGCAGCTCTATCGCTGGACAGGAGCTGTTAGCCATTGTATTCATTATGACCTCCTGGTCCTCCGTGGCACCCGCCACCCTTCATTATGAGCTTCTGGTAATTGTGGCTACACCCTTCCTTCCTAGAAACTATCCCTTAACTTAAAATTTTGCTACAGGTCAGGGTTTGTGAGGACATTAATCTCCTCTGAAGTCAAGCAAATATCAGTGCTGTAAATTCAGCTGTCAAATAAACGGTGGGTGACATTAAAAAGTTATAAAGCAATGAAATTAAAAATGGCATGTCTAATGTTCCAGGCAGTTTAAAAACACAACAAAACAAAAAGGTACTGAAGCCCCCACGTTAGTGCGAAATCAACCTCTGGGCTTTCCATACGTAGACAGGAAGACCAAGGCTGCATACCGCACTGTCGGAAGGTCACCTCCGAAATCGCCGCAATGGTTTGTTTGCTGAACTGCACTTCTTTGTCCGATGCAACTTCCTCGCAAAGACAGCCAACGGTGTAGTGAACTGCTGCCTTTAGCCTCTGAAGCAAAATCAAAACACTTCATGGGTAAGACTGCAAATAAGAGCTATTCATATCTTAAAAAATTAAGACCAAGGAGGGGGTCTGCTCAGCCTAATTCCTTCAGCACCCTCCATAATGGCTGAGTGACTTTTCAGGTGTACTGATAAATTAATGGGGCCCTCTGGAGTGTGACTTGTAGAAACATTACTTCCTAGTTAATGGTTATGATTTAGGTCAAGTAAAGATAAGGAATTACGATGGCAAGTCAGCAGGGAGAGAAGACAGACTGGAACGTGGGAAGCATCTGTGTGACTTTGCTCAGTTATTCCACATGTACGTGCCAAGTTGTCTACTGGGTAAAGGTGTGTGCTAGGGGTCTGGGGAAGGCAATGAAAAAGCAGACAGGGATTCTGCTCCCAGATGGGGGTCAATCAAGCAAATGCAAAAGGATCCCGTCCCTGTGCTTCAAGTCCTTGCCAGCCCCAGTCCTGCACGTGACAAAGACAATGGTGACAGCAACACAGGGAAAGGCTCTGGAGGGCACACCTAACCCTCTTTTTTCCCCCCAAATTTTGTAACAGCTTTATTTGTAATAGCAAAAAAAGTGGAAACAACCTCGATGTTCTTCAAGTAAATGGTTTAACTACATGGCTAACACACCAGACTACTACTCAGCAATAAATAGGAACAAACGATTGATACACACAAACCCCTGATGTATCTCTGAATAATTACGCTGAGAGAGAAAGCAAATTCCAGAAAGTTATATTCTGCATGATTCCACTTGTACACCATCCCTCACGAAAGGGCTTTGTTATGAAAGCAGATTAACAGCCATCATAATTATAATCCTAATTGTTCCGTTTATTGTGTCCATCACAGGCCAGGTACTATACTTGGTCCTCTCCAGATGTCATTGCCCTTAATCCTCACAATAAGCCTGAATTAGAAACATTTCTGTCATTGGGCTGACATAGTTCTCCAACTATCTGACCCTTCAATGGTATGAAGATACACCTGCCTTGACGTGCTTCCTTTGCCGATGCAAAGGAGTTGCTCTGCTAGTTTTCAGGTCTTTTTCAGAGTAAACTGTCTAAAAGTAGCTGTAGCCTTGGTGCATCCCTAGGAGGAGGAGAGTTCAGGCTCTTCCTACATCGCCATCTTGAACCACCTCCCAAGACTCATTTATTTCATAACTGAAAGTCTGGACCCTAACCCTCTTTTGATTTGCTGGTTTCCTAGGCCACCTCTAAAGGACTCTCTCTGCTCCCAGCAACCCTTTTGGGTACTGGAAAACATCTCTCTTTCCCATGCAGAGGAGTAAAGCAGCAGAACAAGCTAAGCCAAGGTCTTAGTCTCGTATCAACAAACTTGCTGAGCCCTGTGTGTGCTCCACCTCTGCACTGGAGACAGAGCTGAAGTGAATACAGTGGCAGCTGAACCCGAGATGGCATCAACTCTACCAGTAAGTGTTCACAGCAGAGGCAAGATGAGGAGCTGCAAAAATACAAATCCAGGACCCCAGAGTAGAGGCCAGGCAGATAAGCAACTACCTTCCTTAGTTTCAGATGTCACAAGAGTAGGTAAGTGGAGGGCTTTGGCAGGAGGAGACAAAGAGACCACCACCCTGGGAGGGATAAAGACCCTCCACCGTCATCTTCTTTAGGTATATGTGGAGGTGAGGTCAGGGGTGGAGGGACAGGACAGGGATCCTTCTGACTGGTCCAGAAGTTTTCTCTGTCTCTCCTGCTTCTCCACCTCCTGGAATGGGCCAAGTGCCTTCTTCAATGCTGCAGACATTTAGAGGCTAAATTACTAGACTCTAAACTCCTCAAGGGCAGGACCCTTCAGTTGTTCACTGTTGTCCATCTAGTACCAAGAACAGCTGGCTGAATGAATGGAGAGATCCTCCATCCCACTGCATAGAGAATGAGGTCCAAATTTCTCAGTCCATCTTTGCAGCCTTAGTCATTAATTCTATAAGCATTTATTGCCTTCTGAGAGCCAGGCTCCATCCTAGGGGCTGAGAATACAAAACTGAAAGGACAGCCCCTGCTCTCAAAGAGTTTATCTCCCACCACACTTCTGCCACAAATGGACTCTTCCCAACCACCAATGTCAAGAAACACCAAGAGGGTGGAGAACAGTTCCTGAGAAGACCAAAGAGACAGGACTGCCAGATGCAATGCCTAATCCTTGACTGGATCCTGGATGAAGGAAAAACGACCACTAACTAAACATCTCTGGGACAAATGGGGAAATTTGAATAGGGACAGGCATCACATAATAGGTCTTTATTAAGATCAAACTTCTTGAGTGTCATCAGCGATTATGTTGGGGAATGCCCTTGTTCTTGGGAGATGCATACTAAACTATTAAAATTTAAAGGTGAAGTGTCAAGTGTATTTAATTCTCAAATAATTCCAATAAAAAGGTAGCAAGAGAGCAAATACAGCAAAATGTTAACAGTTGGTGAATCGAGGTGAGGGGCATACAGGTGTTGAGTGCATTACTCCTGCAACTTTTTCTGGAGGCTTGAACTTCAAAATAAGGGGAGTGGGTGGGTAAATAGCTTCTGAAATGTCCTTTCTGAACTAGGAAGGAAGGTCCCATGGACTGAGCTCATTCCCGTGCCTCTTCGGTTAATCCTCCTCGAGGCTGTCGGCCTGGTTCTCGGTTCTCACCCCTTCACAGCGCTGTTTTCACGACTCTGCTACACGGTATTTATTCCCGGTGCTGATTAAAGGACTGAATACCCGCAACTACCCTGGGAGGTGGTTATTAGTACTTCGATTTTCCATTTAGGAGAACTGAGTCTGGGCAGTGTCAACACAACCCTCCGGCTGCGGAGCCGAGATTTGAACCCACATCCGTTGGCATCTGGAGCCGGACGGCGTAGGTTTGCACCAGACTCCGAGGCCGAATCCTCAACCGCAGGATGGAAAGCGCACCGGTTACAGGAGCCTACATTTTAAAGCTCGTGCAGGGCGCCTCACCACAACCCTGGCCGAGAAGGGAGCCTGAAGCTGTCACAAAGCAAGAAGGGCCCCGCCGCGGGACCCCCGGGCGCGCAGCAGCCTCCTCCTGGGTACCCTCCTTCTCGGTCGCCGCGACCCCCGCGCTCAGACTCGCGATACCATGGAAACCACCTCCCAGCACCCCCCGCGGCAGCAGAGTCGACGCATGCGCAGACGCCAGGCGGCCAAAAGCGGCCCGAGTGCGCCTACGCTTCCGGGACGGTCGCACCAAGGCAAGGCCGGGCTGACGCGGGGCGTTTTTCTCCCCAGAATCTCGACGCCGTCCTCCCCCGGCCCAGCCAGGACCGCGATTCGCCTGTACCTGTCGGTAAGAGAATCGCTGTTGCTCCTCAGCCCCCTCTTCCTCCTCCATCATCACAGCAGGCGGGTCCTGGGAGGCGCGCAAGGACGGAAAGAGGCGGCGGCCGGAAAGGTCGGATTTTCCCGCCGCGGCGCCGGGCGACGGGCCGCGCCTGGCGCCAAAGCGCGAAGCTGCCTCGTGCGTGCCCCCTGGCGGCGGCGCCTGGAAGGTTATCTCTCCCGTCTGCTCCCGCCCCGCCCCAGACCCAGATCCAGCTCAGCGCCCCGCACAGTGGTTAACATCAGTTCTCGGAAACTGTGTGTGGACAGCGGCACGCAACTCTTCATTGTAAATTCTATGCGGCCTAGGTAGGCCTTGAAAAATCCAACGTGGGTTTTTCTAGTTCTGTCACCATAGTGTCACAAAGCCAGACCACGGATAAATGCTTGATTTCTGTCCCATTCAGCGAACAAATTGCACACCCCATTAACACTGACCAAGGAGTATAGTTCTGACCCTAATGTTGGCTGATTTTCCTTTATGTCAAAAATTAAGTAAAAAAACAGTGAAACTCAACGTCGGATCTTCACTGCTTCCAAACTTTCTTCAGTTATTTCCCTCCTTCCCAACTTCACTCTTTTTGGAGCTTCACTCACACCTCAATGACATAAATGAGGAACTTCTCTACGGAAGTCAAATAACAGTGTTGAAGTGCTGGAGGGGTATCTCCTCACCTTGTGCTGTTCACAACTTAAAAGGCTGCAGACACCATACACATTCAGGTTTCATCTGCATTATTAACATTTCCCCACTCATTTCCTTAAGGGAACAATCCACAACAAATCAAACCCCGATTTGTAGATTTCCTCGGTGTAAATATTTACGCCATTGCTGATTTCAAGCCACCAAATATGGGGAAGCTGAACTCAGCATTTGCTACCAAACCAGGTTTGTTTGCCCCACCAGCAGCAGGCCAGCACTATCATGCTGAAGTTCACAGCAGAGAAAGGTTTTGTTCAGCCACATAAGGAGACAGGAGAACAAATCTCAGATCCACTTTGGGGAAGGCAAGAGGCTAGATATTTACGGGATAAAGAAGCAGAGTGGTCTTAGGCATGGGGAAATGTGATTGGAGGTAGGGAAAAAGCAAAGTAATCGGTGTTCTGCGCAGGCCCAGTTTTAGGGTCGGTGGTCCCAACTAGTCATAGCTGGTCTGAACTGGGCAGGAGCCAACTCCAAATTTCTGGAAAACAACTTAAGCCCCCGTTACTATGGTGACCTACACGTCAGAAGCGTTATCTACAGAGGTGGTTAAGAAGTCTGGTGATATATTACCCAGGCTACGTGAAGCTTGGAGGGTATGCAGTTAGAGAAAGGGAAAAAAACAACCAAAGCTGGCTTAATCAATAAAGGCAGGTTACAAGCAGCGGGGTTTCTAACAGGCTGTTCCCTTATCTGCTGTTCAGTGAGACGAACTCAAGGATTTGTGCTGACAGCTTCTGTTAACCCTGTGGGGTGCGGTTTCACACTGAGAAGAGATGCTGCACTTACACCACACAGACGTAACAGACATGAACAAAGTCAAGAATATAGATAGTAGAAAATGTGCAACGTAGTAACATAATTAAGCACTGATGAGTTTTGAGTTTTTATTACCTTTGTTTTTAACATAATTTACTTAAGCCTAAATTTATGCAACTTAATTCTCAATAATGGCTGTGTTTGTCTCTGGCTTTCAGTTTTCCTGAAAATTTAGAAATCAGCTCTCACTGTAGGACTGGCTTTAGCAGACCACTGGCCTAGCACATAGTAAACACTTAACAGATTCAAGCTGAATGAATGCACTGTATTGTAATTAGTTGTTAAAGATGTGTGTCCACCTGACTTAACGGAGTTGCAGTGAGAGCCCCAGTGCCTGGCACATGGCAAGAGTTCACTAAATGTTTGTTGAAGATCTGACTCTTAGCAGCATCTTGAGTCCTGATAAATCAGAGGCTCCTTGATAGTAGGTACCTGGGCCCTCAGATCATCAGCAATGCAAGGTCCCCCAGTTTTTTAAAAGAAATTTGACTTAGATATACAGGTATCCCCGCTTTTGAAAGTTCGCACTGAGCCTCTTGGCTTTTACGAAGACCTACGATAGTATGGCAACGGCTTTTTTCTCATAAAAGTGAAAATTCTCTTTGGATTTATTTTGGTTAGTGGAATCAGGTACTTGGGTGGTTCCTTTGTAAAAGCGAAGTGGGGGAACTCAGATTTTCGGGAAGCTGGGGAACCTGTATATTTTCTAACGCCTCACTGCAGTCATCAGAGGGAAAACAGTATTTTTAGACCTTATCACGCTTCTTTTATGATTTAGTGCTTTTTAATTACAAGTGGGATGAGAATGGAAAGCCTTTCATGTTGAGAACCTCTAAAGGCCTTAACACATCCCAGTCTTTCCTCTCTCCCAGCACCTTCTACTGCATGTTAAACTCACCTGCCTTTCATGACGAATGTGAAACTACAGAAGGAAAGAAGGAGTTTATTTGTGCTCATTTGGAAGCTCAGAGTTTGTGCTTAATTGGAAGAATATACAGGCAGCCTCTCTCTCTTACTGTCTCTGTGGAGAAAGTGAGGGGTAGAGGAAAAAGAGTGAGAAATGGCAGACGGAGAATCACGCAGGGAATTCCTTTTGACCCCTCACCCCGCAGTTGCCCCACATCTCAGCTGAATCCTAAGTGGTCAGGCTGAGGAGGCAGAGATTCAGCATACAAAGTTATTAGGGGTTGATTAATTGTGTAACCTAAGGTATTTGTTCTTCTAAATAATTTATGAAGTTCTTGGAAATACTAAGCTCTAACACATTTAAATTGCAAGTTAATAGACTGATGTCCTCTAGGACGTTAAATTTCTTTGTAGCCTAGTATGTACAGAATAATCTTGTTTCTTTTTTTTTTTTAAAGAGCATATGCATCTATGTGGGGATATGGGGTATTTGAAGGGAACAGAAAAAGAGCTGGGAGGATATGTGACAAATACAATTAACTCCTGAGCAATGAGTTGAAGAGAAGGCAGAGAAAGGCACCCACATTTTTCACTTTATATTTCTGTATTCTGCATTTTTAAGCAAACTCCAGCCCCCAGGCCAGGACTTGGGTTCAGAACCCAGCCCCTCTCACAAGCTTTGTGACCCAGAGCAAGTCAGAACCTCTCCAAGCCTCCGGTCCCTCATTTATAAAGTGGGGATCATGGTACCAGCCTCACAGAGCAGTTGTGTGGTTTAAGTCACCTCCCCGAAGAGCTCAAGAAATAGAAACGACTTCCCAGGCAGTTTCTATGCTTTGTACCTCGCATGGTGTCTCATTTTAAAGCAGATGCTTCCTAGGGTGAGAGAACTTTATTCCAGTGACACTTGTGGAATGCCCAGGCACTTTAGACTCTGAAGAGAAAGGTCCAGGGCTGAGGTATTACATTATAGGAAATGGATGTTCAGTTGGCCCTTGAACAACACGGGTTTGAACTGCTCAGGTCCACTTATACGTGGATTTTTTCCAGTAGTACACGATCTGCAGTTTGTTGAATCTGCAGGTGCAGAACCACAGATTTGGAGGGCTAACTCTAAGTTACACAGGAATTTTCAATTGGGGTTGGGGGGGTGGGCCCCTACCCACCTCTCTCTCAAGGGTCCGCTGTGTTTGACTGGAACTGTTTTTACTCGATGAAAAGCGAGCACGTGCACTGGCCACTAGGTAGCAGCATCGCGCCACAAAACAAGGCCCTTCCTGTCCCTGGTGGTGACTGGTCCACACTGAGCGCTGACTTGCTCCTGGTGTTGTTCTAGGTGCCCATTTTCTATCTCAGCTGCCCTCGGAGGTAAGTTCTATTACCTCTCTTTTATGTGTGAGGAAGGAGGCTCACAGGTGAAAGAGCTTCGCCTGAGGCTCAACTGCTAGGAAGTGGTGCAGCCAGTTTTGATGGAGCCGCCTAGCCTCTGAGTCCACGCCCTTTTCCTGTACTCTCATCCCACTGCCCTCACCGTAAATAACACAAGGACGTTGCAGGTCTCCTGAGTCCTGCTCAGCTGCATTAAATAGGGTACCATAAACATTCAGTCATCATTTATTTTCCCTGAATTGCACTATAAAATGCTGATTCAAGAATCAGTCTCCATTAGCTGTTATATGTATTCCAGAAGCTCATGAGGTCAGGACTTGACTTCCCTCACCACTAACCAAATGGTTCCAAACACAGTGTTGGCACATAGTAGGTACCAATGAGTAACTGAATTGCACACATCGAGCGGTGAGATAATATGGTGATTAAGTGCATGCGTTCTGGCACCAGATTGCTGTTTCAGATTCCAGTTGTTCAGGAGCTCTGTGACCTTGGACAAGTTACTTAATATCCTCATGCTTCACCTGTAAATTGGTGACAGTGCTAGCACCTACTTCAGAGGCTTTTGTATTAAATGAGCAAACTTAAAACAGTGCCTAGCATACACTCTGTCAGCTATTATTATATTCTCATATAGGCCGTTTAGACTGTATGAGACCCTCCGGAAAACCCCCAAATAGGGCCAGACTTCCCGATTCCCCATGTAATAAATTGTCCTCTTCAAGGTAAGCATACATGGCAGATTATGTTTGGAAAGAAAAAGGTCAGTATCTCCTGACCCACGTGCTCCTCTAGAACCTCATCACTCCGCCGGCAGGAGGTAAAGCCTAATTCTCCTTCCCTCGAATTTGAAGGGTTTATGACTCTCGTAACTGATATAACGTGGCTGAAATAATGCCGTGTGACATCCATGGCTAGGTCTTAAAAGGAACACTCCCCTTTGGAGCCCTGAGCCACCAAGTCAGAAGTCGGCCTAGCCTGCGGCCGCACGGTAAGGCACCATGCACCCTTCCGGCCGAGGGGCCCTCGCTGAGGCGCCAGCGTCAACCACCCAACAAAGAGGACAGACACCTCCAAGTGACCCAGTCGTGGAGTCAGCCCCAGCTTTCAGTCCTTCTGGCTGAGGCCCCAGACACTGTGGCGCAGAGACAAGCGGTCCACCTCGTACCTTTCCAAATCCCTGACCCTCAGAATTAGAGGAATAATAAAAATGGTGGTCATGTTGCACCACTGAGTTTGGGTGGTTTGTTACACACCAATCAGTTGTCGCTGGAGCCGCACACAGGATGACTGGACAGGGAGCGTGTATGTGCTGACACACCACTGACACAGCGTGCACGTCCTGCAGGCCTGTGTGCCCTGCTAAAACATGGGCTCCGCGTCTGCCGCAAAGCAGCGCACTACCTGCAAGCCCCTGCCTAAAGCCTCTGCCCAGAACCCCCGCCTGCTCCCCCGTCTGACCCACGTGTCTTTTTAACTAACTCCTTTGTATCCCAGATAAGCAGAAGGAAGTTGTGCTTGATGTTATAAAAGGGCTACAATTTCTGCCGACGGAGGCCCTTTGCTGGAATAGCCACCAGACTGACCCTGCGGCAGCTGGGCTGGACAGGACCAACTTGGCTGGAGGCAGAACGCGTCTGTGGCCACCTCCATCCACTTTCTGAGGTGTTCGACTGCCTCTCCTTCTGCAGGTAAATAATATTCACTGTGGCAGACACTAATTTAATCCTCAAAACAGCTCTGTGAGATAGGTATTCTATTTTACAGATGAGAAAGTACACAGGTACAGGGGCAAATGTGGGAAGAAGAGATTAGTGATCTAGCCAAGATCTGGGCCCAGGCAGGTGGCCGCAGAACCCAGGCTCCTAACCAGTAGGCTAGGCTGCCTTCACCAGAGCTATTTTTATTCATATACTTTTAAAATAAGTCATAGGAGGTAAAATTCAAAAGGCATGAAGTCATATATAGTTAAGTCTCCCTGTCAAGGACCTAGGCAAAGGACTGTTACATTCTTTTAACAATAAAAAGAGCTTCCATTTATTTTGCCCTTCCTGTGCCAGAATGTCGTCACCTGGGAGCTTTTTAGAAGCAGACTGTGGGCCCTCACCCATACCTGCTGAATCAGGATCTGCCTGTTTCTCCAAGACCCACCCCCCTGGTGGTGGGGGAGGGCGTGGGTGGGGGGGCAGTATGTGCAGTTTGAGGAGTTCTGCCAACTCCTCTAGGGTCTGTCTTAACCCAGACAGTTGAGCACACAGGAGTCTCACCAGGAACCTGAGGGCTGGTTCACAGTGAATTCTTCTGAGTGCTGAGAAGTAGCATTTGTTTTCTCAGAAATACCACTGCTTCAGGGACAGGCACACCCTGAAGTGCTAATGATAATTACCAGTTACATAGGTGCTTATTATGTGTCAAGTGCTGGTCTGTTTTAATTAGGTGAAGCCTCAAAATAGCCTTAAGGAGGCAGGTACTGATATTATCCCCATTTTACAAATGAGAAAATTGAGGCCAGAGATACTGAACAACATGCCCAAAGTCATACAGCTAGTTAAGTCGTAAGCTGGTACACGCCCTCCTTGACTGCCTCCTCATCCTTCCCTCTAGAGTTAATCATTACCTAACGTTGGTGTTTCTGGTATTATTGGGGTCTTCTTTTCTTTTTTTAAAGATAAGAGGAAAATATTTAACAAGGCCAGAAGGAAGTAAACTAATTTGGACGTAATGAAACCGGCTGCAAGCTTTTCTGCCAGTGAGGCTATGGCTCCGTGTGGCTGAGGTGAGAATATCTGAGTCTGGAGGAAAAGCATAAATCTGATTTTTTTACTTTTATTAAGGGAATTCAGCTGCATGATACAAAGTTTCCAGTTTGATCAAGTTCCACAGAAACCTTCCCTGTGTGTCTGTGTGAAAAGAGCTGCTGCCTCTGTCAGGGCAGACGTGACTGGCCCGCTAGTCCCAGGGGCCGCGTGGGAGCTGCTGCCCGGCGGGGCCGCTGGCTCGGCTGTGCGCACACACGCTCAACCCCTGCTTAGTCCCAGGAACCCGGGGCAGAGGGTGGGCTGCTTCTCACAGGACTACTTTACAAATACGCGGGTTGACTTTTCACAGGAGTCTCTTACGACACTTTATTTTAAAAGATCTAAGCAGAAAGTAGGGCGAAGGGCCATGTAGGCAGTGCTGCGTGGCACGTGGAATGTCTGGGTCGGGGTCATGGGGGTGACGGAGTCTGGTTAGGCATTGTATGAAGATGACGACACGCTGCCGCCGTGGCCTGTCCAGTTAGTGTGGATAAACTGCCCCGGCTTGGCCAACAGTTCGTAGGTGTGAGCTCCAAAGTAATCCCGCTGAGCCTGGAAGACAAGACGTCAGGCTGGTTAGGATACACACAGGCACACGCCCCTCGGGCACCACCCAGGTTAATGTTACCAGCTTCTCCGAAAGCTCACCTGGATGAGGTTGGCCGGCAGCATCTCGTGCCTGTAGCCATCGTAGAAGGAGAGAGCAGTGGTGAAGCAGGGCATGGGGATGCCTGTCTGGACCCCAGTACAGACTGTTCGCCGCCAGGAGTCCTGAGCAAGAAAAGCAGAGCCAAAGGCTGGTGATTAGCTCACAGGAAAGATAACAGATTTCCATGCACATCAGCGCTGGTAAATGAAAAGCAGGTGTCCCCAGAGCAAAACCCACCGAGATAGAATTCCCACGCCACCCAGCTCTAGGCTACACACCTGGCAGTTTTCAACAGCTGACTTAAAGAAGTCATCTAGTAGCAGATTCTGAAGTCCTGGGTTCCGATCAAATGCATCTTTTATCTTTCCCAGAAATACACTGAAATAATCAAGAGGGAGGAACTAGCAGACTGAACACCTGGCAGAAAGCAGGGGAAGTAAGGTGAAGCTGATGGAGACCCAGCAGGTACGAAGGCACCTGTCCCATGCCCCGAAGTTCTATGTCCGGCCAGGACACACAACCAGGTCCCAAGAGGGGAGGGCAGAGGGCATGACAGTCGTCACAAAACTACTTTAAAAGGGGCAGTGTGGACACTCGAGTTAGAATAACTGATAGCCAGGAAGAATGTGAGACGTGACACCTAAGCCTGTCAGGTCACTAGTGTACCAGCGAGAGGACTCACACAGGCGCCCTGAGACCACAGTTCTCCGGCAGGGCAGGTGGGGGTCCCTCCCACCACTTACCTCCTGATGATGCAGCCCCCTCTCCACATCAGGGCAATGCCACCATAGTTGAGAGTCCAGCCAAATTCAGTGGCTGCCTGTCTTAGGAGCATAAAGCCCTGAGCATAAGAGATGATCTTGGAAGCATAGAGGGCCTGGAGAACGACACAAGGCTCATGAGAAGTGCACACGACCAGCCTTGTCCCCCTGCAGTGCTGCGAGTCCATGTGGGCAAGGCTGGCCTGACCGCGCCTCCGCGCGTGGCATCAGGGCGCTCTCCCACAGCACCCCCCACCCCCACTGCTGCTGCCAGGCCTGGCCCCACCTTTCGAATGTCCTCCAGGAATGATTTCTTGTCGCCTTCAAACTGGGTCTTCTGAGGCCCCTTCAGCTTTTTGCTCGCTTGAATCCTCTCGTCCTTCAGAGATGATAAGCATCGAGCAAAGACTGCTTCTCCTACATGGGTTGGAGGCAGGGGAGGTAATATGTCACCAGAGTTTACACAGAACCCGAGGAGCAGTACACATGAGCCAGAGGATGAAGGAAAAACAAATGGAGCAAGATTTTCCATTGTTACAAAGAGCTGAAAGTCTCAACCTTAGGCCACAAAAGATATCCTGATCACAAGGAACTTTTATAAAAAAGCTCTAAACAGTTCATTTGAAAACTAAAATTCCAAGTCAGTCTTCCAACATAAATTCAGGGATTCAACCACAAAGATCACCATGAAATTCAAAGGGGAGTTTTTAAAGGAAAAGAGGCAAAACCACCATAATTCAGAATTATTCAGTGTTGGTCCACCAGTAAAATTTCAGTTTCAGTTGGGAAGAATTTAATTTTTAAATGCTCACCAAAAACTCAGTTTATTTTCTTTTGAAGCACTAATACCCAACACTTTGAAACAAGTAGGACACTGAGAAGTAACAGACTTCACTCTTCAAAAACCTCCATTTTCTAATTCTTACAGTTTTCAATATATCCATGGATCACTGTTACAGTTTCACAATTTTACTTCATTTGAATAAAAAGCATTTCAATATAGTATTTTAATATTAAGACATTTAGTGTCTTAAAAATGATCACTTATAAATGCTTGCCCAATTGACAACTTGTAAAATTAGAATAAATTAACCCTTTCTTCCCCCCAACAGACAGAATGAATTAAAATCTTTGGGAACTAACTCAGGACTTTATTTCTGAGGAAAGGTTTCTGGCCATAAACTTGAGAGTGGGTGTCTTCCTGTCCTTGTCCTCATCCAGCTCTCTGGGGTCCTGCCGTGCATAGACAGACAGACAGACAGACACACACACACACACACACACCCCCACGATGACTTAGCATTTCTGGGCGGAAGCTTCGTAAGACAAAAGGCAGAAAGAGGCCATTGTGGCGAAACCCTCAATGTTACCTAAAGATGAGCCGGAAGGCTCACTTCCCCATTAGTTCAGAGACAAGGACGGCTCCCGTCCAGAGAGTAAGCCTGCCTGCCGCCACCTGGAAGGCAGGGCGCAGAATCTCTAAAGCAAGAGAGTAGGGGGGTCTCTGAGGCTGTGATGCTCTTGTATTTGAGTCAGTGATGGGAATAACCTGCTCCCAGTTCCTGTCTTGGTCCGCTGCCCAGGGTAGCACTCAGATTAGCCAAAAGGAGTCAACTTCCTTCTCTATCGAGCTGGACTAAGCAAAGGACTTCCCTCCTTACTGTGCCTCGCAGCCATACAGCTCATGGTCAACAGAGTGAGGCATAATCAGGAAATGGAGAGAAGGGAGGAGACTAGGGAGGGAAAGGCAACCTCCATCTGGAAAGCAAACACAGTATTGAGTTTTATTGCTACAGGGGGAATCATTCAGCAGGAGCAAAGATCAGCCTTTCATCAAACATGCCAGGTACCTTTTTTCACTGTCCTCTTTCAATCTTGCCAGAAGCGTATCTACTTTATTCTTAAAGAACCAAAGTGTAGTTTCATTAATCCTCTTATTATTTCTGTTTATTTCTGCTTTTGATTATATCCTTCTCTCTGCATCTTTTTGAGTTTGATGCTTGTTGGCTCATTAAGACAAGATAGAAAGGACGGATGGGAAGGATATACACCAACTTCAGGAGAAAAGTCTTCTAAAGGGAGAATGGGGAGGAGTTCAGGAAAAGAGTATCTATCAAAGGCCTTGAGATGTACAGATAATATTTTATTTCTTAAATAGACCTGAGAAAAACCTCAGCAAAATACTAATAAAAGTTGAGTACCTAAACTCAGATTATTCCATGAAATTCAGTATGAAAAATTCCATTACAGTTACCTTCCCTATTAAATAGATCATCGATCACTGACCATAATTAAATCACTAATGTCAGAACTATCCCAAAAGTCAAAGACAGAGACTAACTTCTGAACTTATCTCAACGCTTATACAACTGAAGGATTATAAAGAAGAGAGTCAAAGGGAGCGTCAGCCTCACTCACACTGTGAATTTATTCAAATGCAGAAAGAGCAGATCGGACTCTAAAGCTGACTAGGGTTGAACCGATTCTCTGAAAAACCTAGTAATTCTTGGTTGCCAGTATATACCAGTATCCCAGAAGGAAGTCAGGATCAACACAGTGAGAGGAAAGGGTTCAGTCAAAAGCTGAGCGTTACCGATGAGGGTGACAGGGACACCGTACTCCAGGGCGGAGATGGCGGTCCACTTCCCAGTGCCCTTCTGCCCCGCGCTGTCCCTGATCTTTGGCAGCAGGTGTTTGCCATCAGTGTCTTGGAACTCGAGAATATTGGCTGTGATTTCGATCAGGAACGAGTCCAGCTCGGTCTTATTCCATTCCTCAAAGGCCTGTGTGCAGGACGTGAAAGAAAACACTGAGAGAAACACGGATTACACAGGCAATGCTCCCCTGCCTGACCCATCCCTTTTCCACGTAAACACTGCCCTGCCCTCATGATCTGCTTGGCGCCTGCGCCTACAGGCTCCTCTTCACTGTGCCCGACACTCTCCTGCCGGTGGACTTATGTGCTAACTGAGGGTCGGCTGTCGGGCTTCAGCCTGTTCATGCTGAGTTTCCCTTCACCAGACTGCCTTCCCCAGGTCCATGTGCGCCCTGCCCTCCCTCGGGCCTCTGTACAGGCACAGTCGCCTCCTCAGAGGCCTCCCTCAATCATCTGATCCAGATTTGTCTCTCACACTCACCCACTTTTCTTTATATAGTGACCATGAACTCGTCTTACATACTTAACTAGTGTAAGACTGTCATCCCAGGTCACGAGGGCAAGGACTTGGTTTTCTCCACCATTAAATTCCCACCCTAGAACAGCGCCGAGCATACAGTGACGCGCACATACGTATGTGTTGAATGAATTCATTAAATATTACGTAAACCACTTAACCATGAACACAAAAAGAAAAGCCAAGTTTCTGTGAAAACTAAGTTAAACTATTTTGGAAAAAACGATAAGGGCAAGTCAGTGAAACAAAATCCGTGCGGATGGCACACAGTTTTAAATTAGGAGGAAAAAAATGCAAAAAATCCAGAAGGATTCTGCACTGTGTGTCTTGCATCTTTAAATCATGTTCCACTTGAAATAACTTGCAGATTCTAGATGATAAGGAAGTTGATTAGACTGTAAGCAGCAGACTCCTCACACTTAAAAGCACTCGGCTCTCCATGAAATGGCTGGTGAGCGAACACACCATGAATGATGCCGAGTTGTTTAGAAAAAGAGTACTGATGCCTGCAGTTTCCTTTGAAATGTATTTTTTAAAAAGATAAACTGATAGAGGGATGGACAGAAAGTCTACAAAGCAAGGATGGTAAAAGGTAAATGCAGAATCCAGGTTTGGGGGGAGCTGTTTTTAACTGGAAGTACTGGGGGTGGAGCCCAGGACCTCAGCGCGTGCCAAGCACACGCCCCACCCCCAGACTGTGCATACACGAGTGTTCACTGTGAAGGTCTTTCCACTTTGTTGTATGTTTGAACATTTTCATAATTAAATGTTGGGGGAAATGCTTATGTTTCCCAGCTTAGACTAACTTTTTTAATTAACTGTCAAAAACCCAGTCCTAACTTGATCAGAAAAGAAAGCTTCTCCTGTGCCTCCCACGTGGGACGATGGGAGGATCAAATGAGAGCATGGAGTTAAGTGACACAGGCCTGACACACGGTCAGGGTCCCTGCGTGGTGGCGATCACCGCCAAGTCTCTGGCTTAGAAACTGGCTATCGGACTTCACAGCATGACCAAGGGAAAAAGCGTGAGGAAGGATTTTCTGTCGCCAGCAAATCCCTTCTCATCTGCGCAGTGTTACTCACCCGGGGCTGGGGCCTCACCTGTGCCATCTCCTTGTGCTCCATGCCCAGGACGTCCTTCATCAGGTGGTAAGCCTCACAGATCAGCTGCATGTCACCGTACTCTATCCCGTTGTGCACCATCTTGACAAAGTGCCCCGCCCCCTCGTCTCCCACCTGTGAGAGCCACAGCGTCAGGGGGCCCTCAGAGAGCCAGGCAAGCACCGGAGAAGCCCACGTCCCGCTCCAGCAGGGCTCCCTCCCCGTACCAAAGTCACAGACACAAAGAAATACAGTATTTTCACAAGAAGAATCACTACATAACTCAACACAAGCTTTAATCCAGTCCAATGTTTTAAACTAATTCCAAACTCATTAAAGATTTTTCAAAATCCCCAGACTTGCTCTAAGTACCCAGAGCTCTTTAGCCTGCATCTGCCATTTTTTCTCGTCGTTATTAAAAGTAACTTCCCACTCACAGGTAAAAGGAGTCTTCTTTTTCCTGAAGTTACCACTTTTCTAGCAACCGGAGGTGAAAATAAGCTGGACAATTAAATCGCTTTTACTTTAAAATATACATAAACTCTTGTAGTTGTTTCTGTGGCCACTGAGGGGGAAATGACCTCAGATCCAAGGCTTGGCCCTCCATATTTTAAGCCTAGAAACGTGTTCTTGCCAGGGTCCCACAGTTGACAAGATACTGACTTATAATAAAGCTAGCGAGACGTATGAGATGAGAATACCAGCTTGTGAATTTATGATGAGAAATGTAACTGTGTATCTTCCTTGGTGGTTGGTTACAAGTGTTAGTCTGGTCCACACATTCTGTCCCTGTGGAGAAGCTGGGAAGCCACATCATCTGAAAACTGGCTGGAGGGCAAGGGGTCAGAACAAAGGGAATGCTGGGGCATCGGGCCCTGCACTCTTACGTGTCCCTCTCTGCGACAGGGATGTAGCTGCCGGGACCTGTGCAGGAAGGATGCCGGCATGCCATCCCCCTTCCATCAGAGACCTCCTCCGTCCCTGTTTCCATTGCTGGCCTACTTTCTTCTGATTTTGACACTTTTCTTTGGCCATGAAGTAACGTGGCTGATAACACCCTTGCTGCACCCTTCCTTCCTGTAACTTCAAAAATGAACTAAGGAGGGCCTGCGTTTACTATTTGTATCAGTTTTTTGCAGTAACCTAAGGGTAAGGTGTGGGGCTATGGAAGGGCGGCCAGAGTTGATCAAGATACACAGGCAAGTACTGTTTTTTTCCTCAGGATTATGTCCTAAATGTACACAAGAGGAGTTACTGTCACTGGACTTTTTTTTTTTTTTTAAATATAGTAATGTACCGTGAAGGAAGGGAAGCCCCCTTCCCAGCCCTTCCCACGGGTGAGAAACTCACTCCGCCCTGAGCCACAGCCCCAGCCTCTCTACACGAAGCAGCTTCTGAACGATGTCGGCCACCAGCGGTTACGGTGTGAGGAGCCGCTCAGCGCTGGGCACCATCAGGCCCGGAGGGAGGGCTCCCCTCAAAGCTCCACATGTGCCTTGGTCCTTGTTTGGCCTCACCTGTTATCTCAAATACTACAAATATAACGTCCTAAAAACGGCATGCGGAGCAAAGTGAAAGAAGCCCTGGAGCTCATCCGGCCCAACCCCCATATTCAACAGATGAGGAACCTGAAGCCCGGGTAAGAACGTGACCGCCCACCGTCACACTGCTCGCCAGGGGACGGTCAGGATGCTGGCTCGGGGCTCCCCAGCCTAGCTTGTTTTCACCCAGGGTATGGACTGAGGCTGCAACAAGGGGTGAGGTTTATCTTGCCAGCAACACAAAATACAGGCAGGGGGAGGGTGAGCCAAGGCTCCCTTCACATCCCGCCTCTGCTCCAGCACAGCAGCGGCCCAGGCCGGCACGCCCCGCTCTAGACTCTGACATTCTCCCTTTAGCCCTGAAGTCACCTGGCTGAAACAGTCTTCCTTCACCTCACCCTTCCTGCTCCTTTTTAAGGAATCTGTCCTTTGGATGAATTCAGGAGGGCTGCTTTTAATATCAACCTCCAAGCTACGAATATTCAGTCACGATACAAGGACATGTATGTACACGCACTGTAAGCGTCAGCTGTGCTGGCGACGCACTGACTGAGCAGTTTATGTCACAAAGCAAATCGCAGGGACCACGGTGACCCCAGCTCTGCCCTCCGTGGTGCCACCTGGCCTTCGAGGGCAGCCCAGCACTTACCCAGTCACAGCAGGGCTCTCCAGTGCCCACCTTGGCGGCGATGCTTTGGAAGATTGTCTTGAGGTGGGGCCTGGGGAAGGGAAGTGTGGTTAAGCTGCTGAGAGAGAAGGGCTGAAATCTACCAACTAAACACTCAGGGACGCCCCGACCCACCCAGTTTTTCTCTCTGATGGGAGGTGGGAGGGCCTGCGAGAAAGTAACGCAGAAGCCGAGTCCTCAGAGGGTGCAGACTGGCTGACTTGAGACAAAGACAGACAGGCTGGGCAGAAGGACCACCAAAGCGCCGGAAGAAGTTTCTGCTGCGCTCTCAGAAGTTGCCATTCCAAACAGCAGCAGCGAGACGGTTCCTGTCAAGGCCCCTTTTATTCGCCTGGACATCTGTTATCAAGCACAGCACGATTCTGGACAGACAGCGCCGTGCAATGTTTGCAAGGGCTACACTCACTATTCAGAGAAGCAGCAGCTGTGCATTCCCGCCGCCCCCCCGGGAGAACGCACTACTCCCGAGGCTTTCTCCTTGCTCATCTCCTCCCTGTGGACCAGGAAAGCCTTCTTCGCAGGCTTTTGGTAAAGAGAGAAAATCTGCTGCAAAGTTAACACTCAGGATGAGGGGCTAAGACAGCTACACCTTAAGCTCTTAGAGCTTCTCTGAACTTTTACTGTTTCAAGTAAAAGTCCCATTTTACTTCTGACAGGTCAGTGTGAGGAAAGTGACTCTGAATTGGAGCACCTCTGTATATGGAATATTTCCAAGTGTATCGTCTGCATTTCTCACAGCCCGCTGGGCAGTGCCCCAAGATAGGTATTTGTAAGCTTTTGAGAAGCAAGAAGGTCTCTACTTCTAGATCTTAACGTACTGACGAGACCCCTAGACTTAATCATTAGGGAGATACTTTAAAGAATCATCTTTCCCAGCTGACCCCCACCTTTGGGGTCAGGTGTGATCACGCCTTACTTTAATGCCTAATATAATTCTAGAATATTTGGAAACCAAACTCACTCAGAAAAGCACATTACCTTTCCACGTCTCCCTCCTTGTCTTTCTTTCTCTTCTGCTCCATCTCTCTATCTTCTCTATCTGGCTTTCTCTTTTTCTGCAGTCTCAGCCGCGGTGTTTCCCTCAGTCTAAGTTGTGTATAATTCATTACTTTCACCTCTCCATTTTAATTCTCTATCCCGCTCACCACCTCCCCCAACCTGTGTCTTACACATCATCACCAAAGCACCTCCCCTTCTCCAGCCAACCCTTCCTCTTAGATACAGCACAGTGAGCTTGCTTTTTCCCTAGTCAAGTAAAAATCTTCCACTTCATTCCCAGGGACAAAAGAGCCCCATCTGTTTTTCCCATTACTCACAATTATTAAGTAAACAGTTATCTCAGGACCATGTATCAGTTAAAGAGGCAGACCTTACTCCTAAGTCCAGACAAGGCACAGGACACTATCTGAGCTGCTTCCTCAAAGCCTCTGAACCCTTTAAGCCTATTCAGAACTTCCATTATCAGTACTGAAGAAAATAACAGAAGAAAAGTGGCAGAAGAGGAAAAGACACGTACATTTTGTCCAAGAAACAAAATGTATAGATAAAAGAAAGATTCCCAGCATCTCCTACCTCCACCACTCCGGCAGGATGGAGGACACGGGGTGGCAAACTGCACACCGCTCACTTGTTCTCAGAGCTCAGGCTCCCTTGTGCAGACACGAGGACGGTGCTTCTGGTACTCACCAAGCTTCTTTGTTCCCTCCTGGCATGAGTGATGGGCCATACCGGGCCCCTTCCTCTCCACCACTAACACCGCTCCCCACAAATAAGATTCCCTTCGCCTTGAGATCTCGACACCGTCTCTACATGAGAGAAAAAAACGTGTTTATGCATCTCTAAAATAAGCTTCTCCCAGTGACCGAGAGAAGGTATGAGACAGGATGGAGAGCCCACAATTTAACTTAAATGACCCATGGGTCCAGGAATAACCTGGTCATTCAAGAAATTTAATTCCCTCTGTTTGGGAGTTAAAAAAGAAAATCCATGGAAGTTTAAGATAGCTACCATGTCCCCAGAGGGAAATAATAAAGGCAAACATACATTCTCATTTTACTGGAAAAGATCTTGTACAGTAAAACTCAATGAAGAGTTGGTTTAATACAAGTAAGACTTATGGCCATTTGGCACTCAGATCATACTGGGACCTCTCCCAGCAAATGACCCATCAGAGCAGCAGTTCTCAACCAAGCTGCACATGGATGTACGTCTTAGCAAAAACAAAGGCATCAGTGCCAACCCCCAAAGAGTCAGCACCACCCAGTCTACTCTTCTGTCACATGTGCAATACTGACACTTTTTTCTAGAGCATTCTCAGAACCTGGAGGAGTCCGGACTGCAGAACACTTACCGTGGTATCCCGGTATTCAGAGTTTCCTCCATCGATGATGATGTCACCCATGTCCAGCAATGGCACCTGCCACCAGGCACCAGCATTAAGGTGGACCAAAGACATGAAAGAATAAAACATACCGTGACCAATTAAAGCAAACAAGAATTTATCCCAATAAACCCAGTCCAAATATATAATATATATATAGTTATTTGATCTTCAACAGTCCTCTCGGGGGCTAGAGCTAGACCCTATCCTAACTAGCAAACCCAGTCAGAACTCTCCACAACTGAAACATTTCTTCTTAAGTATTCTAAGATTTCTACAACAAACAAAACCTACTTGGAATATTTTGTATTTCCAGTGTGTACCACCTGATTTATATTCCCAGATTGGGTTAGTTCTAAAACAAATTAAACCACTTCCAATAAAATCTGCCTAGAACAGAGTATGGATCCAGTAAATATCAAGTGGTTTGGTCTGAATAAATGATTTAATCACCACCATTTGGAGACGGCAGGAAGAGACCAGGCCTTCAACAGGAATATCTTCCTATATACACCAATCAGGCTGGCTTCACTATTTAGTATCCAGTCTTCCCCTGCAAGGCTCCAGTTTACGTAACTTGGTATTTCCCTATGCTGCAGAGTCCTCTACCAGTTTTCAGTCCATTCTGTCTATCACTAACCATGGGCAGCTTGGCATCTTGCTACATAAATGTTACTACAACGTTCTTCCTTTTTTTACTGTAGCACACTGTTTACAAACTCCTCTCCCCTTAGAAACAAGCCCATTGTTAACACTCCTCCTTTAGAAAAAAGGAATGTTCATCCCTTTCCCTTGTTTACTGCCATAATACTTCCAATAACAAAACATTTCTTCCAAATGCCTTGGTTTTCTCGGAGTTGATACAGTAGAACTGTTTCTGAGTATCTAGACACATTATTTCCACTGGCTCCCCTTCATCCATACGCATTTTTTTTTTTTTTTCCTGAGGAGAAAGCACCCTGAGGCTGCAGGGAGTGAGGGAAATCCTCCTGGTTAATACAGTGGGATCTTTTCCCCATAGGTGTGTTGAGGACATGGGCCCAAGACGTGTCCCAGAAAACACTTAAAGCAACAACACTTTGACCAGAAGCTGCCGGGCATGTTCCCTGGAGAAACGGCACAGCCATCCCAGTGGGTGAGTGGCCATCAGTCCTCCAGTGGGAACAAGTTGGGAAGAGAACAGACTGGCAGTGACCACGCACAAACAGGCCCACTATCCCCGAGCCCTGGGGCGGCAGAGAGCCTCAATGAGGGGTCAGACCAATGTGTCAAAGAACCAAGATGTGCACCTATGCGAAGCCCCCCTGGGAGGATGATCAGGGACCAGAACTGCCGTAGCCTGCCTCCCAGAGGCACCCACCTTCCCCAGCATGGCCATCACAGCCCACAGGCCTATTTTTTAATTCCAAAAAAGATGTATTTGCTAGGATTCCCTCAGGGGATCTCTTGTCATTTATAGTAAATTATACAACAATTTGAGAATTGTTGCTATACAGGAACACTGAGAAAAATGAAATCTACTTCTAAATTTGGGCACTAAGATTTATTAGTCAATAGCACTAAATATTCATAATACATAATCAAAACTAAGTTTCTTTTGAGTATCAATGATAGAGCTCACTGGGATTACCACTGTTTCTATTCTGGTGGATAATGAATTCTTCCTGAAATGTCTCTTGGTGTCCTCAGAGTTTTACATACAAGGAACCATCACCACCCGAGGATATGGTGTTACTTAACTAACGCCGATCAAGTTAACCTACACTGAGACATTTAAGCAATAGTTTGTCCCTACTGAAAAGATCATATCTAGAAATTGAAATGTGTGTGGGGGGGATCTCTTAAGGAAAAAGAAGTACAACAGCTAAGGGAAGGGAATGAGGAAAGTTCTGTCCCACGAGTAGCAGCTGGAGAGAGCTGGCCTCACCAGTTTTTCAATGAAATCATCGACCGCTTGGCCAGCCTTCACCAGCAGTATGATCCGCCGAGGCTTCTTCAGCTTGGAGACCATCTCCTCCAGGGAGTGAGCACCAATCACCTTGGTTCCCTTTGCCTCATTGGCCAAGAAATCATCAACTTTGGAGACTGTCCTATTAAAAGCACAGACCTAGAAGGACAAATGGCCTCATTAGGAGATCTAGGACATAGAAGACCTTCAGACTGGACCGAGTGACAATGGAACTGCTATTCTGCCAAAGGTTTTGGAGAAGTGGGACCCTGATTTTACCTTTTTCCCACCCAAGTGCTGACTGATCACCAGAAAGTTAATTTTAATACAATGAAAAGGCAAAGAACAGAATATAAGCAAAGATCAACTGGCCAGGACATAGTGGGCTAGACAGTCTGTCACTGTTTGGTTAGGACTCAAGTCTAGAAACCAGGTAGTTCCAGACTGTTACTTTTTGTCATTTTGTAACTGATAACCCTTGTAGCGAAGCCAGTTTAGTATTCACACATGAGCTTTTCACGGGCTCCAGCTCCCATCAGGCAACAACGTTAGAGCTCACACTCCCAGGGTTCCTCCTCCTTAGGATACTGACAGGTTTATTCAAGGCTGCAGACCTTACAGAGCTGACAGATACGTTTAGCAGGACTCTTCTTCCTGAGAGAATTGTGGAGCTGGCTCTCCCACACCCACCCATAAAGTGGTGCGTCTCTACTGCGAAAATGTCATAAGCAGCAACAGAGCACATATAATGAGAAATACGTTCAGGTCATATGGGACCTTGGAAATGAGAACGATCACCAGCACTCAGGCTGAGGACCAAGAACCCCTAAGAGAAGAGTGTGTTCCTCCTGACTTACCACAAAGCCGTGGTCGTTCATGTTCAAAATTAAGTTCTGGCCCATGACAGCCAGTCCAATCAGTGCAATATCAGCTCTGAGAGACGGCAACAAAGAACAAAGAAAAATGTTTCAGTTGCACTTAATCCGTTACAACTCAAGGACCCAGAGTTTTCTAGCTTTTGCTAATTAAATATAACCTGTCTTAACTTCCCTCTCCCCGCTCCTCCTTTTTACACTTTAGGACTCCGGCCTGCAGCCCTTCGTGCAACTGGAGACAGGCCACTCTCCTCTTCCACTTCACGGAATTTCAAGTTCTCCTGAGACAACCAAACGTGCACGTAGGAGGATGTTCACTGCACGTAATCTCTGCGCTCCGGCCGATCCGGTAAGGACTGTTACCGGCGTCCCGTCTCCCACAGCCAGGCAGCCCTGCAGGCAGAGCCGCCGGCCGGCCGGGGACCCGGGCCTCCCTCGGCCACGCCTGTCCCCCACCCTCGCTCCGGCCCGTGCAAGGAGCAGGATCCGCCTGCGCCGCCGCGAGGGGCAGAGGGGCCGGGTCCAAGGAGAGGCGAGGCGACGGGGTGGCTCGGGGTCTGGAGGTTCCGAACTTGGGCCCGAGGGGGCTGAGACCTTGGAGGTCCGGGCGCCACGAGGCCCGGCTCAGCCGACCCCCGGGGCCGAGGCGGCGTCGGGGGACGGACCCGCCCTCCGCGCGGACCCTCGGAAAGTTTCCCGGATCCCGCGGGCGGTCACTCACTGGGCCATGGCGGCGGCGGCGGCGGCGGCGGCGGCGGCAGAGTGAACTCGAGCGAAGACAGCCGAACGGCAGCGAGCGAACAGCGCTGACGACTGGAGATGAGTCCCGCTCCGGCTTGTCTCCGGAGGCCCGGGCCATGAAGCGCCGGCCAATCATAAGGAGGGGGCGGGGCTAGAGGACCACGCCATTGGCCTGGCCCGGCGCCTGTTAGACCACCTGAGGCAAGTGGACCCGCCCACTCCGAGGGCTGGCTCAGGAGAGCGCCGAGCACATCGATAACACCACTCAGCGCGAGCGGGGGCGTGGCGCGGGCCGGGGGCCGGGGACCCGCGGAGGGGGCCGGGCGCAGGCCGGTGGCAGAGGACGCGTAGGGCGCGGACTCTGCTCCGCGGCTCGGTGAGGAAGGATGGTGACTGACGTCGGGCCGCGCTTTCCAATGAAGGGGCACTTGGACACTTGTTGTCCAAGTTTCCATCACTTCTTCCTTCCATCGCTCCGGTGCCCTGTAGGGTTTATGCGTGGAATCGCTTGACCCCAGGCAGGGTCCCAGGTGTATTCTTGTCTGCGGACACGTGTGATGGGTGCCAGAAAATGTTGCCCCTCACCACTACCCTATGTGGGAGACGTGTAGACCCCTTTTGCAAGTGAAGAAACAGGCTCAGAGAAAACAAGCGGGGAACGTACTTGCTGGGATGTGATGAGGCCCGTCTTAGAGGTCATGTCATTGAACTCTTCCCATACAGCTGGGGAGCTGGAGACTACGTGTTGGTGAACGGTTGGTCCAGGGCATTAAATACCACCTCCCACGTGCACGAGTCCCTGGCACACGAAGCGTTTTGACCCTCAGCACTGAACTCTGCCACCTCCAATGCAGATGTTTGTGAAAGAGGCTTAGCTCCTTCCGTACATTTTAGGGTTTTTTGCTTTCTGTGAATGCTTCCTGTCACCTAATAGTGCCTTGCACATAGTAAGTGCTCACCAGATGTACAATTACTAAAGCCACACAACTGTTAATGACTAGTTCGTGGCCCAATTGTGACTGACTCAAGGCCAAGGCTATTTCCATTACACCAATTGCACAGGTTACTTTGTAATAAAGTCTTAACAGATACTGTTATAACTTCCATGTTAGCAAATGTCCCACCATATCGGTTTTTTTCCTCTTGGAAGTTGTGTGTTAATTAAATCACAGTAACAATATGTTTTAATGCAATAATGGAATCTTATTCTGAAATTTTAAAATGATATCATAGTCTGCTTTATCTTGTAATTATTTTTCTGTGTTAGGGTTTCTCCTAATATAAATATTCTTTATATCAATTTGTTTTCTTTGAGTTGCTTCCGTATTTGCCTGTTTTGCATCAGCCAGGCCTAACATTCCTGATGGTACCATTTTTCTTTTCTCTTTTACTCCCCCATCGCCTGGTATGGCGTTCATGGACTATGGTTGACTCTCTGTACAGATGTCTAGGTGGTGCCAGGCTTAGCACAGAATTCCTCCTGAGGGCACAAGAGGTCCCCATCCCGTAAGTCCCTTCCTTCATTTCTTCTTGCTTCTACTGGACGCAGAAATATAGTTATAAGCAAGCCTGAGGTTTATTTTAAAGCTATAAGCAAGGTGCCTGGTTGCCCTCAGCAGCTCCCAGAATGGAAAAGAAGTGAATGGGGAGATGGGCCCTGATAAGCCAGGCAAACCAGAGAGCACAAGCTGACAGCCACAGCATGCTCTGCACTGAGACCTGGGCCTTAGTCCCAGCTCTACCAAAACAGATGTCCTTGTAGCTCTGAATGAACCAGGCTGGCAGGAATCTTGAAACTCTCCCAGCCCAGTGTCCCCAGACTCCAGTGTGCAAGGAGGCCTGTTAAACGTGAGTTCTGACACCACAGGTCTCGGGTAGGCCAGGAAATGTGCATTTTATTAAGACCCCCAGGTGATTCTGAGTGCTGGTGGTCTACGGACCAAGTTCAGAGACAAGTCTCAGCAAGTGGTCAGGATGTCGGCAAGCCCCTGAGACCCTTTCAGGGGCAAGTGGGGACAGAGGTATTTCCATGGCACCAGTAAGACATCATTTGCCTTCTTCATCATCATTCTCTTACTTTCTTCATTATCATCCTCTCACAAGTGTACAGTGGAGTTTTCCATGGGCTACATCACATATGATATGGAAGAGATTAAATACAGAGGCAGATATGAGAATCCAGCTGTCTTAAGCTATATGAAACAGGACATTAGATTTATAAAACTGTGAAACAATACCACTCATCTCACTGCATTTCCTTTTATTTGGGAAATTGATATTCAAAAGTTTCTCAGTTTCAATTTTTTAATGGTAAATATTAATAGATACGATGCACACACACAAAAGCTCTTCAGGTCCTAAATAATTTTTAAGAGTATAAGAGGGCTCTGAACTTAACAGGTTTGAGAACCACTGACCTAGCTAAACTCTTTAGATTCGAGGAAACCGGGACTCAGAGAGCCGAGACTTGCTTGGTCACTTAGTGGCAGACACTGGACCTTCCTCTTTGGGGTGGATTGGATGCGCCCCAAGGTCCCTTCTAGTAAAACCTGGGGTTGGGAGAGAGCCTCTGTGGTTGGACAGATGGCTTCTCAAATGATCTGGAATGTCCTTCTTGGAAGCTGCTTGCTGGAGAGGGAAAGCTGTGGGTTTGGGTGTCACACTGACCTCAGCTGGCTCTGCTTCCACTTCTTTCTAGTTGTGCAGCTGGCCCAGGTTATCGAATCTGTTTCCTCGTGTGTAAAACAGGAAGGAGAAAATCTCACAGGGTAGCTCTAGGGTTAAATGAAACCAAGGGACTTGTGTCCAGGACTTAGTACTGAGATATTAATTTCTACCTTTTTAATGAAAGGACTCAGAAGGGAGAGATATAAACCATCATGGAAACTGGGACTGAATAAAAAATGTGTCCCAGGCTTCCTTGTGTAAACTTCTGGGGAGAGAGGGAGAAGAACACCGTCACAGCTGCTTGCACAGCTCCTGAGTGGCTCCTGCAGACCAAGCTCAGCTGGCGGCAAAATGGTCCATTACATGGACTGTTGCTGTAGAAAAAATTCCCCCTTGACAATGACACACCCAAGCATTTCACAGTATCTGTTTTCCTGATCCAAACACATCATCCCGGGCGACTTCTCCTTTTGCCTGGAGTCATTTCCTCTGTTCTACACCCCTTTAGGGTGCACCAGTACATCCTATTAAAAATGCTTTTTTCTGGGTGCAACCTCATACCAGGCAGCCCAACCCTGATTTACAGGAAGTTCCCAGGGGAGCTTTTCCCTGGGTTTTATTTGCAGTAATAGGTGGGAACATTCTAGCAGCCGTTTGATGATCATTTATGATACTGCAAACAGGACCAAAACAAAATGTGTTTCTCTCCAGAGCATCCTGATACAATGCCTGGGAACGTGCACCTCAGTCTGAGCTTGGGTCCGCAGGGCTGACAATGTGACTGACTTAGCCAGGGTGGTGCCACAGCCTTTTCTCTGCTGCATCTCCAGCCCAGGTGATACATTTTCCTTTCAGATTCAAGCGCTCGGGTCTTTTATTCACAAAACACAGCAGTGCTGAGACCAGGGCTCATCTCTGTCCTCTCCCTTTGGAATCTCCCTGCTGGCACACTGTTCCAGACACTGAACTACCTTCTGGTTCTGGCCTCAGGCGGTGTTTTGCCTGCTCTTGACCCTGCTGCCTCCTACCACCTTGCAGTCCTGGCTCACGGGTTCCTCTCCTCTCCCAGGATGACTTAGATGCCTCACTGTTGTGTGCCATGAGCACAGTGACTGTCACTGCCTGCTTTCTCTCCCATCTCCCTCACTGCACCATCAGTCCGAGAGGACAGGGACCATGTCTCTATCTTGTTCCCGCCTAGCAGATGGCCACTAACTGTTGCTATCCAGTGACAGTTTTGTAAAAGGGATACCATTCAAGCCAGTTGGTCTGCGACAATCCTTGTTCACAGCTGTCTTCTTGCAGAGTTTTAATAGCAACCCCTTTCACTCTTAAAATTGCTCTGGCTTGAATGATAAATTATATTGGCATCCTACTTTAAAATGAGATCATCACTTCTTCATAGCACCGTCCTTTTGTTTAAAAAAATTATGGAAGTATAATTTATATGCCAACCAATTCATACATTATAGAAGCATACAGCTGGAAATTTTTAGTTAATTTACACTGCTGTGTAACCATCACCACAGTCCTTTTTAGAACATTTCCATCACCCCAATAGTGCCAGTTTGTAGTCAATTTCTGCTCCCACCCCCACCTCAAGACCTATGATCTACTTAATGTCTATACAGTTCTGTTTATTCCTAGAAGTAAATGGAATGGTATGTAGTTTTTGTCTGGCTTCTTTCCCTTAGTGGAATGTTTTTGAGGCTTATCCATATCACTGTATTTGTGAGCAGTACATTCCTTTTTATTGCTGACTCATACTTCATTGTGCATAACTTGTTAATGCATTTATCTGCTGATGGATACACAAATTGTTCTAGGCTGGGCAATAAAGAATAAATAATTCTATTTTGAAAATTCATGCACAAATCATTGTGTGGGCATACGTTTTCATTCTCTTGGGTAGATACTTGGGAGTGAAATTGCTGGGTGATATAGTTAAGCGTATGTTTGAGTTTTTAAGAACTGCTGAATTATTTTTGAACTGGTTGTGCCATTTCCCACCAGCAGTGCACGAGGGTTCCAGTGTCTCCACATCCTCGCTAACACCTGATACTGTCTTTGTGATTACTGCCATCCTGGTGGGTGTGCAGTAGTATCTCACTGTGGTTTTAATTTGCATTTCCCTAATGGCAAATAATGTCGAGCACATTTTCCAGTGCTTATTAGCTATTCACATATTGGTTAAATGTCCATTCAAATCTTTAGCTCGTTTGTTTAAAATAAATATTAGAATAGATTTATGTTTATAGAAGAGTTGCAAAGGAAGTTCAGGAAGTTCCCTTGTAGCCCTCACCTAGTTTCTACTATTGTGACCATCTTAACATTACCAGGGTGTATTTGTCAGAACTAAGACATCAACATGGGTATAATACTATTATACTCCAGACTTTATTAGAAGTACCAGTTTTCCCCTTTTCTGTTCTGCTCCTATCCAGGACACCACAATATGTCACCATGTCTCCTTAGTTTTCTCTGGTCTATGACAGTTTCTTAGTCTTATTTTTTCATGACTTTGATGGTTTTGAGGAATACTGGTCAGGTATTTATAGAATGTCCTTAATTTGAATTTGTCTGATGTTTTTTCTTATGGTTATAGATTTTGTAGAAGAATACCACAGAGGTAAAGTACCATTCTCATGACATCGTATTACAGGTACATGTTATCAACACCAATGGTACTAACTTTGATCATCTGGCTAACGTAGTGTTTGTCAAGTGACTTCACTATAAAGTCATTTTTCCCCCGTTTCTATATTTTATTCTTTGGAAGCCATTCACTAAGAGCAGCCTACTTTTTTCCTGTTTTTTCTTTTTCTTTTCTTAAAAGCATAGTTTGCTTGAATACTGAGTTTTAAAAGTTCTTTATGTATTCTAAATACAAGTTCTTTATCAGATATTTGATTTACAAATGCTTTCTCCCAGTTTTGTGGCTTGTCTTTTCATTTTCTCAATAGCTTCTTCTGAAGAATAAAAGTTTTAAATTTTGGTAAAGTCCAATTTATTTTTTAGTGACATATCTTTAAATAATCTGTGCCTAACCCAAGGTCACAAAGATTTTCTCCGATGTTTTCTTCCAGAAGTTCTATAGTTTTAGCTCTTACATGTAGTATGATTCATTTTGAGTTAATTTTTGTGTAACCTGTGAGTTAAGGGTCCAAGTCCATATTTTTGGATATGGATATCCAATTATTCAATATTTGCTGAACAGATCCCATTGAATTGCCTTGGCACCTTTGTCAAAAATCAGTTGACCACAAATGTGAATTTTTTAATATATATATTCTTTTTTTATCATAGGTTACTACAAGATATTGAATACAGTTCCCTGTGCTATACAGTAGGACTTTATCTATTTTACATGTAGTAGCTAGTATCTGCAAATCGCAGTTCCATTTATCCCTCCTCCTACCCTGATAACCGTAAGTTTGTTTTCTATGTCTGTGAGTCTGCTTTTGTTTTGTAAGTTCATTTGTGTCAATTTTTTTTAGATTCCACATATAAGTGATAGCATAAGGTATGTCTTTTTCTTTCTGACTTAACTTCAATTAGTATGATAATCACTAGGTCCATCCATGTTGCCGTAAATGGCATTATTTTATTCTTTTTTATGGCTGAGTAGTATTCCATTGTATATATACCACATCTTCTTTATCCAGTCATCTGTCAATGGACATTTAGGTTGCTTCCAAGTCTTAGCTACTGTAAATACTACTGCTATGAACATTGGGGTACATGTACCTTTTTGAATTAGAGTTCCCTCCAGATGCATGCCCAGGAGTGGGATTGCTGGATCATATGGTAAGTCTATTTTTAGTTTTTTCAGGGAACTTCCATACTGTCCTCTGTAGTGGCTGCACCAAATTACATTCCCACCAACAGTGTAGGAGGGTTCCGTTTTCTCCACACCCTCTCTAGCAACCACAAGTGTGAATGTTTTTTGTTTCTGGGTTTTCCATTCTTTTCCACTTGTTTTATGATAACACCATACTCTCTTGATTCCTTTATAGTAAGTTTTAAAATCAGGTAATTTAAGTTCTTCAACTTTATACTCTTTTTTTTAACATTTTTTATTGATTTATAATCATTTTACTTCAACTTTATACTCTTCCAAAATTGTTTTGGCTATTTTAGGTCCTTTCCTGTTTCTATGTAAATTTTAGTGTTAGTTTGTCAATGTCCACACAAAAGGCACCTGGGATTTTACAGGGAGTGCACTGAATCTGTAGACTATTTGGGGAGCACTGCCATCTCCATTGGTCTAGATCTCCTTTGCTTCAGCAATGTTTCACAGACTGAGTGTATAGATAGGCTTTGCTCTTCTTTTGTTAGCTGTATTCTAAATACAACCTTTGGTGTTACTGTGAATGGAATTTCCCTAGTTCCATTTTCAGATTGTTCACTAGTGATACAGAGAAACACAACTAATTTTTGTAGGTTGATCTTCTATCCAGAGACTTTGCCATCTGTAATCATGTCATCTGTGAATAAACACAATTTTACTTCTCCCTTTCCAATCCGAATGCCTTTTATTTTCTTCACCTATTGCAGTGGCTACAACCTCAAGTACTGTGCTGGTTGAAGCAGTGAGAGGTGACATACTTGCCTTGCCCCCCACCCTGGGGGGAAAGCATTCAGTTCTTCACTACTAAGTACGATGCTAGTTTTAGGTTTTTCATAGATGCCTTTCAAAAGATTGAGGAATTTCTCTCCTATTCCTCATTTGTTTTTATCATGAATTTTCAGTTATCTGTTTGTCATTTCACTTCTATAAGTTTTTGCTCATGTATATTAACTCTGATGCTAGGTGCATACACAATTATAGTGGTTATAATTTCCTGCTGGACTGACTCCTTATCATCATGAAACATTTCTCTGTTTCTAATAATATTTCTTGTCTTAAGGTCAGTTTTGCCAGGTGTTAATATAGCCATTACAACTCTCTTGTGATTACTGTTTACACTGTAAAAATTTTAAAACCTTTTACTTTCAAACTATGTGTCTTTGAATCAAAAGGTCTCTTGTGGAAAGCATACAGTTGGATTTTCCTTTTTAACGTCCAGTTTGACAACCTCTGCATTTCGATGGGAATGTTTAGTCTTTTCACGTGTAATGTATATTGTCGATACGGCCGGCTACGTGGATGCCATTCTGCTATGTGTTCTGTCTCATGTCTTCCTTGTTCCCCTGTTCTCCTTTCACTGCTCTTTTGTGTTAATTTGTGTATGTGTGTGTACTATCTTAATCTTGAGGTTGATTCTTTTTCTCTCGGTTTGATTTTTAAACTGTATCTTGAGTTACTTTCTTAGTGGTTGTTTAGGGATTACAATATACATCTTTAATTTATTACAATGTACTTCAGCTTCATATTGAAAACTTCTGGTACATACAGAAACTTTACTACAATATAACTCCATCTTCTTGCTCTTCCTTTTTGCTATTACTGTCATGTATATTTTACCAATATATATTTGAAGCCCAATAATACATGTTATGATTACTGGTTCAAACAATCTTAGATTTTTTTTTTTAATTAGGAGAAGAAATACAAAGTATCACTTCGGCTATATACTCATATGCACTTAATATAAAGTATATATTTAGTTATGTATTTATCATTCCGGAGATCTTCGTCCTCTTTCCCAGACTGGATTTGGCACCTCAGCCTTGTAGCAAATGAGAGAGACCCAGAATCAGAAAATGCAGGAGAAACTTCAAAAAGGACAAACATGGAAACCTCCCCAAACTCCGGCCATCCGTTCTCCGGGGCTAACGACAGTCTGCAGGCTCCGTGACTGCAGGGACGCCGCCTCCTGTCTGTCCCACCTCCCTCCTCACATCAAAATGAGCTATGTCTATGAAAGCTCTTTGTAAACTTCAGATGCTGTACAATTTCAAGATACCATTATTAATACTATCTAATTTGACCAAGAAACTCAGCTCAGGGAAGCTGACTTTCTCAGCTAGTTCGTGGCAGAACTGAACTTTAACCCAGATCTGCTGGGGCCGAGACCAGTGCCCTTGCTTAATCAGATCTGCAGGCCATAATCATGCAAACTCGCAGAGACAGACTTTCACATGGCAGTTGGGTTTATCCGAGTGTTAGAGATGTTGAGTTGACTTTAAATAGAAAGCAAGATTGAAATTAACTTTCAGTGACTAGTTCCAGGGAATCAACAGCACTTGCAGAAATTTTACAGGTAGAATTTTACACAGTGGCTTTCTCTGAGAGGGCCTTGGTGCCTCTCATAACTTTTTTTTTTTTTTTTTACAATTATTTCCTTCTTCTGTGGCCTCAGTTACAAGGAAAGCCTCCCACCAGATTCTGCTACAGGAAAATTGACTGCTCTAGTCTGAGGTTTGGCAAGGGAGAAATCATGCTGAGTCAATGTGACTAAACATCTGGACACACCCGAGCTTCCACTGAACAGAATCATTTGAGGCAAACATGTTTAAATACCTCATCAAACCATTACTAACAGCACATGCTACACAGTCTTCTCATTTCTTTGTTAAGGCGGTAACAGCCTGCAAGAAATACTGCTCCCCAGCATGGTTGGAAAACTACAGCTAACTGGCTCAGGAAAGCAGGGCTGGGACAAAGGCAAGTCTCCCCAGAGATGAATGGGGTAGAGTCAGGGCTCACTGGGACTGAGGCTTCATGCTGACCTTTAGTTTTTAGAAAATCCTCCAATGTTTGGCTTACAAAGCTTTAGTCAACTCACATTACTGTTCACCTTTATTATAACTTTTTGCCTTGCCCTAATTCCCCAAATCCCAAATCAAAGCTTGGGCAGGAATTCTACAAAAACAGCCCTTCTGTGCAAACCTTCCAAGGCTGAATCCTTTGTTTGACTTACATAGGAGAGTGTGGAAGTAACATACTAGCTGGGGCAGATTTGAAAATCCCAGCTCTGCCACTCACTTGCTGTATAATTCTTGCAACTGAAGTCAGATGGCTTGTTGGCAGGCTAGGCAGAAAGAAAGCAATTTTGAAAAAACCCGGAGACCTTACGTTCTCAAGTGTAAGCATGTGATGTGCGCACAAAAGATAAAAATTTAGGACAGTGCAGAGAACATACGTTTCTAAGGGAGAATATATAAATCTCCACCTGACCAAAACTGGAGTAACAAGAAAAGTCAGATGTAAAAGTAATGCATTAAATAAACATGTACAGCTCCACGGGACCTCCTGACACTCTGTACTGTCAGCCTTGTGAGAGCGTGGCGCCTGTGTGACCCTGGATGAGGCCAAGGTGTAGGGGACAATCCGCTTTATAAAAATAGTTTCACTGAAACATCCAGCAGAGTTCAGGAAGATGTGGACTAGAGTTGACCGACGAGTCCCAGAGAGAACACAGTGACCAGGAGGCCCCATCCCAAGCCCGCTCTGTCACTTAGCTGTCTGTCTGGGAGCTGCGCGCACACACACGTCGGCTACTAGTACTGCAGATAAACGGCGCTGCTCCCCTAGGACCCAGGACTTACCTCCAAGCCCACCGGCCACCCGGAGGGGATCGCTCTGGCCAAGTCTCCGTTCTGGTCTCGCCCCATCATCAGGTTCTCCCTTTGAGGTCGCTCATCCCCGTCAGCAGACACACATGCTGGACTATCTCCTTCCTTTAAAATAAAAGCCGCTCCTTAACCCCACGTCCCCTCCCTTCTCCCCTGCACTCTATTACTCACCCTTTCAACAGCCTGTCCCTCTGCGTCTCCAGCACCTGCTCCGGTTAGGCTTTCCTTGGCCCCGCTCATGATAAACACTCCTGGCTGATGACCCGCTAGAGAAGATGCGCTCCCGATGCCTCCTGCACATGACGTAAGCTCCATCCCGGGAACACACCTGCCACTGCCCGCCCCTCACACAGCACCAGGAGAGCACGTCACCGGCTGAGTTTGGAAGAAGCCCCCCGGCACGGCCAGCCCGGCCCACTCTCTGAGGGCCTCGCTGACATCAGGGACATCTCAGCTCTCTCTGTACGTCGGCTCCTGAGAGTTGGCCCCACGACAGCTGCACTGACATCATGCAGAAGCTTTATTATGCAGGACCTGAGGCCCCACCCTAGGCCTACTCAGCCGGAATCTGCACTTGGTATGACCTCAGGTGAGTCTGGTGTACACTGAAGTCCAAGCCGCACTGCTCCGGCCATCTGATTCCAAGGTTCAGTTTTAGGAAACCCATTTACCCACAGTTAACAGTGAAAAATGTGGTATTTTGACCTCCCATCTGCCTTATTCTTTTGTTTCTCAGTTGGCTCTGAAACTGGGAAAAACCGATGGTATTCACCGGCTCCTTCAAACTTCCTTGACCTCCCTGTTGCCAAAGCCTGTGGTCACTGCTCAGTTCTTATTTTAACCGGTCAGCTGCACTGGACAGTTATCACTTCCTCCATCTTCAAACACTTCCTTAACTCAGTTGCCAAACACCACTCTCTCTCCACTGGCCACTTTGTCAGTCTTTGCCGGTCGTCCTGTCCCCGGGACCGCCCTGCACCGCACAAGTCTGGGTTCCCACCAGCCACTCCCTCCCCAGATTCACCTCTTGCCTTTATCGTCACCTTCTGTGACAACTCCCAAATGTGTCCCCAGCCTCTTCCTGAGTCCAACTAGGACATCCAACTGCCCCATCGGCTACACGTGCGGGTGGGTATCTCAGAGTGAACGTGACCCAAACCACATTCTTCATTCAGGAAGAGCCCTCCTCCCAGCCTTCTTCATTTTAGGAAATCCAGTGCCTGCTCTGTGCTCAGGCACCTGCCGGGACTTCCCTTTCTCCTTTCTCTCCGACTCTGCACGCAGCCCAGCAGCACACTATTAGTGCTGACAGTAAACCGCGTCCTGAATCTGGCCGTTTCTCCCAAATGTACTGCTCCCGCCTCAGTCCGAGCCTGGGCAGCATTTCCTGTTCTGTCTCTCTCCCTCCACTGGTCCCCCATCTCCACACACTAGGCAGGCTGTTTTCCAACCAACAATCAGAATGGTCTTTTACAAACACAAATAAGATCATGTGATTTATTTCCTCAAAGTCTCCCCTTGGCTCCAGTTTCACTCTAACGGAATCAGTTACCTAAGCCCTAACCACCACCTGGTCCCTGGCCACATTCTTTCTCCACACCGGCCTCCTTGCTGATCTGGGACCTACACTGCTGCCCTGAGTATTCACTGTCTCTGCTTCCAGACCTCTTTGCCCAGGGTTCTGCGTGGCTGACCCGTTCTTTCATTCAGCTGTCCACTCAAATGTCACCTTCCACAAGAAGCCTTCCCTGACCACACGATCTATGGAGATGCCTCCTTCCCGTCCGTTCTCATCTTTTATTCAGCTTTATTTTGCTGTGTAACATTACATATTTGTGTAACAAGCGTCTTCCCTCACTGGCCGGAGGGCCGCGGGTGCTGGCTCATTCTGTTCACTGCTGAAACACCAGCATCCAGACACACCCCACGGACTCGCAGGCATGTGGACACATACCCCACAGACACGCGGGCACGAATCACTGTTTTCTGCATGAATGTTGCTTCTCCCTCCCTGCTTACATTTCTCCTCAAACATCAGGACAGTGGTCCCTGCTCATATGCTCTGCTCTGGTCATACTCTGCTCTGTGTCTGTTAAACTGACACAGGGAAAATTTCAACCCCTCTATTACCCTCCCCACACCCCACCCGCCACCAAACGCCACCACCACCACTACAGAATCATTGGTAGGGATATAAAGAGAGGCTTCAGGAGAAAAAAAACACAGATCTTCCACAAACCTTCCACCTAAAACAGCCACTTCCATACTCGGGAGAAAAGCACTTTCAAAGAAACAGCACCACATTAGTCATGCAATAGCTGCTGTTCTGACTTATCAAAAGAGAACATGTAGGTCACAGCATCGTGACATTTGTCCCAGAAAAGCAGTATCTCTGCAAGTCAGGAAAAATCTCTGGGCAAACGCCTTTCAGAGGGTGCAAGAATAAACGCACATCAAGAGCCTTCTGATGCACTGGTTGTACCTTTATTGTTTTTACCTCGTTCACTAACAGTTCCGTGATGCAGGTTACCATACACAGTTAGATGATGTCTGCATTGCACACCTAAGCTATACAGCAAAGAACCAGAATTAGTACAAATACAAGAACTATATTTACATTCTGTATACTCAAGCTCCAAACATCAGATAATATTTACATAATAAAACATGAAAATGAAAATATGAAATTAATAATGTACATTGTTGCTAATGTGCTCAACTCCTTCACTGGGGAGAGATCAGTTTGCAAAGTCTTGGTTCAAAAAGGCCACTTATGCTTCACGGGTTTTGCTGTAGTGCACGAGGATGGTGACAAGAGACCTGAAATCTCAACAGACAATTTCTTTAGAGCCACAGAGTCTAAGACAGTTTGTGGGAAGGCTGATGGATTCCTCAGGTGAACTGGTGCCAGAATACGCGGCATGAAAAAAATTAACTCGAAGACATGAAAACGACACGTGACAGCCAGGGTTTGGCAAGAGACCAACCTCAGCTCGGACTTTCCATCTGAGCACAAGCCGTGTGGCTGAGTTTTTAACATGAAATCTGTATCAACTTTAATTTCTTCCTTTGAATGATCAGAGGCTTTCCTAAGATTTTATGGGGCTCAAACACCAGTTTCATAAATGGCCTTTTGAACAACAGCAGCAGATAATCTCTCAGCTGGTATTTCCGTTTACTAAGGAAGCACAGATCATACATTCCCGCTACGCACAGTCAGGGTCTGGCCGCACACCTGGGTGGATCCTCACTGGCCGGTGGACAGCTGCAGTGCACACGAGTTAGAGCCCTACTTCAAATACATTCAGCAAACCTTCTGAGAGCAGCAGCAAAATTAGTCTCTTCTTTTTAAAGAGCAGGTTAACAATCACATTTTAAAAAGGGAACCAAAAGGAAAAACGAAGGACCCAAGTCAAACAAGAAACGAACAAGCCCTGATACTGTCCTGGAGAACCGAGTGGAGCCCAGACGAGGGGATGCCAAGTACCGATAGGTGCCTCACGCCAGGTCATCCTTGCTTTTCCAGTTCAATGTGCAATTAATTACAGCGGTATAAATATACAAATACCTACAAAATTAAATATCCCTGTAAATCAGATAGCAAGCAGCAGGCAACAAAGTCTTTGCTTTGATATATGTGCCAGGAGAAGTCATTTTATTTTTAGATACCAAAAGATCTTTCACAATGATTCAATTTACTCCTCCATTGTAAAAGAGCTGAAAAATCCCATCAAAAATATGAGTAGTCATGTGAGTTCTATGTAGCTGAAGGGGAAAAAAAGCAGCGGTTTTTCAGTTGGGAGAAATAATTCCCTCGCCTTCGCCATGTTACAAATACGCTTCGGGATTCAGGTGTCCACCCGGCCGCCAGCAGCAGCCCCGGCCGTGCGCCTGGCGTGTGCTCGAGCTGGCTGGCCCTGCACAGCCTGGCCTGAGAGCTGACTGACCCCCAGGGTGGCGCAGCGACAAGGAAGGTGTCAGCACTGGTTTGGTGGCAGCTGTGAGGCCACGTTTTGCTTTGGCAGGACACAGAATGATGGGGGAAGAGGGGAGGGGATTGTTACCTTTACGTGGCACTCATTTCTCCTTAACTGGCATAAGAGTGTTCTTTCTTGCCCTTTATGGCTTGTTTAAATGAGTGCTTTAGGTTAAAACAAAACAAAACAAACCTCAAAAGGTGGTTTCCTTAAAGGTTCGAGTTATTTCAACTTTTCTGCCATTATGGATTCAGCTAAAGCCTCATAAATAGTTCCTAACATAGATTCTCAGAGCTTCAAAGTGGAGACGGCCCTGTCTACAAAGGGAACATCAATCCTGAAACTGCTCCAGCTCCAATCTGAAACTGGGCCCCCAGAGAAAGCAGTACCTACAGAGGCTGTCTGTACCTGCAGCCACAGCTGAGGCCCCTAGGTGGTGGGAAGCCCACTTGCCCAGGACCCCTGCTTCCTCACAAGGCCTTCTCACCTGGGGATGTTACAAACAGTCCAGCTGGGCCTGTGCTAGTATCTGACACCCTCTCCAAAGCAAAGACTTTCCAAGCCAGTTTTGTTTGAGTTAGAAGGAAAAACAGAAGTCATCTCAGCGTATCACAGGTGTTACTCTCCCACCACTGTCTCCACCTCCTGGTGCCACAGACATGGATCCTCCGATCAGACTTTGTAACAGCAGCAGCATCCATGATTTAATTCTGAAAGTAACCTTCAAATCTCATCTTCATGTCCCTGAAATTAGATTTAATGTCAGCCCAGGAAGCCGTCTCTAAGCACTGACAGACCCTGGATTTGAGTATACACCCGAAGGGCACATTGTGTCCATCAGACAAGAAACCTCTAACTACATTAAAAGTCTCATATACCACTTAGGAAACAAATAACATTATAGTTAGTGACCTATGTTTTAAGGAGAGAAAGAAAGTTAAAAAAAAATCTACTGTAGAGTTTTAATTGATAATTGATCATTTTTTAGGCAAGGTCACAGCCTTTGATTTCTATCCTTTCTTTTGTTAAGCTCTTTGCGACTCACGTTTCCTCCTCTTTGCAAGGCAGTTATGATGAACGAAGCTGGGAGCGAGCCCAGCCAGGAAGTCAGAAGCAAGGGGCTGGGTGAATACGAGCCTGCCCAGCCACCATTCCGCACAGTGCACAGGCCCTTCCCCTTCGCTGCCCGAGAGTCAGCAACCTGGCGGCTGAGGACCCCAGGTCTCAGCCGTGTGGGAGCAAGCAGATACTTTTCTGAATGCCTGAGGGACGGGCAGACAGAGGTGTGGGCAAGGGAGGTGAAGGACAGTATAGAATAACCCTGTGTCAACTGGCGAAGCGACGGAAGTAATGGGAGGCCGTCTTCCCCACATCCCTCCCGTAAACTCCTTGCAGCTGAAAGAGGAAGACATCTTCCAAGACGGCCCTGGGAGCAGACCCTGCTCTGCCGGAGGAGGAGACTGTCAGCAGTGAGCCGCCGCCCTTCTCCTCTGGCTTTTTTCCAGACGGAGACAACCAAGGAGCAGGATGCAAGCAGTTAGGCCTGGGGCCAGGGCTCAGGTGGACCCTCTTCTCAGCCCCCAGGTAGGGGTCCTTTTCTTTTTAGTGATGGGAGGACACCAGTTATAATCCTGGGACCCAGGAAGCAATGCCCGTCATGTCTGCTTATTTATGAATATAGGGAGACAAGCATCATTCAGAGTATTTTCAATTTGACAAGGGTCATTGAACATGACCACTGGATTTAGACGGAGACTTCCAAGTTCATACGTAAGAGCTACATGTCTTTGATTAGCAGAGTGACAACAATCGTAACGTCACTACCCGGCATTATCCTAATTATGATGATAACAGAGGCCGTCAAATTCATCACCAGAAACTGAAACACGCCCTCCTTGTGTATGACATCGCGGCACTAATTCCAACTGTACCACCACAACTACTCATGCCAAGAACAGGACTGAGAGACTGAGAGGAGAGGCTCCCTCCCGGTGGAGTCAGAGGAGCCCTGCTGTGACAACGACAAGTGTCCCACTGGCCGCCCACCTCCACAGCCCACTGCCAAGTCCACGGTCCTCTGAAATCCACTGGCAGTGTCCTCGGCTCTTCCCTTCTTACAGGGTCAACAGCAGCCACTGTCCCACACCTGCTAAAGAGTCCTCTCTTCCACTAAATGAAAATTACACGGCTATGTTCTAAATAAGCCCCAGTTTCAGAGAACATAACCTGTCCCATTTCTAAACTCACTACAACCTTTTCCCTGAATGGAAAATGCAGGGATTAGCAATGGCAAAAAGAGACAGAAGGGGGAAAGGTTAACTCTTTTTCCTCTTAGGTTCTAAAAAGACCAGATGTCTCCTCCTTTAGTCTCTAAGCTACCCAAGAAAAATTAAAATTATGTCACAAATAGAAAAGAGAAATAAATATTACGTTGTCTTAAAAAACAGACAGAGATCTCCAAAGACAGCAGTACAGACATCAGAGTGGTCGCAATGGGGACCTATCATACAAAAGAAGCCAAAACACACCAAAAAGTAATTTGTAGATTCACTGGATTTCCTCTGGGTTTCTGGTTTTTGTTTGTTTTTCCCTTTTGTTAGGCCACATGCTCCTAATGAGATTCTCAGCACAGGAAAAAGAAAAGAGTACAGAGCAACGGGGATGGGGAACAGGAGCGCTAGAAAAAGTGCTGGACAAGAGGGACAAGGAGTTAAGCCACAGGATCACACACAAGAGTCACCGTCAAAAATCACAAAGAGAAATGAGAGGTAACACTTCCTTTATCTCTCGAAGGCGATGAGGGCGCTCGGCAGTCAATTAGTACTTGGCTTGGCTCGGCTCGGGCATCTGCGGGAGAGTTTCGACCTATGGGTGACAAAGGGATTAGAGAATTAGGCAGATGGCAGGATCAGAGAACTGGGTCCAGACAGTCTTGCCCTCACAGGTCTTCTTCCTCTGCGGTTCCCTCCTTGAATGCCCTCCCATCCTGTACTGTGGGCCCAGGTCTCCAGGCTCCTGACAAACAGGGCAGCCTGCAGTCCTCCTCACCCTGGGGACCCAGGGACACAAGTCTCGAACAGGATCTGAGGCTGGATCACAGGGCTGAATACTGGGAAACCGTGAAGGCTCGCAGTCTTCCCTTTCTTCAGTCCCACCAGCAGCAGACCCCTTAAGAACAAAAAGTCAAAGCAGGAGATAAATTGGGGGCAAACTGATCAGAGTCTCCTTGGCCCTTCGGGGCACCAGGAGACACCGTATGAGAAGCTGAGGCCTCATCGCCACCTTACAAGCACACTTGGCCTCCCGACCCTCCTCTATTTTAAACTTGCTTGGAACAAGACTTCCTAAGTGCGTTGCTGTCCCTGGGACCAAAAACCAAGAAGAGGCAGGAAAGACAGGAACAACGTCTTACCGAATTGTGCCAGCAAGGAGTGGGTTGAAGGCATATAACCAGTCATTCATGTCTTTGTCATTGAGAGCCTGCAAAAGGACCCCACGGTGCTTTGTGCATACAGCAAAGGTGTTCAGTGTCTGGGGGAAACACAGGAAGAAGAGAAAGCTACTATGGATACTGAACAATGGGGACCACCTGCCACCTTCAGAAGGCACACAGCACTTTAGACCAAAGGTTCAGAAACAGCAAACACAAAAGAGATTCTGCACCACACAGCAGAGTCCAGAACACAAAAAGGAAGACCATGTATGGCAATGAAAAGCAACAGGGGCAGGACTGACCTTCACCATGGCCTGCTGGTCCTCACTGTATTCCACCTGAGCTGTGGACAGGTTAATGATGCCACGCTCCACTGGGTCTTTGTCACTGTTATAGATGAAGACATAAGGGCGACGGACCACGACAAAATGTTTAGCCCAGTTGCTGGAGAGTGGCTCCTTGAAATGCAGATATCCTTTCTTAGAGACCACTGAGCTAAAAAGCACAGCACAAGAGAGGTTAGTTTCTCACAACAATAAAGTAATCATGAGCTGAGGGTGAAGGCCAAGACCCTAGGATGAACAAAACAAGCAAATGATCCATTTGGCCTAGAATCCGATCTGCCAAAGTAACGTCGCGAAAGACCCAAAGCCCCCCCCCCCCCCCGCATGCTGTGCCGGGGTGGCGATGGTACACCCGGAGCAGAAACCAAGACCAGCTCTTTCACCCGATTCCATCTGCATTAGGTGGCAACATAGAGCCCACGCGGAAGAGCTGGAAGTGAACTCTTGTTAATCTGCCTTGTAATAGCCGGCATCCCTGGTCAATACGGTACTCACCCTGGCCTGATTTCTTCAATATCTGGAACAAGATTGAGAAATTCATTTTTTCCTGCTCGGGCCAAATAGGGTGTTTCCACAGTTGGGACAATCTGAAACTGTTCAAATTCTGGGCAGGGACTAGAGGCTCGGGAATTGGCTTCAGGAGTCCTTGAAAAGAGAGAGGTGAGGAAGAAAGGGGCAGCGCAAGCTTCAGTAAGGTCAGTGCACAACCACCTCACCAAGAGGAACTGCGCTTCTCCCCTAACACCGTGCACACATCAGTCTCAGAGAGCGCGGCGCAGAAGACAAAGCTGGCGTCAGAAAGGCAATTCCAAATTCAACTGGTGTCATCCCTCGGAAGTTACAAAAGGAAGCTGATCACCGATGACTGCCAAGTCACTCAGTCTGCCCTCCTATTCTGAAGCCCTATGAACAGAAGTGTCTGGAATACGAACTCCATTCCCTCACATGTTTCTACTTAGTCCCAAGGCCACACCCAGGGCAGTGGATCTCAGAGTGTGGTCCCTGAGCAGCAGCAACAACTTCACCTGAAAATTTGTTAGAAATTCTAATTCTCAGGCTCCAACCCAGACCCACAGAATCAGAAACTCGGGATGGGGTTCAGCCATCCAGGATCTATTAATAAGCCTCCCACATTGCCTCTGAAGCACATGCCTCTGAAGTGTGAGTGAGGACCACCCGCCTGAGGAGCGGGCAGAGCAGGCCAGCAATGCGAGGAACCTGGGCTCCTAAATGACCGCGTGAGCACAGCTGCAGCGCCAACCCGGACCAGCCCGAACTGCTGTGTGAGGAGGAATCCCTACGCTCTGTACCGTTCTCTTTGTAGAGCAGCCTAGTCGAATTAAACGTACTTCAGTCGCCCGGCTAGCTCAGTTGGTAGAGCATGAGACTCTTAAATGTACTTCATCAATTCTCAAAAGCCATTTTTCTCATACTTCACTGTTTCTTGAGTTGGGAATGCATCTTCTAATTGATGGCATGTCACATTTTAGTTGGCAGTACTTTTTCTTTCTTAGTGGCACATAAAATAATGTCTTAGAGTTGATGGCACCCCAAATTTAATTAAATTACCTGTTTGTGCTCTTTTCTCTGGCCCACTGTGTCAGTGTTGGTAGAGGAAGACAGACCGCTGGGTGATAGCCAGATGGGTTCTGACAGGTGAGGAGAGTGAATGGACACAGGCAAGGGAGGTTGGTGGTGCAGTGCAAAGCAGTGGTTACAATGGAATCTAGACTTTGCCTCTATTATTCTTACTTGTGTATTTTGTTGTGTCATTAAAATATTTTTTACAAAATATTTTTCCCAGAATGGGGCTTCCTGTGTCTGATGCAACTGGGGAGACATCAGGGTTGTGAATGGATGAGTAAACAAAGCAGGAAGGGATTAAGAAGAGGAATCTATGATATGATGCAGAAAGTAAAGTGTGATGTTAAAAGATGTCAGCAGCATCCTCCAGTCACTGTGATATCCAGAAAAGGCCCCCACGTATCTCCAAACACTGCTGGGGGGACCGTGCTGCCCTCAGCTGAGAACCACTGAGCTAGAGGAAGGTTGGCATTTTCCTTGGTTTATAAAAGATTAGCTTCTTCTCTCAGTGAAACCTGGGTACTTACTTCTGATCCAAAGAGTTGCTCCTAGCGTCTACCAGAGAGGGGCAGGTGGAGGAGGGAGTGAGGGTAGCGCTGCTAAAACTGGACACAGAGGGATCCCGTCCGATCGGAGAGATGTCAGACAACTGCAAGAAAACAGGACACAGCAAGGGAGATTCAGATAAACAAAACTGTCTCTGCAAGAAACAAGCTTTGACAGCCAGTGACCTCCCTTCCACAAATCTTCTGTTTCAGGTCATTCAAGAAAAAGTCTTACAAATATTTGATGGCTTGAGTGTCACAATAGGAATCAAGATGTTTACAAAAGAGGCAAGGCTAGCTTTATATTTATACAATATATTTATATTTTACATTGCTACTGCCTCTTGCATTAATTAAAAGACCCTATCTACACGTGCCAAGCACTCAGAACAACAGGCACTGTTCTAAGAATACAGCAGAGGCCCTGGCCTCCCGGAGCTTACATTCTAAGTGGAGAAGGCAGACAATAAACCAATTCACACTTTAAGGAGTGTCAGGCAGGGATCAGTGTTCCAGCAAAAAATAAAGAAGGAAAGAGATTAAAAAGTCTGAGAGAGCTGCTGGCTTGACAGTAGGGTGGTTAAGGAAGTGTGCCCCAGAGAGGCAACATTTGAGCCGAAAAATGAAATAGATAAGGAAGTCAATGACGGGAATATCTGGAAGAAGATCATTCCAAGCAAAAGAACAGCCAGTGCTCACAGCCCAGAAATGAGCTTGGAGTGTCTAGGGGACAGCAAGAAAGGTGAAGACGATTAGAACAGAAAGCATGATACAGAAGTTCTTTAAAGTGCTCACCTCACTCTTTACCAAAGGCAACAAAATTCTATGCCACTAAGAATCTCAGCACTTCTTGTGCCCTCTCATGTAAAACAATATATCCCTCCCTACAGAATACTGCTCTCCAAGGGATTCAGAGAAAAGCCAAACGTTTCCCATCTGATAATCACTCTAAGAGACACAGAAGAATACTTTTATCTTCAGAAGTCAGAGTTCTGCAAACAGAGTTTGCAAATTAAATAAATGCAAGATCAGATACGTCCTACAACCTCAAATACAAGGCTAGGCCTGTCTGAAGCCCCCAGAAAGCAGCATAACCCGAGGACAGGAAGCGTGAGCTGCTCACCTTACAGTCACTGATGCTGCCGTGCACCTGGCTGAATTCTCGGTTGAAAGTGTGGGTGAGAAGTTGCAGGCACTAGGGAAAAAAAAGGGAAGTGTAAGAGTTAATGGTTAAACACAGCCCTGGATTAAAGCAGGATGGGAAAATAACACGCTAAGACCCAGAGTGAAGCTCAGATGCTGCTCAAATCATCCAAGTATATAGCAAGGGAAGCCTGGTACATGCCTAATAAAGACGACAAAATAGTGGATAAAAAGCCATTCTCGAGGCTACAAAAGTGAATTATCGCGACCACAGTTTAGAAGTGCTTCAGAATGCAATAACTTCCTTTTCATCCTCAATTTACCCTGGTACTAAAGACACAAAGATTTTTGGGTGGACATAAGTTCCTGAATCAACTAGAAGGCATTTGATTATTAAAACAAAACAAACACAAAATCCCTCGTTTCTGTACTCCACTGCCAGCTGCCCAGACGCCACGTGCCCAGAAGTCACCTTCAGCAGCCGCCTGGCCCTCTCCTGCCATATCTGGGCATGAAGGTGCCAGTTCCACCTTCCAAACATCTCTTCCACGATTCCTCTCCATCCCACATCCTGCCACAGTTAAAGAACTACCGTCTCTCGTCGAGGTTACTGAAATAAAGAACTCTTCCTGCCTCCAGTCTATTGCTTCACCACAAATCCATCCTCTTTACTGCTGTTGGAAAAATCTCCCTAAAACACAAATACCTATTTGAAATACTTCCACATCACTCCCAGGACTGAACGCTTCAGTCCAGTACACAGACTCCTCATGATCTGGCTCTGGCCCATCTCTGTCCCTCTCCTGCATGAATTCCCCAACACTGATCGTGCTGGACACGGCTGGCTCTCTCCTGCACGTCCCTCCAAGTTCAGGTCAAGAGTGCTGTCCTGTGGAGGCCTCTCCTCGGACTCCCACAGCATTCTAGACCACACCTCTATTATCAGCTTGTCATCTACTCGCCTGTAAATTTATTAGGTGTAGAAATTGAGTCTTACTTATTTCTATTTTCACAGTGTTAGCCCAGGCTTTGAAACAGAGGCCCTCAAAAAAAGATAAAGATGTAAATGAAAAATGGAAAGACTAGCTCACCGAGACTTATGGGGGAAAATGCTCAGCAAAGAGGAAGGGAGTCACACCTTGGTGGCCAGCTCTTTCTCTCGATCCACCAGGCTTTCAATGTCCGCTGAATCGTAGCCACTGCTCTCACTGGGTGTGATGGCACTTTCAAAGGTGGTGGTTGAGATCTGAGAGGAGATGCTGGTGGAAGTGCTGAGGGTCCCGCTGCTGAGACTGGGGGACAACGAGTCGCTTAGGGATTTGGGGATGCTGTCACCAAGTCTCTCACGGAGCAGCAGGAAGTGGCGGGTTTTCTCCACCTAAAAAGATCAACACTACTGCCTCAGCAAACACAAAGCTCAACAAGATCTTAATAAGCCAAACATTACACCTCCATCGTGACAGAAAACTCAAAAGCCAGGATCACACAGAGAACGTGAATGTAGGAGTGCCACTTTGGGAATCGTGCCCAAAGTTCACCGGAGCACCTCCTGCCCTGGGGTACCTCGTGCAGGAGCTCCAGCTTCTCCAACTCCCACTGGTGCTCGAGGATGAGGCTGTCTCCGCGGGGCCGCCAGCCCGCCAAGTTCTCTTCCCCTCGCACGTACGCCACCGAGGTGTCCAGGATCTTTCTTCTCCTCCTCTGCATGCCTGAGACAAGAGGAAATAATGCTTTTTTCCCCGAGAAAAACCTGACTCCAATTTTAGCTCCAAAAGAATTAATAATTCATATAGATGGCAAACTGAGACAGTTTGGTCTCAGCATGGGATTTTATTAATAAAAATTGATACCGTTTCCCCCAAAGCAACTCTCTGAACTTCTTTTAAAACTGAATTTTATAATCTTTGATAGTTATGAAGCTGATAGTGCAACTTAAGAAAATGTTAGTTATTATGTTAAGTGAAAACAGAGAGAGATTAAATAGTCTGTATACTATGGTTCCAAATATATAAAAATACACCCATACGAAAAGAGTGGGGCAAGTCTCCCCACATACCCCTCACATCAGTAGCTCAGTTAAGGTACTGCCTACTGTCCATTGTGGTGGATGACAGACTGCTTTAGCCTCCATTATTTCCCATTAATTTTTAAAAATGTTATACTGGCTTCACATATAAAAGACATGAATTTTATGTTAATTTTAAAATTCCTGAAGGAACTATCGAGACACGATAATTAGCTGCTACTGGGACTTGGATTCATACTCAAAGTCTTTTATCTCAGTCTTACTGGTGGGCCCTGAACTCTTTTCCACATATGTTCTCCAAAATGATTCAAACTTACACTAAATGTTCTTTAACACTAACTTTTGTCCATAAAAATGTAGAGTACTGCTTAAGGCCACCAAGATAGAGGAACAACAGCAGTCCAAAGAGACATTAAAAAGGACCAGAACAAGTTCAACTTAATAATATATCTTTCTAGAGGACAGTAAGTTGGATTTTAGTTTGACAACACCTATAAAGTTATACTGTCAAGTTAACTTCGGGGCTGAGGTGGGGACAGAAATGGTTCTGAAGTTTCCCAAGCCAAATTCATTCTAATGCACTTGAAATCTTTTACAGAATTCCACAGCCCATTAACATTTTGTTCCATACAATTTTTATAACTGTGTTGCATGTCATAAACCAAACGGTCTTGCAACTCAGAAAAAGGTAATTCCCACCACCACCACCAAAGTGGCTTGTAAAATATATCTGGTTTCCAAAAAATGTATATACATCCTGCATGGTGGGGTAGATTTCTGACACAATATACTCCAATCATACGCAAAGACAGCAGTCACCTCCCTAGTCCGCAAACTTACCTGGACTGCCTGTGTCTGCCATTTTGCATAAGCTGAGTTCATAAATTCCAGTGACTCGATTACTATTTAAATGAAAACAAATAAACAACTGCTTAATTTCACACAGCACAAAAACAGAAAAATCACAGTTCTCTTTACTTAAACCATGTTCTCCGCTGGGCCTGCAACCTGCCTTCAAATATAATTACAGATGCTTCTTATCAATCACTGTTCTTTTCCTGTTCTGAACATCAGTATATTTTTTCTAGGAAGAGTCTGTTTTCATTGCAATCTTTTGAACATTCTCATTTCAATGGATAAATAAAACTGAATGATAAACTAGAAAAGTTATATTACAAATGCAAAAATTAAAATTTACTTTTTCTTACCCCAAGGAAGAAGAGATGAGGGGGAACAAGCCTGAGTAGAATGAAACGATAAACCACTTCTGGGGGGGGTGATTAGGAAGGGGTAACTGAACCTTCTATTGCACTAGTAATACTCAGTTTTTAAGCTGGGTGGTGATACACAGGTATTCACTGTATTATTCTTGATGCATTTTTATATATCCTAAGTATGAATAAATCTTGAAGAAAATCCTAACTGGTAATCTGTTAAAAATAAAAATGACATTTAAAAGAACATTTAGCCCCTGCAGAATTGTTTGAGACGTGTTCACAACGGAACATTCCTTCCTTCCTTCACTAACTCATCCATTTATCAACAGTTTATTAAATGCCAACATTCAAGTCACTGCAATCCGGCTATGAGTTACCAAAATGTTACAGTTTGTGAATCTGTAACGGCAGCCAGAGATACCCAGAAGACTGCTGATTCCATACAGGGCAAACCAATCGAAAGCTAAACTTGTCTCAAAAACTCACGAGTCTGGTGACTTTGAATAGCCGCTGCCGAAGAGGCTGCGCAGGGAGCGTGGCGGTGAGATCTTGGCATCCCGGGAATAGAAGACCATGCACACGTCCTTGGTGATGACAGCTGGCTGGATGCAATGATCCAGCTGAAAACAGACAGGAATGGGCTCCGATTAAATGCAGATGGAGCATCTGTGACCAGTTTGGGCATCACCGTATCTGGAAAGCTGGTCCCAGATGTGAGGGGTGGAGGATTTGCTCTACCAATTATTTCAGCGGCAACTCAGGAGATACTGTGCGCAAGATCACGTGGTACCCTTTGCAGATGCATTTATCTCCCCCCACCAAATTTTCAGTTTTTCCTATAATAAAGGCTAATGTTTATTGTTTATTACATGCCAAGCACTGTTCTAAATCCTTTTATGTGACCTCTCAACAACTTCCTGAGGTAAATGCTATTATTATTACACCTGTTTAAGAGATGAGGAAATTGAAGCACAGAGAGAGAAAGGCACCTGTCCAAGGACATGGAGGCAGTAAGTGGCAGCACAGAGACTGGAACTCAGATTGGCTGGTTCCAGGGTTTGTGCTGTTAACCATGACTAGGCTCTGTCCACAACTACAAAAGAGACAGTTTTCTTAAAATCATACATTCTTTGAAGAATAAGGATTAGGATACTAAAGCTGATACTGTAATAAAGTTATGTGACTTTTTTATTAACTAGAGACCAGGAACAGAATCTAGTACAACCAGAAGAGTCAGTAAAGCATAATAAGAGAAATAACTTAAGGATATGGATGGAGAAAGGAGAACAAAACTGGTCAAACCTTTCCTCCCCACTTCCTGTTCTAACTTGCCCACTGTTTAGGGCTGGCTGTTCACAGTTTCTCAAGTCCTGGGTCTTCTCACCTCTAGGTAGGCCGACAAGGTCATGTAGATCTTCTCCCCATAGGGCGTCACTCGGTTCAGGAGGAGGGAGTTGTGGAGGGAGCTATCCCACACGGCCTCAAAACGATAGAAGGTCCTAAGGTCAAAAGGCAAGAGGAAGTCATCCAAAAGAAGCTGAGGTCACCCTAGTCCAGGTACTGTCATTGCCAGTAATGCTGCAGAGCCCTACACCAACCAGCACTTCCAGTTTATGGAAATCCAACAACACAGCAGAACCTGCATCTCCTGGGAGGAAGAGGCAGGCCCCCATCCTCTTGCCCTCACTCAGCATCAAGGAACACTCAGCTATGCTTGTTTTCATTTCTACTAGCCTGCTTCTCCTCTGCCAATAAATATAAACACAGTGAGCTCAACCACAAGGATTAAGATGAAAGGGATGAATGAGTCTGGACAAAAACTAAAAGGAGAAAGAAAGACTAAGCTTGCTCCTCTGTCAGTCAGCAGTAAGGGCAGGAAGCAAAGACTCAGTCATTTGTAAGCTGCAGTCTTTGTATCTCAGTCCTGTTCTGCTGAGCCTCTGAAACGTCACAAACATACCTGGGAGAGTATAGGGAGAAAAGAAGGAGTATAGGGAGCCTTGTTTTAAATAAAAGAATAAAACGTTATTCTTAGTTGACATCTCAGTAAAAGAGAACGAATTTTAATACCAGAGCTAGCCAACTACTATTTATGAGTTTTCAAAATAATCCACATGAAAACCTTACATTTAAATAACAACTAGAGGCTTGATTATTTGATAGATACCCATAAACTGGTTTTTTAAGTTGTTTTAATACCTTTCTTTTTCCCTACTGGTAAAACATCACAGATGCTAAATGACATTAAATCTTACAGCTCCGCCAGTCTCATCTGCAACCCTGTACTGAATTCAATAGCCGTGTTACAGATCAACTCCCAACTCCACCCCGTTAGAAGTGTGGGGTAAGACACCTCGTCTACCCCTGCAGAGTGGATTTCCATCACCACTGGCTCTTTGCACATGTAATACACTTTATCCATTTCAACTAGAGAGAGTTTTTGCACACCCTGTTCCCTGCCCAATACATTCTACTTCGCTCCCTCCCAAATAGCAATCTCACTGTTGTCTTTTCTAGATTTCCTGTGACAAATAGCTGGCCCATATTCTCTCTAAGCACATCTCCATGCTCCTTTCTCTTGAAACAATCATACAGAAAACCATACACTTCTAAATGAACTCCTTAACCACACCTCATCCTCTGAGGGCCGGTGTATGAAGCCCTGATTGTTTCCTATTGTAGCTCCTTCTAGATCTAAGTCTTCCTGAAGTACAGACGACCATTGACCAACAGGGTTTGGGGCCCCGATCCTTCACATAGTCAAAAATGCACGTGTAACTTGCAGCTGGCCCTTGGCATCTGAGGTTCCACATCCACAGATTCAACCCCGGACCATGTAGCACTGTAGTACTTTCTACTGAAAAAAATCCACACGTGTGGACTGTGCAGTTCAAACCTGTGTTGTTCAAGGGCCAGCTGCACAGGATACTCTCTCTAACATGTAGCTTCAAGGCAGTATGTGTGGGTCAAGAAAATTCTCTACAAGACAACAAAAGAATATACAAACAACTAACAAAATAAAGATGGACAAAGCAACCAAAGGACCCCAATAGTGACCACAAAAAAGGACAACAGAAACCCTTCCCCAGCTCCTGAGCTCAATGGGCTCAGCAGAGAACCCTTTGTGCATTCACAAAGCCCTGTTTCAATCAGATCTTCATTTTAATTTGGTTTAAGATAAATTATAATACTGTGTGATGAAATCCATTACTTCAACAGAAGCCACCTGACTGAGGGCTCTGTCCCCGAGACTGCCCTCTTACTGTGTCCCAGTGATTGTCGAGGTACCTGGAATGTTGCACTGCAAGGCCTGGCTACACCCATGCTGAAGTGAAATGAAGCCCCTCCTTAGAGCAAGGGCACGTGTTCCTTCGGAGACACCTGACAGACATTCCTAGCACTGCTGCCTGCAATCTGTGATTCCTTAAGTTCCAAACCAGAACTTAAGCACCTGCCAGGGCCAGTATTTAGGTTTCATGATTCCCTTTCAACTGGGGCAAATGTTGGAATTTGTGTAAGAAAGCTTCTTCACATTTCTGTTTTTCAGGTTAAGAGACAACTTAACCTAAAGTTGAAATTTCACTGGTAGAAACTTGGCTAACATAAAAAAAATTCTGACTCCACTAAAATCTTTCTGAATTGCAATGTGGGAAAAGGTAGGTTTTTGTTTTTTGGGTTTTTTTGGTTTTGCTTGGCGCTTGGGAGTTACTGCAGCACATTTTTTTTTCTTTTTGAAATACCCACCAAGGGTGGCAATTCTTAAGAGGTGGTTATAAGAAATATAACCAAGATTGGTGAGAAATGTCAACTGAATCAATCTAGCAAGAGAATCTGGAGTTAGAAACAGGGCTAAGTCCTAAGACATGTTTTCTTGTATGGCTCCTCGGGTAGCCAGGAAATGATCCGAGGTGGATCTCTCAAGATGTTCTGGACGACGGCAGCATGTGTCTATGTATATGTGTGTGTGTGCACACATCTTTAAAAAAATACTTCAGCTATACTGTCATGTATCACTTCCTTCAGTTTTCTTCTCTAAAGAAGAAACAGATGGGAAAAAATTTCCTTCACTACCAAACCAGGAGTTGTTTCTATTCCTAAAGAAGAAAATAAACTGATGAGTCAAGCAGTCCTGACAGGAGAAAGAGAGAAAAAAAACAAAACAAAACCCAAATATTTCTCAAACTTAGCTACCCAAACAACCCAAATTGGTCTTTACTACTGCACAGGACAAAACAAAGAAAAAAGTGAACAATTATGCAAAGCCTGAGATTCCGTATGAAATGAGGGGAATAACATTCTGCTCTGTAATGTGGAAGAGGAAAACCTGAAGGGGCGTAAGACCAAAATGGGCGAGTTTAATAAATGGAACGACAAAATAATTAAGAACTCTACAAATTACTTAAGAAGCTGTATGTGAGACTACACACGTGTCAGAAAGCCTTAGGGCACAGGGGTGCAGAATAAGGTCTTCCTCTACTCTAGGTGGGCATAGGTTTGCATGGGGGAAAACTACTAAATTAAAATAGCAGTCGAAGCAACATAAGACATAAAGCATTCTGATAAACTAGAATCTTTATGTGCAAAAAAGCAAACAGAAAATACCTAGGAATATCCTTATCAAGAAAGAGCCTGCAAAAACACAGAAAAGGCTTTTGTTAGTGCAGCAAAAGAAAAGGAAAAAAGAGAGAAAGAGAAGGGAAAAAATATATAAAAAGCACAAATTTGCTAATAATAAGCAAAGTGAATTCAAGTGGACAATTAGCAGAGAACTCCATGGGACAATCTGATAGAGGGCTTACAATGACATGGGTCCCTCCCCTGACACATTCAGTTGAGGAAAATGCTGGGCAGAGAAGGGACTATGAAGATCACCTCTACTAACAACCCTGTAGGAGGTGACTTAGTATTGGAAACAGCAGGAAGTTGCTGGGGAGTTAAGGGAAAAATCAAGTCAATTAGGTAACATAAACGTAGGGCTGGGGAAAAAGGAGTCATGGCCGTTGTCAGTTACACTCCACTGTCAGTGTATCAGAAAAGCCCTCTAATACACTTACAGAACACACAGGAGTTCTGTGAATTCAACTTTAACCATTAAATCTTAGGCAAAAAGAACAAAAGCTCTCTTAAGCAAACTCCATTTAGCCACTTACCACATCAGCTTATGCTCTCCATAGCCCGAAAACATGAAGATTGATTCCACTTCTCATTGAACATTATTCTAAAGTAATGAGATGCTCAAACACCCAGGCAATTTGCTACAAAGAGCTGAGTTTCATGCTTCTCAAGTGTCAGTAGGATTTGGTCCCAAACCTATTTATGCAGCTGTATTTGTTATTATAATTATTAATTTAATTAAACTTCAGATAAATCAATGAAACATGAGGGCAAAAAGAATTTTTGTTTAGTGTGAAACAAAACTAAGTGTGAAAACTACGTTGAATGTTTTTAAAAGATCTGATTATGGTGAGCTGTTTACAAACAGCTGTTAAATTAAGTATGGGTGAGATCAATGTAAAAGAAAGGGGGAAATAATAAAATTTTAATGATACATGATAAAAAGTTTAAAGGATTGTGCACTTAGATTTTCTTCATCCTAGTTCCACCAAACTGAAAATCACAGATGATGAATTATGGGCGTGGTTTTACAAGAAAGACAATTAGAAACCTAGTAAGCCTACAATTAAAGAAAAGGCCTTGGCCCTACAGCAAGAGCTTGACAAGTTAATGTACATTTATATAGCGTAAATTAAAACGAAAGTGTTTAAAGTGTGTACCTTTTCATTATTCTTGACTTTAGCAACTTTTTTCATTAATTAACTCTAAGCTTCAATTGTGAAAGATGAGCCGCTTCTAACAAAGCCAAATCCATCTTCCACAGCATCCGACCTGCTGCTGGGCATCAATCAAAGGATTCTGAAGATCACGCTAACTAGTTTTAGCAAATTTAGCACAATGAGCATTTCAACCAAACACCATTTTTCCCTGTGTATTTTTCTAAGTACCCCAGGGGAATTTAAGATAGATTTCTCATTGTTGCAAAGAAAATTTAGTGAATGCCAGCTGCATACTCACCATCAGCGCCCAGCGGAGGAGAGAATGCTATGTAGGGTTAACGCTGACTTCAGAGTGATGGTATTGTTCAAGATTCTGCCCGGGAAATCTTTATCTCTGCCTCTCCCCCTCCACAGACACACACCCTCTCACCCTCCTTTCCTGTCTGTCCACAGCCCCTGCCAGCTCCTCTTACAGGCAAAAAGCAAACAGACATTCTTCCTTTTTCCTCATTCTTATGCAAAACTATAACATAAGGAAACAATGTAAAGAAATTAATCCTAGCCCAAACTTTTAATTCTGTTTCTGCATATTGTCTAGTTTTTCCTCTCCCTCTTGTCACAAGTTGTGATCAAGTTTTTCAGGAGCAGACAGACCAGTGTTCTGAGCCCACACCAGAACACACGGTCACTCCTGTTTTCCAGACTTCACTCTGTAAAGAAATGGAGTCTCCGTGCACAGTGACAGGACTCCTTTCCTGGAGAGGTAAGAGGGCCCCAGCAGATTTACTTCCAGTCTGATCTGGGAAAGCAGAATGACTAAGTACTTTATGCACTGTCTGTCATCACTTGATTATAAAATGAAATACTAAGGGAAGCTAATCTAAAATTAAAAATAAAATTTATTATTTATAGCAGCCTATCTTGGTCAGACGACTTTATAATAATTTATTGCCTTTATGAATAAACAAAAATGAAAAGCAAATACTGAGACTCCCTGAGCTGATACTGGCAGCAGCAGAGACGAACACAAGAGGTTTCACTATACACTGGAGGGCATGTTTCCATGACACCCAAGACCAAGAGGTCTTCCACCATCCGCAGCAACCACTTCACAGGAAAACATCTGGTCTTAGCCAGGATCAATCTATACTTTTAAGCCCACGGGTAGCATGCTGAATTTTCAGCTCCTGCTTTTTCCCTGTCACTGTGCTATAGCTACTCAAACTCCGCACAGGACAGAACATTTCTGTTCTCTGAGGGTACATCACATGCGAGGTGCTCTGATGACTTATGTATTTATCTTCGAAGAGCAGGGTGGGCAGGGAAGGAAGTAGGGAATTTTGAAGTGAAAAGGGGTTTTTTCTCCATCTGAATAGGAGTCATTGATGAACAAGGAATCTAACGGTGCACCAAGCAATCGGCCCCCATGGGGCTGAGGTCTCACACTCAGGACACCCCACCTGCTAGAGTTGTGGGACGACTTCAGGTACTTGGCAGAGATAATATTTAGGGAGAGGATGGCATCAATTGCAGCTTCATCCACCTCAGCCCGATTCCTGATTCGGCCTAAAAGAAAGAATAAAAAAACCAGAACAAAGATACATTAAAAAACAAAACCGTAATTCAGTAAGCCAAAAAGAGGCTTTTAAATCTTTGTGTAACTTCAGGTGCTGTAGAATGTTCCGTCTCCCATTCTTCTTCCTGTCTCCCCTTCACATCCCATGTCTAGTCAGCTGTGAAAACTTACTCTTTGTTCAAAGAGTTTCTCATGTCCATCTCAACTTTTATTTCCAACATCACTGCCCTGCTCATGAAGGTCATTCCCTCCCGATCTGAGACACTGTAACAGCTATTTAACCGGTCTCCTAGCTGCTCTCACATCGCCCCCTTTCCAATCCATTCTACATTCACCTTATATAAACTTCTTAAGCCACTGCCTTCATGATACCACTTTCTTATTCAAAATCTTACAGTTCTGTTTTCAGATTAACACTAAAGGGTGCAGCATTGCAAAGAGACTGAAAACAGCTTCTGGACTGCCTGGTTTTAAATCTCAGCTGCAACACCAGCTATCTGTGAGACCTGGGCATAAGCTCAACCTCTCTGAGCCTCAGTTTCCTCACCTGTGAAGCTAGAATATTAATTCTTGCCTTATGAAATTTTTACAATCATGTGTTTGTCATGTTATGTCATATTAAATAAACTAATATTTTTAGAGCATTCAGAAAAACACCCACATTTCATGTTTGTTTTAAAAAATAAAGCATAGGGTTATAGAGAAGCCTTGGTAACTGCTGCCTCTGCATCATACGCTACCCTTTCTAATCAGAAACCATCTTTCCTGCTTTGTGTAAAAATTAATTTTGAAAAGCCTGGAAACCACTGCCCTGGATAGGAGAGAACATGATCTTCCTTCCAGGGGTTCTGAATCGGGTCCAGAGATACCCAAGGGGTTTATGGATAGAATTCAGGAGGTCTGAATTGGATGGGGAAAAAATTTACAACTTAATCTTCAGGAACCTCTAACTGAAATTTGGCTTTTCCTTCAATTACGAGGGGAGGGCACAAACCACAGGAGAATCAGCAGTATCTGTGACTCTGCCCCCAGTAGAAACCACAAATGTTTCCGATCACACTAATGTGAAATATCTTGACACACATCACCACTTTGAAATGGTAGAAATTAGACCCGCTGCTTACTTAACGCAGAGTGTGTTACACGTTTGTTTAGTATTTTAACAACTGTGTTTCAATATTATTAGTTCCCTTTGTAATCCTAAGTACTTTATTTCCTACACTTAAAAACATAATTTTGAGGCTTCTCCACTGCCAAAGAGGTCCATGGCAAAAACAGGTTCAGACCCCTGCCTTAGACCATCATTCTGAAGCTTGTACTGTTTGGCCAATTTTTTCCTCTCACTATGCCTTAGTCTGACTGCTTCACTCTGGCCATAGGTTCCCACCATTTTCACATTAGACATTCCTGACTCGCTAACTCCAAATGTTTGCGTGTGTGAAAAACAAACAAAACCCTCTAATTTCTCTCGAATCTCCTCCCACAAAGCTAACCCAGTTCTCCTGGGTCCTTTCTGTCAACATTCTTAGTGCAAGTCTTTTTCAGTTGTTCTCATTTGGAACTTACTCCTCAAACGGCTTTGTACGTACACACACACCATCTCCTCAACTAGGCTACACGCTCATGAGGAGCAGAGACTTCCCTTCTGCTCTCTCACAGCCTCTAGCACAGAACCTCCCATGGTAATTGAGGAAAATAATGGCAGGCAAGGTAACCTTTGGTGGGATCTGGGAAACACGAATAGTTTCAAACTCAAGGCCTCTCTGTTCTGCACAGCCACGTTCCAGGCGCAGTCTTCCACACTCTCCCTGTGCTCCAAACAGGGAAAAGCCTCATCTCTAAAAAGGCCCGGCCCCATCCTCAACAGATGGAATGTACTCACCTACCACCAGCTCACGGACATCCTTCCAATGGAGTTCACTACCCTTCTCATGGATAATGGTCACTGTGATCCTTCTCTGGATGCCCTAGGTAATGGAGCAGGGTTGCAATTTAGTTAGGACAATCTCTTATTTCCTCTTGTTTGTTGTTTTCTGGATCATATGGTGTAGGGGTGGGCAGGAAGGAGAGGCATGGACAGAGAGGCAATGCTGTCCACATTTGTTATTCTGAACAAAGGGACATAGGTCAGGGACTAAGGAGGAGCCAGGTTCTGATACTGCCTTAGGAACAGATGCCCAGGCTGTACATCCCATAGTATGCCCACCTGGGTCATAAGCATTTTTTGAGCACTGATGAAATCTACTTTTGATTTGCCAAAGAGGGACCTACATTTCATGGCCAAATCTTTAGTCCTCGGAAACCTTCGTCCTCTATTCCTATTAAGAACTTTTGGCTGTGAAAGCAGTTTCCAAACATCATAAAGTAAAAACTGTGTAAAATGATATGGGAGCTGCACAAATTATAGTAACTGAATGAAACAGACTCTTTCAAAAAAGCTCTTTTAAAACACATGTATATATAAAAGCAAGGGTATATATAAGCCAAGGTTTGAGAAAGAAACATTTAAAAACAAACATAAAAACAAAACAAAACAAAGACAGGGCAATGTCTGGCAACTTCCAAATCTCCTTGAAATGGAGATTAAAAGCAAGGAAACAGAGCTATGTTTCTTATTCTAACTCTTTTTTGATGCTCCTTCCTAGGCCCTATTTTGCTCCCTCATTAGTACCTGGTGAAGCAAAAATGTCCCCTGGCAGGGTAAGCCTGCTGTATGGTCAACCACAGCTGGGATGTACCTACAAAAACAGAAATGCAAAAGAGGGAAGTTAGACAGAACGCTTGTGCTAACTGCGACTTCATCTGCAAAGTCCTCCCTCCCTGGATGCTCTAGCTCTCCATGGTCTCTGTTTTTCTAAACTCTGATCCCATGTCTTTCTCACCAATTGGGCCTTTAATCATGCAGTCTTTTGCATTTGCACTTAGTAAACCTCTCTACATATCTCTGTCTCATCATCCTGACTAGACTGAAGTGTTCACAGGGCAGTAACATCTTCTGGCTCCATCCCAGCTCCCTGTCTAACAAATATTCCATAAATAACGTATTACAGCAATGGCATGTGTCAGGAGATAAGAAAGGGATAATTTCAGATTCTACATCATTTTTTTGAGAATCAAAAAGCAATTAACTCGCTGGAAACCATTACTGTAACTACTTCTCCGTCATAATGCAAGTTATAATCACATTATAGATCTGTCTATGGAAAGTCAAATTCCGTAAAGCAATGCCACTACTGACAACTACATACAGGATCGATAGAGCCAAACCTCACACACAGTAGGACTCAATAAATGTTTCAGGGAGGTGATCATGATGGTGGCACTCAGCAACATACGCAGAGGATCTCTAAGATAACATTTATTCCCTACCCTTTACATTAACTGATATAGTCCCTTGCCTCTGTTTCAGGAGAGAGGTTGCCTTTATTTGTATTTTTCAAAAGAACTGAGAGACAACTATAGACAGTAAGTACATTAGTAATTAGTCTAACACAGCTCATACAGAGAAAATAAGCTGATGCTGACCATTTTGATCTGGGTCGGTGGGCCTAGGGGGTGATTCTGCCCCCTAGGGGACATCTGGCAATATCTGAAGACATTTTTGGTTGTCACAACAGGAGGGGAGGTGCTACTGGCATCTTATGGGGAGAGGCCAAGGATGCTGCTAAATACCCTACAACGCACAGTACAGCCCCCACAACAGGGAATTATCTGGCCCTAGACAGTGCAGAGGTTGAGAAACCCTGGTCTACAGAATATCCTGTCCCGTAAACCCGAGATATTAACGTAAGTCTTCAGCCATATGTGCAATAAATATGCTTCTGACTCCCTTTGCTTTGCTGCTGATAAAAACCCACTATGCAGGTTGTCTTCCCTCATAACAAAGTGCCAGTCTCCATGAGCTTGCTGTTGCTAACAAGAATGCAAATTATTATGCTAGATAGTTCTGACAGACACCCAACTCAAAGAGTAATACAAAGTCCCCCCAAATTCAATTCAAAACTGGAATGTGACAAAGATTCGTGAACCTGAAGACAAGAAAGACTCAAAATTACATTTTCTAATTTTGAAAAACTGCCTTATTTTAAAATGTAGAAAGTTGGACTTACTCTCCTGTAGGCTCCAATTCACTAATTTCAAACCAAACCAGAAGATCGTACTTGCTCATGCTCTGGCCGAGGCTGGTTTTGCTCATGGTATTTAACTTGGTAGCTGGAACTTTTAAAAGTTTTTAGAAAATGTTAAGATCTGGTTCAAATCTACTCAGCAAAGGCATAAGCTTTTCTAATGTTAGTCTTCAAGGACACATTTGGGAAAGGCAGCAAGAATCGGGATAATTTCAGTGCAGAAGATCCAGAGAAACTTCACCGTCACCTACATAAGTACCTCTAACTTCAGAGAACAAGGAAAAAGGAGTCAGTGTCTTTCTCCCTCTCAAAAAAACTGTACCCAACAGTGAGAAAACAGGTTTTGTGCAGACACGAATGGCTCACAAAACCATTAAAAAACCTTCTTTAGACTCTCCCACGCAGAGCACGGTAACAATGGGGGAGAGAAGATGAGGGGAGCCTTGCACATCACAGGGTAGCATCAAAACTGGTGTGGGGAAGGCAAGGCCTGTCCTCCAGCTCAGCAGGTCCTGAGCCTCCCTGCACACAAGAGTCACCTGGGGATCTTAAAGATGGCAAAGCCCAGGCCACAGCGAAGGTCAATTAAATTACATTCTCTAGGGGTGGGAATCCATCTGCTGGGAGGTCTAATCTGTAAATGCAGAATTCTGTAAATGAACTCATGTTACCCATTTTCTTCAGATGTAAATTCCATGTTCTCATCTATACTGATGAAATACATCAGCCAGAAACCTCACTATTTCCAAGAATTTCAGATTCTACATGGTAGGCATTTTGAAACACTACTTAGAAATCCTGAAATCTTGACAACACAGGGGGTTCTCTGCTCTGACTCTGGGAGTCCTGGCATGAGAGTCCAGTGACTTGGGATCTAAATACCGCTCAACTGCTAACTAGCTATGAAACTCTGGTTGAGTCACTTAACCTCTGGGAGTCTGTACAATCCTCATCTGTAAAATGGAGATCATAAAATATTTGGCTTGCTGTCTCAAAAAGGTAATTGTGCAGATCCACTGACACAATGTGTCTAAGAGGCTTCATGACTCATACTGCCCTAGTCAGATGCACAGTCTATCAGCTTTATTCACCCTAGCTGAATTCCAGGTGAGCTGGCAATGATGGTAGTCAAGAAGGTAAAAGGGTTACTGGTTCTGGTGAGCATCTGAGGGTCAGAAAGCAAAACCAGAAGCATTAAAAAAAAAACCCACCTACATCTTTAGAATTAAAAATACAACTACAAAGAATCCAAACAAACAAATATAAGGAGCACTCCCTCCACCGCTGAGTGATGTGAAAGGGGCTTAAGTAGAGAAAGTGCTTCCTAAAACTTGGTCTGAAGGAAATGTGATATGATCTTGACAGTGTTCTAAACTCTACACTCAGGTCAAGTAGCAAACAGAAACATCAGTGTTTCGTACACAGAGAGCCAAACTTTAGGACAAGCCCCTGAGGATGGTTCTACATCTAAGGCAGGGCTAATTTAGCTACTAACCATCTCGTTTAGGTACCCTCTCACTCTGGCAGCTGGGAATTGGCAGAAAGAGAAAAGGCGGCAATGGGTCAGCCCCATCCTGGAAGGTGGCAATGGCGGAGGATGCGAGCACATTGGCATGCTCAGAAAATGTGTCCAACACATGCACATTCACATAGTCAGATACGAGAAATCGAATCAGTTCAATCTTTCTCTCATGGTCTGAAGGCAGGATGGAGGTGAGGAACACAGAATGAGCACAGGGCAGGGTGGGAATGTGGCAAGTGGGCAGTGAGGAAAAAGGATGAAAATAAACAAAGAAAAATAAAACAAGATAAATGAACATGCAGAATAAATGTAATATGCAAAGATACGTCCAGTTTCCTGACAGTTACAGGGAGTTACACACAAAGAGACTTAGGGCTAGAGAGCAGATCACAATCTGCAGTAAGAAGACCAGAGTACTGGCAGGGATAGAGCCCTACTGCTCCTTACTTCTTATTTTAAATCAGGCAACAAGAATTCTAGTTTCTGCCAGATACAGGAACACATAAGGATACACGAAAGTGGAGCAGGAATTTGAATATGACTTTTTTTTATCTGTAAAGTCACTCAGAATAAGAGATGTACATCATACAAAGAACACAGCTATTGCTCACCTGGCTTGGAGAGTGGCATGGGTGGTGGGAAGAATCGTCGAGATGGCTGAGGTGGGCTGCAAAGGAAGACAACAAGTATTTTCAAAACCAAAAAGAGTCCCATGTTGATATTAATTGCATGTTTAAATCCCCTTTAGAAACGGATCATTAGTACTTTCAACTCTAGCACACCATCAAATAACAGACATAACCCCACACAGTAAAACCGAGGCTAAGACATCTTAATAAAAATCCTCTTGTAAGTCATAGCTAATAAATTAGAAACTTTTTTTATTAACAGACACTCTGCCATCACTGAAGTCCCCATCATTGCTCTCCTCACCAATTCTGATGTCTCTACTTAGACACACACACTTTAGGGACTTTATGTTTCAAAAAGTTCCGGGTGGTTAGGAACAATTATACCAATTTTCATGTTACATCCCTATTACCTCAACTTCCTATCCTATTCAAAGTCCTTCCTACAAAAAGATGGTATTCAAGGTCACTTGGCCAAAATTCAGTTTGCCCTAACCACAATTAGTGATTAGGAGCCTTACAAAAGAGACAGTGATGTTTCTAAAACGGAAACATAGAGTAATACATAAAACTCTCATTTAGCTGCTATCTTAGTCCCTCAGAAGACTTCTTCCTTCCCAGCAAGTAAGAATAACAACAACAGCATCAACACAAAAACCTTGTGGCCCGAACCTGCTAAGGTCCTGTCCTTGCAAGTGAAGCGGGTGCTGCTGATAATGCCCAAAGACTTCAAACACGATAGGCTTGGTTTTGATATATTCCACAAATGATTCCGTAACCTCCACTGCAATCTAATATGGAATAAAGCCAAGTTAGACTGGGGAAGGGTTTATTACAGGAAAAGACACATTTTTGCTGCAAACAGCACTTCAGCACTTTTGAATGCCCCGTATGTGCTGGATATTTTACTATGCAGGCCTCTCACACCAAAAGATAGGGGATCCTCTCTGGTCTTCATTCTACAGTACCTTTACCAAGACCCTCCATCACCTGCCCTGACTGACCTGTGGTTTCTCAGCTGCTCTTTACACACTTAATGTTTGGACTCAATTAAACACCTGTGCTCCCTTCACCTGCTCTCTCCTCTGCTGTGCCTGAGGCTGCAGCCCTGGCCGGGAGGCCTTTCCATATCTCTGTACCTCTATCATCCCTATACTCCAAAGGGCTAATTCAATTAAGAAAACCATGACTGTTCACTGTGTGCAGATACAGTGCCAAGCCTGACTCACCTCTTCTTATTCACACTACATCCTTCAGGAAGTTCCCCCACCTCCTTTCTCTACCCAACCATCCACCCCACCCCCCAACAAAGAAAGTAACTTAAAGTCTCTTCCCATTAATGGAAACAACTCTCCCGTCTCTCTATTCCCACTGTATTTAATGGATACCCTTCTAATGTTTCTATATCTTGTACTACCACTGTTTAAATACACATTTTATTCATAATTCTAAGCTCCTTGGAGGCATAATCCTCTGAGATTCATCTGTACCCTTCCCAGTGACATCAGGCACAGTCCTTGTGCACAGTAGGGATCAATATTTATCATATACATGCATGCTCACATTTATACAATTGAACATGAAAAAACAGTGTGTTTTGTGTTTGCTTGTTCCATTTTTGGAGCTGTCCTTTCCTCTCATATTTTAGAGCGTGGATACAGTTAACAAGAGAACAAGACTGTTTCATGCAGAAGTGAAGGTCCTAGATGCTAGAGCCACACTATCCTGGGTTCCAACCCCATCTCTGCCTCTTCCTAGCTTTGTAACCTTGATGAGTGACTAACTGCTCTGTGTCTCAGCTATCTCATCTGTAAAATGAGGATTATGATAGTGTATGGCACAAAAGTGAGGATTAAATAAATTAAGATACAAAACAACACTTATACCAATGACTAACACAAAATAAGCTCTTGAATGTTAGCTATTGTGATGAAGATGATGACTTTGGAAGAGAGTTTGAGTCAACCTTCCTAGAAGAGATAGGAGGTCTGTTCTCTTACTCCACATGACAGAGTTGTAAGGGACATTAAAGTATTAATCATAGTATCAGCTGCAAGGAGAACAGATTCTGAATCTTAATTTAGCTACAAAAGGCATTTCATAGTTCCTACATTATTTGCGACTGAACAATGTTAAGTACCTTAACAAAACTCACACTAAACATGCTTATTCTTCTAGGAAGGAAAGACTAAAAACAACTCACTACATTCAAATTGACAAAAGAATTTATTGGCTGACCAACCCCTAGGCTGCTCACAGGGCCCACTGTAATTCAGAGACGCTGGCTGCTGCGTGCACAGGGGATGAGCTCACAGAGCTCCCCTACGTGGCAACTCAGATTATCATCCTTCTTCGGCTGAGAAAGCCAAAGGGAGCCCACACCTGACGACTGCCTCACACCAGCTGCTTCAAGGTACCACAAAACACAAACCCACAATACATTCGGCAAAAATGTCCATGTCACTTACATTCTGCACGTGATAAAAGCCCAGAGGACTTCCTCTGCCGTTGTTTTTGAGGGGTTCAGTGGAGAACGCTTCATCATGGCGATGCAAAAAGCTTAATAGGAAAACAAAACCCCACAAGAATTTTGCATTAAATGGTTTCATCAGGATCAGCTTGGATCTTACAGAAAGGAGCACCTTATTAGCAGTCTTTAACTGAGTCAAGTTCTTTACATTTCTTTGCAAACAATGTTTTCCGTATCACTCAGACAGCATTTTAGATTTTATTTCAAAAATGACTGAAAAATCAACTGACCCTGATCACTTAGCTATGTGAATGTATGAAGACTGAATTCAGTGAATTCTTGTTCCTTTGCAGAAGTTTTTTACCAAAACTAAAAATTATGTAATCATGTTGTACAGAAAAGTTCTGGCAGATTCAAGCTTCTGTAAGGTAGTCCCAAAGCCTGTGGGTGACACACTTGCCTGGGAGTCTCTCTAAGACCAGCTAAGAGTAGACTCAAACATCACTTATTCCAGAAAGACTTCCCTGACTCACCTAAACAGTTATGTTCCCACAGCTCTAGGGACTTGTTTTCCTTCAATAGCAATGACATTATTGTTTGTAATAATGCATTCATACACCTGTCTCTCCAAAAGACACTGAGTGTCTCCCACAGGGCTCGAAATTAAAAAATACTTCTGAAATATTTGCTGAGTCAGTGGGCTATGTTTATTTATTCTTACAAGTAGTGAGATTTTATTGTTCTCTCTGTCTCCCTATGATAAGCCTGAAATAGAAGTAGAGAATTACAGAATACTCAATTCAAATATTTACTGCCAGATAGAAATATCCACAAGAAGGACATCCCACACTCCCACAAGAAAAAAGGGAAAAAAGAGAATACTTTGAGTAGAGCGTAGAAAGACCAGAATTATGAACTCCTGGTCTTCCAAATTACAGCTGTCCTTGAACAACATAGGCTGGAACTGTGTGGGCCCAATTATACATGGATTTTTCTCAGTAGTAAATACTACAGTACTGCACCATCCACAGGTGGCTGAATCCTTGGATGTGGAATCTTAGACACGAAGGAATCTCAGATACATACTTGGATTTTTACTGTGCGGGAAGGTCAGTACCAACTCCTGAGTTATTCAAGGGCCGAATGTAATTCACCGAGTCTGAGGACAGTGCTGCATTTGCCAGGCACCTGTATCCCTGATGCCGCACCCTGCTGTGGTACTGCAGCACTCCACACTACGTGTACCCTTTCCTATTCTCTTTCTTCTCATTTTCTCCTTACCTCTCTCACTCTCCTTCTCTTACTTTACTCCCTTTTTTTTCCTCCCAGTTTTTTCCTCTCCAGACCACACAGTGTACCTGCCAGGGGCCCCAGGGGCATCAGCTGATCTCTGATCTACACTCCTCCAATGCTTTGCTTGGAGCAGGTACAAATATCCTGGGGTTCCAGACTGGTGATGCATGAAATCATTCACACTGCTCTACAGCTGTATTTTCCCTATGCAGGCCAGATGAGAGTTTATAAAAACACAAGAAGAATTTGAGTCTTCTTTTGAAGTGAGTCAACACGCTCTTTCATCCAGAGCTAATGCCAGGTGGAGATGCTACTCTCTTTTTAGGAGATTTCAGGACAAAAGTCACATACCACTATTGCCACTTCAGATCTTTTCTATAAAGCCCATCAGTTACTGACAGAGGCTGTTAGTGAAAACACATTAAATGGGCAAAGTCAACACTGGATGGATAGTATTTCAACAATTATGACTTATAACAAATGACATTAGTGGCTTAGTATGTAATAATCACACTTAATTTAGGACCTGGCTAAAATTTATATAAAAAGCCATGCTTCAGAAACTGCATTAGGACCCTGGAGGCCAAGATGCTCCTGAGGGGAAAGGAATGGCAGAAATCTAAAGCAGCCTTTTGGTGGCACCAGCGGCAAACCTTGGGCTTTAGGAGCTGGGTAGCTCAGACTTCATTCTCTCCCACTGCAGCCTGTTCCAAGTACTGAAAAGATCCACTGATGTTTGGAAGCATTAAGACTCTCCACAAAAATGTTTTTAGAGGTCTTGAGAGGAAAGTGCCTATAGCATAGACTTCCAGAGGGTTACAGGACAGAAAATGCTTATTAATGGATGAGATAGGAAACCTGTCACATCTCTAATACTTACTAGCTTTTTTTCAGTTGATATAGAATTCTGTTCTTTAAATGACTTAAAATTTCCCTTTTCCAAGTATTAAATAGGCATAATTGGCAGCTAGATAATTCATTGCTTTCAGACTTGTTTATTAATAAGACATTTCAGCACGAGGAACATAAAAAGACTAACAAATAAGGCTTATATGGATCAGATCCTAAACTGGCAGAGGAGGACAGTCTACAACAGAACCTTCTAGAAAGACATGTGGCCACACTCCTCCCTACAACGAACTGTTTCATTCCACTGCAGGTTTCCAGGTCTTACTCCCATCTGGACTGAAGGAAGCGTTTTGTTTCAGTGATTGGTAGTTGTTTCTCTCTTGAGAGGGTACCATCTCCAAGTGTAAGAGCACTCTCCAGTGCACAAAAGACATCATCTGGGTGAACAGGTAGGGAGGCAGAGCACAGGGACAGCTTACTTGAACTGACAGAAGATGTCTGCATACTCTGGGAGGATCCCACTAGCCTGCAACACTGTTACACGGAAAGTGAAGGCACTGCCCAGTTTCAGGTGGTTGCCAATCTCTTCAGAAAATCCTTCCATTACCATCTTACCATCCAACAAAGTGCTTGACTTCAAATCTAAAGGGGGTCAAATGAACACAGATATGGTTCAAATAATGCACAAAGCACCTTTCAAAGAGGAGAGAATGTCTTTCCTAGTTGATAAAAGCAACTATCTCCCTTGAAAAAGGTACTTTCCCCTCTTTAAAAACATCCCCAATCATAATGAACTCTGATTACACACCCAAGTCATTCATTCGATTGATTTCTTCTGGAGGAGTGATGACCTCAGAACTCTGACCCTGCCCTTCCACAATCCTCAGCTCCTCCAAGGATAAACCAGAGCGAGTCATTGCAACTGAAGAAAAGTCACTCTGAAAACAAGGCAGGAGAAAGTAAATAATAAAATAGTAAGACAACATATTTTCCCCCACTTTCCTTATGTTTATTTGCCCCAAAAATAATAGTGACAGAAAAATTATATGGATTAAGAGCTGCCTGAGAAAAGGCAATGCAATACAATACAAGTGCAGGGCCTTTACCCTCACCTCAGTAATCGTTAGCTATGTCCCAGAGTCTACTAAGCAAGCCTGTGTTTAGTTCTAGGTGGAACCGCTCCCCAGTGCTGAGCGTTCTTCTTATAAGCCTGTCTATTTCTTTCTCCTTGCACAAGGTTATCCTCTTCCTGGAAAGTTTCTCACCTGATTAAAGCACTCATTATCAAAAGATATTTTAGCTGTTCCTGACTGTCGGATTCCAGAGCCATAATCAGGAGCTTCTTCATCCCCTAAGTAGAAAAGGAAATAAGCAAGAACGGAATGAGACCAAATGTGGGACCAAGGCGGACTGTCTCTTACTGGATTGCAAAATAAGCAGCATATTAGAGGAGCCTTAAGGTTCTCAAAATTAATACAAGAGGAGACACTGAAGAACAAGTTTTTTGCATAAGAAAGAGAGAATAAGACCAAAGCAGTAAAATCAAACAGGCTGCTTCCAACTCTTCAAGCAAATTTACCAACCTCCTTAGCTCAAATAAAATTAGTTACCAAAGAATCAGTTTTATTCTTGATATTGTTCAAATGTCTTAATTAGAAATACTGAGCCCTTTACTTGGCAAGATTATATTCAATAATACTCAACAAATATTTGAAAATATTAGATTGTACTTGTGGAGACTCCCATAAACTCAACATTGGTGACTGTCACTAATTTCCATGAGGAAAAGCTGAAAGGTCACTAAACATAGCGTAGCGTCTGGAAATTAAAACAGAAAAGTTACAGGGAACAGCCACAATCTTTCCTCAGAATGTAGGCTGGATCATGGAAAACTGTAAAGTATCAAAATCTTGCCCCATACATTACAAAACAGCAGCCAAAGGAAAGAAATGTCTAGCAGAAGCACCCTGAGAGAAAATCAGGCAAGAAAACATCTTCTGAAGCAGTTATGATACATTATTTCAAGTGCAAATGACTTTTATAAAGTTAGTCTAAGAGTTGTTCCTCATGTTAAAGGAAATCCTTTTACCCCATCATTTCAAAAGAGCAGTAGTTTGAGCCAGACAGAATCTGTTTATGATACTTGGGAACAACAGCTAGAAAGGAAGCACAAAGGCTTTCTTCAAGACAGACAAACGCACCACAGTTTGTACTGTAGCGTGTAACTGAACTGGCCTGCTTTGTCTCTAGGCAAAGAATCCACAGCTTTCATTTCAGAAAAGGGTCACCTACCTGCAATGGCCTGTACAGCCACACGCAGAAATCCCCGCACTTCACCCTTCTCACTGACAATGGCCACCCTGTGAATCAGGGGCACGGGGTACAGCAGGTTGCTCAGGTAAACAAATGCCCTAGAGACAGAAACCAGGAGACAAACATCTGAGCATCCCACAGACAGAGAAGGTGGCTTTCAGATTTACCAAGAATACCTTCATGAAACTGTGAGCTGGCTTCTGGGCCCCGTCTTAAGGTTGCCTCTCTGTTCTGTACTCTCAGGCTGCCTCCAATGGCTTTTTCAGCACAAATAATATATAAACAAATGCAAATGCTTGGTAAGGCACTTGAGAAGACCAACTTATACCAAGTTATTTCCTATAGAAATTACTACTGTACATAGAAGAGTAACAGTTGGAAGTAGACTTTCAAGATACTGCTCTATAAATACTACTAAGGATGGGGAAAAGGGTGCCTCTTAAAGAGTGACCTTTTACTAATTACAAAAAGGTTTTGTTTTGTTTTGCCCAACAGACAAAACAGAAATCAGGAGACAAAAAAAAAAAAAAGTCAGAGAAATGTGACTGAGATAGAGTTAATAACTCTAAACAGACTTCATGTCACAACATTATGGGTCTTTATTTTTACTCTAAGAAATGACTATGATCTTCAGGCACCGTGACTGACACACACATGCAGAGAGGCTACAAAGCCAGAAGTTTCTGAGTTAGGAACTTTTGGGAACTCTGGATGGGCATCAAGATAAAAGGCAAGGGAGAAGAAGACAGCTGATCCCTAAAGGATTGCTTTTGCTCCTAGAGTCCAAAACATAACTCAGAAATGCATATACCAAAGGTAAGACCTAACATTTTCTATTTCAAATGGACTAGCAAAGTTGTACCACACTAGTTCTCTTTTCCTTCTTTCATTATTTTGTAGCTATTGATTTTTTTTTAAAGCAATAAAAACTGGTGATGACAAAGCTTGGCTGTTCATTCCAATTAGTGGATGGGAAATAGAATCTAGTTCCTACTGTTACTCTTGTCTTCCCACTTGGTATGTGGTATCTTTGAACACAGACAGGACAAAGAGCAAACATTTGCATCAAGAAGTCAACCTTAACTGAACATGACACATACAGGCATACCTCGTTTTATGGTGCTTCACTCTCTTGTGCTTTTATGCAGACATTGCATTTTTTACAAATTGGTTTGTGGCAATCCTGTCTCCAGCAAGGTGCCACTTTTCCAACACCATCTGCTCATTCCATGTCTCTGTGTCACATTTTGGTAATTCTCATAGTATTTCAAACTTTTTCGTTATTTTTATTTTTATGGTGATCTGTGATATTACTATTATAACTGTTTTGAAGTACCACAAATCACACCCATACAAGACAGTGAACTTAATCAAAAAATACGGCTGTGTGTTCTGACAACTTCACCAACAGGCCATTTCCCCCATCTCTCTCCCTCTCCTGCAGCCTCCCTCTTCCCTGAGACACAGAAATACTGAAATTGGGCGAATTAATAATCCTACAATGGCCTGTAAGTGTTTAAGTGAAAGGAAGAGTCTCATATCTCTCACCTTAACTGAAAAGCTAGAAATGAATAAGCTTAGTGAGAAACATATATTGAAAGCAGAGATAGGCCAAAAGCTAGGACAGCCAAGTTGTGCCAAACAGCTAAGCACTGAATGCAAAGGAAAATTTCTTGAAAAAAGTTAAGAGTGTTACTCTAGTGAATACATAAATGATCTAACAAAGCAAAAAAGCCTTATTGCAGACATGGAGAAAGTGTTAGTGGTCTGGACAGAAGATCAAACCAACCACGATATTCCCTTAAGCCAAAGCCTAATCCAGAGTAAGGCCCCAAGTCTCTTCAATCTATGAAGGCCAAGAGAAGTGAGGAAGCTGCAGAAGAAGAGTTTGAAGCTAGCAGAGGCTGGTTCATGAGATTTAAGGAAAGAAGCCACCTGTATAATATGAAAGTGCAAGGTGGAAAGCAAGTGCTGATGTAGAGAGTGCAGCAAATTATCCAGAAGGATAGAGCTTAGATAATTCATGAAGGTGGCTACTCTAAACAACAGATTTTCAATGTAGACAAAACAGCCTTCTATTGGAAGAAGATGCCTTCTAGGACCCTCATAGCCAGAGAAAGGTCAATGTCTGGCTTCAAGGCATGAAAGGAAAGGCTGACACTCTTATTAGGAACTAATGCAGCCAGTGACTTTAAGTAGGAGACAATGTTCTATGCCATTTTGAAAATCCTAGGGCCCTTAAGAATTAGGCTGGATCTACTCTGCCTATGCTCTATAAATGAAACAATAAAGCCTGGATGACAACGTATCTATTTACAACATGGTTTACTGAATATTTTAAACCCACTGTTGAGCCTACTGCTCAGAACAAAAAAAAGATTTTCCTTTAAAAATATTACTGTTCACTGACAGTGCACCTGGTCACCCAAGAGCTCTGCTGGAGATGAATATTTTCATGCTCACTAATACAACACCCATTCTGATCAAAGAGTAATTCTGACTTTCAAGGCTTACCATTTAAAAAATTCATTTTGTAAGGCTACAGCTGACAGAGATAGTGATTCCTCTGATGGATCTGGGCAGAGTAAACTGAGAACCTTCTGGAAAGGAGTCACTACTCTAGATGTCATTAGGAACATCTGCGATTCATGGGAAGAGGTCTAAATATCAATATTACCAGGAGTCTGGAAGAAGCTGACTCCAACCCTCATGGGTGACTTTGATGAATTCAAGACTTCAGTGGAGGAAGAAACTGCAGATGTGGTAGAAATAGCAAGAGAACTAGAATTAGAAGTGGAGCCTGAAGATGTGACTGAACTGCTATAATCTCATAACAAAACTTTCATGGGTGAAGAGTTGCTTTTTACGGATGAGCAAAGAAAGTGGTTCCTTGAGGCGGAATCTACTCCCAGTAAAGATGCTGGGAAGACTGCTGAAACGACAACAAAGGATTTAGAATACTACATTAATGTAGCTGGTAAGGCAGCAACAGAGTATGAGAGCACTGACTCCAATTTTGAAAGTTCTACTTTGGGTAAAATGCTATTAAGCAGCACTGCATGCTACAGAGAATTCATCTGTGAGAAGAATCAATCGATGTGGCTAACTTTACTGCTGTCTTATTTTAAGAAACTGCCACAGCCACTCCAACCATCAGCAACTTACACCCTGATCACTCAGCAGCCATCAACATCAAGACAAGACCCTCCACCAGCAAAAAGATTACAATTCACTGAAGGCGCAGATGATGGCCAGCATTTGTTTTTAGCAATGAAGTATTTTTTAATTAAAGGCATGTACACTGTTTTTTCAGACATAATGCTTCGCACATTTAATAAACCATAATGTAATATAAACATAACTTTTATATGCACTTGAAAAAACAACAACAACAACAAAAAACCTGGGCGACTTGCTTTATAGTGATATTTGCTTTTATTGTAGCAATCTGGCAATGAACCTGCAATATCTCCGAGGTATGCCTGTATGCATGTCTGCTTCTTTTCCTGCTCTGAATCTACTTTAAAACAAAGAAGAGGAACATGGAGTGGATTCTTGGGGTTTCAACTCAAAGTAATGAAAACAATTCCGTAAATAGACAAAATACACTAAAGGAAAACAAATGTTAATAAAACTTTAAGAGCATGAATGGAATATGAAAGTACAATAAAAATAATTGCAAGTGAACACTGAGTCAGATCAGATGACGTCTATTTCCCTTTCAGTCTGCTCCAAAGGTGGGGAGGGCAATGCTAAAAAATACAGGGGTAAAATATGTTGTACAAAAATTCAAAAACGAAAAATCTAAAAAGGATTACAAAGAAGACTCTCAAACATCAAGTACTGTGACAGAGTTTAAAGACTACAAATTTGGCATAAGGTACCAAATGGATAATTTCACTTCCAAAATCAGCACATAAACAGACCACCTTCATGTCCTAACAGCCCTCCAGCCAGACTTGCTCACTTTTAATGTCCAGGCCATTAAAGAGCCATCGCGCACACTCGTCCCGTCTGCTCCTCTCTGAACTCTACTACCCACCTCCTGCCTCTGATTTCACTTCTTCAGGTCTTATCCCAAACACCACTCTCAAATGACAGGTCCCCCCAATGTTTTATGACCTCAGTAACACACGATTCCATCATTCCTACGATTTATGTTTATGAGACTGTCTGTTTCACCCACCAGACTGTAAACCCCTGAGGGCGGGAACGATGTCTGGTTTTGCTAGCCATTGTCTGCAGAGGGCCTGGTGTATTTATTGAATAAATACACTCTGTAAATATCTGGTGAGTGACTGAACATCTGTGTAGATAAGTGCATGAGAAAATGATTTGTCCTCTAAGTAGAAGTGGAAGATTTTCCAGAAAAATGGGTTAAACCAGAGGTAGAGAAGCAAAGCCATTCAACTTTATATTAGGTTGATTTTTCAAAGCCACATTCATGATGGATTAATATAATAGAACATGTTTAGATTCCTAACTATATTTAATTTGTAATTTTTATACTTAAAAATAGCTATTCAAAACAAGAACCCCTGTTTTTAATTACACCTGTGTGAGTGCAAATTAAAGATGAGCATCCCCTTTCTGCCCGTGGCAGTGGCTACTCCGTAAGTGGAAGAATAGAGAGGATTTCTGTGGATCTCCCTTTCTAGATGAGAGAATTCTAGAATTCTACGGCAGTGGCGTGGGCATCAGCACTGTGACTACACAACCGCACAGTCAATAGACAGCTCCTTGTCCTACTGTTAGAACATAGGCTTTGGCCCAAAATCAATCATTTGAGCTGTATAAAAGTTCCAAGGTTTTTGAAACTGGCATTTTCATAATTACTCGTCATTCTTGAGAGTCCTTGTACCTTGACCTAGCAGACTGAAGGAGAACAGGGATGAGAGAAGGGAAGATGTAAAGGACATATTAGCATAAAGTTCTGTGACGTTACATAAAAAGGGAAACAAATTCTGTCAACATAAAGGTAATAAAAGTCAGCATAATTACAATTCTAGTTACAGAAAGAGTATCAGTTCAGGTACTTAGGAGACTTTTAACCCAGAAGACTAGCTTACACACTTCACGTTTCATCCCAAATTATGACGGATGATCATAACATCCCAGCATGCCACAGAGAACAGCTAAAGGGACAAGCTCTTTTAGTTTTCATGTAAAAATTCACCAGAGGCAGCCAAGGCCATGAATCCTACAAAAGGAATTTCACAAAAAACTGGAAAATTTTATGTGTTTGCAGTCAAGTGCCAATAGGGGAAATCCAATTCCATGTATCACAAGAACAGCAAAGAAGCTACTCCTCTTACACAGAGAATGACCAGTACATAACTGGGTGACGCTGCATTAAATTGTTAGGTAAGAAATGCAGTCAAGGGTGAAAATAAAAGACTTATCCTTCACTCTAAATTGCCATGACTTCACCTCCTCTCCTAACACTTTTCTTGCAAAGCAAAGTCAGTTTTAAAACCTGGGAACCCAAAGAAATACTAAGGTCATTTCTTGAGCCACAGCTCCACAACTATTTTATTTGAAAATCAAAGTAGAGTTGATTGCTTTATATCTACACTTTAATCTGATATGATTAAAATGAATACAACTAGAGAGAAAATAATACATATTATTTTAAGGCAATGAATTTCCACATTAAGAGGGATTCTGACTTGTAAGTTTTTCATACAAATGCTTCTGAGTAGAACTCTTCATTTTGCTAGTGTGGATGACAGACTCTGAAAGGTAATAGGTATCTCTAAGGCTCTTTCTTTTTTTCCCTACCTAAGTCTTCATTTTACACTTAAGAACCTAAAAGGCCTCCGATTGAGCTGCTCATCATAAGTTTGGTCAGTGTTCTTCCCACCATGTCACGCAGGAAGAAGCTGCCTGGTCCTCACGCGCCATGATGTACAACAAAACTGAGCAGCATTAGAAGTACCACTGACACCAGGACTAAGCAGTTAATGGGTAGAAACTTGGTTCCAGCTTCTCACCCTCTTAGAAGAGAAAGGAAATGGCTGAAGGACACACACAGCCACACAATTAGGAAAGCATTATGGTCCCATTATTTGCACAGAGAACTACCTTTCTTAACTTTAATAAAACCAGCTTCTCTGAAATTGTAAGCATCTATCTATTCCTGGCAATACACCAGACAATGTTCATGGTAGTATAATCCCTTTATGTTTATTCACAGAAAAACTGAATAAATGCCCCTTCATTGTTGTAAAACCCCGAGACTGTCTAATCTTACAACCCATAGTCATAACTGAGGCTTTAATTTCTATCAAAAAGCTTTTCTTTTCCCCCTTCCCATAAAAGTGATCATTTTCTGCGTTGTTTATTTAGTTCTCACGAGGTAACCAACACCATACTATGAGCTAGGTTTTTAGAACTTATGTCCCTACTGGGTCAGGAGACTAACTGCACTTTAATTTTTAGGTAACTGGTGCTTAACCATTAACACTGATGTAATTTTCCTTATTTTTAAAGGGTTCAACAATATGTGGTTCTAATGCACTATTCGAAGTAAATTTAACACCTTAAAACCTAGACACACTTTCTTGTTAATCCAGTAAGTGCTGCACCGTTGAACTGGTAATTAAAATTACTTCAGCATGAAGACTGGATGCAGACAAAGACCCCAGTGTCAGGAATGTGTGCGTCAGAGTTCTGCATCGCTGACAGACAGGGCCAGAGACAATGCCTCAGTCTGGTAAATTACACTTAACACAAAGCAGTTTCATGGAGCACTGAACAAATACCCATTGTTGATGGTGTCAACAGATAATTTTACAAGATTCATCATCATAATGCCTATAGGTAAAATTTCAGCAGAAGCCAAAGATCTATGAAAGTGGCCAAAGAAAGGCACCCATTTTACTTAGACAAAGAGGAAACTTCACGTTCCTGATTCTTTTTTGGACCCACAGACTGAGCAGGAGATAACTTAACTCTATTCTTGATCCCACTTTTGTCCTCCTGACTCCTGCTGATGCCACGAATCCTCCAGCCTGACCCTGGACCTGCTCCGCTTTCCTTCTCATGTTATCCCAATGGCTCCTCACTCACATTCCTACAATGAGGAAACACTGGACCACAGTAAAATTCTTCGAGCCCACCCTGTAACACTTGACTCACAGCTTTAATTACTTTCTCCTCTGGGGTTTCCTCCTTCAGAACAAAACTACTGGGCAATTTAAGACAAGGGATCCTCCAGGGAGAGTCTTCACATGGTGCCATATGCTGAACCAAGAAGGCCAGGTACCTCACAAACGCTGCCTGAGAGCTCTCTCTAGCCAGATCAGCATGCCATGAATTGAACTGGCTAAAGCAAAATTGTCCAAAATTGCACAAGGAGCCTCTTTAGAGCAAGAGCTGGTCCCTTTTTGCCTTTCTCACTTTAACCTCACCAACCTTCCCACTAAAATGAACCATGGGGATCGGTCGTAAAACGGGTCATGCCCGTCACTGAAGAGATCTGATCCCTCCTCCGTCCCTGCGTCAGAGCCGGTGTCATCCACGAACGCCTCATCATCAAAATCCTCCATCTCATCTTGCTGCTCGTCAGCCAGCTCAGTGATGTCGGAATCGGCCGTGGAAAAAGTGGGGGAGGGTGTGCGGTCAGCAAGGCGCTCATTCACACAGCCGTGGAAAATGGGGGAGCTAGACACCAGGCAAGATGCCGATTGACACAGCCAAGGAGAGAGGAATAGTTGGTTAAATAGGAAGCTATAGATGCCACAGGATAGAACCCACTGGGGAATCAAAACAATACAAGCAAATGGAAAAGCAACAGGATAAAATAAGCACAAATCATCTAGTTCAGGTGAAAGGGAACAAGGACTGATCCTTCGAATAAGAAAAGGAAATACGTGAGTAGAATATCCCAGGTAAATACCATGCGGTTAAACATTTACATTCCCCAGTTCACAAAACAGATCAGCAGCCAGGTCTCTAAGGAGCCACTCAATATCAGGTGAATAATAAGGTTAAATCTTTATTCCAATTCCCATGTCATCTTGGAGTAGAAGACGAAATGGATGAAATGGCATATGGCAAAGCAGGTACTGCCTCGCTTGGGTGAGACGTGTTTGGCCAACTCACCTCTTTAGAAACATTCTATCATCAGAGCAGAGTGGAAAAGACTTAACTTCAGTTATTTCTACAAAATACTAGGACTTCAGCTCCTCCTTTTAACCCTGTTCCTTTAAAACTGTCAGAAGGTTTTCACAATTAAAAAAAAACTGAAATTCTGAAATCATTAAGGGGAAAACTTACATTTCTCTGCTTTTAAAATTCTAATCCTCTAAGAACGTGACTCAATATGGACTCCCAGAGGCACTATTTGTTTTCATTAATGTTGAAAATAAAGTATACACAAGGAGGCTCAGGTGGACTACTAAGGTGTGCGATTAATTCACTCTTGGCAAAGACAAAAGTGAGACGAATTGCTTTAAAAAAATTGACGACATATCGGATCATGGAGAGACTGTATTCGTGTAAGTTGTAAGTCATATTGTGATTTTAAACTGCAGGATAGCGGGAGGGTATAGCTCAAGTCGTAGGGCTCATGCTTAGCATGCATGAGGTCCTGGGTTCAATTCCCAGCACCTCCTCTAAGAATAAATAAATAAACAAACAAACATGATTACCTCCCCCCAGCCAGGGAAAAAAACAAAAAATAACTAAACTATGCAGAATATAGACATAGGTTTTCTTTTAAATCTATTTTGGTCAACTGTAAGACATTTTGTGAATGACTTGAGAGGCAGGGAAGACTGTCAGTTACTCTAATTCAAAGTCTTGAGACTTCAAACAAATATGCACATTAGATAAAACTGAAGGGAAACATACCAAATGATACAGTGGCTGTCTATGAGTGGATAAAATTATAAATGGGGTGTGGGTGGGAGAATATAGCCTAGTGGTACAGTGCCTGCCCAGCATGCACAAGGTCCTGGGTTCAGTCCCCAGCACCTTCACTAAAAAAATAAATACAAACTTAATTATTTCCACCCCTCCTCAAAAAAAATTATAAATGGCGTTTCTTCATATTTTTTCTTTTAACTTTCTGTATTATCTGCTGAGGTTTTAAACAATTAAAATAAAACCATTCATTCTTTATAAAGAAGACATCAATAAAATCATCACATACCTTCCTACAAGTTTGAACCAATGGAACCGATCATAAAACGGATCACTGCCGGTCATGGTGGCTTCACTCTCATCCTGGGCACTGGAGGCCATCTCACCTGCCCTGTCATACATCTCTCGCATCAAGTCCAGCCTCTGCCTGTGTCATGAACACAAAGTGCACTGGGTTAGTATCACAAGCCCACATCAAAACTTCATTTTGGAACTATCCTTCATGCAGGATTTTAAAAAGCTGCTCCCACCAATTAATGATATTAAAAAAGAATGTAGGTCAAAAGTACAGAAACCAAAATACTCAGGATTCAAACTGTCTAAGTCTAGAGACAAGCCACCAAAAGTCCAGAGTGGCCACCCAACCTCTCCTCTACTGAGTTATAGGAGAAATGTAGTTCAATGGTGTATGGTATCTCAAATATGCTGAAACAGAAAATACCTCATTGTACTAAATGCAAAGGCTACATTGTAACTTTCCTATTTACTATTCATCATCATGAGATCCAAGACAGAAATAGATATCATAAAATTAGAACAGTTAAAATGTAAGCGGACCTATGGTAGGTTAATTAATTTAATTTTTTCCCCACAAATCTGCGTGTCATCCTTGCACAGAGGCCATCCTAATTTTCTCTGTATCATTCCAATTTTAGTATATGTGCTACCAAGTGAGCATTATGGAGGGTAAATTTAAATTTAAACATCTACAAGTGACAAAGGTGTTCAGAGTAGGATTCATTCACTGAGAAGAAAACAGATGTATAGCAATTATCACTGGCCAGCAACAGCATTCAGAAATACAGAAAAGCAAGCAACAGTGACATCACAGAGAGGAGAGTCTGAGGGAGGCCACTCGAGCAATTCATTATTATTTCCTAAATAAAACAATTGGCTGTAAGTATATCATTTTCATACTTCAGTTTCTCCAAAGACCAATAATGTGTTGCTCCGTTCTTCAGATCCTGGACTTCAACTGCCACCACTGTACGAGGGAAAGGCCTGTCTTGATGAGTTTTTTCCATCTCAGTGGGAAGTAATTCAGGAGGCAAAGGGGAGTACAATGTGTCAGTCAGCAGAACAAACTGAAACTGCACCTGAGTGGAAAGAAGAAACCATCGACAAATGGCGTTTTTGTTTTCAGCAAGTAAGCTTCAGACAATATGATGATGCCCAATGGGGAAGAGGTCAAATAGTAGTATGTGCTCAACAGTTTGTGATTATATGAAAAAAACAGCCACTTGCCTATTAATCATTTAGCTATTTACAGACTTTGTTTTCCTAGCCTGGCACAGTGTTTTTACACAAACTAAAATCTCAATAAATCTATTTCAGTTGACTGAATGAAGACTTCCGTAGAGAACAAAAGGTGGACACAGGAATGCATCTCTAGACTCTCACTAATGAGGGAGGGTGGCCACGTGTTAAAGTCTTCCACTTTAAATTCAGATGGTTACAATTACTACTCTTTAAAGTGTTATAGGGTAAATGCTTTGCATTCATCATGTCATTTATAGCTTGGTACCACTCTCTATTTTTTTTTTAACCAACTATTAATGAAATGCTAGGTAAGAGAAAAGACACAGTCCCTGCCATCATGTAGTGTACTTGAAGAGGAAAATATTACAAAATGAGATGAGGTACCAAGATTATAAATGAAGAAGACATCTTATTCCCATTTTATAGAACCAGAATATAGCCCTAGGAGAAGATGATTTTTCCCAAAGTCAGGCAGTCTGTGTCCCCACCTAATTTGCAATATTTCACCCCTTCCCCCGTGCCTCTCATGATCTTAGAAGTCAGGAGACCGTTACACAGTGGGACATAGAGAAGAATGAATCTAGGATGTGGTGTGATGTTTTGGTAATAGCAATTACCATATATAGGCACTACTTCAGCATTTTACATGTGTTCACTCTCTCATCCCTCACAAAACCCCTGGGTGGCAGGCGCTGCTGCCAAGCCTATTTTGTAGATGAGGGAGTGGAGGCACAGGGCTATTAGGGTCAAACAACTACGAGAGCAGAGACTGGAACATAGCTGCCTGGATACAGAGTGCATGTGCTTGTCCACTACACAAAACTGCCTATCAAACCCTAGAAGAGGAGAGGGTACACAGGACTTAGAGGTGTAAACTCAATGGCAGAAAACTAAAAGCGAATTGAGATCTTCAGAAACCCAAGATAAGTATTTTTCTACTAATATGTTCCTCTAGCTTACAGTCTCCTCATTTGTAAAATAAGCTAGAAAACATGCTATTTTAAAAACTTCATGTGACAAATATTTAATTAGTACCTACTACGTCCCAGGCACATATATGGAATGAATGCATAAATAAAGCTATTTCATGGCAAAAAGCTGCTGAGTTCACTCGAGGGAAAAATAAGCTCAATATGAGGACCACAAACCCCATCAGGCTCAGCTTCGCCTCCAGATGGCCCATGTTTCCACACCCTTCGTACCTTCTTCTTTAATTCCACACTGATGGCGTTGGCCTCCTTCAGGTAAACAGCATTGCCCCAGAGTAAGTCCCTTAATGAGGTAAACTGGTGAGACTTCCATTTCCGGAAAGCCCACTGGGCCAGCTCAAATTCATGTTGTGTCCAAGGAACTGAAAGAGCAAACAAATTGTATTTAATGGTGATCTCATACTATGTAGAAATTACATCTCTCCTCTACCTCATGTCTTTTACCAAATTAAGGTATTTTCCAGTTTTTCTCCATTCTTTTGTTTTTTTAAAGATACAACTCTAATGTGCGGCTTATAACAAAGAAAAACTCCTAGTACATTGTACAACTTCAGATATATTTACTTTTCTTTTTAGTACAGGAAAAAGAAGGCCATATTTCACCCTAGATATTTAAAAATAAAGAATTTAGTACATAAATTAAGAGTTCCTTTAAAGTTAATTTGAAGCCTTGAGATTACTGAGAGGTTGGGCAGTGAAATGAAATGTGATGAATGCTCATACTACACTATGAGGCAACAATTAAAGTCCTAATTCAACTAAGAAATTCCGGAAAACTTAAGATAGAAATGACTAAGCAATGTGATTAGTAATCTGCCAGAAATAGCTTTAATGTATGCTGATATATTCCAAAGCCCTCACCAGGAAATCCCTGACATAAGCCATAAGCCAGCAAATAAAACAGAGTATCTTAGCAAATAAGCTCTATATTTACTTGCAACACATATATGAACTTCATATGTACAGTAATATAAGACAGTTTACGTAAATTGCCCAAGAGATTTGTATGAAGACTACATTCAGAGAGCTTGTGTTCTAAGGAAAGCCCCACTCCCACCTCCTAGAATATAGCCTGGACTCTCAGCATTGAGCATCTTTTAAATCAGCTTTAAACTGGCTCAGTAAAATGTCAATAAATGGTAAGGCTGATCAACTATGATCAAATCCAGCTTTGATCACAGATAAAAATGATTAATTTGACAATACAGATCCAAAACATATACATAGGAAAGTTTCAGTCTCTAGATTTCACCTTCTTCCTCCTCCTCTTCCTCTTCAGTTGTTTCTGCAGCCAGGGATCGGGTCTCCACCTGCTTCTGCAAGGCCTGCAATTTACTCTCATAGTCCTGAATGAAAAGAAAGGAGATAACATGTAGGGGAGAGAGGAAATAAGAGGGAAGGAAAAGAGAAATGAAAGGAACTTGGGCAAAGTAAAGAAAGCAAAAGACAAAGAAAAGAGAAAGCAGAGGCAGGAAACAATAAAAAGAAAGACATACAGAAAAATGCTTTCGAAAAAAACTGTAAAGCACGCAAGACAGTCTGTAATGGGTAAATGGTTTTAAAAAATCTTGTGTTCTGAGGAATTTAACTGCAGTCTCTCTTTCTACTCCCTCAGACTCAAGAGTTCTTTATTTGGGGATGTGGTAGAGGAAAGAGGGGTTTTGAAGGAAAAAAAATGCATGTGTTCCTAAATGTTAAAATACATTTAAATAGTATCTTTACACATCCAAGAATTCCAGAGAAGAACAATACTGGAAAAGATTAAATTCAACAGTATTGCCAAGAGTTCTAATTATCTAATTGTTTAGATGGGAAAAAAATTCAGACCATAGGCTCCGAAGCTCCCTATGGATGAAATATTACTATCTTTGCAGCTGTAGGATGAATTTAGACCTCAGGTAACCAAAAGATCACAGCGCTATTAGGATCAAAATAATCTATCTATTGCATTTAGTTATTCAATAAAGAAGCTTTATTTTAAAATGTACTACTATAATACAAAATATATTGTTATAATACAATCATATTTATCCTTCCTTTCTCATCTACTCAATGTAGTCTCAATGAGGGTGATATCACTCCTAAGAGGGCAAAAAAATGGTTCTTGGGGGATAAAAAAATTACTTTTTATGTATAAAGCACAAATAAACATACAGTATGTACACTGATATACTGTATATCTGAGGTATTAAATTTTATGGTAAGGAGAGATTAGGAGGAAAATGTTCAAAAAGGTTTCTTGGCCTGTTAATGAAAAGAAAGTATGCATTTTTGGAAAATAAAACAAGTGAACAAAAGAGACCTTCACATAATAAAATACCAAATCACAGCATAAGCACAGCATTTTAAGGTACGCTATTGGGTTTCTTGCTTCTTTGGGAATGGCTCGGTTACAAGCTGTTGATCATGAGACAGAGGGTCTAGGTATGACCACGTTCTGTTTTCAAACAGAGCTCTCCAAATCATGAATCAAATATTGCATGCATTACCACTGAAAGCTTCCCTAGCAAACTCCCATTACAAAAGGCGCTCCCAATGGCAATGCTAAGAAGGATGCAAATATTCTCCAAGCCCTAGCCATTTATCATTTAGTCTCACAAAGGAAGCTCTCTCTCTTTAGTGGAGCTGGCAGTGACCAAAAGCCAGCAAAACAGCTTTTTAAAGACATCTAGGCACAATTTTTGGAAGACTGTGTACTGGGGTGGGGGCAGGGGAGAGAAAAATATAAACTAGCAGGTAAAAGACTTGGGAGACTTGGGTTTTGCTCCTGGCATCTGCTCTTACTAGTCTTATAATTCTGGGAAAGTTAATCCTGTCTCCATCTCACTTTCGTCATCTCCTTAAAATGAAGATTTTAGTATCTGACCTGCCTACCCGACAGCGCTGTAGGAAGGACCAAATGATGAATCATTAAAAATATATGTGAAAGTCCTCTTAAGTGGTAACATACTATCAAAATGACAGGCAGTGTTTTTAAAAAGTTTATTTTCTAGGTACACCTAGCCCCCATCTTGGTTTCTAAATACCATTCCCCACTAAAAGGAAGCGGAGCTCCTTGGGAAAATGACTGATTTCAGGTTTGGAGGAAGGAAAGTACAAGGTGACCCCAGAATATCTTGTCCCAGAAAGCACAGAGTACTCAGACTGATGAGATCATTTCAGAGGGGCAAAGACTCCCACTGGCCAATAAATAACAGTAACAGGAAAAGACTATATATAGCACATTGAGTATAAAAAGAATCTGTGAGTCCATAGTGATACTGAAAGGAGAGAAAAAGGGAAAGCCCTTCTTTACCAAAAAAAAAAAAAAAAGGCAGTTAATAAATGCAGAGGGAACGACAATTAGGAAATCACTATATTGCAACCCCAGATATAGTAATTTAATCAGGCAAGGATCATTAATAAAGCTAAAACAATTCCATGAAAGGCGGATGGAAAACAGAATATTCACACAATCTGAAGTGCATACTTAAGAGAAAGAGCTGGGAAATAATCGCATTAACTAAGTTTATTAAACTTTTAGCATTACTGGTAATAGGACAAATTGACACTTTATGTCCACTGATGTGAAGCAGTGTAAGTACACAATGTAATCTTTATAGCATTCTTTTTTCTTTCTTTTTTTTTTTTGCAGAGGGGAGGTAGTTAGGTTTATTTGTTTACTTTTTCAATGGAGGTACGGGGGGTTGAACCCAGGGCCTCCTGCATGCTAAGCATGTGCTCTACCACTGAGCTATACCCTTCCCTTCCCGATCTTTATAGCATTCTTAACAAAAATGTTTAACTTAAACCTAATCTTGAAGAAACAATCAGAAAAATTAGAATGTGGCCTAGACTCTTCAAAAATACCAATGTAACAAAAGATAAAAGAAACATCAGAACCAAATGCAATAAATTTTGACTGGATCTTGGACTAAAAAGATGGCACACACACTTCTAACATTTATATTTTTTAGACAATTAAGGAAACTTAAAAATGGACTGTATATTATGTGATATTGAATCAGTATTAAATTTTTGGATGGGATAATGTTATTAAGAAACTCCTTGATTTTAGGAGATACACACGTATTTAGCGGTAAACTGACATGATATCTGCAACTTACTTTCAAATGATTCAGAAAGAGTATATAAATACGGGCATACAAAGGTTCATTGTACTATTTTTTCAAAATAAGAGGTTGGGGGAGGGTCTCTAAAAAACCTATGGATTATACAGAATTCTTTCAGCAAAAAGAGAAAGACTGCTGGTTCATCTAAAAATCATCAGGTGGAAAAAATGTTAATATTTTATTTTGAGAATTTTTTTGATTTTTCATTTCCCCCCAATTTTTTAATTGTAGTAATATACACATAAAATTTACCATCTTAACCATTTTTAAGTATATACAGTTCAGTGGAATGAAATATGTTCATAATGTTATACAATATCACCACTATCCATTCTCCAGAACTCTTCATCTTGTAAAACTGAAACTCCTCATCCATTAAACAGTAACTCTCCACCCCACTCCCACCCTCTGGCAACCACCATTCTTTCTACCTCTAATTTCTGTCTCTACGATTTTGACTGCTTTAGGTATCTCATATAAATGGAATCATACACTTGTGACTTTTTGTGACTGGTTTATTTTTGAGAATTACCTCAAGAATAGATTTAACAAGCTGGTCAAACTACCAATGAAAATAAAATCCTCAGACTCTGACAGTTAAGGATAAGAGTGACTCTCCCTAAAGGCTGTGGTTGTGACTTAGAGGCCATAAAGCTGACATAAATAGATTTCCCATAACACTATGGACCTAAAATTTTAACTGCACTCTGACCAGGGAAAACTTCTATAAGTAGTTGGTAGTCCAAATACCAACACCAATTCGTGAACTGGCCTTCTCTTCCCCAGATCAGGCTGCATGTGAGCGTCCAACAAGGACGTTTTGCATGTCACCAGAAAAACTCAAAGTGCTGGATTTTCCTACAACAAACAGAGAGATTCAGATACTACTGCTCTATTGATTTCACGATGAAAACTAGGATAATTACGGAAAGCACCCTAAAAAATAATGTATTTATCAGTAGCCTTTTGTGTTTATAGGAAATCCCAACTAGTTGAATATATGCTCTATGTTTAAGAAGGAGGCACTGCCCTGGCTGTTCCCTCTTCTAGAATGTTCTCTCCAAACTCACCATCCTTGTTTTTAAGTTTACTTTGTGCCAGGAACTGATTTTCAGTCATCCCCATAATCCTGTGAAGATGCTACTATTGTTATCCTCATACTAAAAAAAAAAAAAAAAAAAGAAAGAAAGAAAAAGAAAAAGGCTTAAGAAATGAAATAACTTTCCAAAGATCAAATTAGCAAGTAGTAGAAATAGAATATGAACCCAGGCAACTGGGCTCAGAGCATGCTTTTTTTTTCTTTAAGCCACTATCCATCCATTCATACCTTTTTCACTCCTACTATGTACTAGATGCCAAGAATACAGTCGTCAATAAGACAAAAGTCTCACCAGCGAGGGAGAGATGATAAACAGTAAACAGACACAGAACGCACTATAGAGAGAAGTCCTATGAAGAAAGATAAAGAAAGGCAGCTATCAGGGGTTAACAGAGAGAAGAGAGGAGTGGAGAGGAGGAAGACTTTTAGATTAGGTGATCGGGGAAAGCCCTCCCTGTACAGATAACATTTAATCAGAGATCTAAGCATGCACACCAAGATCTTTGCTGGGGTTGTTTATTCCAGTCAAATACAACTAACCACAAGCACAAAGGTCCTGGATAGAAAGGAGCTTGGTGTGTTTAAGCAAGAAAACCTTTGTGGGTGAACTGGAGGAGTGAGAAGGGTCGGAGATACAGTTGAGAAGACAGACAGGAACTGGGTGATGGACAGCCTTATAGGCCATAGGAAGGACTGTGGATTTTATTCTATGAAAGCCACTGGGTGGTTTAGAGCTGCTAAGAACTATATAGTTTAGCACGTTTTAAAAACAATACTCTCCATGGAGAATAGCCTGGGGGCTTGGAAGTAAGGCTAGCAGTCATGAAGGTGTTGCAGCAATTTCAAGGGAGATGGCAGTGCCCTGGTCCAGGGTATCAGCAGCAAAGCTGATTTTAAAAAAAAGAATGAAGCTGGGATACGTTTTACAGGCAGAGGAAATGTGACTTACAGGTGATGTGATCATGGAGTGTGAAGGGAAAAAAAGGGAAACTGATGATCACTCTTGGATTTTTGGCCCAAGCTAGCTGTTCTGGCTTAGATAGTTTAAACATGAGATGCCAGTTAGCTCTCTGCATGCCAGGCTGGAGTTGTGTGTCAGCGTCTAGAGGTCAGGAAGAAGGTCCAGGCTGGAGACAGCACATCTGAGAGTCAGCAGAGAGGGAGGCAGGGCAGTGGTCTGCCTGCCTAAGACTGGACCTGGCTCCCCACTTAGCAGCCGTGTGACTATGGGAAGTATGTAAATTGGGAATAACAATACCTACTTCACAGAACAGAGGTATTGTGAGGATTCAGTGAGCTAATACATGTAAAATGTTTACTGGCCCAAGTACAGTTGACCCTTGAACAATGCAGGGATTAGGGGCACAGACCCTACGCGCAGTTGAAAATGTGACTGTAACCTTACAGTGGACCCTTAATTTCTGAGGTTCCATATTCGCAGATTCGACCAACAGCAGATCATGCAGTACTGCGGTACCTACTTACTGGAAAAAAATTCACATAGAAGTGGACCTGCACAGTTCAAACCTGGGTCGTTCAAGGGTCTACTGTAAATACTCTACACACACAAGGTGTTGTGTTCGCCATCATGTGTGTCAACAGGGAAGGTGAAGCCACAGAAATGCATGCGATCACCTGGGGGAATGAACAGATAAGGAAACAGCCAATGTCTGTGGCCACAGAGACCATGAAGGAGCAGGCAGTGAGGCTGGAGGAAAATTAGAAGTCAAGAGAATGAAGTGTTCCAAGAAGAGCAGGCAACCAGTGTCAAATGCTAGACAGATTTAGTAAGATGAAGACTGAGAAAATACCCTGGATTTGTCATTGTCGAGATCTCTGGTCACCCTAGTAAGAGTGGCTTCAGTGATGAAGTGGGAACAAGGTCTGACCACAGTGAGTTCAAGTAAGAACGGGAAGAGGAAACGAGAAAGAGAAGGTGGACAACTGGGAAACAGTATAGAAAACTCTCTCAAGGAGTATTTCTAGAAAAGGGAACAGAAATGGGAGTGGCAGGTCACAGAGAACACAGAACTCTTTTGATACTGGTGAAATAAAGACATGCTTGTATGCTAACAGGAACAGTGCAGAAGGAGAAAACCTATGCTGTAAAAGAGAAGAAGTAAGTGTACAGTAAGTCCTTCAGAAGGTGGCATGAAGGGAACAAGGGCAGGGCTAAGACGGGAGTATGGACAGCTCTTTCACCAGTGACAGCGAAGGCCAAGTACGGGTTTGGATGCATGATGGATACACACAGACCCAGAACTGGGAAGAAAAGGAAGTTTTCTTCTGATTGCTTCTTTTTCTCCAAATGACAATCATCAGCTGAGAGCAAGGAAGACGCCACCTTTCTTTCACTGAGGTGCCTGGCTGTACATTTTCAGAGCACCTGGGCTTTTCCCCCTACAGCATTTGTCACAGATGTCCTGTATAACCACTGGTGTGACCGTCTGTCTAATGGCCATCTCCTCCACAACTCGGGGAACTTCACAAGGCCAGGGATCTGTCATTCACCATTGAATCACCAGCAGCTGGCACCTGTCTGTCTTCTAGGCCAGACACACAGTCATGTATTGATCTTCTAGTTAATCATTCTCACAAGTGAGAGACCACTTTCTAGATCAAGGGTGGGCAAATCTGTGGGCCAAATCCAGGCCTCTGTCTGTCTTAAAAAACACAGGAGTCTTGTCGAAACATAGCCACCATGTCCACTCTTTTGCATACTGTCTATGGCTGCTTTTCTGCTACAACAGCAGAGCTGAGTAGTTTCCATAGAGACCATGAGGCCCACAAAGTCTAAAATATTTACAAGCTGGCCCTTTACAGAAAAAGTCTGCCAATCTCTGTTCCAGACAGTGGTTTTCAAAGGTGGATGCTGATCCAACAGCATCAGCATCACTTGGAAACTTAGAAATGCAAATGATCAGACCCCACCCAAGACCTTCTGAATCAGAAACTGAGGGGTGGGCCCAGCATTCTATGTTCTCACAAGCCCCTCCGGGGATTCTGATGCACACTACGGTTTGAGGACCACTCTTCTGGGTGATGTGTACAGATGAACAGTGAAGAAAATAAGACAGATAAGGTGCTTATTCTAGGTGAGTTTACATTCTCACGGAAGGACCTAATAAGTGCATAGATAACTACATGTTATCATTATTGTTAGATCAGTGTGAGTTGTCCTGGGATAGGCTGGGGCAGGAAAAGGGGACATGAGCACTGGTCTGCAAGAGTTAAGTGTAATGAAAAAGGACTCCAGTCTTAAGGAAGTGCAAAAGCCCAGAGGTAGGAACAAACTTGGCAAAAGTCCAAAGTGCTTGCAGTGAGATAATGTTTAGAGATGAAGTCAGAGAGGCAGGCAAGAAGCCAAAACACGGGAAGCCTTGGAGGCTACGATAAGAGATTCCAATTTTAAGATGCGATGAGAAGCCACTGGAGGCCACTAGCACTATGTGACTTTTGTTTTTAAAAGATGCTGGTTGCTATGTGGACAGTGGAGTACAGAGGTCAAGAATGGAAGTGAAGAGACAAGTTAGGAGGCTACATATAGCACAACAGTGAGAGATGAGGGGGCCACAACTATGGCATCTCTGGGGAGGTGGCATTTAAGGTAAAATCAATGTCACAATTCTGGGTTTTCTGGTTAGGCTGTTTTTGACATTAGAGGTTTGGCTCCTTTTGCTAACACTGTCTTTCTCTTTTAACGGCAGATTATAATTGGCAAGCAAGTGCCTGAAGGGAGATGTCCACACTCCAGTTCTTGTCAACACCTTAATTTACTCACCACCAGCAGCACCATGCAGACAGAGTCTCAGATCTGTGCCTCCAGGGGTCCCACAACACCTATTCTCAGACCTGCACAGCTCCTATTTGCTCCTAATCTCTCAGTCCTGTCTTGGTCTCATTTACTTTACTTTCCAAACATGATCCAAGCAAGAGCCTTCATCACCTTGTATATACACAGGGCTTATCCCATCAATGAACTGATTTGTTAATTCTACCTCCAAATAATCTATCAGAGTCATTCTTTCTCTCTTTTCTCCTTGCCTCTGTTTCTCATTTAGTTCAGACAGCAACTTCCCAACTAGAGAACTGGGCTCTGAATTTGCCCCCTTCCAACCCAAACTTTGGCTATTTCTAAAAGGTGAATCTAATAATGCAATCTCTGTTTAATTTATTCCATAACACTCAAGATAAAATCCCAACTCCTCAGCATGCCACGATCTGGCCCTTGTCCTCCTGGGTCCCCTCATCTCTTACCACTACCTAACACACAGCTGGTGTTCTGACCACCCCTAAGTTACTCACAGTTCCCTGGACCTGACATGGTCCCTCCCTTTCCTTCCCATTCCTCACTGGGATAAAACTGCAGTTGTTACTTTGGGATTCTGCTCTTGGCTCAGGGCTTCCTCTTTCAAAAGCCTTTTCCCAGTCTTCCCACACTCACCCTGTGCACACAACTATCACTGAACATATTAAACTGCATCGGAATCGTCTGTGTTGTCCTAGAAATGATCAGGTCTTGGCCATTTTTCCACCAGTTTCTCCAATAGCAGAGAAATACAAAGTACCTGAATGGAAAGGGTATGAAGCTTGAAGCAAACCAATCCAAGCGTAACACTTCCCTCAAGTCTCAAATTCGTATTAAAAGCTCATGGTGGGAAAATGAACTCATGTAGTTTTGTATTCTACTCCATTATGTATGATTATGTTGTTTTTCAACATAAGAAATAATGTTATGTCCAAATGTTCAGTAAGACTGATGGTTCAACTCCAGAAAAATCTTCTGCTGTGTCCTGTTTCATCTCTAGCACATCACCAATACTCTGAGTAGAGAAAAACAGTGGTTAAAGGGAAAAAGAAAGCTCAACAGAGTTACTCAAAGCTTTTTAGAAATTTCATTTCTACCCATATGAAGGGAAATATACCATTTCATTTCAAGAAAACCTCAAATCAAAATTATACAATAAAAAAAAAAACAGAAAATACACCTTAACATAAACTCAAAGAAATCAGAAAGGGATATATGATATCCTCATTCATTTTACACTTCAAAAGTTTTCATGTAAGTAAAAATGTAGCATAAAATAGGGGTTAAAGATCTCATTTAAGATAGAATTCTGATAAACAGAAAAGAGTAACAGCAAAAACTCTAAATGAATCAAGTTCATGTACAAATATTTTTTAAAAGATCTGCTTTGCAACCAAATCTTTTAAATCTTTCTTCAGATGAAAAAGCAAAAAATAAAAGTCAAGACCAAGTTTAATCAGCATCACTGTTTCACTTTCCCCTCCTCCCAAATCAGAGAGAAATCACACTCTTAAAAGATAATTTCAGTTTTTATTGAATGAGGACTTTATTTTTTAACATTACAAACTAACTCTCCCTTTCTGAAAAGGTAGATCTTACACTCAAAGACAATCTTCAAGCATTATTTTTAAAGAAACTGGGGGAGAAATCCAAAGTTCATTAACAAGAAGATTCACAACTTCTTTTTACAGTAATGATGGGAGGAAACCAATACATTTCACAACCTACAGTGGTTCAAACTAAGTATCTAGAGCAGATTTTTAAACCTCAGAAAGATGACATAAAGTGGACAATTATGAAAACTGGTCATTATACAGAATCTGGCTCTAACAGTAGAGAACAATTGCTTGCTTTGCCCTGCGCCTAAGAAGGCGTCTTCATTAAGCTACACCAGGCCACAGCAGCTTCCCCTCCTCCCAGCCTTTTGAACAAATCATTAAGGCAAGTCTACAAAGGACCAGTAAGGCACAGGGGTATAGCAGCTGACTGCAGGAAAACTACGTAACCTCCTATAGTCTGACAGCCTTTCATGCAGACATTGGTGTGGCAAACTGTGTTTTTTGTCCTATTTTGTTTTGTTCTTTTTTCAGCATCAACCTGCCCCTAAAGCACAAGAGGTCACTTCAAGTCACTTCAATGAAATAAACAATTCCCATTCATTGCATTTCCAGTGAAAAGAGAACCAATTTGAAGCATAAGAAAGAATTAGAAGCAAAAATAAAGGAAAAGCCCTTTGGTTTAGACTTAGTAGATAAACAAAATGTCTTTAACTCTCCAAAGAATACCATGGTGTATGGCTTGGTTTGTGAAACTGTACCAATTAATTAGGACTCCACTTCCATTACTGTCATATCATTATATAATTTGAATAGCACAAAGTTAAAAAAAATTTCACTATGATAACAGCAAGGCATACTTCAATAATATAATAGTGGTTTATTGGTGACCATTTCCCTTTGGTCTTGCAGTATTTAAGCTTAGGGACAGATACTGGCAAATTTAAAAAACAAAGCAATATACCAACAGGCTATACTAATCACAAAAGCATGGTGTTAGTTACTTCTTTAGTGAGAGTCAATGAAGTAATTTCATTCACACAGTTTTTTCCCAATACAAGCATGTGCTATGAAACACATGAAGAGACATATATCACAATCAATCAAACCTTGGTTCATTTCTTTCTGGTCACCTGAAATTAAGGGCGATTTTAGTTATCTAAATAGTTCGGCAATCTGAGGGCACCTGGATCAGCAGGTGAAGCACGAACACAAACCAATTCTTTGGAATATTGGTGTGGGTCCAGTGCTTACCACAACCCACGTTTGTAAATGAAAATACTGTATTTCTTTTCATTCTATAGTGTCTCCTGCTCACCAGTAGAAACTCACTTCTATTGTTTAGTGTGAAAAGGAGGTACCGGTCCATAATGAGATTAAAAGGCCACCATAAAAATGAAAATATTTAGGTCTATTTTATGTAATCTCAAGTTGGGGAAATGAGAGCCCACTTTTGCTACAGAGTTGAAAGCTGAGTTATTAGTAGTAGCAGTATTAGAAAATGAGTTTTTTGCAAGGAACAAATAGTTAACTGAACTGTTTAAGGAGAATAAAGGACAAATGGGGTTTACACAAGATGCATTGAAGTGACTGATGTGAAGTAGTCTACTAAGTATATTCAGACCACTTGGTGCAGGAGATTGTCACCTCAATTAAGTCAACTCTTTACAAACATCATTCAGTGAACCCACTACAGACACCACCCATGTTTAATCTGTCATAAAACTTCAGTTAAAGATTAGGACTGCTCTAGCTATGAAAGCAAAAATAGCCCCCAAAGTTAACTGGAAGCAATTTTCTGTGCATTACGAAAGCATTTTCATAGAAGCAAAGAAAAAATACTATGATTAAAAATACTGTTCTAATAAAGCATAGTGCCCACACGCAAAGGAAAAAAGAAACCCATATAATCACAATCTTTAAGGCTTCCTTGAACGTTAATTGCTATCGTGGCTGTAATTTTTCACACCATCTGGAAGACAAGTGTTTGACAGGTGACTTAGTGTGACTTAGGAATCTTCAACAACACGAAGTCAGGCAATCTCACAGACATCTCTGGCTCTTCATACCGCCTCTTAAAAAAGTTTCTGACAAGTTCAAGAGATGAGAAAGGATGCAGAAAACTATTCTTTTTTTCTCCCCATCAAAATCCATCCTTTTTAGTGGATTCTCCAGTGAGGCAAACTGAGACCACAACATAGTAAAGTGAGGTATTGACACAATAAATGTTCATCAGGACTTCTCTTTCGTTGTTTGAGTATCTGTGAGCATTACTGCTGTTGACCAAAGAATAGTCTGTTACACATCATCTCCTTTACTGTAAACCAAAGTTAACTTATTTCACCATTTCATCACTTACTGAAAATAAGCAGCATACAGCCAGATGCTGTAGCCTTCTTCCCATGTCCGAGCTCTTTCCTCTCCACCAGAAAACCTCCCTCTAAACTTATATATACTGCTCAAAGCATCATACAAGTATTCTGTTGGTATTTCTGTTGGCATGATTTTGGTGAATAATTCAGTGTCTCTGTGTGTATTTGTGTGAGAAATGATACATTAAACTTCAAAATGCAAACCACAAACAGAAATCCAGGTAGGTGCCAATTTAAAGATTTCAGTATTATGACAAAACTCATACATATACTGATGCATTCAAAAGAAAAAAAAACCCTACTGAATCAGTTCTATGTAAAATATAGAAGAGTAAGAAGATGTGGAAGTTCCATGGAAGATGCAAAGCTGTGTACTCTAAAGTATGTCAAGACACTTATTTCTGGTTTATGAAAATTCCAATTATACTTAAAGAAAGAAACAGACATGGGTAAGAAATTTGAAGCTGTGTCCACACAGTTGCATGATATTATTTTTAAACTAATGTCTAACATTTATGGGGAAATAATAGACATTTAATTCTACAAATCAAATTCCCCTTTTAAATGTCTACATAAACCAAGAGGCGGGTCTTTCTGGGTATCAGATAAATTTATAAGCGTTATAAAAACATAACAAACTTACACCAAAACAAGACCAGTCTGTGTAAGTAAGTATATTATCTAGGCACCAAGAAAAAGTGTAAAGTTTCAGAAAATTAAGGGAGGTCTCAGTGGTTTGTCCGCAATTCCAGAAACTGCCCACTTATGGTATACAAACAAAAGGAAGGTGTTGAAACATTTACCAGTGTTTTATGTTTTAACAATATTAAAATCAGTTAATATTTGTAGGAACGCAACATTAAAATTATAACGTAAATACTAGGAACTCAAGGCCAAGGCTAGAACCAACCCAAATCATGAGCTACTAACGCCTGTTTCCTCCACCAAGATTTCAAGTTTGTCCAGTACTTTATACTGTGGTTTCTCGACCAGCTTTGAGATTGGGTGCCGAGAACTGTCGCCTCATTCTCGGAGGTGTCACAAACTGGCTACAGTGGTTGGGTCTGTCAGTCTGCTTCTGACAGGAGCTGGCTGCACTGCCCTCTACCTGACCTCCAGTGTTATAATTACAGTAAGACTGACGATGTTGATGAATATGGCGCTTTGCCTGGAAAGTCTGCAGATCAGCAGTGGGGTGACTACTGTGGGAATTTAATGATTCTGACGAAGCAGATGCCTGACAGCGCGTACTTTTCAGTTGGCCATTATTGAGAGAATTGCTTCTCCAGCGTAACTGAGGTGGCTGTTGTTGATTATTAATATGCTGCTTGCTAACTTGAATGTGATCTTGACTTCGAATGCCCTGAGAGCCCCACGGCAACTGGGGATCCTTAGAAGCTGCCCTACTCCCCTTTTCTTGGCTCTCCTCCTTATTTCCTTTCCTTGCATCTTCATCTTTCGGAATTCTAAGCTCTATAACCTCATCCTCTGTTATGATGATATGCGTCCCGGGACTCCAAGAGTTTCTATGTTTGGGGTTGCTCTTAAAGGGGAACCGGGGCTTCCGGTTCTCAGGAGGGATGAATCTATGAGGTACATTCTGCCGACGAAGCTGCTTTGCTATCTCTTGCTGCTGCAGGTTCCTGAACCGAATTTGCTCTTGCCTCATCCAGCGCAGACGTCCACGTCTAAAAGCTGGATCCCCATTCATCAGCTGGGAAACACGCTCTTCCTTCCCAAGTTCTCCACTGTCTCCTTTACTTACGTCGTTCTCAGACTTGCTACTGGCACCAGCACCAACAGGTTCCTTTGCTTTGTGGTTTCCTTGGGTTTTCTGTTCCTGAGACCCAATCAGTGGCAAGACTTTCTCCATTTTGAGCATTTTATTTCTTAAGACTTTTATCTCCTCATCTTTCATGTTATTTTGCTTTTTAACTTCTTGTAAAATATCTTCCAGCTTGTCTATATGAACTTTGAGATCATCTACATCAGTTCCACCTTTACCACTAGCCATCATGTCGTCAATCTTCTCATCCCCCACACCAACAGTGTCCCAGACATCTCTAGCCACTGCCCGCCAGGAGTCCCGCTCATTGGGATCTTTCTTCCCATACATAGCACAAAGCTCTTTCATCTTAACAATGGCCAAGGCTTCAATCTCCTGCCGACTGTGCCTAAAATCGTTGAGAGCAACCTCATAGCATATCTCTTTTACAGCCTGAATCTTAAGATCTGAGATGGTGACCCACTTGGAATCTTTACTCAGGCGCCTTCTTTGGGGGATCTGATACATTTTAATTGGTTCTCGTTTCTTCCCACTGCTGGGGAGGCCACATTTTTTAACAATGGTTTGCAACTTGCTGGGAGGTAGCTTTTCTCTCAGGGAAGTAATCAGTTTCCAGCTCTCTTCACAGGACCTCTTGTCAGAATCGTCCCCGCTATCAGAATCCGCGTCCTTTGGAAAAACAAAATCAAAAAATGGCCCCAAAATAACCAAAATTAAAATGTAAAAAAGGAAAATCAAATCGAAGAAAAAGCAAGCAAAAAAGCTCTAACCAAATTTAAAAACAAAACCAAAAAAACAAAAAACAAAAAAAACACAAAAAACCCCCAAAAACCCCTAAATGTTGTGCAAGTCTATTAAGACGTATGCTTATTTATTATTGTAGATTATTATTAATAAAGATTTGCTTTTGCTTTTGCTTTAAGTAACATCAATCCAAATCTCCACTTTCTGGCTTAAGTAATGAAATCTGCAATCAAATTTCTTAGAAGGACTGAATTAGTGAGAAACAGTCTCTCACTGTAAGGTCCCATGAAGTTATTAACACAATGGTGTAAAATAACATCTCCACTTATCTCAAGAAAATGAAGTAAAACCTATACCCCATATATGCTAACACCCATGCAGTCACTTCCCACATTTGCCTTGGTTATTGCTGTTGCTTCTTCCAGAAACTCTTTCCCCCATGAGTGAGCACAGATGCCATACAAGATGTGACGAGCAGGCGGATTAACAAAGGTTAGTAATGCTGTAGGATGCCACGTTTTGTTTAGCTTTACTAAAAAGAGCAGCCCTAGAAAAAAGTTAGAAGATGAGAAAGTAGAAAAAGAAGCAGTCAAACAGGGATTATGTTAAAAATGCTAAGAATCCCTATTAGCAAACCATGTAAGATTCTTATCAACCAAGCTGTTTTCTTCTAGAAGACAAGAAGGTTTTGAAACTAGTCTTTCCATGAGCATATAATGGATTTGCTACTTCTTGTGTCATGTCAAATTGATTCATTTCATTTGTACAATTAAAGTTTGTTATCCAGAGAACAACAAAGCATAAAAAAGGATCTTTATAGTAGGTCTGCTATTTTGTTTTCCACACACTAAATCAATAAATACCTCACCTCCAAAACTTTAGGAAACAAATCTCCAGAACACATATTAAGCTAGGCAAATATACTTTCATTAAACATCATTCCAAATTCCCTAAATAATATTTTAATAAATATAACTTGGAGATGTGTTCTATTTAAGAAAACTCATGGTATTTCTAGCTATTTGAGGACTATTATTTTAAGTTGACAACTCTTAACTAGAGACATATAAAACACAAAAATTATATCCTGCTTATGTAAAATGGATCCAATTTAAAATGCTATCTCCAACTCTCTGACTCTCTAGATATCTTTGCACCATTAATTCTTTTACAAAAAACTTTAGTTAGGCCTAAAACAGCCTGACTTCACAACTAACTAGTTTCAACGGGCTATCTGGATAATAATCGTTAACTAACACAAGCAAATCTTGCTCACATGAGTCTAAATGAAAGCGGTGTAGGATTTAGTACTCCCTGTGATGAACAGGATTAAGTAAAAGGTTCTATTCAGGAACTATGAGTTCTTGGGAAAAGAAACTACTCACCAGAAGAGTAGTTCAAGATAGTCTAGAAAACAAAAATATTCCTACTTACTGGTCTCTTGGCTGTGATTATCAAAATTATCTCTAGCAAAGGGTTTTAAAAAAAAGAATTGAAACCGATAAATAGTATCATGCTTTCTAGACCAAAGATTTCTACGTACAGTTACTTTCTAGGGAACAAAAAAATAATCTCTAACAATAATAATAATAATTTGGCCCCTGAATTTGGAGATGCTAGTATTAATATGTATTATTTATATTGGTCTGTAAATGGATACTAAACCATTTATAATCCCTTCCTATTTGAAAATTTAGCAACAAAAAAGCAGATAAAGCTAAATTTACAGATTCTACACTATTTTTCCTTTTTTTAGTTTAAAAAATCTTAAGTGATAAAATATAATCGTAAGTGAAAAAGATGACATTAATAAATAGAGAAAAAAGTATGTCTGACTCCTAAAAAGGTTTTCTTGCAAATATGTATAAACTGAGTTTTACAGAATACAAATTCTCTCTGATTCTTCCTACATAGTTAATTACCACTTATTTTTTCCTGGTTTCTTTTCTTTTCCTTTACAGGCTGCTTAACGATGAAATGAATACTACCTAATTCAGGAAATAACAAATATTCTAATCACTGCTTTAATATACGTAAGTGACAAAAGTTATGCCTTTAAACTCTAAAACAAAAATAAATGAATTTACATAAATCCAAAAGAACTCAAATTAAATCAACTGGTCATTATTTTCTTTCTTTTTAAAATATGTTCTCCTTATAGCTCAAACATATCCCTCCATCACAGACTGACCATGATACCTGAAAACTCTGTATGCAAAGCTTATGAGCCAAGATGCTTTTCATGTCAAGAAAAAAAAAAAAGGTTTTAAGATATTTAGATTCATTTACTACAGGGTTGGAAAAACACTACTCAGATCTGGCCAAATCACATGTCACTAAATGATCCTTCTGTTTTCATTAAGTAACGAATACAAAGTGGGCCTCCTGCAGAGACTCTGCATGAAGTTTATGCATATAAAAGAGAGAAGATACTCAAAACATGTACAAAAGAGCAAACACAAAGGACCAGGTGTATCATCGAGCACTAACTCTAAGAGAATGTTCAGCAATGTAACAATGTGACACATTTGGGGAATTTTTCATAATATTTATCCATAGGATGCATTCAAACTATTTCTGTTGGTTGACAAATACAGGGTCATAAAAAACCATTTTTATTCAGTATTATTACTGAAGATAGTCTTCAGGCTAAAGTGCTAGAAATCAATTCCTCTGGAGGACAAGAAATTTGAGTGGAATAGACAGCTGGACTTATAGGAGGAAAGCAACCTCCTTGCTTTAAGGAGCTGCATTTGAAATCCTCCATTGCTTTGAGATACACAGAGCAGATGACAATCAGAACCTGATTACTTGCAGACTAAGTATGTTTCCTGGAAACTAAATATGTCTTAGAGACATTTACTTTCTCTTTATTTAATGGTCATTGTCTTCATTTCAGAGCATAGAATGATCATCAGCTCTTGGTTATGGAGAGCACCAGCCATCACTATGTTTTACACCTAGTTAGTTAATCAAAGGTTGGTCCCAGCAGCACTGGCATCACCTGGGAGCTTGTCAGAAGTACAGACTCTCAGGTCCCACCCCAGGCCTACTGAATCAGCATCAGCATTTTTACAAGACTCCTAAGCACTGCTCTACTGGAGAGAACAATGAAGTAAGTCAGAAGACCCAAGTTTACGTTTAAGCCTCAGACCCAAGACCTAACATGTATTTTAAAGTGGGCAAGACAGCATTTTTTAGACTTGGTTTCCTCAAAGGTAAACTGTAGGTAATAGTTGTCATTTTATTTACATACACACCTACCAAAGAGGGTTGTTTTGGGAATCAAAAAAAATGATGAATGTTAACCTCTCTGTAAATTATAAAGCACTATACAAATATAAGGCACTATTGTTAATAATAAATCCAGCTTAATTATACCTGTCCTCGTTTGATCTCTCACAGACCATCAGAAGCATGTTATTAGATTACACTACATTATTAAGATAAAAGGCTCCTTCGTGTGTCACAAAGCTCTCAAGCTCCTAATCACATTGCAGCTTAATCTTTCTGTTTTCATTACAAACTAAATGCCAAGCAGGCCTCCTCTTTAAGAGACTCTATCTATAACACTGTTATTATCTTGCCTCAAACATTTGATTTATTCTTGCAATCCATTCTTTTTTGGGCTTTACTATAATTTCCAAGATAACAAACTAACTGGTTTAACCCACTGCCAAGTCTGAGAACTGACCTGCCCTGGAAAAGACTGCTTTTGCACAAGTCCTTGGCTTTTCTGGCCCAGTTAGCAACAGCCTCTCTTCTCCAAAGCAGAGCACGGCTACAAGGCTATAACTCACATTCAGCATCCTATATGCTGTGTTTTATGCTCAGGGAAGAAATCCAGCTTTCTCCCTAATACCCTCTTATCTTAAAAGAAGTCCATGAATCTGAAATGAAATTTCAGAAAATGAAATTTTCTAAACTGAAATGAAAATTTGAAACGAAATGAAAATTTCCCAAACTGCATCCACAGTATCCAAAAGTTGTTATGCCTTTTTCTTACATATCAAATGAATGCCAGGAAGGTTCTTATAACCAGGGCTTTGTTAACCAAAATTGGATGACTTTAAAAATGAAAATCTAACTAATGCGTAAACTTATTTATTCATGAGTTTCTATAAAACCTAGAAATCAATTAACATCATAAAATGCTACAGCCATTAGCATTATCAACTACAACCTTAAACTGACTTTCCAGCCGCTCAGCAAACCCTTTCTCAACCCAGAGCAACACAGGCTTCCCTCTCCTGCCAGAGTTGCTTGTGCAGCCCCTACTTCCACCGTCACCCCACATGCTACGGAGACCCTTACTGAGAATTCAGACTCCATGCAGGGGAACAGAAAAGGATTAACACATGCAACTGTGCAGCAACACTTTTAGACACAGTTTAACTTAAAAAAAAAAGTCTGCCCAGCACAAGAACAATCCCCAAGTCAGCCCAAGAGCAGAGAATTAGTACTATCAGGTGATCAGAAACAAAACCAAGGCAAACACACATCAAATTCAATATTCAAAGTAATTATTATTAAAAGAACCACCACTGCTGCATACTCAAAAACCATTATATCAAGAGGCAAAGACTACCAGGAAAGCTCCCACTATTTCCTCAAAACGCACTTGGTTTTGATAGAAGATATGACTTTAACACGTAAGAGGCACAAAAATAGTACCTTTAAAGACAGTTTTTCAGACTAAGGCTACCAGGAGATGTAAGTTCCTTCTCCATGAAGAAAATGAAAGAGAATAGTGTATGGTATCAATGAGAGCTGCTGGGTAAGCAATCGGCCGAGTGCTTATCTGTGGAACAGGAAAGGTGTGAGAGCAAGCTGCCTTTTCCTAACAGAGGACTCAGGGTGGGCTCCTACCAGTCTCTGTTGCTCCAAGAGAAGATCTGCTTCTTCCTTCTCCTTTTTGTATAAGATTTCCATTTCCTGTAGCCTAGAAGGAACACAAAAGCAAGAGAGGGAAGAATAAATTATGGAATCGCTGAGCTATTTCATGAATTCTACTACATTTTCAAAAGAAGTGACAGTCATGTGAGCCACATCACATCTGTACACTACCTTTTTTCCATCTCCTGTTTCATATCAATTCCTTGTTTTTCCAGAAGCTCCCTCTGGGCAAAGGTCCAGTCCACAGGCTCAGAGGGGGTCTCAGCAGAAGGAGTCTTCTCCCGCTCAGCCCGTGCTTGCTCCGGGTGGTTAAAACGAAACACATGGTTTTTACCCATGATGATGCGGTTTCCTAGCACAAAACAGAAACAGGGTTAAGAAATCATTTTTCAAATGTAGAGTATCTAAGGTTAATAACCTCACTTTCCCTAATGCAAAAAGACAGCTTTTGGAGTTTTACAAGAAAGTAAATCCTAATGCTGACTATCACTTCAACCTTTAAACAAAGAGTTAAAGATTAGAGTTGCTTGCACAAGACAAGTGTTCTGAAGACTTCAAACCTCTCCCAGTCTCACCTGAGCGCAGCTGAACAGGCTGGGCCACCCTCTTGCCATTTACATAGGTTTCTGAACGTTCACAGGGCTCCAGGGTCACAATAACTAAGACGAACACAAACTAATGTTAGCATCACAAACCACTGAAAGAAAATAATGGAAAGCCGATGATGATGAGGATTCAAGGTAACTGGAAGAGATTCCTGCAACCAGCCAAGTGGCTTAGCACCTATATAATAGTTCACTTTAGGGTACCAAAACCAGGGCTATGGCTCAGATAGAAACAGTTAAATGAATCTAACAAACCTCAGAAGAAGGAAAAAGAAGAGTCAGTTTCAGTGATATCTGACAGTTCAGTATATAAAAATGAAAACTATCAGAAATCTTAAGTATGAGATCTAGGTAATAAGTAGAAACTTAAGATCAAAAGTTAATATTTTGATTAAGGGAGGAATAAATTATAAAGCATAAAAATATTATTAGATCATTGTTTTGTTAATAACCTGGGCAAAAATCAAGATTGAGCTCTTCTTCCCTTTTAGATAAAAATAAATTCTACTGAATTAAGACTAGAGGTCCTCCAAATTTCCCACTACCCAGGATATTTGTTCCACTCTTGTCTACTAAATAGTTAACATTCAAGACCAAGCCTAATTGCCTATGCCCTGCTCAATTCTTGGCAGTAACAAAAGGGCTCCTTTGGTCCAGGCTTTTTTCATGTAAAGTAGCTATGTCCGTTCCTGCATTTATAAGCAGCCCAGGTTTCCCCATTTTCAAATATCAGATTGTACAAGAAAGTATCACTGAAAGAGATAGGGAATACCAAGTCTTGGGGATTTCTCATAATACAGAACGAAAAGGTTGTTGGAAAAGCAAAGCCAAGAACTCTCACCATCCCCACTGTTGTTTCTCTCGCTCCGGAAGATACAGTGCTCTTCTTTAATGTGAGCCCCACTCAGCACGATGTCCTGGCGCCGCTCAGCATCTGCTTGGCCAACCCTGAACACAAGAGAAAGTGTTTCCCAGGGAAATTCAGACACAAAAAGCACTGCAAACAATGAGCCTCTTTCTCCCAAAGAATATTCTTTGGTATGTACAAAAAAGGTATTGCCTTTTTTTAATCAGAGGCTTTGAACTGCAAATTCTATTTTCATATGTGATCAACCTCCCTTCATCAGAATAAGAAACGAAGGGGCAATGATACACCAAATAACTCACACAGCATTATAACAAGATACGAGTGAACTAATCTCCTGAAAGAATTCTCATAAGATGGCAGAAGGAAAAATTTTACTTAGGGTCTGGTAGGAAAAAACTATACATGTTAATTTGTTTGGCTGGTTAAAACACTTAAATAATTTGAGAAGAGTAGAGAGGAGAGTTTGTAACTATTTCAGATGGGAAAAACAGCAAATCATCACAAGAAATTTTTCAACAAACAACTTCTCTTTAGTTATTCAATCATCTAAGAGAAAAGAAAACATTAAGTGACCAAAAGAGGAAACAAATGTACCTTGTAATTCCATCTTTGATGTAATAAAGCAGGCATTCAGACATCAGTGGGTCCTCATTGAGGTTAACAAGATGTGGGGTCTGAAAATGGTTACAGATAATCAGTTTGGAGCGAACATCCCTGAGAGGGCTGTGAGAATAACAGGGACTTACAGGAGTGCTGATGGCTTCATGGAAAATTCCCCAAAGTACCTAAAAGAGGGACTTCTTTCCTTCCTAGCTGCAATTCCATAGTAAACAGAAAACACTCTCTTCAGGCCTTCCCAAACTGCATTAATGTATTCTACTTAAAAACATGAATTCTGGAGTAAAAAAACAAGATCCAACTCTTGATAAGGTCAAAGTGTGGAGAATACAAAAGAAAAATTAGGGCAGGCTAATTCCACTTCTGGACAGATTAATCATAATTTCTGTAAACACTTGGACAAAAATCTCGAAGGGCAGCAGAATCTGCCACCCTAAATATGCCACTTTGACATATTGATTATTTTGAGCTGTAGGCACCTGAAAAACAGCACATGCAAAAAGAGTCTTTCTCTAAATTCCCCTTATCGGCCTAAAGACAGGTAGTCCCAAAGAAACTCAGTTGTCATCAATCCCCTTGCAGGAGTTTCAACAAGGTTCTCTCCAGGAGAGAAAACTGGAGGCTGACACCACACCCAAACTGTCACAAATGGTCACTCTTCCCATCTACTCTTCTAAGGCCCCTTCACCTTTCCTTTTTAAAAGCAATGACTCTCCCCTGGGAGGTTGACCTCCCCCTCCCCTTTCCCTATTAAGATGGCATTTAAGCTGGAATTCTCAGCCATCTCAGGGAGTTACTCATTTTTCCCTGGGTATCTCCCATGTATACATGTTAACAAGCTTTTTTGTTTTTCTCTTGTTAATCTGTCTTCTATTACAGGGGTCTCAGCCAAGAACTCAGAAAGGTAGAGGAAAAATAACTTTTCCTCTCTCGCAACCTCAAGGAATATTTAATTTGTCATTTACTTTATAAATATTTTCCCACATCCCCTGTCATTTCCCTTTAAAATTTATCAGTTCTTCCATGGGCCCAGTTATTATTGTCTTTAGTTTGTTAGTCTTTATCTTAAAGAAGAAATTAAAATTACTGACATTCAATAATACATCTTATAAAAATCATCTTCATCTAACTCTAATAGTTCTAAAATCTTTTAAAAACCAACCTTCTTTGGTGAAAATACCCCACTGGAATCCAAAAATAAGTCACATGGTCTTGGGGTCAAAATCTACTCAAGATAGTGCCAGCAAATGTGGAAAAATGAAAGAAGAGTCAGATGAGAGGGTTAAGAAAAGGGACTGCAAAAGATGATTAAAAAGAAATTAGGAAAACCCCTACATCTTCCCAACTACCATCTATTGCTCTCTCTCTCTCTGTAGGTTAAGAACTTGCTAGTTTGAGAAAGTCAAAGCCCTATGTGGATGCGTTCTTTAAAACCTGTCATGACACTGGCCTGAGGAAAAGGTAACCTCAAGAACAGGTTCGTTTTGGTTTTTTTTTTTTTTCTCTTGCCTTAATAGTATTTTCCTCTAGCTTTGTTGAGATATGAATGACAAAATCTGTATATATTTAGGTTGTACCACATGATTTTTTTAAGGTGTACAATGAGCCAATTTTATATATATATATATATATATATGTATACACACACACACACACACACACACACTGTGGAATGACTACCACAATCAAGTTAACACATCAGAAACAGATTCTAAAACTAAATTTGGATCTGGTCAGTGGTATGTATATCCATCCCTTCCTCACTTGAAGAAGTCTAGAAAGTTAAAGCAAGATGGGTAAAGGAAGGAAAAGCTTTAAAACCAGAGATTTCAGTTTGGAATTTTGTGCTGTTTATAAAACAGTATGTATTCAAGTTATTTATGATTGGTGTTAAATGCCACAACTGTACAAGTTGTTATAAAAACTTTCCCCACGGTTCTTAACATTGAAAGATGTTATAAAATACCTTAAGATACATGCAAAGGCACAATCTAAATTCTATAAAGCTTCTATAACTGTTAAAATCTCTATAATCATAAATAATATATTTGAATAAATAATGTCTTACTGGAGGAAAAATTTTTAAACTGAAAATCACTGACCTTTGGCAATATAAACATATAAAATACTGTTATTATTGTTCCAGGTCTACAACATGTACCTAACATGTCTTTAAATCAATATTCTTTGTTGAAAATAACACATCAGAATTTATAAAAAAGAAAAGCCTAACCAAAAGAATCCTAGCAAAAACCACAGGAATATTTCTTACCATATAAAACAAAAGTACCAATTGAAAACTCCCTACCCATTCTATGCTAACAGAGAGACCATTATCAGACCCTTGCATGAAGATGTTTAAGTCTCCAATAGCCAATATGAAGTCATTTGAAGTGAAGGACCATTTACTATTAGTATGAAATACATGCTTTGTGCATCATCAAAATAACATGTTCTATTACTGTCATATAAATCAGCACAAAAAATAATCATTTCATAATAGTTTTCTAATACCTAACGATAACAAAGAGGCAATTTAGTTAAGAAAGAAAGAAAGAAAGAAAGAAAGAAAGAAAGGAAGGAAGAAAGAAAGAAAGAAAGAAAGAAAGAAAGAAAGAAAGAAAGAAAGAAAGAAAGGAAGAAAGAAAGAAAGAAAGAAAGGAAGAAAGGAAGAAAGGAAGAAAGAAAAAGAAAGGAAGAAAGGGAGAAAGAAAGAAAGCGTCTTGCTATTCTAGTTAGCTAAAAGGTATCTACTACTTAGCAACTGCGATTATGTAAGTAGGACAGTAACTACTGGAGTCATTTTTTTAAGAAAACTGAGAAGGGAGCAGAGGAGGCTAGAAGGACGAGGACAGAAATTGTTTACTCAGCACAGTGCTTGTCTATCACATAAACTGTAGAAGCAAACTGAAGTGGTATTTTTCCACACAAACCTGAACAGCTGAAATTGCTTCCAAAGCGTTATAATGCAGGGTTGCTGGCATCTGTGGGAAAATCTACATAGAAAGAGGAGCCCAGCTGAAGCAAGACATGCTAGGTTAGGCTGGGAACTTAAGAGAAAGCAACAATGAAGATGAGTAAACAGACTGAATCATGACCAAAAGTTACAGATTTACTGCCTGGGATTTTATTTTATAAACAGTAAACATTTCTGAAAGCATTTTAGAAACAAGCTGGCCTTGTACTGTATGAATGAAATCAGAAATACAGAAATGAAGCCAACACTAAAGATTTAAAAGAAAAGGAAGAGGCACCCCTGAAAGACACCAAGTGCCTCGGTGACTAAGGCAAACAAAAGTGCTTCTGTTTGGTTAAGCTTCACAACACTGTTTCCTACCTTTTTAGGTGAGAAAACCCCCAGGGTTCCTCCATCTTCCCGAATGGCAACTCCCATCTCAGCCAACAAGGCCTCTCTAGGAAAAACAGCAAGCACATCAGAATAACACCACCAAAATGTCAAATAACTCAGTCTAATATGAACTGGGAAATAAAGCACCCAAAACAAAAGCAACTGTCCATGATTAAAGTCATGGTACAAATGTGAAAGCCTCTGCTTATCCCATCATTAATGAGAAATTATTTTAAGAGAAACAGTACATTCAAAATAAATTATGTTCCTATTTTAGGTAAAGCTATATTCACCCAAATAAGCACTTTTTCACATTTGGAGGCAGACAATAATTCATAAAGAATATGTCTACTAATATAAAAAAGGAAGAAAGGAATATTCCCTTAAGATAATACAACCAATTCAAAGAACCATTTCTTAAAAATCCAAGAAAGCAATCAGAAAGTAACTCTGATATAGGGAATATTATCTATAAATTTTCTCAAATGTCATGTTCCCATGCCCACCATCAGACTGGTTCAGCAATCCTAGCTCAAAATCTCTACAATAAATAAGAAAATTCTAATTGTTTCATACATTCCTTTATACATCAGAATTCACCTCAACTTTATCTTCCATGAAGGGGGAAGATAAGAACTAATATTTTAAAAATGTATATTTAGTCTAATAGCAAAAGTATTATTTTGAGTTATGTTCATCTTTTGAATAGAAAACTGAGAGGCTAAGATAAAATACGGATTTTAAATGTTTGCAACTCAAACTACTTAATCTTACCAAACAGGTTCTATAAAAAGTAACTCTGAAATATGATAATCAGAACAGCTTTTTAAATTTAGGCCTTTATCAAAGGCAGTCATCTTGCAAATTAAAAACCCTATCCCTCAGTATCTTCCATTTTTATATGGATCCCCAGCAACATTTAGTACAGTAACTAAGAACTCAAGTCCCTAGAGAACATTTACATTATGTGAATTTCACTTCTGAGTGTGAATCTCGCCTTAAGTCCCAGCCAAGTTCTGCTTGTTTTGTTTTAGGAGGAAAGGTTCTTCGTTTTTACTATTTTGCCTTTTCTTACTATAAAAGTAGTCCAAATTCCCCAGAAAATTTAGAAACATTCCCAGAGTTTAACTTCCTGACCTCTCCATTCTGATGGCCTCTGTTTTACGAAGCTTCTCTTCCCAGGTTTCATTCAACTCAGCAATGATCTTCTCTGATTCCTAAGGAAGGAAATCCACAGTTCAAGTGGCAGACTCTTATAATTTAACATACCATGTCTAGGAAGGACAGCAAGAAGCAGGTGATGCCCTTTAAGGATATGAGGCAGAATCTATTATGATGAAATTTTTAATTTTTTTTCCTTTCTTAATACATAAAGAAATCAGCCCCAGATGTATTAATTCTTTTAAGTCCTAATAAAAATTGTGTGTGTGTGTGTGTGTGTGTGTGTGTGTGTGTGTGTGTGTGTGTAGAAAGGTAGTATTAACATTCCAAAATGCAAGGGAATATTTCTCCCAAAGGTATTCATTGCTGTTTTGTTTCATTATAATTTCACCATAACACCAACAACAGGGTTCAGAACATGCTCCCCCCAAATATGATGTTTCAGCATATTGAATATGTTAAGTTGAAGTGATTTAACAAATGGTACAAGCAGGAAGGACTCTCTGATCTCCTCCAGAAGCAAGTCATAAGACCCTCAGGAGATATAAACTCCCTACACCTGGAGGAAAGGAGTGTCCTTATTTCCAAAGATGCGGGAACACCAAGAAGAATCTGAATTAGGCCTTGATAAGTCTTCCCATTTAGTACAGGTGCACCTCGTCTTACTGTGCTTTATGTTCCTGCACTTTGCAGGTACGGTGTTTTTTACAGATAGAAAGTCCATGGCAATTCTGCATCGAGCAAGTCTATCGGTACCATTTTTACAACAGCATTAGCTCACTTCGTGTCTCCCTGTCACAATTTGGTAATTCTTGCAATATTTCAAACTTTTTCATTATTACTATATTTGTTATGGTGATCTGTGATCAATGACCTTTGATGTTAGTACTACAGCTCCCTGAAAGCTCAGATGATAGCATTTTTTTTAGTAATAAGATATTTTTTAATTAAGATACATACATTGTGTGCTACTGCACTTAACAGACTACAGGATAGTATAAACCTAGCTTTTATATGCACTGGGAAACCAAAACATCTGTGTGACTCACTTTGCTGTGACAGTCACTTAACAGTGGTGGTCTAGAACTGAACCTCCAATATGTTTGAGGTGTGCCTGTACTCTTGACTCATCCCCCTCTGTCTTATCACATATTTCCACAACTTTCCACAACTTTCCACTCTTCACCAAACTTAGCATAAAAATGCTCATATTTAACACTTCTTTGGGTCTTCATTTCCTTATGAAGTCTCTCATGTCACATTAAACTTGTATGCTTTTTCTCTGGTTAATCTCCCTTTTGTTACAGGGTCCCCAGCCAAGAACCTAGAAGGGTAGAAGGAATGATATTTTTCCTCCTCTACAACACAATATTCCCTGAACACAACCCAATATCCAATACAGAAAGGTTTAGTTTTTTTTTAAGTCTTTTTTTTTTTTTTTTTGGTGGGGAGAGGTAATTAAGTTTACTTGTTTATTTTTGGAGAATGTGCCAGGGATTGAACCCAGGACCTCATGCATGCTAAGCATGCGCTCTACTGCTTGAGCTACATCCTCCCCCAAGAAAGGTGTAGTATTAATCTCATCTGAAGGCATGCAGCTATTAGAGTGACAATTTCCCAATCTCTGGCTGAGTGTTTATTACATATGAGAAATGTAAGAACTAAAACATGTTTCCTGATTTCAAGGAGCTTACGGGAGAGAAAGACGTAACTGGTCATTTGTTCATTCAATAATTATATATAACTCCATTATATGCCAAGCCCTGTTCTAGGCAACTAGAAGTAAGTCAGGGAACAAAATTTTTACCTTTCATGAGACTTATATTCTAGTAAAGAGACCAAGAAAATCAATCAATTTTAATCAATAAGTCAAGTATATAGTATGTCAGACAGTGGTAAGAGCTTTGTAGATAAATAAAGGCAAGGAAAGAGAGAGTGTAGGGGGAAGGGTGGGGAGGGAGCAATCTGGAGTGGGGTTCTCTGGACAGGGCTCAGTGACAAGGTTCTATGTGAGTAGAGACAAAGGAAAAGCAGGAACTGCCACATGGGCATGTGAGGGAATCGGTAGGAAATGCCTGGCATTTTCCAGGAACAGGAGCAGGGCTAGAGCAGCATGTTCGAGGACTGTGAATGGGAACAGTAGGAGAAAACAACCGAACAGTGTGCTGAGTGCTAGGACTGAAGTATTCGCAGGTCCGCTGGAGTGGGGGATGAGTTGAAGCTGAGTGATACTTACCTTGAGAGTAAAGGATAGGCAGCAGGAACTGATGAGGCAAAAAATGGAGAGGGAAGGGGTACCAAACAAAAGGATAAGCATATGCAAAAAGCAGAAAATGCTAGCCGTGGAGATGAAATTAGAAAGTTAGATATGATGGTGATAACAATGATGAGATGTCAGTAGTATGATTCAGGGTTAAAAGTCTTAACAGTTCACAAAATACTTCACTGTATAATTCACTTAACAAGCTACTGTACGAAGCCTCTGGGATCCCCAAACATAACTATCTACATAGAAAGAAACTGTGAATATGTAATACAAGCCCTAAACCCTCTGGCGTTTGGTTTTCTGGAATGAAGCATGGGAGCATGTCAAAAAGCCAAGAGTAAAGACTCAAGGCAGCAGCTGCAAAAGCAAAGGAGTACAGAAGTCAGAAGAAACACAAGAGCATGTAGATGATGATGATGATGATGATGATGATGATGAAGGAAAAAAGGAAGGACAACATCCAGCTAAGCTAGGCAAAGAGCAAAACTGATAAAAGCTAGAAAAGGCCTGGCTATCAGTAAGGTGGATATAAAGGGAGCTATGTAGGAGGTACCCAGAAAAGAAATGAGTCTCTTACAAAGTAGAACAAGTCTGCAGGAAAGATCAGGAGGGTTGAGGCAAAATCATCTAAACTGGTTCTCATTAACCACCCCCGACCCCCCATTCCGGATCACAACCAGAGGCTGAAAGACAAACAGCTACCTGAAGGGTATCTCTGCACAGTCCTCTAACAGGGATGAAAAAAAGGTAGTGTATATGTCACTCCAAAGCTAAGTGAGGAAACAAGCCAGCCACACTGGAGTGCCAGCAACCAAGAAAAACCCATACAATTCTGGCAAGGAGTGAGACAGCCAGGAATGGAAGTGTACCAGGTACCAAGTTGCCAAGAGCATATATATAATGCACCACAAAAGTTGCTCAACAACAACTTGAACTAAATGTTTCTAAATGCTTCTGCAAATGACTGTAAAAGGGCAAGTATAAGACAAACTGACACAATAACCTATAAGATGGTAAGTCTTATTAAAGACAGCTGGGTGGAAATCTTTACACTCTCAAAGTGACAACTTTTCCAGGGTTCAATCCCCAGCACCTCCATTGAAAAACTAACTAAATAAATAAACATAATTACCTTCCCCTGGAAAAAAAAATCAAAGCCACAACTTCAAAAACAAAGGAACGGTGTAACAGGACGCCTAACCAACAGCACCTAGACTAGTGCCTTTTATATATGCTACAGTCCACAAGCTACTTATGCTGGTTAGGAAATACAAACTGACCCATGAGATACTTAAAATATTTTTTTTTCCTCGTTGGTTATCTTCAGAAAAAGAGTATGTCAGAGCAGAGGTTTAGCTGGCTGTGTTAAAGCTATTCTATTTTGGGACAACTGTAAACTCACCCCAAGGAAGCAAAGTTACTGTCTAGGAATCCTCTTACCATCTTCCTGCCAACTCTAATGTGAACTCTGATTTTACTTACCACCTGGAGGGTAAATCAGAGTATGATCGCCTTGTAGATAAGAGATTTAATGAGTAACTTGAGTAAGGTATTACTTTCATTTTTCATTACAGCTTCAAGTTGTAATTTTTATGTTGTCTAGAAAGCTATTTTTTTTAAAACTTTGAAGAAAGGTGAGAGAAAGTGATATTGAGTGCCATACCAGCAAAACTTTAGTGCTGAAAAAAGCCGTTTACTCTGGAAGCATTCTAGAAATAAAGAGACTGAGGACCAGAGAAACTAAGTAATTATCCTGAGGTCACACTTTTCCCTGAGTTGAGTCTAATAAAGGCACAATCAATAGGTTTTAAAGAAAATATTCTACGAAACAGCTCACTATAAATTAAGAAAGAATGAGGACTATTCTTCCTTCAGGCCTGAGTAACAAACTGAGTATAAAAAAAATAGAGATGCCAACAGGAAGACAGCTTTCAGTCTGAGTCGTCAACTTACTCTGCAGGCAGGCCTGGCATGCTGGTGTTCAGTGCTGCTCATGACTCATTCTAGAAGCCTAATTTAAGATTAAACTGAAATTGGGATTCACACTTCAAAAATGAGGAATCAAGGAGACACTTTACGGGTTCTTTCTTCCTGCAGGTACTGTACATTATAAAATTCTGAAAAAAACCGAGTGACATCAGGAACTTTTTTTAAAGCTCCAAGGAATGTTGGGCTCAGGCGTCATTCACCTTCGATCTCACACCATGTTGTGCCTAGCCAGTTGTACAGCACTTGGTTCATAATTATGTTCATATGGCTAAGCACAATTTAATTTCTTCATCATGATTCAGTTAAGGTGGCAGAGAAGTCCATAGAACAAGTCAGAAATATTTCCCTGAAAAAAAATTACAGTTTAAGTTATGATATTTAAAAAGTTATATGCTTACTACAACATGGAACATTCCTTGAAGCCATCAGATAGGTTTTACTGTACTGAACACAGCATGCTTCAGAAGTGCGTTCCAAGCACAGGGCCCTCAGGCTGCCTAGCACAGCATTTACCCTTGCGTGCTTCTGTAATGGATATCTGTGGCTATTTATAGTCTAAGCCTAAGCAATGGCACTCACAGTACTGACTTTGATGCCAGACTAAAAAACACCAGAGCCATCACGTAGCTGCTGTAGCTACATATTTAAAACCTTTTTAAGTAGGAATCCAAATCAAGGATACAACATCTCAACTTAGTTTGAGTTGCAACTACAAACTGAAAGCAACTGCCCTTCACTCTCTTTTGCCAGAGGTTTGTGGACGGCTCAGGATATTTACGATGGGGTAACGTGGGTCTCTTCCATATGGAAACAGGCTATTCAATGAATGAAGCAATAGTAATGCCTTGTGTAAGAGTATTCTACCACCTCATCATTTTCTTAAGTCAAAAATAAAGAGAAGTAAAGGGACATAAAATGTTATGAAAATGAATTAACCTCCTCTATTACTATTTTCCATGACAGTATTTTTCTCGTACAATGTCATGTCTTAGGAATGCCACTCCTTAATACTCAACAATCAACAGTCCAAAAATGAGAAATTCTCAAGCATTACTACAGTACGACCACTGCCTTGTCCTGTGAACACAAGATGTTACCTGCCTGCAGCATTAAAATGGAGGTCTGCCAGAACCGAATTCCTACCACTCACAAAACAGGAGCAGAATTAAGGTGCTTATGCTTCAGTAAACCACCATGCTGCATTACAAACCCAAGATTAAATGAAAAACCGTAAAGAAGCAATTTTCTAAAGCTAGGTAAAATGGAAGATGTCATTTATGTTGGCTTAAAGGGGAATTAAAACAGAAACTTATTTCCTGATTAAAGTACTACAGTTCCACTGAGCAGCCAGGCCAGGGAAGGCTTTCTGGAGTGACGGCAGTGTTACTCCCGAGAGACTGTCTGGAAGATACTGGGCGACCTAATGCTTAAAGAGTCTGCTCAACATCTTGACTCAATATTCAACATTATTTTCATCTGGTTCTCCTTGGCAGTTGGGAAGAATTTTTTTCCCTACATCAAGATGCGTGTTAAAGGAAAGTGTAATCTCATTTGGACACGAAGGTAAGATTCAAAGAGTAAGATTCAAAAATCCCCAAAGAAAAATAACACTTATATTAAATAGGAAATGGAAGATTTCACTTGTCCTTTCCACAGAACCCCCGCATGTCCCCACTGGCCTGAACAGAACCACTCTGTCACTGTTGCCTATCATGACAAAATACAGAAATAAAAGCCTTTTTGCATAGGGCTTCGCTAACATCTTCAATAAAATTTAAAAGTCAATTTTACAACAGTAAGAAATTATCCTTCACTCTGCAACATTTAATGAAAACATTTCCCCCTCCCTCTCTCTTCGCCAGGTATTTTTGAACTTCACTTACTTTCCACTAACATGTTCTGAAGGAAGAAAGACAATCATTACTTTTGCTTCCAAAGCGTATTATGGTAGAAGTGAGTAAAATGCCGAGGGAAAAGGTAGGCTGGCTAAGAAGCAAAAGCTTGAAATAACCTAAATGTCCATCGACAGATTACTGGATAAAGAAGTTGTGGTACATTTATACAATGGAATACTACTCGGCCATAAAAAATGACAAAATAATGCCATTTGTAGCAACATGGATGGCCCTGGAGAATGTATTTCTAAGTGAAGTAAGCCAGAAAGAGAAAGAAAAATGCCAAATGATATCACTCATATGTGGAATCTAAAAAAAAAAAAAGACAAATGAACTTACATATAAAACAAACAAACTCACAGATATAGAATACAGACTTGCGGTTGCCAGGGGTGAGGGGGGTGGGAAGGGATAAACTCGGAATTTGAGATTTGCAGATACTGACTGGTACACATAAAATAGATAAACAAGCTTATATTTACACAAAATGTTATGATAAATCACAGAGAAAAAAATGTGACAATGAGTGTGTATATGCCCATGAATGACTGAAAAATTGTGCTGAACACTGGAATTTGACACAACACTGTAAAATGATTATGAATCAATAAAAAATGTAAAAAAAAAAACAAGCTTATATTGTGTAACACAGGGAAACATATTCAGTATCTTGTAGTAGCTTATGGTGAAAAAGAATATGAAAGTGAATATACATATATTCATGTATGACAGAAGAATTGTGCTGTACACCAGAAATTGACACAACACTGTAAACTGACTATACCTCAATAAAAAATATATTAAAAAAAAGAAGAAAAAGGAAAGAAGCAAAAGCTCATTCTTCATACAAAATCTTTTTCAGCCTCACCTGCAAACCCAAATGAGAACGTCTACCACCTCCAATTATCAAGCTTAAGTCCCTTTTAGTGATGCATAAACCTTTTCAAATTTAATTTGTCAAAGTGTGTCACTGTTCTCAACAGTCCTGTGGTGGAAGATGCTAAGTACAACATGAAGGCGGCTGCACACTGTGGCAGGGCTGCAACTTCCCAGCTCCTTAAGTTTTTCTGTCCTCCTTGTTTTTCCTACCCTGGTACTCTTTTCTTTCTTTCTTTCTTTTCTTTTTTGGGGGGAGATAATAAAGTTTATTTATTATTTATTTGTTGATGGCAGTGCTGGGGATTAAGCCAAGGACCTCATGCATGCTAGGCGTGCATCCTGCCACTAAGCTATACCCTCCCCCTCTACCCTGGTACTTCTGAATACAAAGGCCACAAGGTACAGATGAAACTAGCATTTTGGAGGTGACAAGCAGGGAAAGAAAAGGCATTTGTGATGTTGTCAGTGATTTGATGGATGGCACCACAGGTGACAACTGTCTGCTCTCATTGCATTCACCCACAGGAAGAGAGAACCTACGAGTCAGAAGGCCTTGCTTCTCCTAACTTTCACATTCATGGAGAGAGACAAGAAAGTACATGACAGAGCCAGCAATAAGCTGGGAAAGCCACGCTGGGTGCCATGGCAGGTTACCTGCACATCTCTCCTTCACATCTCTGCCTGGCCATGTCAGACTCCAGCATTATGGTGAAAAGAAATTAATCATCCTACAAAGCAGCAAATTTCATTTTCAGGACACCTTTGAGTTAGAAAGTTCTTCCATATGGTGAACCAAAATCTCGGTGATTTTTAGTCCTAATTCTGCCATGTGGAGCTATGTATAGTATTTCTCATTGAGTCTAAATTACTTCTTACCTTTAGGCGTTCAATGGCTTCCTCTCCTCCGGGTGTAGACATGATTCTCTCCTGAATACTGGTCACAGATGTTAAGCCCACTTGACTATTGAGTGAGCAGGAAGATGGAGATGAAGTAAGGGACCCCATGGATGCTGTGGAAAAATTGCCAGGACGTTGATTCTCAGAGGCTAGCAAGTACCTATGCTTATTGTTCTGAAAATCTTTCAGATCTGGGAGATAGAAAGAAGGGAAGGCAGAAAAAGTGGAAAAAAGGGAAAGGAGCAGAAGAAAAAAGACAGGAAGGAACACCAGTATAAGAAAGAATAGCATTAAAGCGCCAAGACAAAGACAAGTTATGATAAAAGACAAGTTATAATTGTTCTAGATGGCAGTTCTAAAACATGTCTGTCTTTAATAAAGGTATGACAGAGGTTAAGAACCACTTCTGAATTTCCAAACTAAAAAGTTCCAGAGTGGGTTAACACTGTGCCTGGTAGGGAGTCATCAGAGCCTCAAAGGATATTGCCTAGGAACTGTCCCTCAACGACCATGCTACATTCCTTCTATTCCTTCTGTGGCTCCAAATCTACAATGTCTTAGGTTTACACTACTCTTAAATCCCAATAGTTTGCAACAGTAAGGGAAAAAAGATGATAATTTATTTATCAATATCAATACATATCAGCCTGGCCCAATATTTTAAGGCATTCAGCAGAACTTTCCCAAGAAAATGTTACATTAAAACAAATATGTGAGCTCTTAGTAGTGTTTTCTGTATGCTTAAGAGGATTTTTTAAATATGTCTTCTAAAAAAAGGAGAGGCAATGTAGAAACTACAGGAATTTTGTCTAAGTCCTAGTTGAGAACTCAGGGCTGATTACCTCAATAGGGAAGAACAACTAGCAAATTACTGAATTTGGTGTAGCTCACATACGTCTATTAGAGCAAACAAAAATTAAGGCTGATTATTTGCTAATTTAAGTAAGGCTCTTACTTTAATAGCATGACCATGAGTCACTGGTAAGCTGAGTTTCTACATGGAATGCAAGTTTTAGAAACATACCTTCATTTACTAAGGTCATCAATAGAGTTTTAAGCTTTGCTTCTAAACTTAGTTTTGGTAAAAAGAGCCACAAACAACAAATTCACTAATTTTCTTTCTCTGATTAGTCATCCTTCTCAAACAGGCACCAGAGGAAATCCACAGGTATTCCTATTTTTAAATTAGCTCATTTTTAAATGTAAGGAAATCTACATTGCTTAAAATTCATATTTAAACTAAGTAAGTTTTCCTTAAAGGATGTAATGTGAGTCAACACAGACAGTCAGAAAAACATTATTAGCATTCTCTGGGTCTACCCATCTGAACTTAATCAAAGCCAGTTCTTGAAGCCAGTTAAAACCAGTGGTTGCTTCAAGACAGTTTGAAAACCACCATCTGCAAATATAGAACAACAGGAAAACAAGCAAGTTTTAAAAGGGGATAGGAACTGGAACAAAAAATTAGCCATCTGGTGATGGCAGCCAGGTGGGAAAGAATGAGATGGATGGAGTTTAGGAGGTCCAACTGACACATGCAAGCCCTGAAAGGAATTAAGAGCAGTGATCAAAACAGAAACTTAGAAATAATCAGGGCCGCTTTCCTGCATGGATTAAGAATTAAACTTAGTCATGCATAGCTTTTTGGGAGATGCCACAACTGCTTAGAAAAGAGTGCGGCAACAAGCTGGCAGCAGCACCACCTGGAGCACAAAAGCAAGAACAAGAGGGTATCTTTCCCACACCAGTATCAGTCAACTTTGGAAATCTCAGACAGAGCTGTTCCAGTCCAAAGTCACTCTGCATTCAGACATTATAGTGTCTTCAAGGCCTAACCTCATCACAGCAGCCAGGGCTACATTTGGTTTCTCATATGTATTTCTCCTCACTGTCTGCCAAGCCTTATTACATGCCCTACTATAGAAATAAACAAACAAACAAAAAAAAGAGTAAAAATCTAAAACTTAACTCACAAAATCAAGATTCTTCTTTCATTCTAAGATAATAATTCTTTGATGAATTATCTTAAAAGGGTAAGAAGTTATTTTCTCACCAACATAATGATACATATGGAGAGACTAATGAGGTGTGATCCTTTATAAAATGGCCTCATTTCAAGTACACATTTTAGATACCCAAGTTTTAAAAATTTAATCTGTAATTCATGAAAAAGAAAAAAGAAGTTTACCTAACCATCAAGTAAGCCGAGGCCCAAGATATGGAAGAAATCGCCTCAGTACAAGCACAGGTGAGTCCAACATTCACAGAGCTACTCAATCATAAAGAGTTTGGCCAACCAGAAGTGACTGCTTTTAATTACACATACACTAAGGCTCAGAATTACATAGCTAATTAAAAAGAATTTTTCTATTAAATAATCAGACCCTGAAGGATCAAGAGGCCAAAAAAGGTGTAATAACAATTAAAATCTAAGGCTCTGAATTACACTACCCAGTCTGACCACACAGAAACCATGGGATCTCACTTGGTAAACTAACCACTCCAGGCAGCAGTGTCCTCACTGGTAAAATGGGCAAAATGGAACTTTTTCAGAGTCATCGATAGGATTAAATTGATAATATCGTCCTGACGCCCAGAACAGGTCCTAGCACATTACAGACACTCAGTGTGAGCTACTGTCATCACTTATCATCACCATCCCTGACTCTGGATTTAATTCAGTCACATATGTGGGAAAACTGAACAGCAGAAGCAGCAAGAGGTTTTTAAGTCTCTCAACTTTATCCAGGCCACAAACTGAAATTCAGCAAAGACTGCTTTGCTAATGGAAAGGGCAAAAACAGGATCATTTCTGAATCTACAGTGTGCTCTGTCTGGGATTTCCCTGTTAGCATTGCTGGCATGCAAAGCTCTTTAAGGCTGATCCAGCAGAGGCAGATTAGCAAGTCAGAGTACTGGAAATAACCAATACATGAAATACACACATTTGCCTCCACTTCCAGAGTAATCATCGATCAATGGATCAACTGAAGGTAAGCAAGAGGGAAAATACAAGAAGGGTCAAAGTTCAGGTTCAGCAGTGACACAAAGAGGGAACAGAGCAGTATTTAGTATTTGGGAAGATGAAAAAATTAACATTTAGAATAACACATTATCATTTTACAAACTGTACCCATTCATTTTAACTCCGGTGCTAATCAGTAAGAACTAAACTAGAAGAGGTCTTGAAACTCTTATTAGGATTCCAAACAAAGTAATATTAATCTTACACTCAAAAAATAAAAATATGCTTTATTAAATAAACCCATATACTGTTCTACCTGAATAATGTAGTTAGCTCACTTAGGAGAACCTCTGACTAGATATTATGTAGGCAGATCCCTTAAGTTAAAAAAGAGTCATCTTATGAAAACATTGTAAGACTCTCTGGAAGTCTAATTCTTGAACTTGATAAGAACTGGTTATTTTCTCTTTCATAAGTTTATAAGGAATGGGTTGGGGGGGCATTCAACCATTTTGTAGGAGGGCAATTATTCAAAGGTAAATCTTATCTGAAAGGAGACTGTAATGGTGGGTTTCTTACATATATATCACTACTATACTAATCCAGAGAAATCTATAACACAAAAATTAAAATTTCATGTAACGATTATATGAAGTGATTAATTTCTCAGCAAAAATAAACCTAACATTCCAAATAAACTTCACTGCTGATCTAAAACTGAAGCCTAATAAAAACACAAGTAGTGATGTATTATGTTTTAAAAACTAATTTCATGAATTCAAATGGATTATGTAGTACACAGCACATACAGGAATTCTGAGATCATTTTCATTGGGCTATTTAAGAAGTTAGGAAAAAACAAAACCCAAAAAACTCTTTCTCTACCACCTAGTTTCATCAAGTTCCTTAAATCTAAGTTTAAGTGTAAGAACCCTGGAGAGGAAAGTGGATTTTGTGTTGACCCTCAGTTCACTTACTATCAATAATGTCTCCCAGCCCCTGAGCACGAAGAAGGTCCTTCAGTCGTGTCACCTCCTCCTTTAATTCACGAACCAGTTTGGCATTGGGGTCCTCATTGATAACAGCATTGCATTTAATCTGTTTTGCACGATCTGCATATCTAGATCCAAAAAGAAAACACATTTTTACCATTCCTCAAATGCTCTACTTCTCATAAGTAACATACCATTATTTCTAAATCAAACAGTTTGAGTATTTACATATTTTATGAGCCTTAGTAATAACACATTTGCAGAAAGCTTTACAGTACCTTATAAAGATGAGGAAAAAGGTGCCAATGAATTTAAGTGATTTACTCAAGATCATAAAGGAAATAAATAGCAGAGAGGACTCTATAACTAATCTATTAGACTATACAGTGTTTATTTCATTATATCAAAAATATTTTTAATGGGAGAAGAGTTGAAAGTTCCAGATTAAAGTAACAGAATCCATTCGTACACAGAATTATCCTATTAGTAAACATACTGTCAGTAATTTTTTAAAATATTACATATACTCATAACTGCATTGCTTTTTATGATGTGAGCATTCTATAATGACAAACACGAGGACAGTTCTTTTTATAGAAATGAATACTGTAAGAAATTTTTATTATCTAGAAGTTATCCAAAAAATTTAAGATCTTTCCTATGAAAAAGTTCCTGCCTTCCTCAATGAAACTGAAAACTGTAAACAGGTAAATTTTATTATAATAAAAATCATTTTTCCCCATGTTTTCTCTGTTATGAGAGGGATGGCTCATTATTTACTTAAGCAACTACCCACACAGGATGAAAAAAAAAAAAAACCATGGCATAACAAGATGACTTATGGTGGCACTGTGTTCTGTTCAGCTGCTGAGATCAAACTGGAGTACCTCAAAGTGCTCAAGGTTTCATCATAGTTGATATCTGCAGGGCTCAGAGCAGCAACCATTGCAGTCCGAGAATTGCCACCTAAAAAGATGAATTATGATTACCTCAAATTATACTCATTTTACAAAGAATTTTACTGAATGTGTCAAATCAGACAGCACAATCTCAGCTGTAAGATTTAATCTACAGATTTTTTTGAATGTCCCCATGCCAGGCACTGTAATCCACAAATCTTGGTGTCTGGATGTACCGTGTCCAGTTTCCCTCTTCGCACTAAATCAAGATCTCAGACACTCCACCAAAGCCACTCCTAGTGATGTGAAAGTCACTGGTGACATGGACAGTCCAACAGGCCATTCTCTGCCACTTCCTTCTATCAAAAATATCTGATGCAGCTTATCACTCCCTCTTTCCTGAAGAAAAGGAGGGAAAAGTGCTAAAGGAACAATGAATGGAGGGCAGTGACCTGAAGATCCAAAAACAGCAAAGAGGAGTAAGGGTTAGTCATGTCTAATTATGTGCACATCAGAGCAGCATGGGATTTTCAAAAAGGAAGAAGGAACAGAAGTTTGAAGCAGGTGTGTGGTCAGATAAACAACTACTTCAGAGTTCATGTCCTGAAGTCAATGAGATATAGGAGTAAAATCCTGATTTAAAGGTGAACAAATCCAGGGAAGTAGCCAAGATGGCAGAGTAGGAAGACCCTGAGCTCACCTCCTCCCCAAGGCACACCAGCTATTTACAGGGCAATTACTGATAAACAAAAAAACGGAAAGACTAGCAAAAAGATCTTCTACAACTAAAGTATCAAAAAGGAATCACAATGAGATAGGCAGAAGGGTGGAGATGTGTATAGTCAAGACTCATAGCCCTGGATGGGCAACCCACAAACAGGAGGATAATCACAACTGCAAAAGTTCTCCCCAAAGAGTGAGGAGTCTGAGCCCGACATGAGACTCCTACACCAGAAGACGAGCCCCCAGAATGTTTGGCTTTGAAGCCCAGCAGGGCTTACATCCGGGAGAGCCAGAGGGCTGTGGGAAACAGACTCCACCCTTACAAGGTGCACACAAAATCTCACACACTCTGGGAGCCAGGGCAGAAGCACTGATCTGAAAGGAGCCTGGGTAAAACCCACATGCTGATCTTGGAAGACAAGAGGTAGGAGCACACCCCGGGGCACATAGATACTGGCAGCAGCCACTTTTGGGAGCTCATTCTATCACAATGACTCTGGTGCTGGCAAGCTCCATTTTGGAATCCTCCCTCCAGCTTACTAGCACTGGGACTGGCCCTGGCCACCAGCAGGTCTGCTGCTTTAAGACCTCCAGAACCCACAGCCACTCTGGGACGCAGCCATGTCTACCAGAAGGCCCAGGACCCGGCCTCACACACAAGTGTGCTGGCACTAGTCCCAAGGACCCCTAGGGCCCTGCAGCCAGAGACCCTTGGACCTGGCTTCACTAACTAGCGAATAGGTACTAGCCCTGGGACGCCCTGGGCTCTGGTCCCATCTACCAGCAGGCCGATACCAGCTCTGAGACACCCTGAACCCCTCAGCCAACTACTCCAGAATCCAGCCCCACTCACCAGTGTAACAACACCAGCTTTGGGACACTCCAGACTCTGCAGCCAGCCCTGTCAGGAACTGGCCCTGCCCACCAGCAGACCGATAATAGATCTAGGACCCCCAGCCACACAGTCACCAACTCCAGAACTCAGCCCCACTCACCAATGGTCAGCAGCCTCCATACAAGGCAGGACCTAGAAGCCAGCCAGACTGAGGGTGAGCCACACCTACCAGACTGCTCACAGTAGTCAGCCCGCCACAACAGAAAGACCCACACAGCCCAAATAGCATACAGCCCTGGTAACCAGAGAGAAGTACACTGCTGGGATGCACAGGACATCTCCTACAAAAGGACACTTCACCAAAGTCAAGACACATAACCAACCTACCAGATATGTAGAAAGAAAAACAGCAGATTAGGCAAAATGAGGCAACAGAGAAATATGTTCAAAATGAAGAACTAGAAGTAGAAATAGGCAATCTACCCAACAGAGTTCAAAGTAATGATTATAAAGATGTTCAGAGAACTCAGGAAAAGATGAATGAACAGAGTGAGAAGTTAGAAATTTTTAACAAGAGTTACAAGATATAAAGAACCAGAAAGACATGAAGACTGCAACAGCTGAAATGAAAAATACACTAGAAGGAATCAACAGCAGATTATATGAAACAGAAGAATGAATCAGTGAGCTAGAAGATGGAGCAGTGAAAACTACTTAAGAAGAACAGAAAAAGAAAAAGAAATGAGGACAGTTCAAGAGACCTCTTGTACAACATCAAGTGTACTAATGTGACCATTGTAGGTGTCCACAAGGAATAGGGGGAGAGAACATACTTGAATGTATCACAGCTAAAAACTTCCTTAACCTGTAATATGAAACAGACATCCAGGTCCAAGAAGCAGAGAGAGTCCCAAACAGGGACCAACCCAAAGAGGACCACACCAAGACACATCGTAATTAAATGGTAAAAATTAAAAGATAAAGAGAGAATATTAAAAGCAGTAAGGGAAAAGCAGTAGGTTACCACAAGGGAATTCCCATGAGGCTATCAGTGGACTTTTCAGCAGAAACTCTCCAGAAGGGAGTGGCACAATATATTTAAAAAGATGAAATATACAACCAAGAACACTCTACCTGGCGAGACTTTCATTCAGATGTGATGGAGAAATCAAAAGCTTTACAGATAAGCAAAAGTTAAAAGAGTTCAGGTACCACCGAAGCAGCTTTACAAGAAATGTTAAAAAGGACCTATCTAAGTAAAAAAGAAAAGGCCACAACTAAAAACATGAGAACTACAAAAGGAAAAATCCCATTGGTAAAGGCATACATACAGTAAAGATAGTAAATTAGTCATGTATAAAGCGATCAGGAAGGCTAACAGTCAAAAGGAGTAAAATCATCTATATCTTCAATAAGTAGTTAAGGGATACACAAAACAAAAGTTGCAAAATATGATGTCAAAGACATTAAATGTGAGCAGAGGGGAGCAAAAAGGCCAGGTTGTTAAAATGCATTTGAACTTAAGAGATCAGTAACTTAAAATAATTCATGTATACAGCCTGAAATGTACAGTGTGGGAAATATAGTGAATAACTACATAATATCTTTGTATGGTAACATGTCATAACTAGGCTTATTGTGGTGATCAGTTTGAAATGTATAGAAATATCAAATCACTATGTTGCATAACAAACACTAACAGTGTTGTAGGTCAACTATATTTCAGCAACAAACCAAACAAACTCATAGAAAAAGAGATCAGATTCATGGTTACCAGAGAGAGGCAGGGATAGGGCAGAGAGGGGATTAGATAAGGTGGCACAAACTTCCAATTATAAGATAAGTACTAGGGATGTAATGTACAACATGATACATATAATCAACACTGCAGTATGCTATATATGAAAATTAAGAAAATAAATCCTGAGTTCTCATCACAAGAAAAAATTTTTTTCTATTTCTTAATTTTTTATCTATATAAGACGATAAATGTTCACTAAACTTACTGTGATAATCATTTCATGGTGTATGTAGGTCAAATCATTATGTTGTACACCTTAAACTTATGCAATGCTGTATGTCAACATCTCAATAAAATCAGTAGGAAAAATAAATAAATAAAATAAAATAAAGGTGAGCAAATCCAACCAGCTTAAATTAAGAGTAAGAATTAAAAAAAGGTAAAGAGCATTCAAGTTAGTAATATGGGTATTTAGAGATTATTTTTCTCCAAAACAGACATACAGGACAGTTAACCACAAAAGATAATCAGTAAACAGCTTTAAAAAGATGATTACACACCAGTGATCAACATACCTAGATTTTCTCGAAGAAGCCATGTCAGTACAGAATCTCTGTAAGGAATAAAATCAGTTTTCTTCTTCTTCTTACTCTATTAAACAGAAAGAAATGGCTTTAGCTTCTCTCAACATTGTTAGAAAGGCAAACCAGTCTAAAATTCCCAAGTAAATTAAATTACAGTAGGACCCTATCACTGTTGAAGTTAAACCCTCACAGCTTCAGTTCTACCCAAAGCTCATCTAATAATTTTTTTCTTTTTATATTTTGTTTAAAAAAATTTTTATCACAAACACAGCAGTTTACAGAGTAGTATAATGAGCTACCACATGTCCATCATGCAGCTCCAACCATTATCAATATTTTGCCAATCATGTTTCTTTAATTTTCTCTCATTTTTCTACACTTTTTTTTCCAGAACCATTTTGGAGGAAACTGCAGACCCCGTGCCCTTTGATCCCTAGATACTTCAGGCAAATAAGGATATTCTCTTAAGTAGCCACAGTTCGATGATCAAATTCAGAGAATTAAACACCAATACTATTAATCTAATATCCTGTCTTTTACGGTTTGTGTAGTGCTCTAAAGCAAATCCAGCATTTCACCTAAAAATAGTTCAGATACATATCTCTAATACAGAAAGAGTTCATACAAAAAACAAATAAATATAAGACTATAATCACACTTAACAAAATTAACAATAATTCCTTGATGTCATCTAATACCCAATCCTCAACTAATAATCTTTACTTTTGCAGAAGGGTAAACATGAATCCTGTACATTCCAGGTTGGATGCATAGGGGAAAGTCATTTAGTTAATGAATTTACTTGGCCAACCACCAAATCATCAAGTGGGTTACTGCAGATCTAGTAACTCTTGTATAGTAATACACATTTGATTCCTTTGAAAAGGAATTATATACAAAATAAATCCAACCATTAGAATTAGGACTCAAAGTGAAAAGGTCTAAGAAAGTGATATAATTTGATAATCTGGAAGTTTGTAGACTGCAAGATAAAGTTTTCATATTTATCAAGAGTTTACTTGTACTGCTCTCTCCATGGCCCATCTCATTATTACAGGATAAAGCAAAAAGCATCAACACAAAGCCAATGCTGAAACAGAGAAAACTGTATCCTCTGAAAGTAAAAGCCAGTGCAAATGCTTTGCATATAATAGCTACTCCAGTATTTGCTGGCTGACTACTATGCCTTAATCATTTAAGAAGCTACTAAGGGGGAAGCCAGGGTTCACTGATAAACATCTTCCCAGTAATAGGCAGCTTTATAATTCATTTCTGGTATAATCTGAGGTTAAATTAAATTAATAATGATCTACTTCTTGCTAACGCATGAGTTTTCAGGAAAAGAGTACTAAGTAGCTGATCTCTGGTTTGTTGAGGAGGAAAGGAGGTAGGCAAGTTGGCATTTGAATTCCATCTCATCAAAAATGTCCCCTACATCTCATCCCACTCCATTCCCAGACACAAGCTGCATCAATTAGAAAGTCATTTCCCATAGCAGATTCTATTTCTAAATTACACAGACATTTAGGGAGAATTAACCCTCTTGGTCATTCACAGCTAAGTGGAACTTTCATTCCACTATAAAATTCTTGAGGTCTGAAACCTCAGTTTGTCTTTTTCCAGTTCCCCACTGCGCCTAGACACTCCACTTTGCCTATGGTTAGTACTGAAAATCCTAGAAGATTTAAAGTACGCCAGTTACAATAACTGCCAACAGTACTGTTAAAATAAGCAGTGTCAGTTTCCAAAATGTTCTATTTTCACATCTATTGATTGGGACTAAATTAAGAAGGAGTAGCTAAATGAAGAAGCATAAACAGAACTTTAATTTTTTCCTTTTGAAAAGCCCCAGAATTTTAGCCATTTCTTCTCTATTTGCTCTCATACAAATTAATCTCATCTGTTCTCACATCCATAACTTCCTTAAATAAGTATTTCAGTAGTTAAATAAAAAGCTTTACTTAGATCATTAACCTCTCTAAAAAGAAATACTATTAAGTATGGATGATAATAATCCCATTTCTCCCCCCAGTGGAAATAACAATACATCGTACTTCACCAGAACTTTTTTTTATTACATAAAAACTAAAATTTATTTTTGATCTGTTATAGTTTATGGCACAAAGTACTAAACTGGATTTTACAAAACTGATTATAAAAAATCATTTGCAAAATTTTGTGGCACAGAGTAATGTGGGAAAATACACAGATACTTTGTAAACTTTTCCTTTGGTTAATATGGGTCTCAACAGATGAGCAAATGGACAGGACAAGTTAGAATAATTACTAAATTTTAAGTCTTCATAGCTCTGGAACCCAGATTAGATATTTGAAGAATATCCACAAATGTATAATATCAAATAGCAGATAGATGTCTTAATCTAAGGTAGCTTCTTCCAAAGAACAGAACAAAAACAAACAAAAAACAGAAAAAGAGCATTATATTTTATTAATATTTTTGTCGAACCAGAGAATAAACAAATCTATATATTTAAAAATATCTCAGTGCAGATACTGCCTCTATCCCCAATGTTACTCTTGTGATTCACAACCATTAATTGCCTTATTTACGCAAAAGATTAGTAACAAATTTTAGAATACCCGTGTAGAAATATAAGGAAAAAAATCTACTGTATCTGGATTAACAAGGATGCAAATAATGTTTCTGAGATGCAGCTAGAAAGTTAACTTGATTCTAGAGCCTTCACTATGTATAACCAAAGAGTAGAAAAAATTTCAATGATTTAAATAATCCATAATTTTCATGGTAGGAAACAAGATAATACAAAGAGATTTAAGAAAAATACACCAATAATTTCAAAAAGTCAGCTATGTTTTAGAATGGTTCCCAAGAGAAACTTTTTTGATTGCTCTCTAAGAGGTTTACAGGAGACTTCTTCAAGTGACAATCCTATAGATCACTAGGAGAAGCATCATAAGATAAAACAATGTAGAGCTTCCTCAAATTCTTCTCCTGTTTCCTTATTCTGAATTCATTCTCCAAAGCACATCATATTCCCTAAATTAATTTTGGTGTGAAGTCTCATGTTTCATGGTCACCCTGAACAGCAATTCTAAATTCCAGAGCTAGGAAACAAATAATAAAAAGTTTTTTGAAGGTTCCATTCCTATATATGCCTCCATTCATCCTGCTGAGGATTTAAGATCATCACAACTGATTTCATATCTAGTTCATTTCCACCAAACCCCACCATACCTTGCTGGTGCAGTTATCCTACAGATGAAAGCATTTAAAAGAGAATGAGAACACAGGATAAGCCTCCAAACAGAAAATATTTTGTTTAAATTTTAAGCCATAAATTGAATATGACTTCTCAGAGAAAGCAAAAAAGCATTTAATTCTTTTTAGGGATTCAAATGAGGTAAAATAAACCAAATTAGGGCACACATTAATAACTAGTATTTCCTTAGCTTCTAACCTAAGTAATGAAGTCCCTTATACAAAAATTGTTTCAGCTTTAGTGTTCCACTGCTAAGGAATAAGAAAAAATAAAACTATTTCAAAAAATATATTATTGGCCTACAAATCAACAGCATTCACCAAGTCAGATTGCTCAAAATGCTCCAAAAAGTACAGTATCCTATTTAGAAAAGATCACATAGAAAAGAATATGCAATAAATATACTTGGTTTTTATCAGAGATACAGAATAAGGCTCCAGTAGTCAAATCTTAGGTCTCTGCAAAGGCCTTGTTTGTTTGTTGGGGTGGGGAGGAAGGTTTATTCATTTATTTATTTATTTTAAAGTTTTTAAAAAATTTTTTGAGCAGGGTAATTTGGTTTGTTTGTTTTAAAATGGAGATCCTGGAGGACTGAACCCAAGACCTCGTGAATGCTAAGCATGCACACTACCACTGAGCTATACCCTCCCGTAGATCTTGTTTTAATTATAGTGTCTACAGATCTACATTTACGTTCATTCATCCTAATCATTTTTATTTTCAGTATAAAATCAAAGTGTGTTATACCTAGTATCTTATCTGAAAAGTTCTAAAAGGAGAAAGGCAGGATAATACAAAGGACCAAAAAAGGACAGTCTTCATAAACAATCATAAAATACTGTCAAGTACATTTGCTAAACAGATATATTTTCCCTTACAATGAAGTATAGTACTTACCACCTCCGCCAAGGCTGAAATAACTTTACCCAGAGTTGTAAGAGACTTATTAATATTTGCTCCTTCCTGAAATCAATACCAAACATTAAGAATTATGATAAAGAAATTCTATTACTGCCACATCATATATAATACATAAGATGTAATTAGCATTGTTTGTTTATTTATGACTACAAGTTCTAAAAACCTCCTTTAATCCTCAACCTTTACTCCCCCTCCATTTGCTGACATGCCAGGACCAAATGCCTAACTCACAGTCCTGAAGTCTCTTTAAGATGTTGGTGCTCCAAAAACTTACAGACGCAGCCTTCTTCCACAACTCACTGACGTGAAACTTCTACTCTTGTTAAGCATATCTCTAGAGAAGTCCATGCTTGTTCTCACATCTGGATCTTGTGCATACTTTTCCCATTACTGTCCCTTGCTTCCATCTAGCCAAATTCTGACCGTTCCTCAAAATACAATTCAATTTTCACCTTGACCATGAAATCTTTCTTACCTATTGTTATCTAACATATCTTTTCATTGAAATTACAGATCAGAAGTCAGCAAAGTTTTTCTGTAAAATGTTTTGTGGGCTTTGTGGTGTCTGCTGCAACTTCTCAACTCTGCTTCTGTAGCATGAAAGCAGCCACGAACAATACACAAACAGATATTGCTGTGTTCCAACAAAATTTTATTTACAAAAAACAGACAGTGGGCCAGATTTGGCCTACTGGCTATAGTTTGCTGACCTGGGTTATAGAACATTTACTGACTACACTATTTATTTGGCAAAATATACCTTTAATCGAGTTCCTTTGGCACCAGTCGAATCAGCTCGTTCACTTCCTGCTAGATCCACCAAGCTGATTTTACTGACCTGTAAAAAGCAATAACATTGGGGCAATTAAGAAATAAGCAAAGTAGAAGCAGAAAACATTGAGAGGCAGGAAATTAAAAGATCGAGGCACAGAGAAAAGTAGAAGTATTAATTAGCCCTCTTTTTTGTGGCATAAGACAAACATACTGTAGAAAATTTAAACAGCATGCAAAACAGTACACAGCAATTATCTTGGTTTAAAAGAAGTAATTTTAGGATAAACATATTTTACAATGATACTTCCTAAAATATATAAAACTCATTAACCCATTAAGTGGCATATTAAAAATGAAGCTTCTAGCAACTGGAACTCTCACACATTGCTGATGGAAATGTAAAATGATACAACCACTTCTGAAAGCGGTTTGACAGACTCTTAAGAAGCTAAATCTACACTCAGCGTAAGATTCAACCAACCTACTCCTAGGTATTTACCTAGAGAAACAAAAACAAATAGCCATACAAAAACCTGTATACAAATGTTCATGGAGCCTTCATTTGTAATGATCAAGAACTGGAAACAACTTAAATGCCCAACAGTAGATGAATTAATGCACAAATTGATATACCTATACCTATACAATGGAATACTAATCAGCAATGAAAATGAGTGGAAACATTGATACATACAAAACACATGAATCTCAAAATCATTACTCTAAGTGAAAGAAGCCAGGCAGAAAACAGTACATATTTTACAATTCTATTTATATAAAATTTGGAAAGTGTAAACTAATCTACAGTGACAGAAAGCAAATTAGGGATTGCCTGAGGATGAGGGTGGAAAAGATTACACAGGGGCATAGGGCAACTTTTGGGAGTAACAAATTCTCATTATCTGAATAGTGGTATTGGTTTTACAGGTGTACAGTAGTGCCCCTTATCCAAAGTTTTACTTTCCATGGTTTCAATTACCCTTGCTAAACTGTAGTCCAAAAATATTAAATGGAAAGTTTCAGAAACAAACAATTCATAAGTTTTAAATTGTGCATAATTCTAAGCAGCATGATGAAATCTTGCTCCATCCCATTCCATCATGACTGGGACATGATCATTCCTTTCTCTAGTTTATCTCACTCCCTAGTCACTTAGTAGCCATCTCAGTTATCAGATCAACTGTTGTAGTATCACAGTGTTTGTGTTCAAGTGACCCTTACTTTACTTAATAACGGCTCTAGAGTGCAAGAGCAATGATGCTGATCATTTGGGTCTGCCAAAGAAAAGCCATGAAGTGTTTCCTTTAGGTGAAAAGGTTAAAGTTCTCGATTTAAGGGAAGAAAAAAACATATATATGCTAAGGTTGCTAAGATCTACAGTAACAATAAAACTTCTAGTCATGAAATTGTGAACAGGGAAAAAGAAATTAATGCTAGTTTTGCTGTTGCACCTCACACTGCAAGTTATGGCCACAGTGTGTGGTAACTGCTTAGTTAAGGTGGAAAAGGCACTAAGTTGGTACAAAAAGATATTTTAAGAGTGAGAGACCACTGAATCACAAAGCAATGTCACACTCCATTGATATAATTGTTCTTTTTTATTATTAGTTATTGTTCATCTCCTACTGTGCCTAATTTATTAATTAAACTTTATCACAGATATGTATGTATAGGAAAAAATAGTATATGTAAGGTTTTGATACTCTCTGAAGTTTCAGGCATCCACTGGGGGTCTTGGAATGTATCCCCCACAGATAAGGGGGGGGGACTACTGATCCACATATGATCTAATTTTATACTCTAAATATGTATGGTTTATTATACTTCAATAATACCTCAATAAAGTTGTTTTAAAAAAAGCTTCAGGAAAGTTTAGACAAAAGTATCCAAAACAGATTATCAATTATGTGAGTAACATTATTTTTGTAGATTTGACATCATGGAAGAAAGGAAAAAATGCTTTCACATAAGATGTTCCTTATTGCTAGGCAGACAAACACTGACTAGTAAATAACATTAATATAAAACCTCTGGCTAAGCAGTGTCAAGTTATTCGATCACCTACACGAAGAACGTATTTTGAAAATAATTTTCAGCTAAAAACAAACAAATCACTAAGTAACAAGTGATTTTAGTTTTTAGTGATATCAGCATCACAAAATACTCAGTTTACAAGGCAAGATGTTTTATAACAGCCAATATAATAAATTTAAGTTCAGATTTAAAAATCCAGCTGCATGCTTCTTAGGAATGTAGGCAGACTAGAAATCAATATAAGGTTATTACTAATAATAATAACAATAAAATTAACATTTATTGAGTGGCAACTCTGTGCCAGGCACTAGTATATGCACTGAGACTATATTAAAACTTACTCCTCTTTACCAATCCTATGATGTTAGAGAAGCTGAGGCACAAAGAATTTAAGTAACTTGCCCAATGTAACATTGCTGAAAAATCACAGATCTAAAGCAAGCAATTTAATTCCAAAGTCTACTACGTTTAGCCAACCACTGTAGAAAATAAGAAATTGACAAGCACAGGGTATTTGAAGAAAATCAGAACTGCTGTGCAGTTACTTTTTTCCAAGAATAAAACACATCTTATCTGCTCAATTGTTTTCTTAAACTGCTGAATTCCGCAATAACATTATCAGAGCTCAAAAAAACGAATATACATACCAGAGAAGCTAATAAGGTAATCAGGAGGTTCCAGTCAAGAAGGAAAGATTTTCTCCCCAGGGAACTGCTTAACTCTCTTGCATGGAGTAGTTTCTGAGACTCAAAAGTCTTAGATTGTATTTTTCTTAACCCTATTTTCTATTGTGCAATTCACTTAAGAACCTATGCTCAAAACTGGCTTAGAGTGGAATAAAATGACAAGCAGAAAGTATAAAATACCTTCCATTAAGCAAAAGGGTAACTTTCCTCCCTTCAAGCAAATGCAGAAGGTAGCAGAAGGGACTTCTGAAAATCCCCATCCTACACAACTCAAAGCCAGAAAATGAAGTTCTCCTACCTTCTCAGTGGAAAGGTTGGTCTCAGAATCATGTTTTTTCTGGGTGAAAACAATGGTAAACACAGCGTGGGAACGGCTACTTGTTTCATTCATGTTGGTAGCTGCCACTGTCCTAAATAAACATAAAAATGACCACGTGACAATGCAATTCTTAGATGAGCATTAAAATGATAGCAGCCTCCACATTATAAGCATAACAATCACAATCAACAGCCTTAAACTTATTCAGGTTCCAAGACTGTCACTTACACAAAACTGCTCTCAACACACCTTACTTGTGAACCTATCAAGCTACCCTTCACCTCCAAAGGCACCCCATCAGAACCATTTTTCATACTCCAACTGTACCTTCAGAAACCACTGAGGCATTTAAATTTTATTCTTTACTAGGTGCTCATTTATTTTGGAATTAGGGCACGTGATAACCAACATCCTACCATGACTTGATCAAAACCTAACAGTAAATCTTAACCAAAGTTCAAACATGCTTCAGCAGAGCACTGTTTGGATGAGAGGAAGGTCACCAAATATGCGGAAGCCCTGGCTTCTCCAGCACAGCCAAAGGGTCAGAGGACTCCACAGTCAAAGCAACTTTCATAACCATAAATGTGGTCTTAAATCCTTAACCAGGAAAAAAGGGCCTCAAAACTTGCCGAAGACCTCAGTCATTAGTCTGCTTCCTACCATACCTGGCCTTGTTCCCAGCATCCATGAGGTCAGCAATGTCTGTGTAGGAAGTGACTGCCAACTTTGACAGATCCTCCACATACGGGCCAAGAAGTGGATGTTCACGCACACGCAAATGACCCTTGTTTTTTGGATTCAGTAAGTCTCGTACTCTTTCACAGTAAATTTCCATGTAGCTCACCTAGGAAAATATTATTAAAGTGATTTAGAGGACTTGGAAAAAGAAATCCTGTATGTTAAAGAGATTTTTAATTTTTAATCTTTTATACTTTTATTAAAAGATCTACAATAATAGATCAGCAACCTTTACAACGTGAAATGCTACAGTTCTAGTCCCTTTTATTCTATTACCAGTAGCACAGATCACTGAGTAGGTGAGAACCAGCCTTCCAACTTTCTCAGGAATGAAAAGAGGGTAAATGGGCTCTCTCAGCACACAGTAACCACCATTTTTCTTAAGCAGAAAAAAATATCATTTTTAGTAGCAACTTACTAGTTATCAATAGGTGTTTTTAAAAATGTATGCTGTTGTCAATAATTGGGGATTACAATGAGATTATTCCAAAAGCTTGGAAACAAGATTTTTATTAGTGTTAAAACCAAGGAACAACATCAATATTCCAGAGCAGGAAAACAAAAGAGACCAGAGACTCTCATACTTTAAGACTGGTTACCTTGTGACCAAAAATATATCTACTAGGAGGGGAAGGGCTGGTCAGCATGAAACCTGACTGTTTGGCAGGACCTATCCAAGTCTCATGGGGAAGGAGCAAGCCTCAGATAGTACACTTCAGGAATTCTTGTCCCACCAGCAGGACCATTCCTGTTCTGGAAACGGATGTATTAGGCTACCATTTCTTCACTTGAAGCAACTGAACATTTAATCTGTCTGATCAACTCCTCTCCAATTCCATGTTCATCAAAAAGCCAAGGTTCCAACAGAGGTCTGCCCATAGGAAGATAATATATCAGTCTTGCTAACGTGAGTGTTCTGGTCAGGGTAATAGTTACCTCTCATGGGAAAGTAACAAACCCACATGGTGGTTTCATAACATCAGTCAACTGAGCTTCAGTCAAGAGTCTGGCTTTGAAGGATCTACAAGCAAGGCTCCGAAGTGGGGTAAATTCACCACAGTAAGTCTCATTACGATGCTTCCCCAGGAATAAACCACTTCTGTGTCACTGAGCTGTTCAAGCATATAACTTCTGCATTTTTCAACTTTAAATTTCTAGAGAAACATTTTTGGAGTATCTGAAATAGAACCTTATCTCCATTCCCACTGCCTTTTTCTTTCACTCAGTCACTGATCTGACTATATTTATACTGTATTTTAAAGTCAGTTTTTAAAATATCGAGAACCCTCAAAAGATAAAGTAATCAATCTATTATGAGAATAAAAAACAGGACAACAAATATTCTTTCTTAAAGCAGGTCATCTTAGCTGAGAAACTGAAATGGTACCTTTAATCATTCTCATGTACTTAAAACTTGTACATAAAATCCTGAATCCCAGGAAGGTATTATATCTTCTTGGAAAACCTGCTGTTCCTTTTCACACAGGTATAACACTAAGAGGACCCAAATAACCTGAGTAAAGGTTGAGGTGCTCCATTACTTATTGTCTAAATGAATGAAAATTCATCTAAAGCCATGACTATTTCTTTTATTTCTGAACCAACCATCACATACCCTACTTGGCAAATTCAATTCACTGAGCACCATTACTTTCTAGGCACTTCCTAGGCACTGGCATACATCAGTGCATAAATATCCCCGCCCTAGTGAGCTTGTAAGTCTAATAAGGGATACTGAAAATAAACAGCAAACATAAAAAATAAGTAAAATATTACAAAGTAGGTTAGAAATGATGAGTATTATGGGGGGAAAAACAGGGCAAGAGAGATTAGGAGTGCTGGGGTAGAGGGCAAGATGCAGAATTAAATAAGATGATCATGGTAAGCTTCACTGAGAGGATATGATTTGAACAAGAGATCTGGAGGTGAAAAACTTAGTCAAAAAGATATCCAAGGAAAGAAAATCTCGGGCCAAAGGAAAAGTAAATGTAAAGGCCCTGAGGTTCCAGACATTACTGGTGCGGTCCAGAAACAGGAAAAAAAAAAAAGGCCAGCATGCCTGGATCAGAGGCAGAAGAGGAGGTAGAGGTCCCCCAAATGTAAGGAACTAAGTATCATCTAGGGATCTATCTTACACTCCAAATAAGCCTAGGAAATCTGACTCATATGAAGGAAAATGACATCTTCTCTTAATATTTGTAAACTCAAAACCTTCAATCACATTGTCACTCTCCCTACCCTTTGAATTTATTTAAAATATGTAATATTTTAATAAGAATGATTAATAAAGACCTACTGACTTTTCATTTGCTATACATTTAATATTCAAAAAAGAACAGTTATAGGACAAGACAAGCTATTTAGAGAATTCATTTTAACAAAAATATTTTTAGAGCAGCACACCCCACTTTGGGTGTAGGTCAGTCACAAGGCAGAATTCTTTAAAATTCATACAACACTTGTAAAGTAAACGGCAAAGCAGTTAAGTGGGTCAACAAGGAACTGTATTGAGTCCTATAGAAAACCACAACATATACATTCTTAAAAATCTCAAATTTGCTTAAAAAATAGCCTACTTTCTCAAAACAATAGGCTTATCTTAGTGGAATGCTTTAATAATTCCAGTTACTAAGAAACTGAATACCAAAAATGGGAATGTGTAAAACAACAGTTTCATAAAGCACTTGTATAAAAGAAAGGAAATGTTTATCAAATAAACTAACATACATAATGTAATTCTACAGACCTCTTCTCTAAAGAGCTAGGGTACATACATTGAATAGAGAATAACTTTCTAAGATTATAAACAATTATAAAGGGGAGAAGGGGAGAAGAGATTTGATTACATGTATTTCTAAAACCTACGCCTGTCAAAAATTGTTATTAATATTAAAGGGGGAAGAGTTCACACAAATAAATGAGGAAAACACTGCAATCCAAAATGTAAACAGGCATACGCATAATTTACAAGATGTTCAACCATACTAATAATCAAAGAAATTCTAATTTAAATAAGAGTGAGAAATTTTCCCTTATTAAATTGGCAAAGATTGAAAAAAAAATACTAAATGACAGCAAAGGCACAATGGGTGCTTATACCTTCCTAATGGGACTGCAAATTGGTACAAGCTTTCTTTCTAAGGCTATTTGGCAATTTAAATGTATTATTTGACAACCAGGACACACAAAAAGGAAAATAACTGAAAATAAAGCCATAGACTTATGAATAAGGATTTAACTGCAACTGAATTCATTATAACCAAAACTTAGAAATAGCTTCAAAGTACAGAATTGGCAGAATGGTTAAGTGATCCACAGCTCAGTCATAATTTGGAACCATTTAAAAGTAGCATTTGAGGGAATGGAGTAAAAAGGACTCTTTTTAACCCACAATTATACGCACCTCTACAGAATAAGACATTTCTTCATTACAGTTGTCGTTGATTTTCTCAAACAGTTCTTCACATAACTGTAGAAGGAGAATGGGAGAGGCATGAGTAGAACAAATCAGAGAACTAAGCTACCCATGAGTGCTAAAACAATTAGTGAGATCCCCTTTCTTTTTCTTTCTCAAAATATTAATGGCAACAGCATCAAACATAAAGGCTTAGAATAAAATAAAAGGAAACCTTTGAATATATTCTTCTCATCTAATCTCTATTCTCTCTCAACAATATCGTCTCATGTCTCCTTAGAAAGAAATCCACATTCAGGGGAAGATGAGGAATTTTGTCTTTTCTAGGTAATGTCACTGATTTCAATTCATGTGCATTAACTCTTTGTACTATTCTAGAATTAATGGGACTCTACTATCAGTATTATAACTGTAGGAGTACAACTACTATTAAACTGTATTTTGCACACTTATTACTCATCATGATATATAAACTTAATTATGCACTGCCAATTACTATATACATTATATATTTAAACTTATACATATTTGTACATATAAATCTATACATACATATCTACATGTCGAGACAGAAATATACATTATTTGAAGGCAGTAAATAGAGGTATTTTCAAGAGTAATTTTGACTTTACAAAATTTTCCTCTTACCTCTTAAGATTCCAACCCCTTTTATGAGAGGCTACTCCATTACACAGTGACATTTCTAACAGAAAACATTAATTTTTCTAGATCAGGAAAATTAGAAAATTTCATTCTCCCTCATCCGTTCAATTTATTTTAAATTGTGATATTTTAGTAAGAATAATTAATAAAAATCCATTGAATTTTCATTTGCTATATATTTAGCATTAAGGCAATTAATATACATTTGAAAAAATGAACTGTATGTTGATAATTCTCTAGAAGTCTAAACAGAATTTAAAATGTACTATAAATGGCAGCTTCTAATGACAGACTTTTTAAAAAAATCCATGCTTTTGCATTAAAATAAAATATTCCAAAATTCTACCAGAAAAGACATACATACGTAATTATACAAAAATTCCAGTAACAAATGACAGTTAAAAGAAAGGGAACGAGAAACTAACTGCGGTAATAGGATAGGTAATAAAATAAATATAACTACTTAATATTACTTGCTATAACCTACAAATATTTTAATGCTGAAGAAGTTACTACACAGTAGTAAAAGCAAAGACTCCAAAACTACCTTGCCAGCTTCTGGATTCTGGCGCTGGCACTTACTTGGGCAAGTGACATGACCTCTCTGTGCCTCAGTTCCCTCATCTGTAAAATGAGGGTAACAAGAGCACCTCCCTCTCAGGGGCGTATGATGATCAGATGAGCTAGTATTTGTAAAGCACTGAGACCTGTGCTTGGCATAGTGAGTGCGACATAATGCTTTCTCTAAGTAGTACTATAATTATTGCCATCACTATACACAAAGAAGGACAATTCTCAAATATACATCTTAATACAGCCATACACATTTTACAGAAAAAAAAAGCTAGTATGTTCAATTTTTTCTGAAAATTTCCTAATCCTTATTAATAGTTAAGCATTTCAATTATACAGTTGAATTTAAAATTATAATTCAATAATCCATTAGAAAAAGTGGCTATTGCTCCTTTATGTATTCTATTTTCAGAATACAGATGGCCACACTAGACCTATAGTAAAAGAACACTTTAAAACTAATCCCAATTACTGTTAATGAAAGCAAACAATATCCCTGTTATTAGCAAGAGAAGCTCCTACTAAATGTACCTACGTCACAACTCGTCTCCATTCCCAAGGATTACAAAATCAAAAGACTACCTGCTCTTAAAAAAAATGATACTGTTCAAGCTTAAAGTGATAGTATTAATTTAATAAAATAAAAGGAAAGGCAATCAAAAAACAAAAATAATCACTTTCTTAAGAGATGATCTATATATAAACTTGGGGAAAAAATCAGATCAACAATATTCACGAGATGTCCCCAGGATTCAGAACATAGCCTGGTACATAATATTACTTTTTTAAAGAAGCTGGTAACATTGTTCAAAGATAAAATAACATGGCATTGGATATACAGCAAAACCTTTACAAAAGGTCAACTTTCCCACCTTTAAAGATAGACATGTATACACAACAGTCTTTTCCATCAGACCGCTAGCTCCTCTGAGGAAAAGGGACAGGTGATTTATCTTTGTGTCTCGCATATGACAGCGCCTGAATAAATGTTTGCTAAATAAAAATAATTGTTAAGCTGAAGACTAAGAGTAATAATGAACAGAGGTTTCTTGTTTTGATTTTTGTTTTTACCTGTGGAATGATGCCAGCCTGGCTTTCTTCTTGTTTACCCATCATTGTGTAAGACTTCCCAGCACCAGTCTGCCCATAGGCAAAAATACAGACATTATATCCCTCAAAGGCATGTAAGAGCATTTCCTTTCCAATATCATTGTACACACGGTTTTGAGATGCAAAACAGGGATCTTCGGGCTGTAAAGATTAAAAGGAGAAGTAAATGAAAAAAAAAAAAGGAGAAGTAAATGGCATTTTATTTTCTCTTACGCTTATTTGATTACTTCTATAATAAATAAAAATGTTTGGAATCAGAATAGTCATTTAAAATATATTTTTAAGTTCCCCCTACACACAGTTCATTCTTATTAAACACACACATAGAGGCACTATTAAAGACATCCAGGCCAACTATACATAAAAATATCTACATGAAATTATCTGACATGATTACATTTCATAACCTTGAAAGTAGCACTGTTCTATTCATAGGAAGTTCCAAGAAATTTTTCCTAAGTGGAAAATGGGACTGAAAGATTAAAAGATCAAATCCACATATAAAAATACTACTTTGAACTCACTCCAGGTGGTGTGGCTATTTCTCAATAAACACACTTTTCAGTGAAGAATGTTTTCCAACCTCTTCACAGGCCCTTCCATTGGCCACTAGGCTTTGCAATAGTTTAAAACATCTACTCTAAAACAAAACAGGAAAAAAGAGAACAAAAAACTGGTAAAAAAGAGATGCAGAAGCAAACTCTAGTTTAGGAACAATCCCTAGAAGCCAGCAAGGCCTGGGCTCCCATAGTCAGTAAGGGTACATGGGAATGCCCTACTCTCCAGTTCCCTAGTTGTTGGTAATCTTTGTTTTCCTTGTGGACCTGCAGGCTCTTTCAAAATGTTCAAAACCCACGTTGCTCTGTGATGCTGTACCATGAGTACACTCACCGAGGTGTGAGACCAGTAAGAGTAGTCAAAGCTGAAGGACTTTGGAGCTTCCTTTGGGTTCTTTGGGTTAATAATACCTAGAAGATGAAAATGTTTTGATTTTTGTAAGTCACCCAGTTAATATGTTCTTTAGTTCAATATGATGTTATAAGCTCAAAATATTCAAATCAGTAAATTTACACCACTGAATCTGAATGGGGCAATCAAAAATAAATAAATAATCACATTTTAATAGGTAGGCTCTATATACAGAACTTGACAAGAATTATACCAACAACATTCACTAGATGTCACCAGGATTTACAACAGAGCCTAGTACATAGTAGGTGCTATTTTGTGACTGAATCCTAGGTAAGTGAGCAGACAAAATTTGGAAATGGGCCACATTACTATTTCAAGGTGCTTCATAAGGCTTGAAATATTTCAACACATCAAAGATAAAAATTTGAAACTTATTGAATGAATTCACTTAATTTGAACAAAGTCTTTTTTAAAGATCTTAGTATCTACTTCAGAAAAGCATTTACTAATGAAGCATTCATGGGAGGGATAGTTTTATTTTTGAAATCCAAAGCTGATAACGAGCATGTAAGTTACTATATATATGTCTGTATGTGTGTACATATGTGTATACATCAGAATCACAGACCTCTAAACAATAAAACTACTTTTGAATGGAAAGTATGAAGCCTCACTGCCCAAATAAAAAAGTGATTTCCCCTGTGATTAATCCAGTTACATAGTTCAGGGACTGACTGCTGAGGCGTGGCCTCCCTTCCCTTCTCACACACACATAGAGCTTCAGTGCTTCATATTTCACATGGAACAGAATCTTTGTAACATATGGTCATGAAATCTCCTCAAAGACCAGGCATCTTAACCAATCCACTTCTCTAAGGCAGGGCCACATCCCAGGCTATCAGTGAGATCAGGATTAAAAAAATAAATCTGTCCCAGGCAGCTGCTGCTCAGGACACAAATAGCAACAGTTGCTACGGTGCTTAGTTCCCTCTTGCTGGATTCCACTGGGTATGGTCACACTTCTGTTCCAAACTCAAATGCTGACAGGGTATTAATAGGGCTCACACTGCACAGAATCACGTGACAAGCAGACATGGTTCTAGAAAGCACATCTCCCTACATACACGAATGGTAAGCAAAGAAGTAGCAAAGAAGTACGCTTCTAAACAAAAGGCACTACCTACAAGATTTAAATAGCCAACATTCACAGAGCACTTACTCTGAGCTGTAAGTACTTTCTGTTTACTAATGCTCCCAAACACTCAATAAGGCAGATGTTGTGTTATCCCCATTTTATAAAGAAACCATCACAAAGAAATTAAGTAACTTACCCAAGGCTACAGAGCTAGCTAGTGGCAATTTAGGATGTAAATGTGGAGAGTCTAGCTCGAGCCCACACTCTCAGCCAAGACACCCATCATTTAAACATTCCCTACATGCAGCGATCACCAAGGCAAACACAGTAAGGCATTTCTATGCAAATGCACGTGTTTATGACCACCCCCCAACTTGTATAGCAGGCATTGTTTATTCAGAACTCTCCCTACATCTGAAACTGGGTATATGAGAATTATAGTTCCTAAAAGATGAAAGACCACACACAAATTCTATCAAGAAGATGGAATACTCTGTGAACCAGATTCCAGGTTTCAGTGGCTCAGCAATAAGGACAATGACTAAATGGAGGATATAACCTCAGAGGTAGTCTTTACCACTCAACAACACAGTTAAAATAAAAGCTTTCTAACCTCTAGGAAATTTGCTGTCAAAAATCTGTTAAGCCATACACATTTCATTCATGGTACCAAGTCTGCCAAGAACAACTTAAGAAAGGGCTAGTTTCAGATTCTACCCCTTTGTTCTCTTTCCCCTAGTAAAGAAAAAGAAAAACTACACAAGTGAGTAATTTCCTTGATTTACTTGAAATCCTTTTCCTCTTCCTCAATATACTCTTCTCCCAGGTTGTCAATTGAAACTTCTGAATCCAATAAATTTTCCTAACTTCAAAACCAAGCTGCCTTTCATTTTTATCTATTTTTTCTTTCTAGCTATTATTTATTCTGACCACATGGATGCACGAATTCATTTAACAAACTTTTTTTTTGGCACATTTGCAGTGTGTTATTAAGTGTTATTAAGTGTTAGATATACAAAGAAAGATAAGAAAGATACAACCTTCTTGCTTTTTTCCCCAAAATTTCTGAGTGCTTTTTATTTTTTGTTGAAGTAATATTGGTTTTAACATTAGATAAATTTCATGTGTACATATTTCTACTTCTCTATACACTACACCAAACTGCCTTTTAAATATCTGCCTCCAGACAACAAAAGCCTTATTTTAACATAAATATTTTAACACAAATAAGTAAATCAAAATATAATTTTAAAGAGCTATTTATGTAACAGTTATGTCAAACACGATGAAATTTACCCACAATATTTAAAAGATTTTAATTCATAAATAAAAGATATTTATATAACACATCTTGGAAAAGTGTAAAATTCAGTATTGTTATCTGTTTTGGGGGAAGTATAAGCAGAAAGACTCAGAAGGCAAGGATAAATTTCTATGTTAGAATGGGCAGTAGTTATAGAGTTGTTTGTTTTATATTATTCTTTATATTTATACATACATATCTTAAATATATGAAACATTTCCTAGTAAAAAATTTAAAACACCAAAAACTGCAAAAGAAAAAAAAAACCTGTTGTAATGATAAAATGTTACGGACAGCACCTGAGCTCATCAGAAGCCATGAACTCCACTATTACTTCCACGGACAATGAATCAATGTTTTCAAATGTGCCAAAGGATTGTTCTTTCTGAATAACAGCTGAGATCTAACTCACTTTCTTTAACCCAACTAAGAAACAGGATGTTTCCAATCATTAATAAAAGAAGGGAGAGGACAGAGTGTACATGTAATAGAAAGGGTATAGGATTTAGAATCAAAGAACCAGGATCAGTAAGAACAATTAAGAAATATATTTCAATTTTTTGTGGCCTTGGGTATCGCATTTTATGTCCTCTCTAAAACTGAGATAATACCTAGTTCACAGGATTAAATGAGTGAAGCACTACACAAATGTTAATTTTCAAAAAGATATTTTATCTTGTTTTAAATTCTCTCAATGTGTCATGGGTATGATAACCATATTCCATGTTTTTTAAATCAAAGCAAGAAAAGTTCACTAATTAATAAGATACGCTAAAGCGTAATACAAGAATTCTACTTCTTGGCAAGAGTCGAAGTACTATATTGGGGTCCTTTAGATGTGCCATCAAATCTCTGGTGCTCCTACACAATGAAAACTCCTTCAGCACATGGACCATGTCTTACGGATTCTCTACACTGCCCGACACCAAACAGGCACTCAGATGAATGTCCTCCATGTCGTGTATAATTCTGATTTCATTAAATCCTGTACCATTTTCAGGAACATAAAAAGAAAAATCAAAATAGTTCATACCTATGCAATATACACATAAAATACCAGTAAATGTCATCAACTTTCACAGTAATAATACAGAGAGAATTGAACCACTGAAAAGATCGGGCAATATTTAACACAGTGATTCTCGTATCAAAGTCAACGGAGCTAAAATATGGTGTGTAGGACTTCTAATTTCCTTCTCAGAAAGCATGTATATATGAATGGAGTTACAGTAATCAATGAATATGGTCAACATATAAGCCAAATTTACATATTTTCACCAATGTAAAACCTGTAACAAATGTAGTATGTCTCCCAGGGTCATGCACCATCAGCGCACAGGCCTTGTCTAAAACATATCAATACTCAATACTTTTTCTTCAAGGAATGAACTCAAGGCACATTTTTGAGGACTAGAGTCAGATCACTTAACTCTATTTTAAGTGCTGTATATTTCATATTGCTTCCTGTTCTATAAAACCACCTTTTCACGCCATTTTTCAAGACCCCCTCTTCAATCAAGAAGGGCGTCTTCTATCAAGATTTCTCTGGACACACAGTATACTCCAGATCTGCACCCACCTCCACGAGCAATTTTCCACAAACGATCATGGAGTCACTTTCAACTTTCTTCACTTACTCTCCACATCTGATCTATGTTCAAAACATACCCAGAATCCCACAACTTCTCACCACCGCCATCATTACCACACTGGGCCAAGCCACCATCTCTCTCACCTGAATGACTGCAGCACCTCCTAACTGGGCTCCCCACCTCTCCCCCTGGGCCCCTGAAAAGTCCCATCTCCACACTGCAGGTAATATTCCTTCTCAGACGTAATCCAGATCACCTCCACATCATGCCTCTAGTGAACCTTTCAATGGCTTCCGATTCCACGCTGAACAAAAACTCCACTCCCTCTGTGACCTCCTCTCCAAAGATTCACCCCTCACTGCAGTCCCACTGGCCTTCTTACTAAAGACACATTCTCATTTCAGGGCCTTTGTACATACTGCTCTACCAGAAATGCTTTCTCCTAGGTATCTGACTAGCCCACTCCCTCATTTCATACAGGTCTCTATTCAAACAACACCTTGTCAAATGACCCTTTCTGACCATCCTATTTAAATCAGCATCCACTTCACTCTCGATCCTCTTATCCTGCCTTATTTTTCTTCACTGCACTCATGCCTACCTGACTTATTATATGAGTCACTGGAAGGTAGGTTCCATGAGATCAGGACTTCTGTTTCATTCACTGCTACATCCTCTAGCTCCCAGGACAGTGCATGACACATAGCAGAAACTCAATATATACACAAAGAACCAATGAATATGTTAGTTTTCTCTTTCCCTAGAGATTGTCATTTCTCTGTGGCTGGAAACCATGACTCTTCTCTCTGTATAACTCACAATGCTGACCTCAGAAGTAGGTGATGCTCATTTGGGAACTGAAATGTAGCTCTCTCAACACCACTTGCTTCCTGAATCTTTTCTCCCTGAGCAGCCAACTTATTCAGCTTCTGGCTAAAAATATCAATCTCTGGGAAAGGAGGTATCTAAATTCCAATCTAGAGAACAGAAATACAACTTTAAGGAAACAGTAGTAATAGGTAAGCAGGAAACAGGAGGAAAGATGACCAGGTTTTAAACAGTACAGGCAAAGGAAGATGTGCTGATGGAGGTCACTAGTATGGGCAAGGATAAAGGAAAATACAATGGAGGCAGAAAAATGGAATAAGCATTGGAAATCCCACTTCTTCCCCAGGTCTTTAGAACTGTCTCTTATATCTTGTATTTTATAGGAAATATGGGATCTCATGGCAGACAGAGGTATCTTACCTTTAAAACCTATTGCTGCAAAATTTTTTGCAGTGTCCTAGATTTGACAAACTTGCCTTGCATAAGGATTCTTGCGTAGGTGTGAAACAAATTCCTGATTTCACACACAAGACACATACTCAAGAGGCACTATCATGTGGTAAACACCAAAAGACATAAATAAATGCCTATATTCTCAGCATTCATCTTCCCAAGTAATTCCCCTGAAACATCCATTAGAAGGGTGAGCACAGAGCAGGGATTCAATAGGCACTGGTTGAATCACTGCTGAGTATCATAGCTACATCCAGGATGGTGCATCACTCAAAGACCTTCATCAAAGACCCTGTTACAACAGCATCCATCTGGACACGTCCAATTTCCTAATCCTTCTGCCTATCTTGCGGTAATCCCCACCCCTTTTCCTTGCGGAATTATACTCAATGCACTCCCAAGTCTGAAATAATGCTAGCTTCCACATTAGTATTACTCTTTCTCAAAGGAAGGGTTAACACAAAAGATCCCAAGATCCTGTTTAAGAAAGGAAAAGTTAAACAGCCCTTTCATTCATTGGGCACATTTACTGAGCACATTTATTAAGCACAAACTAAGTATTAGGCACTGTGCTGGGCCTGGCAAGCAAAGAGTTATTTCTACTCTTCTAGAGCTTAGAGCCAATGAAGGAGATGGACATACAATCATACAAAATAGACACACAGTTTCAAATCATGATAAAATCCATGCTAGGTAAGCACAGGGTTCTATAAGAACATATAAACAGGAACATATAAAAGGAAACATACATAAAAGAGAGGATTTTTTAAGTCAGTAAACTGATTTGATGAAACAGAGAGGGCTGAGCTGAAGGAAAAGTAGGAGATAACTAAGCAAAGTGACAATAACACCTAACACTTACTGAATGCTTACTATGTTCCAAGCACTGTGTAAAGCATTATACACCCATTTAATCTTCAAGTAACCTTATGTTATCTCTATTTCACATCTGGATGACCTGAGACACAGAGATGACGGCACTTGCCCAAGGCCAAAACCTGGAATGAAATTTGGACCATCTCTAGCTCCAAGGCTCTGAACCACTGGGCAATACGCATACTGAGCCAGGAAACTGCCTAAGGGAGCCCTTGGGTAAAAAGAAGAATGCGAAACGCAGGTTTGGCTCAAGTGCAGTGAGTAACAAAGGGTAGAAAAGAACTAAAATCTCAGGGTCAAGGGTAGATCTGAGAAGCTGGTGAACCCCTGAGCAATGAGAAGCCACAGAAGTGACTTGATTAAAGTGATGGGCTACGGCGTGGATACTGGATTAAAGAGAGCATGAGTGGAAGTGCAGAGACCAATTTTACAGAACACAAACAACTACCACTGCAGAATATCTGGGAACTTTCATTTGCCATTTATATAATGACTCCCATGAGAACTGCATCAGGCATCAGAGATCCATGAGTTCTAGTATGTGGCATTCATGGAGCCAGCCAGGAGAGACAGAGGTCAACTACTATACCAAAAGCACTGTGTTTCTTGATCCAAAACTGAATTTTGTCTTACAATTTGACCGAATATTCAACGATCAAAACCTCAGTTGACCTAGAAACTATTTCTAGAAGAAATCATTAAAAATTTTAGCAAGGAAGGAAACAGAATGCTACAGAGGCTTTAATCTACCCCACCTTAAGTATCCAATATTATCCTAGGGTTCATCTATAACTTGGGCACATAAATTCAGTAAGCTTCTATTTTCTTATCTGTAAAATGGGCACAATAAAAATAGTGCCTAACTTTACTGAGTTGTTGGGATGATTAATGACTAATCGATGAGGGCTTATTAAATATTCAAAATATTCATTCATTTAACAAATATCTGAGTGCCAACCATGCCTTCAGGCCTGAAAGTAACTAGTGAAAAACCAGTCCCTGCCCTGAAGAAGCTTATAGTCTAACCAGGAAGTCAGATAATTAACCAATAGAGATAGTATAACCTGGGGAAGAAAAATAAACAAATGTTAGGAGATAACAAAGTGACAGTGGAGGTAGTAGGAGTGATTATTTTAGATAAGGGTGGGCAGGCTGCCACATCTGAGTAGGTGGTATATGAGCAGGGACCTGAATGACGTTCAGGGGACTGCAAGACCACCAGGGTAGTTAGAAGGGTAAACAATAATGACCTGTGAAATCAGAGAGCTGGTCAGAGGTCAAATTCTGTGGGGCCCTGTGGCCAAGGTGAGGATTTTTAGTTATATTCTAAAAATGATAGGAAGCCAACAAAGGATTTGAAGCAGAGGGGTAGCAATTTGATTCACATTTCTAAAATACGACTCTGGCTACTGCATAGGAACAAAAGCAGAAGCAGAAAGACAGGAAGCCACTAGAGTACTGACTTGGACAAGAGTAGAAACAGTAAAAAGTAACTGAATTCAGGATAGATCATGAAGGCAGAGACAATAGGACTGACCTACTGATGAATTATATGTGGCCTGTAAGAAAAGGAGAGAAGCCAAGACTGACTCCAATGTTTTTAGTTTGAGAAACTAAAAGAATGGGTAAGATTGAAGGAAGAGCCATTTTAGCTGGGCAGGAGAGGAAAACAATTCTGTTGAGGACATATTAAGTTTGAGATACTTCCTAGGCCTTTAAGTGCAGTTTAACTTAAGTTAGCAGCTGGGTAGACAAGTCTGGAGTTCTACAATGGGGTCCAGGCTGGAGAAGGAAATTTGGGAGTCATCATCACCTCAATGACATTTAAAGCCTAGATGAAATCACTTAGGAAATCTGTCTTCTCTGGAGACAGAGACAAGATCAAAAAGAACAAAGTCCTGGTGTACTTTTAACACAGGCAGAAAGGAAGAACAGAGAACTGCTTGTGAGGGAGGAAGGCAACCAGGAGAGCAGGGGGTCCTGAAAGCATAGAGACAAATGAAGTCAAGTCATGTTAACCACTATTATTTACAAGACTTTATTATCATAACCTCCTTCTAGACTCCTGAGGAGTCTTCATTCAGACTATCTCCTGACTTCCCCAGTAACTCACTCAGCTCATCTTCACCTCTGGGCCTTGGCCCCCGACTCACCATCCAGATCTCATCTGGTTTCAAGGCTGTTTTCTTAAGTCCCCCTTCATACATTAGAAAGACAGCCTCAGAAATGAGGATCTGATTGTATCCTTTCCCAAGTCCAAAGAGAAGATGACCTCACATGTATCTTCTCCCTACACCTTTCACATCTTTCCCCTTTTGTCTTCAAATTTTTTATTCTTCACACTGCAGCTGACATTTCTTACCTTAGGAGACCTCGAGAAGAGTGAAGAACAGGACAGCATCTTTCATGTAAAGGCCCTTAACCAAGACAAATGGAAATGCCTTTAAAATGACTACCACAAAATGGTCCATAAGCTTTAGTTTATTGATGAATCATAGACCATATTCTCTTTCTTGGAGTCCCTTCAAATTTAGCTTTACAAAGTCTGCTAAGTCCCCCAACTTTACCCCCTTTTTTCCTTGCTTTCTTTCCAACTTTGTTACTTCAGCATCAAGATGCAGAAATAATTTTTTAATTACTAAGCCCTAGAAAACAAGGCAGTCAAAACAAGATTTGTACTTAAAAGCCCTTTTATTCTCCAGAATAAATTTGTTTATCTAATATCTCAAAGACTCTATGTAGCAATTACACTGTTGTTGGCAAACTACTACAGATTTTGCCTGCAACTACAATTAACATATCATTGTGGCAACAATGTAACTTTATATTAACTTTTCTAACATGGCATGTTTTGAGCTTGTTAAAAAGCCCAGTGATAAATTCAGCACAAACTTCCTCTTCCAACAGCTTTCTATATACAAATTTAAGAAAAATGGCACCATTTGTACACCATTTATATTCCAAAACCATAAAACCAAAACCTACAAGCAGCCTCCTCCCCTGCTCAGAATAATGTATTTCCAAAAATATACTAAAATGGTATAATGCATATTGCCATAAAGTAGATTTGAGCAAAAGACGTAAATCATAAAGCTCCTTACTCACTTAAAATCACGTTTAGATTCCAAATCTTATAAAACAGGATAAATGTACTATGTATGTTCTCTATACAGCTGACCCTTGAACAACATGGGTTTGAACTGTGTGGGTCCAATTATACACAGAGTTTTTAAAAGTCAATACTGCATTCTACACGATCCGGGGTTGGTTCAATCCGTGGATGCAGAACCGTGGATATAAAGGATCGATTATATATCATAGGTGGATTTTCAACTGCGCAGAGGGTCAGCATCCCTAAACCCCTCAATGTTCCAGAGTCAGCTGTATGCTCAATTCCAGAATATTACACATACAATAGAAGAGAAAAAAAGAAAAAAGCTACCAACTCTGCAGTGTCACAATGTCATCAACTAAGTATAAAATAAATATGCTACTACAGTAAACATTAAACAAACTCTCAATTAACAAGAATTCTGCTCTTCCTAATTAAATTTTAAATGATCTTGAAGACTAGAAAGGTCTAGCTCTCCTTTAAGCCAAGTGGCACAAAGATATCTCGACTAATAATGCCCTTTTTATTCGTAAGTTCCCTGCATCAAGAAGTGACACCCAGATAAATTTTAACCTAACAGTTAAATTCAAATTAGACACAGACATTCAGTATTACTACACAGAATACTAAAACTTAATATTTTGAGAAGCAAAATGTATAGCTCAGAGGTTAAGACTGAGGGCTCTGGACCCAGACAGCACCAATTCACTTTCTAGTTCTCTCAATCCCAGATGTGTGACCCCAGGCAAGTTAGCTAGTATCTATGCCCTCATATGTGAAACAGGGAAAATAAGAGTATCTGCTACAAGATTGGTGTGAGGATTAAATGGGCTAAAGTCTGTAGTGCCTGATTGCGGCTGGCACAGCTTACATTTTTTTTTTTACGTGTTTCTTATTGCTGTTGTTAATTACTAAATGTGGTGGTTTTTCCCCACTAAAAGGCAATTTAAAAAGTAAAAGCTGCTTTTGTTTTCCCCTTCACCCATTTTGCCTCCTCAATTTTATTCAGTTACAAAAGGATCTATGGAGTATCAGACCAGAACAATGTCACAGGGAAACAGTAAATGCAGTTAAATCATTTCCTCATTTACATAGCTTCTGCTAGTTCTGGCAGTACAGTCTTCTGTTCTGCCAAAACAAAAAGAGGCTTCCCAGATATTCTCTACCTCTCCTGGCCCTGCCCCTCAATTATTTGGATACCTCTCCTAATGCCTTCATAATGGTCATCATGCTGCTTCAATTATTTATCTCAAAGACTAGACTGAAAACACTCTGAGACCCTGGTGCCTCCCAGCCTATGCTTGCTGAGTAACAAAAATCTAACTTCCCACAGATGCTCTCAAAAACATAACTTCATATTTCCTATTCTTACACATATATGTACATAGCATTCACCCCTAAACAGTACTACAAAGAACAGTTTTTAGCCACCAGAAATGTTTTTCCGTAAAATAAGCACATTGTCGATATACTACCAAAAATTAAATCCATGAGTACCAACTCTGCCTACTACACGACTGAAAGCAGCAGTCCCCTCATGGTCTCACTAACTGCACTCCAGACTTTGCCAGCTCCCAGTGCAGCGCTTCACACTTCACTGGGCAACTACCAAAAGCAATCAGCACCATGTTGGCTGGCACAGACGTTCAAAAATGAACTCCAAAACATCTCTTGAGAATTTCAAAGAAGGCATTTAAAGGGGGGGGGGGCATGGTTACTTTCCCCTTTGAAAACAGCAACAAATGCACACATAAAGGCTGCATGAAGTAGACTGTTGATATAATCAAGGCAACCCCAAAAGACTAGAACAGTAAGATGCAAAGCAGCAGGTTTTCTACAAGATTTTTTTCAAACTTCTCTCTTTGCTGTTTTGGAATTGAGATGTGAAAACAACTTACTTAGGTAATTAAAGAAGTTTAAATTACACACTGTAATAAAAAAACAGTTCCAAATACACAACACCAAAGGCCTCCTCCAACTTAGTAACAGGTTCAACTATTTCTGCCTTTAGATTTATATTCCCATTAAAAATAACAATTTAGTACCAAAACTAACCACAAAAAAAAATTTAACAAATAATTATCAAATACCATCTATGCAGTATACCTGACTCCATTTAAACCTCACAACTCCTCGAGACAGCAGGCTGGGTAGGCATTAGCAGCACCTCCATTTAATAAATGAAGAAACTAAGGCTCAAATGTCTGATAACAGAGGATGGACTAAATAATGTACAATTCCTAAATACAACATAGCCACTAAAATCATGTTCCCGAAGAATACTTTAGACTTGGGAAAATGTACCCAATATATTATTAAGTGAAAGACCAAGGAGGCTACAGAAGTTTTTTGGCAAAGGGAGAAGGGAGATCACTGCACAAACGAGCTTTTATTCTGAGTGAAATGAGAATCATCTCAAAATTTTGAGCAAAAAAATAATCTGCCCTTCATTCTAAAAGGATAGAGAAAAGACTACTAGAGGACAAGGGCTAAAGCAAGGAGACTTGTCAGGAGGTTACTGAAGGTGGTGGCACTAAAAGGAGTGGAAAGTCAGATTCTAGATATGTTCTGAGGCACAGCCTACAGGACTTTATGACGGACAGAGAATAAAAGAGAAAAGGTCAAGGATGCTTACATGATTTTTGCCCTGAGCAACTACAGAGGTAAAGGTGCCTTTCATTGAGTTGAGGGAGAACACAGGTGAGCAAGACTGGAGAAGAGTATTAGTTTTGGACACGTCGAGTTTAAAGTGTTTATTAGACAAGCAGGTAGAGATGCCAGGTAGACAGCTGCATAAATTGCCTTCTAAAAACAACTCCTTCCCCAGCTGTGTGGAGCTTACAATCTTCTTTACAGAACTCCTAAAAAGTGGTTTTAAGGCTCAAGTGTCTGATAATGGGTGATGAGCTAAATAAATTATGGTTTATAAAGACAACAGAATACAATATAACCATTAAAATCATGTTCTTGAAGAATACTTAAAAGAACAAGTGCAACAAGTTAATGATAAATTAATTTATCTTATCTAGAAGAGGTTGCAATCTAATGCCCTTCTTTAGGACCATAGAATTTATCCTAGTAGAAGAAAAACATAATAAACAGAGGGATAGGTTACAGAACGTTGGCTTAGCAAGCTGCTGCTTGAGAAGTCATGAAATACCAAGTAAAATTGTGAGAAGGCCACTAACAGTGCAAGACTTGAACCTTCCCTTACCAAGTCATTCTAAAGGACAAAACTGGTTTCAATCAACTCCAACTGAGTAAACAGTATCATCTCAGGGGTATCTTTATTTCCCCACCCCCAACACATACACACACACACCCCCCTCAATGCCATAGCTCCAACTCCTGACTACAGGAAAAGTATTTTATGTCAAAAAAAAAATTTAAATTTTAATACCATTGGTACCCAAGCTGATTTCAATGTATTTTACTTAACTCTTCCTCTTACACCATATAAGCCTCTTTACCTTCTTGCTGCTTATCTTCCTACATTCCAGTGACCAAATGAGTGTCATTTAGTCAATGCGGACATGTAACTTAAAAGTAAACATTCCAGGGGGAGTGTATAGCTCAAGTGGTAGACAGAGCACATGCTTAGCACGCACGAGGTCCTGGGTTCGATCCCCAGTACCTCTGTTAAAAATAAACCTAAATATCTATCCCCCCACTGCCAAAAAAATAATAAAACACTACAATAATAAAATTTCCTCAGAAGTAAACATTCCTCTCTTTGGAAAAGGGAGTCAAAAAGTGGTTAGAAGACTTCAGAAAGGGGGGCAGGAGGCACATATCATGTTCTTGTGCTTATCATGCAATACACCCTGGTCACAGGTCTAGACAGACATGGGTGCATAGCATCTCAATTTGCAAGATTAAGATTTTTTTCCTTTGCTTTTATGCTTTTTAAATTAAATATTTAGTAGATATAAAATATATGTAGAGTATAAACAGTAACAATAAAGCAAAACCCCAGGTACCCACCAGCCCATGACTCTCACGCCTGCAGCTCCACTGTATGACCCTCCCGGATCTCTCTGGCCCACCATCCCTCCACTGAAGCATGCAGAATTTTGTCATTATTGCTTTACTTTTTTATCCTATGTGTTTGTATGGGGTAAAGAATAATATAGAAAACAGTTTTGCATGTTTTAAATTTTATATAAATAAAATGAGTCAACTGCTTCTACAACTTGCTTGTGCAGCTATAGTTTATGACTTCCATGTATGGGTGTATAGTAATTCTCTTCCTTGCTAATACGCTAATACACTAATGTAAATGTACCATGATTTACTTATCTATTCCCCTGCTGATGGATACTTGGGATTATTTCCAGTTTGGGGCTTTAAAAATAAAAGTGCTGTTAGATTAAGTACACAAATATTCAGTAGTTTTAGCGACTCTCAGTGAAAGGCACTACATTGGTAGAGGTTACTGAGAGATCATGACTGGGCATGAGTGATATATGCAGTTCACCAAATGAATCCTAAAAAGGGTAGGTTAAAAAAAATCAAACAAAAACACTGCACATTCCATCTCCAAGGTCAGAGCATGTGATGTGGAGGTGAAGAAGTAGTAGCTGAAGAGCTGGCCTCCTACTTCTCCAGCCTCACTGTGAAGCACTCTGAATATTACGTTACAAAGTTGACAACTTAGTCTGACCTAATTACGTCCTGGTTTATCCTGGAAAAGACTTAAGGAGACATTCTGATGCTAGGCTAGTGACACTAGTGCTTCTTAACCCTTCTGAGGGGACAGAGCTCTCTCTCAACATGTATTGAAAATAATTACCCCCACCCTAGAAAATGCATATAACACATTTTGCATATATTTTCAAAGGGTACCCACCTTGAAAGATACTCAGAAGTCTAACCATGGACCCCAATAAAGAAACCCAGAGAAAAATGCAAGTGAGAATTAGGTTAACACTAAAGAGAGAAGAAAACTAAAGACTAACAAAAAAAGACTAGAATACAAAATTACATAGACTCCACCCATTTAACCTAGTAGGAACAACAACAAAAATCCATCGAAGTGCAGCAATAGGCTATAAAGAGGTAAGAACAGACGTGACTTTTCTTTCCCTCTTCTTTATTTTCCAGAATGTTCACAAAGGTAATGTATATGCATTTACATTTATTTTCACGTAGTTATATTAACTTATGCTAGAAAAATCATACAGATATAAGAATCCCTTTCAAAAGTCTTCCTTTCCAAATCTCCATTTTGTCCCTCCCCTTCCCCCATCCCAAATTTTCATTAATGAACATGAAATCATTCTTTGCACCAGTTGTGATGCACAAGATTTGGTTTAGAAATGTACATGTGTGCATGAAAAAGCCTTTTAAAATGTACAATGTACTCAAATAACAGGAACAACAAAAACAACAGAGTTTCATTTTTCCCACCTAATACTTGGGCATTGAAAAAAAATGATCCTGGGCTAAGGAAGATTAATAAAAATATGAAGGAGACTTACCAAAAGGCTAAAGACAGATTCCCACGTTAAAGACAAAGCAAAAGATCACAGTTTAATCACCTGAAGGAGCGTGTGAGAACCAGCTCTATCTACCTCCTGTTTTTCAGAGCAGAATTTATGCAGTCTAAAAGTCTCCAGATTTACATCTATAACCTAACCATAAATGTAAGCAGGTAGAGCATTAATTTTGCCCCATTTTCCTTTTTTAAAGTAATTAGACAATTTAAAAAAGGCTTCCAACATGGGAGAAACTTGAAATATAATGGGTATTATTAAACAAAGCTATTTGTATGTACTCTGGCCTCCAAAATGTCAAGGCAGTAACATTTATCTGTGCTATGGAAAATATTCAAGACCAGAAAGTGCCTGAGTAAAACCGCCACTACTCAGTTTTCAGATTTGGCACATTCCCTAAAGTATTCTTCACCCTCTTCTACTTTTTCACAAGAGACCTTATGGCAGGAACATTCCACTGCATTCCATCTGCAATCAGCTATAATCCCTGTGAGCAGCAGTCCAGGCCAGCTTGCCAGCATAGCAGACTTTTAATGCGGCTAACACATGTGGCTACAGCAAATTCATTTCAGTTTTTGCAGTAATTCTAAGTTCAAAATCCATGTTCTCTCCCAATCTTAAACCCATTTTTTTTCAAAACAAGCCATTAATATTATCTAAACATAACAAGTTGGCTCACTTAAAATCTCTCACTTAAAAGTTATTTGGATTACATATTAAGTCAAATTACTAAAAAAAAAACCTGCCATATAAAACTGTAAATAGAAGTCGAACACTTTTTAAAAATACCAAAAATTCTACCTTGTACAATAGTTAAAGGTTACACAATAAATATGTTTTCCTTCAAAAAAAAAAAAAAGTTCTAGAGGAAGTCTCTGATATGATTAACTAGCTCTCCAAGAACAAACACCTTTCAAAGGAACCAAAATTACCCAAAACCTTCTATACCATGACAAAGTAAGTATTCGGCTAGAAAACTAAACTTCTTCTAAGGCTGATTCATCTAATGAGGATTTTTGTTTCAGGAGACTAATATTTTAAAAGTCACAAATTTCTCCTGCTGAATGTTTAAATGCAAAGAGGCAGTGTGCTATATAGCCAGATGGCGTAACTATCCAGATATAACACTAAGTTCTAATAAGCTATAATTCCAAATTTTTCCCCAAACATACTGGATGTTTAGTTTAAATCTTCAAGGTCCAGCTGAAATGCCCTATCATCTACGAATTTTACATTTGCCCTTTGCCAAACTCACATCTGCACTTTCTTAAAACCCCTTTTTTATGGCAAGTATCACTTTGATCACTTTTACTTTGTATTGAGGTTTTTTTGGTATGTCTTATCTCTCTTATTACAAATTTTTAACAGCTCCTTAAGGGCAGGGTCCTATGGTACATGCAACTCTGTGATGCCTACAGACTCACATGATAGCAGACTCTCAAAACAGGAAGGAAAAGAAAAAAGAGCTAGGCAGAGCAGAGCCACTCAGCCTATTGTCTAGAAAGATTCTAGACAAAATATGATGGAAAAAGTCATCAGTAATTCAGCATGGTGGTCCACAGACTGGTTTTCATGGGACTAGCACAACATGCCCAGGCCTATTCTAACCATACTGATTACTTTAAATAAAAACTAGGCATTTCTTCTTTAATATTTCATCAAAAGACAGACAAATATTTTCAATAATTCTGGAGAGATCTTCATGGAAATAAACAAGAGTCAGTAAACAGAACTTACATCCTCACAAACTTCAAAATTTATGGCCCTACCCTAGATGTTGAACGAGGATAGGAATCTTCCTGTCTTCTTCAGTTTGCTATCTACTACAAGTAAACACATTTGAAATCCTTCATCCAGAGTGAACACCATATTTGGATAATTTTACTTTTTTCCCCTAAACTGACATTATTTTCTATGCAATCAAAATAATAAGGTCAAAAAGAGAGCCACATATCTTAGAAACATATCTTTCTATTAGCCATCAATAAAAAAAAGCCATTAGCCTTTTTTATTAGCCATCAGTAATCTCTTAGTGAGCTTTTAATCCAGATGATCAAAAACAATATCAAAGTCAGAAAATCAAGCAGACCCAGATCCATTTCATGTAACTATCCAGAACTATAGAAAAATTTTTTAATTTTGCTACACTAATAGTTCTATTCTAGACAGGCAAAAGATTACCTTTTTTAATATTCTATCCAGTATTCAGCATACCTTTATACATATAGTAGATACTTGCTGGTAAGTAAAATCCTATTAACTTATAGGATATTCTTTTATGGTAAAAAAAAAAAAAACCCAACCTTTACAAGATATAAACATGAGTAGTTTTATTCAGGTGTTTAAAATATACAATGCAGTCAAGACTGAAAAATAGGCTACTATTATACCTTATCACTAATTAAAAGGGAAAAAAAAACTACCTTAGAAAAACATGTTGCTGCTTAAACTATCTCTTGAAGGAAATCTAACACAAGTTATTTCTGGGAAGAGGAACCAGTTGACTATGTGATAGGGTGAGAGGCATGTCTGTACTGTATACTCTCTGCACCTTTTGAACTTTATACCTTGTGAATGTCCTACCTACTCATAAAAATAAATCAAAATTGGGGGGAATCAAGGCATTGCTATTTGATCTTGACAATGAATATAAACTTACAAACCATTTAAGATGTGGGCATTCTAAAATGATTGTCATCAAGGAAAAAACGTTAGTATTACTACTTGTACTAATAAAAATTTCCATTTGTTTTTATTATACGATAAACTGACTTTTGCATTTCATGATATGGCCTTTTAATACTCACTTTCTACTTAAAAGTTTTTAGTAAGATTTCCAACCCTGTAAGAAAGGCAGCAACAGACATCTCAATTATTAATGAAAATCCAACTCCAAGACACTGGAGATTTCAGTATGCAAAACATCAGAGGAAAGTAGATCTTTTTGGAATCAGTTCTGGCTCCTGATCCAGGATTTCCTAAAGTCCACCTTTGAAAAGAACTTGTGATATACACCAGCATATTCAGAGGCAACACCAACGACCAAAAAATGCCTCCATACTAAGTTGTATATAATTAAAACATATTTTCCAGAGAGAAATAAGTGGCTCAATAATCAGGATTTAGTGTGCTCACTTCAGCAGCACCTATATGAAAATTGGAACAACACAGGGAAGATTAGCAAGGCTTCACGCAAGGATTTAGTTATATAGTGTATAAAACATAATTTTTAAAATGAAGCACAAATAATAACATAGCTTGAATGAGTGACACTTGAGAACACAAACATTTGTTCTCTAGTTCAATTATAAGCCTAGCTCAAACTAAGAAAGGAGCAAATAATCAATACTGACCTTTTTAAAAACAACTTTATTGAGATATATAATTTATGTACCATTAAGTTAACCCACACAAAGTGTACAATTCAATACTAAATTTTGCATCTCTTTTTCTTTCACAATCTATTCATCGGATATATAATTCACAGAATTAATGGCACCACAGACAAAGAAATGCAAAAAACAATGGTACAGCAGTTACGACTCCTAATTTTGAATCTTTTTTTTAAAAAACAGTGTTGCATTTTAAAAAAAAGAGTGTTGCAAATCCTATTTAGCAAGCTCAGAAATGTATAAAGTAATGGAAAGTTCAAAGTTGTATACGAGGAATCTATTTTTTTTTTAAGTCAAACTCACAGTAACAGAATAGAATGGTGGTTACAAGAGGCTGGGGGGGAAAGAGGAGCTACTGATCAAAGGGTACAAACTTTCAGTTATGAGATGTAAGTTCTGGATACCTAATGTGCAGCATGATGACTGTGATTAATAATAATGTACTGTATATGGACAAACTTATTTACAAAACAGAAACAGACTTACAGACATAGAAAACAAACTTATGATTACCAGGGTGTAAAGGGGGTCAGAAGGGATAAACTGGGAGTTCAAGATTTGCAGATACTAACTAATATATTTAAAATAGACAAACAAGTTCATACTGTATAGCACAGAGAACTATATTCAATATTTTGTAGTAACTTACGGTGAAAAAGAATATGAAAATGAATATATGTATGTTCATATATAACTGAAGCGTTATGCTGTTCACAAGAAACTGACACATTATAAACTAACTATATGTCAATAAAAGTATATATATATATATATATATACAAAAAAGTATTGTACATGTAAAATTTGCTGACAGTAAATCTCAAGTGTTCTTATCACAAAATAAAAATGAGAAACATGTTAATTAGTTTGTGCTAATCAGTTCACAATGTATACACATATCAAAGCATCACACTGTACACCTTAAATATATATAGTTTAATTTCCCACTGGGAGAATCCTCTATATAAAACACTGGCAAATGGCCCACAAATAGATGAGATCAGAATTGTTTCCCCAACAATTCAACATTAACTTGTGTCAGAAAGAACAAAAACTCTGCTTTATCACAAAGTTATAGGTTTCAAGATAGTAAAACCTACCACTATTTTAAGTAACAATCTGCCTAGAGATCCATGTCAAGTAATTACTACAAGTACCAAAACACCCAGCTTCAGTCATTTTTTACCTAAGCAATTATATAGAGAAACAAGCTAGGAAGCAAAGACTGATAATTTTAGTAATAATTTGCAAGTTTACTGTTAGATCTGCATCTGTTGCTCAACTCAAAGAACTATTATAAGGAAGGAGAGTAAGTGTTAAGACCATCTTGGCAAGCTCAAGTGCTATTTAAAATCAAGAAAGAAAAATAATCTTGGAGACTCAGTAGGTGTCTTTCATGTCACCATTTACTAAAACTCACTGCCTACACCTTTACTACTGTTAAGACTTCAACTTAATAACACTAGCTAAATTAGTTCAGTTCTCCAGGGACTTCTCAATTGTAAGGAACAAAATAAACAGTCCATATTTAAATATGCTATAGCAAACATCACAGGGGAAAGTACTCAATATCATTCAGAACAGCAAAGTTCAAAGTGTTAATAAATACCCAAATGTTCACTTATTCTGAGCACAGCAGGAAGGGAAAGAGAGAAGGACAAAAAAATGAGACAGAACTGATAGAAAACAACATGAACTCACTAGTTGAGTTGCCTTGCATCTGAATGATGCATTTGGACTCTTTGCTCGTCTCTCGAGAATTGAAGGGTCGCACACGGACAGCCACCTTCACTGAGGCTCCCGACATTCTGATGGTCTTGTTATATATATTCAGTCCAGAAATAAAGAATCAAATCTTCTTTTGAAGTTAAGTTCAAGTTTCCTTTGAAAAAAGAAAAAAATTCCATACAAGGTAGTCAAAATTAAAGAAAGCATAGGTTAACTTGAGCGTAAGAGCTATTATCTTATATCATAGCACTATTTGTTTCCATTTCTAAAAACCTCATCCTTTTTCTTCTCTATAAACCTTGTATCTCAATAGTAAAAAATAGAAAATTAAAGATGGTAAATTGTTTTCCTGGTCCATTTTCTCTTTTTTTTTTTTTTACATTTTTTATTGATTCATAATCATTTTACAGTGTTGTGTCAAATTCCAGTGTCATTTTCTCTTTATCATACCTAAAAAAATCCCTGAACTTAAAAATAAATAAATATTAACTGGAAAGTAACATCTTCCTTGGTCTCTTTTTCCGGGTCAATCTTCAGTAATACATGAAAACAAACCCAAAATGTTTACTTGTTAAAGAGGGTTCCTTTAACAAGTAACTTCCCATCTGTCTTAAAAAGAAATGCACTGAACTTTTTATATTTTAATTACAGTTTGAAACATCCAGTTACATGATGTATATATAATTAAACAGCAAAGAACAAAGATAAGCTCTAGCTAGCTTCTTTAACTTGTAGGTATCCAGGGATTCCTTTAACTTCGACGAGCCCTTTCATATGTATCTCATTTGACCCTCACAACCACCCTGTACAATAAACCGAGAAGGTTCCAAGAGACCCAAGCTCTATCCTCTGACTCATGGCAGAATCAAATCACATTTCACTACTGAATGAAGCCACAGGAAAAAATGTGAACATTTTTTAGAGGAATAGTTTCCCTCCCAACAGAACAAAATGAACACTATTCTGTGACAAGAACCCACATAAGTAATTTCCACAAGAAAACAAAAGATCTCAGTTCGCACTCTATCTGTTATACAAACATCTTCAAGAACTGAGAAAAAGAAAAAACTAAAAAAGAAGAACACTTATGGGTCCAATTACCAAGGAACTCCAACAGAATTTAAAATCTGACTAATTGTTTTCCACATAATTAAGTAAAGGTTAGGAATGCTAACCTTCAGCTGTACTACTATTAATGCTTTCCACAGGAAAAGGCCAAAATAAAAACCCTATCTTATTTTCTTAACAGCATTATCATTATCTGAATTCTTGTCTTTTGGAACATGTCTATTGTCCGGCTCTTATACAACCACCAGAACGCTCAAGACCTCCTCTGCTAGCACTTGAAACAGTATCTGATAAAAGAACTTGTTTGCTGAAAGAATGAATTAATGAATTATACTTCCCAGTTGTGAGAATTATTCTTTACCTGGATAATCATCCTTTACATGAACTTATTTAAGTCCTTTACTTGGTTTACTGACATTTTTTGGTTTGTTTCAAATGATTACAGTATTTATTGATATTAATCTTTTGTTTGTGGTTTTCATTGATATGGATCTTATCATATTTGCTACAATGTTTTTTCCAGACTGTTTCACATTTTAGTTTACATTAATCAGATGGTTATTCTTTTGATATACTGAACATTTATTGTGATCACACTTATCAAATGAAAGCTTAGTTATTAACACTCCCCATCGATATAGCATGACCTATAGTCACTATGTGAGTACTCTGTCAAAATAGAGCAAATGAAGCATTCACAAAAAACAAGACATAGGATGCATCTCAACCCCCTAGAGTTCATTTTAACATACAGCCATCATCTCAACACTCAACATGTCCCATCATCTTCTTCCCCAAACCAGCAATCTCTGTCAATCTCCTCATTTCTGTCTGGCCCCATACCATCAATCTTGGAGTCATCTTTGTATCGTTCCCTTTGAATCCTTTTATTAGTGTTAACATTATTAATGAAATACCATATGAAAACTTTTAAAACATAAATTTGCACTTTTCTATCCCTTCCTTCCTCTTATTCCCATTGTCCTTACTACCTCATGCCTAGCCTACTTGTAATAGCGGAACTAACTGGAGTTTTTAGTTCTAATCCAACAATCCTTTAAATGGGGTTGCACAAAATAACCACACGGGGGTCTTTTGAAAAGCAAATGAGCCTAGACTCCTCCAGCCTGCTGTTCAATAGTTTGGAGATAAACCCCACCTATGTTGTTTTGTTTTGCTTTTTTCACTTTCTAAAGATTATGTTGCAATCTCCAGCTGAGAACCCTGCTTTAAGCAACTGCTTAACCCTACTGCAATACTAACCTTTCTAAAGCATGACTTTCAATTTCACTTCCAAATCCAAGAACCTTCTCTTATTCTCCAGTGCTTACAAGATTAAAGTACTCTGTGCTCTAGTCAAGTTCCGTTACTATTCCACACACGTTCTTTCACTTTCTTTCACGTTCTTTCACTTTCTTTCACGTTCTTTCCATTTCTCTCCTACAATGGGCCTATGAATCTTCATTTTCTCCTCTACCTGATGGCCCAATTCCAGTCTTACCTCTTCCAAATGACCAACCAAACACTCCAGGAATCATTGGTATTTCCTACAACACTATATAGCCTGCTTTTTAAGAACACTGCTATCATTTTATAGGACTGTATTCTATCTTGCACTGTTCTTTAATAGCTTTCCAAAGTGAAAATTCTATTCCTTTAAAAAATCTCTTTGAACTTGAATTCCTTGAAAAAAATGGTTAATTCCAAGTATGGGCAAGAAATTTCAAGATGATCCTGGGACATTTCAGTATGACCACAAGCAAGAAATCAAAGATGAATGGGGTCATGGCAAAAGGACACAGGTGCCAACTTAAAGAGGCTCCCTCTGGCCAAAGACGAGATAACTGAAGCATAAAAATATATACATACATACACATTGCATATGGATTGAAAAACATTAAATATATAAATTCATAGATTTATAACAATACTTTCACAAACCTCATTATTCTGAAAACTGGCAAATAAAACAAAAGAATGGAGCATATCCAGTCTGTATATCCTGTGTAAACTATATTCCAGAACAGCCAAATAGTCACTGAGGGCAAGTTTTTCTTTGCAGAAAACATTCAGCTGATAGATGCAGAAGAAATGACAGAATTAGAATGTCAGCATTTCCCAACCTTACTGATACAAAGGTTTTCTGCATCATCACTACTTACTAAATAAGCCTTAGATGAAAGGTTGGTTGATGTGAGAACATTATACTGTACGAATTAGGCTGACAACATCTGAACCAAATGATCATTAATCTCAACATCACTAAAAGTGGGACATCTGGGTGGCCTATGCTTCCTGATGTGCTACATACAACAGGAAACAGCACCACCTAGTAAATATTCTTACCCCACCCCTTAAAAAAAAACTGATTAGAATCAAGCCCCAGTTTGCAGAACATGTAGAGAGCAAAGGAACAATTTAAATGCCACCTAGAAGATGCAATCATCCAAACCCAGAACACGGAAAAATCTACAGGACAAATCACCCAGTTTCTTCAATAAAACAGCATGATATTGGGGGGGGGGTGTTAATAAAAGAGACTTAAATGTTGACAATTACTGAATATTGTAGATATTTAAATTAAAAAAACAAAACTTTCTTCTTTTATGTTCTATCCAGGGCCTACCAAAGTGTTGAATGCTGTTGATTACCTTACAAACCGACAAGAAAGGCTGAAACCTCCTTGCTGAGTTTTAGATGTAAAGTACTATTTAGACATAAAGTACTAGGAACCAAAATACTAACATCTCTAATATACAACGCCCCCCACATGAACACTTTTCAATAGTGTTTGACTCCACTACCTAGCTATTCTCCTGGTATTTCATTCACCCAAACCCAAAATATCTCTCCACTTTCCCCAGCTCTTCTACTTCTTTTCTAATTCTTTTAATATTCTCACCATTCTCCTGTTTCCACACAGGCCAAAAAGCTTGCTTCCTCTATGCATCTAATCAACCTTCAAATTGCATGCATTCTATCTATAAAATCTCTTTCCATTTCTACCAACACCATACCATCCCTTTTATGTACCACCATACCATCCCACAACCATCCTACACAGTTCTGTCATTTTCATCTACTCCATCCATTCTACGCAACACTGCCAGATGCATATTCCTGAAGCATAGGTCTTGTCATATCACTGTCCACTTAAAAATCCTCAAAGTTTCTCTACTGTCTACCAAGCAATGACCAAACTCCCCACAGTGGCATTCAATGTGTTCTGCAAAAAAACCCACCTATTTTTATAAGGCCACAAAACACTGCCTTCCATCCACATTCCTTAACAACCACTCACCAGAGGATTTCCTGAAAGCATCTCATATTTTTCTGCTCCTGTACCTTTGCTCCAATGTTCCTTTTACCGACCATACCCTCCTCCTCTCTTGTTCTTCTCAAAATTCAGTCTTTCTTACAGGACCTTCTCATATACTACCTATTACTAAAGCCTTCATAGATTCTCCCAACCTCCCAAACCAAATGCAAATACTTCTCTATTTAACACTTCTCAACTCATTGACCTTATCTAGGGCACAATAAGTTGTTTTTCTTTTCTCCACTGTAAATTTTAAGTTTCTTGAGGACAAGAAAGGAATTTTAATCATGTTTCTAATTCCTTACATCACATTTTGACAGTAGTCAAAATATTTTGGTTGAATTTACTGTGTATCAGCAGACTGATGTTAGAATGGTATTAATAAAACACATAAGCTGTTCCAAAATAGACACACAGATTAACCAAAAAGAAAAAGGATAAAATTAATTTCAAATGCCTTCCTAACTGAAAAAGCTAACAGTCATTCTTCTTTGGAAGCGGCATGTACATTTTAAAATTACTTTCCCCAAACAACCTGAACCTAAATTTTTTTTGATTTAACTATCCTGTGGCAAAACTGCAACCATTTTCACCAGTGAGTTAAAATTTTATACAGTAACAGGGAACTACAGTTAAATAGACTATAACAAGTGTAACTTTTGTTACTTCCCTACAACTACAAAGATTATCTCCTTTATAATGGATGTCCGTCAATGAATTATAGCTTCAAAACTCCCTGGTCCTTTTTAAAAAATAACCAATTATATAAATCTGAAATCAAGTTTAAAATCCAGTGAGAAACAATAATTACAGAATATTTTTAAGAAGTTATAGGAAAACAATAAAAATTAAAATATATTTTCCAAGTTTTAAAGAGCCAAGGGAAGAAAGTCAGTAGGAAAGGCAACCATACATACTCTAAATCACTTACACAGCTTTGGTTCTAGACTGCTCCTCTGACCAGTTTTCCTTCCTGATGACATATGACTAGAAGCATTAGGAAAGTGGAATGGAGCAAAAATCCCAGAAGGGTTCACTAACAATAAAGAGATAATAAAACATTTAAATCTAATTCATTTGAATTTTTCTTAATTTTTGCTCAACTGCTTAACTTTGATCTTGTACAATTCTCACTTGCCCTCAGCGGTACCCTGGATTATCAGGAGCCTAAAGAGATGAAGAATTCTCAAACAGACCTTTCAGCAAAGTAAATAAACAAAAACAAAATAATCTTAGTTTTTTCATTGGTTGGTTTCTGTGACATCCCTTTTTTATAGAAAATAGCCAGGATTATATTCCTAAAACAGAGATCAATTCATGTCACTCTCTCTGCTTAAAAACCTTCAGTTGGGGGGGGAGGGTATAGCTCAAATGGTAGAGTACATGAGGTCTTGGGTTCAATCCCTAGTACCTCCTCTAAAAATAAATAAATAAACCCAATTACCACCACTCTCCCCCAAAAATCCTAAAACAAACAAACAAAAAAACCACACAAAAAACCACCCTTCAATTGGTTTCCATGGCCTCAGAACATGACCTAAAAATTCAAGGGCCTCCACAATCCAACCTCCTTCCCAGATCTCAGTTTTCACTGTCCAACTTTAAGCCTTCTCTACCAAGCTCCACTTACTACACCAACCACGCAATCCTGGAAGCTCAATCTCCCTTCCAACCTATCGGGTTCATATCTTTTGAGGGCAAGGTCAACTGTCGCTATGAAGCAGGAGGCATTAAGTCATGTGTTCCCTAACCCTCTTTCTAAGCTAAAAGTCATACCTTCTCTTTGCTCCCTAAAAATGTTGTGTTGATTCCTCATGTTTCTACTGATTTCATTCTGCCCTATATTGCAGTCAGTACTTTGCTTAACTCTCATACATTAATACTTTATTCAGTACATGTCTGTCACAACTAAAAATAGAATTAAACCAAGAAATGCAGTATTCAATACTCAAATGACTGTATCCCCACAAATTTACAATATCAAGTCTATTTAAAAGATAATCTTTTCTACTGAATAAAATTTAAAGAATGAATTATAACAAAATAAATATCTGTAGCTAGGGAGCCCATTTTGAGATGCTGTGAAAATTTCCTTGTTATTATTAAAGTTTGCATCTCTTGGTCTAATACGTTCCATGAGGACCAAGCAGGCTTTAGAATCCAATACTCTGTGTCACTGACCATGGCTACACTGGTAAAATGGCCCCCAAAATATAAGAATTTATTTTTGTGTGTGTATGATTTTGCATGCGTACATAATGTCTATTCTTGTTCTTTGACTCTGTGCGTAAAAATCAGGCATGAGCCAAGCTGTGAAAGCTCAAAATGGATCACATATTAGAAAAGCTTCTTTCTGCATTTTAACTCAATGCCAGGAATCAGACTGCATAGGAAAAGTTTCCTGACAGATCAGATTTTCAATTAAAATAGACTAGCTCAGTCAGGCTCCCGAACTGTTTTCTTTTAACCACTATCAAAAATAACCTGAAACAATTTTTAGGTTTATTAGACACATGTCCTCCTGTCACTGCAATTAAGAATCAAGGAAGGACTCTCCTTTTTACTGGTGACATGACTTTATTCTCATAAACCAAGAGGTGTATCAAGAAACAATAGCTCCTATGTCCTATGCCTTAAAATAAACTATTCTAAATGAAAGTAATTTTATTCATTGTTTTCTTATCTTTCCATGTTTGGATGGTTAATACTAAACTCTATCTACTAAGTCAATTCATTCTAGTATCTGAAGCTACATCCTACAATTTTATTTTAACAGATCCACTGGCAACTCTGCCACTCAAAACCCAATATTCCACTGAAGTTCTCCTACTGTCAAAGTGGAAGACAACAGCTACCCCCAGAATAGTCCAGGTTAAAATAAACTCAGCTCAGCTACAATGTAGAAATGAAAGTTTCAATCAGACATTAATTCAAATTTGGTATTGAGTCAAGGTTCTTTCTTTCTTGAAATCTGCCCGTGACCACACCTTTGCAGCTACCTGCCTGAGAGGCAGCTCACTAGCTGGGCAAGAATGCAGGTCAAACTTTTCTATGTGTCAACTATGTGTCAGTCTTGCCACATGATAAACCAGTACCCAAAGTTTAATAGCTATGTTTTCACTGAGATGACAGCACAGAATACAAGTACCCATGCTGTTCTCACCAGGGTTTTTAGATAATGAGTCTTCAGCTGGGATGCTCAGATTTCTCTTTACATAGTTATATACCTGAACCACATTAGTCATATCCTACATAGGAAAGACTTTAGCTATATTTTCATGGTGTATTCTCAGCATGAAAAGCAGGTAGATCACTTTTCTAAATATATCTCTGAAGAACATTTCTCCCTTGTACTTAAAGACCTGTTGAAAACAATACATATATCCTTGTATCAGGATGTTTATAATACTTTTCTCTTAGAATTTCTTTAGACTTTATTACTAGAAAAAAAGTTCCTCCTGATGAACCATTAGCTTTCTCTTACCACAATAAAAATTGTACAATTTCTCTTTCTCTCATTACCTTGATTTTCAGAAGTTTCAAAACTAAATTACAATAACCACATTATACAAGTATATACCTGTGTGTTTGTATATTTACTTTTCCCTCCTGTCACGTAGATTTTTATTTCTTCTCATTTTTTAACAGCCTCACCATATATACAGTATTGTGGCAAGCTGCTCAGCTCCTTTTTAGAAGCAGTAAGTGATATAAATTATAAATAAATAAAACTGTCCTGTCATAGCCTAATCTGCTATTTATTTTAACACTGGAAATGCGTTATGTAGTCAAAATTCTAGTTCTTAAAAACAAATAAAATTTTTAAAAGTTAAAATGTTTAAAACAAATAAAGCCTTTAAAAGTTCTACAAAAAATTGTGTTGAATGAACGATAGTCATGTGAGTGGCCGGAAAGGCAGGAGCCCCACCAAAACAGAAGCAGACAAAGGAGCGAGCAAAGTGAGCAATAGTTTCAACACTGCACAGGCATGAAGTGTGCCCCCTGGTTTCAGCAATAAAGAGCTGGAACCAGAGCAAGAGCAGCGTCAGTGAAAGGGGGCTGGTCACTGAACCTAGTCTGTGGTGGGTTGGGGAGTAATTAGGAGGCAAGGAATTGGAAATGCAAGTATCCTCACTGCTTCCAGAACCTGGTGGCTGTGAGGGCAGGAGAGACAGCTAGAAGGGTACAGGAATGAAGATCTCCCCTACTCCCCACACTGTGGTTTAATATGAAAGGCTTGCATGTTTCTATCCTTTATTCAACAGCTATTTATTAGGTGCCTACAATGTGACAGGCAGTTCCAGGAGTCTGGGATAAATCGGTGAACAAAACAGATAAACATCTTTGCCATGGAGAAGTTCACATTCTAGTAGGGGAGAGGGGACATTAAAATAATATATAGTTATACAGCTGTTAGGTGATAATAAGTGTTATGAGGAGGAATGGGATAGGCAAGACAGGGGATCAGGAGTGTGGTAGGGAGGAGCGCTGTGCAGGTGGTGAGGGCAGGGTAGGCATGCTGAAGTAGGAAGGTTTAAGCGAAGACCTGAAGGAGGTGAAGGAATTAGCCAAGCAGATTTCAGGGCAAGAGTGCTACAAGTAAACAAAAGAGTCAGGGCAAAGGCCCTAATGTGGGACTGTGCCTGCTGCATTCAAGGGAACTGGGTAAACAGCGAAAGAGGGAAAGAAAAGTAGCCAATACAGCAGGTCCCCAAAGATTAGAAGGCAGTGAGATCCAAAACACAAGCCCAGAGATTAGCTGAAGTCAGAGAGTAACCTTTCCCCTGAGACTGGAGGAAAGAGGGTAAGAAAAAAGGCAGAGACATCTGTAAGCAGAGGAAGGGGAAGTGAGGGAGTTCATGCCTTTTCTTTCCATGAGGCCGTGGGTAACGTTTGTGCCAAGTATGGAGTAGTGGGGAGGCCTGAGCAAAATGGTCAAGATTTCAGAAAAGCCTGTGGAGAATGCGGGAGGGAACTGAGCAGAAATGCTCTGACAGACACCGAAGATAGACTCAGGGGAGACCTAAGACTACACATCAACTATGACACTAATCCCCAGCACTGTATGAGGTTTCTCCATGAGCCAGAGTGAAAAAGGGAGAGTATGGATGACAGGAATGATGCAAGGCCAGCATCTGCACAGTGGGTCTTGTAGAATAATAAAGAAGAATTAAATGCTGCAAGTGCTAGTAAGAAGATAGCTGAGGCAACCACCCCAGAAGTCACAGTGTAGAAAAGGAAGACAAAGAAGTCAAATATGAAAGAGGCTAATGGACCAAGAGACTTGCGGTGGGAGAACACATGGAAAGAGACTACAAAAGTGAGAGCTGTAAATTATCAGTTTAAGGTCTAAACGTGAATTTGAGATCTGAAGATAAAGGTGATGACATGGTAGAAGATGTGGTCAAAATATTGAGTTACTAGAACAGAGTGAAGCCAACATTTGCTTGATCTGAAGTCAAAAAATTTTAAAGAGTAGTTATAAAAGAAGTTCAGCACACTTCTAGTGACCTTGGGGAAGTTATTTGGCCTGTCTCAGTTTCCTCATCTGTAAAATGGGGATAACAGTATCTATTATACATGGCTGTTGTAAAGATTAAATTGATGAGTAAATGTAAGGTGGTCAGAAAAGAGCCTGGCACATAGAAAGAACTCAATATGAGTAAGCTATTTTATCATTATTGTTGTGGTGGTGGTTGTCTATACAGTCATTGATATTTGCCAGGATGATGTCAGAAATTCAGATGGAAGGGAGAACTAAGCAAAGTATCAAAGTCATCAAATAGAGCAATGGTAGAGGATTGTAGAGTTGAATGATGTGCTTTGGCTTAAACAATGTAACATGAAATGTAAAAATTATTTTTAAATCTATCAGACATTTACAATCTTATGACTTAAAACATACATACGAACCACCACAAAACAATCATAAAAGTACCAATCGACTTAGATAATAAGTATTATACAGCAATACAGAGAGGTAAGAGGTTCTGACAGAAAATAATGGAAACCACCATGGCATGAGCAGCAATACAGTAAACTGTACTAAAATAGAAAGGAGCTGGAGCTAACCTTCTCTTACCATATCTAAAGACACATGGTAAAGAACTTCAGAGTAAAGAACTAAATCTCCACATGCACTCTCAATTAACTGGTAATGAATGTCATAAAAATGAGCATAAATGAATCACTGGGCCATTAATCAAAAAGTCTACTCAGAAGGCCAAGGCATCCTTTGTAGGTTTTTCCTATCACCGTCACAACTGTTTCATTTATCTTCTACCAATGAACTGCACAAAAAAAGTTCTAAATGCATAGTAACATTGTTTTATGAACTCCAGAAATCTACTAGTATCTGTTCAAACAAGACCATCTTTTAAAGAAAACTACATGAAGTAGATAACGCTATACCTTTCACTTCAGAGCCTTGTGAAATTGTATCATATCAGTTTACAAGACCAAAAGTATATGCTTACTTCTGGAAAAGACCTGCTGTGATTAGCAGCCTGGGTATGGGTTTACAAATAAGGCAGGGGTCCTTTGTTGTCTGTTACTTTGTACCCAAAAGGAGACCATAGCGGGAAGTGGTCTAGAAGGCTTTGGCCTTGGAGAGATTCTGTTGGTACTCTTCTTGGGAGTTTATTCCCTGTACAAATTCAAAGTGGGAAAGAGGAAAAGGAAAAAAAAAAAAAAGGAAAACTGCACTCATATCTGATCTCAAAAAGTAGAGTCTGCTTAAAAGCTGTACCTAATTGGATAGATTTTGGGAAAACATTCATTAGAGCAGAGCTGCACAGCCTCAAAATCTTCCCTCCAAATCAAACTCACAGACAGGTCTGATTGTATCAAATGCTGAAATTATATTTAGCCACAATTCTTCAGATTTTTTTTAATAAAGTAAATGTAATAATTTAAAACTCAGAAATATTTCTCAATTCGAGTATGGAATTTAACACAAGACATTCAGTATTTCACTCATATTAATGTAATGCAAAAAGCACTAGCTTCTGTTGAGGCCATTTTTGACTCAACCAATTTTAAAAGGAAAGCTTAATGATAAAAATTAAAAATAAAGTGTTAAGACTTATTACAAAATCTTATCTGAAAATGTTTAGTAGTTCAACTTAAGTTGTAGGAACTTACTCATTAAGAAACAGAATCTGAATGGAAGCAAAGGGCACAAAGAAGGCGGGCATGGCACTCTCCAGGTCCTGTCCGTATTCAGGATGCAGGAAAAGACAAAATTTACAGGCTCGCACTGAATTCAGTTATTGATCATTTCCAGATCTTTTTTTACAATGCCAACATGTGTGCAATCTTCATATTCCATCCTTAAACGGTACATTACCAATTTCACTTGCCTCATAACCCAACAGTCATACCAAGTTAATGAGAAAGCATCACCTCACTTCTGAGAGAACACAAGCTAAGATTTTATTATGACTAAGAAAAGCTGACAAACTGCCAGTCTTTAAATAAAATATCCACCATGATATCACTTCTTAAGAGCTATTCAAATCCAATCACTACACTTTCACAGGGCTCAGACGGACCCATGAACACACAAAGCAACATGTTCCGTATCAGCAGAACAGCTGCCTAGAACAGTAAAGAGATATATGAGCAATGGATCTGTTGACAATCTAATTTCAGCTACCTCGAGATTCCATAAAGATGACAACCTGCGTCCTCAGAAATACTGCTGCAAGCCTCTCCCACCATCAGAATACTCGTTTACTTCATCTCAGCATGCTGAGCTACCTTGAAAATCTATCCATCCGATGCAATATACTAATTTCAGACCTCCACACTAGTAAACTGGCCTTAGTAATCCTCTGCCTCTGCACAAGTAAGGCCTCATCAGGCTTCTGTGTCCATAGCACTGGGCATAGAAGATGAACACAGAAACACAATATTTCACCCCAACAAGAAGGGAACCCTGAAGGCACTTTACCTCGGAAACTCAATTAGCAATTCACCAAGGAGGAAAAGTGATTCTGGAGTTCCATTCTGATTTTAGGGCCTGGAATGTTTTGTGTTGCACGAACAATGACTAGCTTGCTGGAGCAGCCTCCCAACCCCCACAACTTGGCTCTGGTGCGGCCAGTCACCCTGAAAGCTGCCAGGGCTGTCACTCGGTGCCTTCCAGCAACCGGACTTGGCTCCTAAAGGATTTGTCAGATCATCCTCCCAATATGGCTGCCAGAGTAATCCCGAGCTGCCGAGCGCCGAGCCCACACCAGCCTTCCCGCAGCTGGCCGGCATCCAACAAGCCCCCTCCCTTCCCATCGCGCTCCTCTCCGGTCCTTGCGCCATCGGCTTCCCCCCTCCCACGCGCTGCCGGCTCCTGCCTTCATCTGGCAAAAGGGCATACCCATATTCCCAGCCGAAGCCCCGATGCCAACCGTAGCGGGGAGAAAGGGGATGCGGGCAGTAAGAAAAGGGGGCTTCAAACCCGAGCTGAGCAGCAATGTGCGCCGAGAGCCCAGGGAACGCACAGACGGAGGCGGCCCGGCTGACCGCTGGGCACACACAACCCGAGCCTGGCGGCTCATAGGAAGCGGAGGGCTGGTGCGGGGCACTGCGGGGCACCCGGCAGGCCGCTGGACCCAAGCCCGGAGCTTGCTGCTGGCCCCGGGACGGCTCCCCACCCCCGAGGGCGAGGCTCCCCCATCCTACCCGGTACCCCGGTGGGGCAGCGCCCTCAGTAGTCGCGGCTCCGGCCCGGAGCTTCCCCCGCTCGGACCCCGCCCGCCCCTCCCCCCGGCGTCCCCCTCCTCAGGCCGGCGGCGCAGCGCCAACTGCCGCCCGCCCCGCCGCCCGTCTTACCTCAGCCGCGCTGCGGACTGACCGACGGACGGGCGGGCGCCGGGTCAGCAGGCGCCAAGGCGCGTGGGGGCGCAGGGAGCCCGGCACCGACGTTCCTCAGAGCAAGCAGCGGCCGCCGCGAGCCGCAGGGAGCCTCTGGGCAGCCCCATCACGCAGCGGGGCAGCCCCGCATCGAGGGTCGCGGCGGGCAGAGGGCGGGAGCGCGGGAGGCCGGGGCGCGGCAACCGGCAGGCGGTGGCGGGGAACGGCTGCGGCGGGCTGGGAACGATTCGGAATTGCGTTGGCACCTCCCAGGACCGCCGCCGTCTGACTGCCCCGCGTCAGTCCTTGAGAAGCTCCGCCCGCAGCCGCCGGCACGGGACACCGCCCCGAGCCCAGCAGCCGCGCGTCACTTCGGCCCGCCCCGGCGCCCGCGACTGACGCGAGAGGCAGCCAATCGGGACGCAGATCTTAAGGAGACCGGCCAATCGCAGGGGGAGCCGGAGAAGGGGTGCGACGAAGAGAGGCAGAGACGGCGGGGCGCCCCCTGGTGGTGCAGGAGCCGGAGCGGATGCGGCGGTGCGGGGTGGGCGAAGGCGGCGCCCAGAGTCCCCTCCCGGGTGACCCCCGAAGGGCGTTAGTCGGCAGCAGCCGCGCCTGACTTACCCGATGATCCGCCTTGTAAGGGGACAAAGCCAGGCCGAGTGGGGCGGGGCGGGACTGTGGGGGCCAGACGCTTGCGTCTGGGGGCCGGGAGCCGAGATGAATGTGGGAGGCGGCCGAGTGTGGAGTCATTGTCCGTTTGGAAAACATCTCACACGTTGAAGCCGCCGAACACAGCGCAGTCGGAGCTGAACCACGCAAAGGGATGAGTGTATTATCCCGCAGAAAGCTTCCCGGCCTATTCTTATCGAGCTCGATCACAGCACCTCCCACACGCCACCTTGGGAAAAAAGGGGTAATGAGTAATAGAAAAGCATGATTTAGTGGGCAACTTGTCTCCTTGGGAGACCGAGTAAGGGCCGTGAGTAAAGGAACAAAAAGCTTTCTATCGCCCCGGAGTTAACCAACCGAGCTCCCCTCTGGGAGATGCCCTTGAAGGAGAGTTGTTGGAATTTAGAAAGCTGGAGAATACAAGCGCTCTGATAACGATTTTTTAAAAATCAGATTTAGGTGCAGCTCAAAAGAAAAAGCCCACAAATGTTCATGAGAGGTCCCACTCAGCACTTAACAAAATATTAATTCAACTGTAATATGTGCAATTACATGCCAAGCTCCACTGTTTTACAAGGCTGTGAAATGCTTTTTGATTTACTAGCAGAACTTGAAAGTAAAATCAGATTTTTCCCCCTGAAGTCAATACGTATTGGATGTAAAAAGCCTAATTAATAAGCATAGACGCTAAAACATCAAAATTAATTTTCTACACTAATGACTACACTAAAGTCTTCATACTCCCCATTCAGTCAACATTTATTGAACATTTCTCATTTCATTTAGAATATAAACTTCACCTATCCACAAAAGGATTTGACACAGATTACACTGAAACATACAGGCAATAAAACTGTATAGCATTAAAGTAGGAGTAAAGTTAATAATAACTTTTTTAAGTTCTAAAAGGCTGTATGTGTAGGGTGCTGTATGAATAAGGGGAATACAGAGAAAGAAAAATAATACTAAATAACAGAGTCAACGGAATGTGCCACCACTGAGCACAAAACTCAGCTCCTAGCTTCCTGAAGGCCAAAGCAAAAATGAAATTACAATGAGTTAATAAACAAAAAAGCTCATCAATTCATCAGTAGACACCAACTTTCTCCTAAAAAAAAAAGGCTCTTTTCATAAGTACTCTGATAAGCACCATGGAGAGTTACAAAAACCTGGATGGTGGCTAATACTGTTGGAGCTCTCAATGGAGCTCAAATGAAAAAGAATATAAAACAGTGAAGGGAATGTGGTGGTAATCAGCACTAGAAAAATTAAGCAGAAGCACACAGAGAAGGGTCAATAGAGGCAGATAAGGCTGTTCTAGGTTTCAAGACCAAAACAGCCTGCTCTCTATAAGCCTTTTGCCTGTCTGACAGATTAAGTCACTCAGCAGAGCCCTTCAGTTTCTCTGATTACAGATTTTGTACAAAGCCACCTCTCAAAAGTTGTAAAGTACTAGAAAGTTGAATTTAGCCATGGCCCAGTAGAGTTATCCCTAGAATACAAAGAAAGAAGATCAGAAGATCTATTAATGTGATGCACACAGCCACACTACTACAACTAATAAGGTTTCTGGATACAAGATCAATACACAAAAATCCAAAGTGCTCCATTTCGTTAGGAACAGCCAACTAGAAAATGTGATTGAAAGACATCTCATTAAAAATAGCAATTAAAACTATTAAATATTTAAGGATAAGTTGACAAAACATGAGCAAGACCCAAATGGAAGAAAGTTATACAATTGTATTAATGAAACATTAAAAAAGAAGTCTTCTTAAATAAATGGAGAGATTTTTTTTATTTTGGGATAGGAAGAAAATATTATAAAGATGTCAGTTCTTTCCAAGATAACCTATAAACTTAACATAATTTCAATGAATATTTCAACAGGATTTTTCATGGAATTTGACAAGGTGATGGTAAAATTCAAATGATAAACCTATCCCATGTCCATTTAAAAAATTCATATGCTAAACAAATCCAAGAATAGCCATAGCAATTTTGAAGAATGAGATGTGGGGATTTGCTCATAAGTTAGCAAGATTTTCTGTAACATCATGCTAATTAGAATTCTGTTGCATTGGCACAGAATATACAAATACAGAAATGGAACAGAATACAGAGTCCAGAAACAGACTACACGCATATGGGGATGTAACATATGACAGCACTGGCATTACAAATCAGAAGAAAAATGATAAACTATAAATGATAATAAATGAAGCTGGAATAATTGCTTAACTATATGATAAAAAACACGATCCTTACATCATACCATACAAAAAATAAATTTCAGGTGGACTGAAAACCTAAATCAGAAAAGCAAAGTTTTGTGGGTTTTTATTTTTTAGAAAAGCAAAGCTTTAAATGTTTTAGTAGGAAATATAAACTATTTTATGGCCTTGAGATAAAAAGAGAAAAAAAAGTACTAACCATAGAAGACTGATGAATTTGACTATAATTAAAAAAAAATAACACTTCTATACAATGAAAGATATCATAAAACAAAGCAAACAAAAAAAAGTCAAGACTGGAAAAATATTTGCAACACATATCACCAACAAAGTATTCAGAATATATAAAGAAATCCAATTAGTATACAATCATACAAATCAATATTTTAAAAAATAACCTTGCAGGGGAAAAAAACGTGCAAAATGTATGAGCAGAAAATTCAAAGAGGAAAGAATGAAAAGACACCTAACTCACTGGAAATGAGATACCATACCACATCCATCTAACTGCCAAAAAGGAAAAGTGTAACAATAACCAAGTGAAAACAGGGAGTGAAATGGTACAATTCTGTTAACATCTAGGCAAATGGAAGATGAGCATAGCCCTTTCACTGAGCAATTCCTCTTCCCTAGAGAAGCTCTTGCCTAGGTAGCTAAGGGAACAGGTATAAGAATGGTGTTTCCAATATTGTTTGTAACAGGGAGAAATGGAAATGTCCGTTGCCAGGAGAATGGATGGAAAAATTGTGATGTAGTCATATAACAGACTACTATCAGCAGTAAAAAACAACTGACCCAGAGGTACAGTTAACACACACCTACAGCCCTCAGGGCCCACTCAGGAGACAGAAACCATGATAGTTATTACAAACACAGGAGAGTAGAGAGGGATTGGTTATCCAGATGCCTCCAGGGTGAAAGAGAAAAAAAGGAGAAAGGATGATAACTCAGAGACTAGAAACTGTAGGAAGAACCCAAAGGAAAACCAACTGGGACAAAGGAGCTTGAGAAATACAAACTATAGAAGGGTGGATACAGGGCTGAGAAACAGTAGGTAAATAGGCAGTGCGGTGGCCAAACCTCAAAAACATAAAGCTGAGCAAAAAAAAAAAAAAAAAAAAAGCGTGCAGTAAAATGTCATTTATACATAAAGTTTGAAAATACACAGAACGCTATACTTTTAGGACTATATTCATATATAGTTGAAAACGTGTGGGAATGATAATTACCAAATTCAGAATATAGGTTATCCTAGCAGAGAGAAAAGAAAGGAATCAGGATGCAGGACATAGGTAGCATCCACTTCTTCTGTAATATTTTATTTCTTTACAAAAAAAATGACGTGAGGATGGGCACGTTGGTAGAGTTGGGTGGTGGATATGTGAGTGGGTACCATTATGTTAGTCTCTATGCTTTACTGCCTGTGAAAAAACATTTTGCCATTTAAAACCAGTATCTGTCCAAAGGCATCCCAGCTGTGACCCCACCCGTAATCCTCTGCAGGCTGGGTCAGCAGCTGGATCAGAGAGGCTGACCGGTGGCAGCTGGGCCAAGCACGAGGGACTGAGTGGGCGGGAGACCATAAGCCATAATCCTCTCTCTGACCTGCTTTTAACATGCACTGGTCTCACAGCCTGCAATGTAAAAGGCCACCGCATCTTGGCCAAACAGTTGGCCTTCCTGACTCTGAGTCCATATTCATTCGAAACTGCCGCACGCCACCACTTGCACTGACAAAAATGTAGGAAGAGCCCATTTTCGTTTCTGAGGGAATTAAGACTGCATTCCTCTGCAGAATTATCCATGTCCATAAAGAGAATCACTTTCCGGTTATTTTAACCAAGATCAGGTAACACATGGACTTGAGTCATGTTGCACATTTAAAAATAGAAACTGCTTATGTTTTTGGACCTAGGAGGTTACCATGTTGAAGTAGAAAAGATCTGTGTTTTTGATACAAAGTCCTTGTAAATATTAATTATTTAATGTCTATTTGATATAAGTACATATGTACAGATTGTATTAAAGACTGTATTAAATAACAACAATATGGCACTCAAAATAAAAGTGCTTTGTTTTTTTTCAGTGAATACTTAGAATGCAATTTGGTTTAATGCATTAATATTAATATACAGTGACACCTCTTATGCTGAGGTTATTTGGAATCAGAGAATCAGAACTGGGAGATATTTTAGGACTGGTTAGTCCACCCAGTCAGGAAATTGATGAGCACAGCAAACCTCTAGTTTGCCAAGGACTAATTTTTTTTTTTCTTTTGTGGCTTCAACTACCCAGAATCCAGAAGGAAGGAAAAGAAAGCCAGCCAAAATAGATGTTATAAAACTCAAGCATCTTACTCATAGAAAAGTTCCTCAGGCCTGCATTCAATGTCTCTTTACTCTTAATCCATTGCTAATTCTAACAAGTTTGACTGCCTCAATCTTTAGCTAATGAGATTGGTGGGAACAAATTGGAAATGGGGGATTGCAATGCTAGGAAAAGCGAGGCTCATTTCAAAAAGGTTAAACTTTTAAAGAGCATATGTAAGATCTCAAAAAACCTAGCTCTCTGACAACATTTGGATCCAAATGACTTTTAGCTATCTCCAAAAACTAAACTAATACAAAAACTGAATTCTGTAATTGTCTAGAATAGTCAAAATCATACTGCAAGATATAAACACAATTCTAGAAAAGTAATTTCAAAAACATGTTGAGTAGCGCAAAAGTAACACCTTTGAAATTAAGTTTCTACTCTTCTAGACAGTCCTGAAAGAAAAAAGTCTCTGCCTGGACCACATTTTCTAAAGTCCTTAAAGGCAGTAGCACAATCATTGGTGTCATTTTTTCCCCCTTTCCTCAAATGCTCAATTCACTTAAATGTAAAATGAAAATCAATTTAACAATATATACAACACAATGCAGGGTAGCACAATTGCTGAGATCAGCCTGGCCCTGAGGACCACACAGTATATACCAAACAATCTATGCAGATGTAGTAAATTAAGACCTGAACACTGATATTTTTGTAAAGACTAAAAGAATGGGACACTTTAGTTGGATGTATTCTCTTAGCTCCCAATGATTACTGCAAGATTTTGTTTTAATCAGCTGTCAGCTCTCTGCAAAAGCAGTCAGCTGTAATCAGCCTGTCTGGCTTTTTTCCCTGGTCATGACTGGGGATCCTTCATTTCAACCAGATCAGAATCCTCTGCGTAGATTCCCCTCTTCTGAATTGCAGTTTACGCCTCATTTTTCTGTAACAAGCATTTTTACTAATTAGGAACAACCTTGTATCAATAAACTTTGGTCTTAGAGCCATGATTAAAGAAACCAAATTGTTATTTCTGGTAATTGCTGTGCCAGGGACAGATGGCCCCGGAACACATGGGCAGAAGATGGTGTCTGAAATGGGCTCCCTTACAGTGCCAGAGAGAGTCTAGCTGCCAGGAAGGATCCCTGGGACACAAGAATGGGGACATTCTAGACAAAACAGAGAGCTGGGAGCACAATGTCCTGGTGAATGGGGCTCTGCAGTCATGAGATCTCAGCTGATCCTATCTCCCCATTCCCAAATCCTCATTCCAGGGAGTCCATCCTGAAGATGTATTTTGCCCCAAAACTCCAGCTCTCATAGACAAAGCCTTGCAGGAGCTGCACTTTGTTACACAACCACAACCACTCGAGATGGATATATAATTGATGCTGAGAGAAAGTGTCTCTTGGAACAAGGGAGTGGAGAGGGGCTGAGAGCACCTGGCCTTAACAATCGAACTGTTTAGATTCTAATTCTGGGACTTGCTATCTGTCCTTGATCCCAAAAGCCTCAGTTTTCTCATCTCTAAAACAGGAGTGAAGATAATACCTAATTTGGTCTTCATGTTGTCCACGATGTCCAGTGCATCGTCCTATTAATAATAATAAAGCCATCAATCATCCTGTCAGGTCAAAAACAAGCTCATTCACTCTCTTTTCTCTCTCTCTCCCTCCTCTGTTTCCCCGTCTACCGATCACAGAGTCACAGTATCTAAAATGTTATGATGAAATACATCTGCTTCATCCTAGCTGCAGGATCACGGGCAAGTCAGTATCACTAGACTTCAGTTTTTGATCATTAAATAAGACAATCAGCGTAGATGAGTTCTAATGAATGTTCAAGTTCTGTGAGGGGAGGGTATTGCTCAGTGCTAGAGCGCATGCTCAGCATGGACTAGGTCCTGGGCTCAATCCCCAGTACCGCCACTTTAAATAAATGAATGAATGAATAAATAAACAAATATAATTACCTCCCCGCACCAAAAATAAATAAATAAATAAATAATAAAAAGAATATTCAAGATCTAATATCTTAGCCTTCTGTACTTACAGGATTTTTTTCCTTCTGCTCCAGAGAGATGAAGAATTTAACTAGATGCTGGTTATGATGATGGTGATACAGTGATGATAGAAGTTATATTGAGCATTGACTATTAACCAAGAACTATATTAAGCACTGTATGTTAATTATCTCACTTGATCCTCAGTCTATAAAACAGGTACTCTCATTGCTACAAATTCACATATAAGGAAACTCAGAGAGGTTGTGGAGACTGGGAAATGGCCTTCCAGCAATACCAGGTTTTAATCCCCAGAACCTGTAAATATTACCTTATATGGAAACAGGGTCTTTCTAGATGCAAATGGGGAGATTATCCTGGATTATCAAAATGGGCCCTAAATGCCATCACGTGTACAGAGACTGTACATACGAAAGTGGGGAAAGCTGTGTGGCCACAGAGACAGAGACAGGAGTGACGCAGCCAAATGCCAAGGAAGCAGTCTCCCGAAGCTGGAAGAGACAGAGCCTCCAGAAGGAGCGCAGCTGGGCTAATACTTTGATTTTTCAGCCCAATGATACAGATTTTGGACTTCTGCCCTCAAGAAATGTGAGCTAATAAAGTCCTGTTCTTTTAAGTCAACCAGTTTGTGGTCATTTGTTACAGCAGCCATAGAAAACTCATACAGAGATTAAGCAATTTATTCACGGTCACAGTTAATAAGTGGTGGTAAAGTTGGGATTCAAATGCATGGACATCTGGCTCTAAGCCCCATGCTCTTCAGCACAGCCTTGTACACGCCTCATAACACATCAAACAAACAGACACTCACTAAGTATTAACTAACAAAAACAAAAGAAGAACAAACATTGGAATTCCATCCAAAGCAGGGTCACATGCTGGGTGATCCAACCAAATTCATCTTCCCGGTGGCAAACATCTCAGCTTGAGAAGGATTACTTTAAAAGTTCATTCTCCCACACATTTTACATCAAAATTAGGTCATACCTGCATCACAGCCAAGAATGTGTGCACTTCAACAAGAAGATGCAATTTGTAAAAAGAGGAAGGAAGATATATTTAGATTATAGCTAAAGAGGTTACTTGGCAGTAGTGTCAGGCTCTTGGTCCTCTCTTGGCAATCAGAGAAACAGAAGCTGCTTATCTTTTTTAAAGGTTCGTTTCCTTTTTTTCTCCTTCAATGGGGACTCTGTCTTCAATTTTCTCAAAAGGAAAATGAGTAAGGACTAAGAATTAGATTTTTATTTCCCTCAATTGCTACATTCCTGACTGTTTGAGTTCCCAGGCAAGTTAGCAAATGGGAAAGTTGGGATTTGGGGTTTGAATTTAGTCCTAATCTACAAAAGAGCCCACATTTTTCTCTGTAGGAATTGAACCTTCATCTCTTAACACCCAGTTTATACTCTGAGCATCTTGTAGTTACCAGTGCATGTCCTCCAATCCACCAACTTTATTCATTTTACCTCCCCTCCCCTCTTTATTGGCCATTTAAATGGAAATGCACAAAGTTTTGAGATAAGTGGTCGTAACAGCAGGATGGTCTGCTTTGCTCTAAATTAAATGTCCTCGACCCAGATTCATGGGCACAAAGCAGTAACCGTGGAGAGAACTGAGGATGAGGTCCCTTTGGCTGCCACAATATTTCTCAGTCGTCCTAAAGAAATCAACTGGAAAAGAAAAATGTTTTTGCATCGCTGGCAGCCTCAGTAGGTCATGGTTTGAAAGGATGATAAAGCATAGCCTTTAAGACAAGGCGTCTCTGAGGAAGCAGCTAAGCATTTAGATCTATAATATTTATATAAACAACTGACTCTGTAGTTAAAGCTAAAAATTAACCCCATGTATTCATAGTGTGCTTTTCTTTATAAGAGCTCAAAGTTTTGGTTTTTTTCAAAAAGCCATTACATCAGCAATTTCCTTCCACCCATGTAATGCTGACAGGTAACACGCTCACTTTACAATGACACTGAAAGCTACAGAAATAATCTCCAAAGGCTATTAACCCACCAGAGCAGAGAGGCCTGGTGATCAGACAAGCTCTGACAATAGCGGACCTCTCTGTCTGAGTCTCCCTCTCTCCCTCCCTCCCTCCCTCTCTCTTACACACACACACAGACAGACATACACAGGTTGCACCAGAAGAGCTTAAACGTATCACAGGGTTGGAGTTACCATGTTTGTCTGTTTTTTAATCACAATCCAGTCTGCCTGTCCACTTTCTACCTTTCAATTAGTAGCAATTTATCCAATGTGCTTAGCTTTCAACAAAAGAGCATAAGTAATTTAACTCACCATAAAAAATGATACACAATGCAAAAGGAGGGAAGATTTAAAGGAGACTGCCTGTCTCCTGGAAATCGGCAGCATCAACCTTCCTTTATTCATCCCAGGATCCCAGGGGGTTTGGAAACAACTGAAGCAAAGCTCTTGCCCATGTTTCTTTCTTTCTTGAGACAAAATACTCCAAAGACACTGTACAGCCCTTCCACACAGGGAGAAATAGTGGAGCCTCAGTGTTTTCAATTAGCAGCTGTGCAGCTGCAGACAAGTAACATAACCCCTCTGGATTTCAGTTTCTTCATCTGTAGAATGAGACAGATAACCCAGTCGGCCCTCTGTATCTGCAGATATGGAATCTGAATACGGAGGGCCGGCTGCACTGCACCATTTTAGATAAGGGACTTGAGCATCCATGGATTTCGGTATCTGCAGGGGTCCTGGAACCAATCCCCCCGCAGATACTCAGGGACGGCTGTAGTAGCTACCACAGGGTTCTTGGGCGAATTAGGAGAGGCTGTAATCTACACCACTGAACTCAGCCACAGAGAGGCCAGAATAGAAAGTGAAGCAGAGACTGAGAAACTATATAGCAACTGAGAAGTCTGTGAGGAGACACAAGGTGGTTGGGCTCTGGGAAAGGAGGTAGTAAGCAGTCTGACCTCCCGTACCCTTCTCCTCCGCCTTTCCCCAAGGACCAGCTGATTATAACCACTGTGAAAGGCTCTTGGAAGAGAGCAGTGCTGAGCAAGGGGTACAAGGTTTCTTGAAGGGCAGTGTGACCTGTTGGGGTGACAGATGGGGACTCATGAGACCTATAATTTAATGTCACCAGTTCTGGCCTCTGAGATGCCTCCATGCACACACACGCACACACGCACGCACTCACGTGCACACGCACATACATGCACTTACCAGGTGGGCACAAACCAGGGCCAAAGTTTTAGCCTTGTTCACTACGTATAGCTGTTATCATCCAGGTAACTTATGGTACCCAGTGGAATGTGAGCTCATGAGAAAATAACCACACAGCTAAGGAGCAAAACAGCTATAAGATAAATCAAAGGGAATAAACTGAACTGCTCATATCAGAAGAAGCAGAATGAACGGATTAGCCACGACGAAAATTTCAAATAAGCATCATAAATATCTTCAAACTTCAAAGAGATAGGCTATTGGTAATAAGTAATGGAATAAGCAGTTATCTTAAAAAAGCTAATTGGAGAGGCAGGGAGCTGGGCTGGGATGGTGGCAGCAGTGGTGACCAGGGCCGGAGCAGGAGCTGGGACAGCCCAGGAGAAGCGGTTTCCACTGATGCTGCTGAACTTCATCTACAACCCGAACCTCGGGCCGCGCAAGGGAGAGGACCTTTAAGTCCATCAAAACCTGAAAACCTTTACATACACAGAACAGACCGGTCCTCAGTGAAGCAGAAGAAAATTTCTGGATGGTCATGTTTATTAAACTTTGTAGGGTGTTTGGAACACTGTAATTGAAAAGAAAGATGGAAAACAAATTGTAGAATACCAAGAGGAGGAGTTGCTGGACGAGTTTCATAGCTCAGTGCTCCAACAGTCCTACAGCACGTTCAAGCTTTTTAATGGTACGTTTCTGAGAGCCATGGAAGATCGTGGTGTCAAGCTCCTAAAACAAAGATTAGGGAAAGTCTTCCATCGGTATTTGCAAGTGTTGCGATCTACTTGACATTTTTTGGTGCAACCAGCTTCCTCTCATTGGATAAAATGACTTATTGAAAATCCAGTCCTTTATTAACAGAATAGAAGAAAGTCTGAGTATAGCCAAGTACACAGCTTTTCCCTATAATGATCAACTCATCTGGAGTGGATTAGAAAAAGACAACGTGAGAATTTTATACATGTACCTCACCATATCCCTACTCCCAAGGCATGGCGAACCTGAGCTGGCGGGAAGGGATTCTCCAATAAGGGCAGAAATGCTGGGAATTTTATCGGACTCTTGAATCTTAACGATCCAGAAAAATGCAGATGCCTCCAAATTTTGTAAATACAGACCGCACTTTTGAAGCACCGCATTGAACTGTTTATAAGGCCAAGAGTGCAGCTGTGTGCTTTATGACTGATGCCTCCATACAGCCTATGCTGGAATTTTGCCAAAGCCTGGACAGCATTGTTGGGCCCCAGCTCACAGTGCTGGCATCTGACATTTGTGAGCAATTTAACATCAACGAAAGAATATCTGGGTCTGAGAAAGAAGCCCAGTTTTTGTACTTCAACCATGTGAATTTAGCAGAAAAAAAGTACAATTCACACAAGGAAAAACACCCAGTGTGTCACTTAATGCCTGTTCATCTGGATTTAATGAAGATTCTAGGTGACAGCAACAGTGATTTCACTAGAGGGGATGAAGATAAAGAAATCACTGTGAAAGCCATGAGTGTTATCGAGTGGTTGGGAAAAATTCTGGTCAGCAGGAGGTGCATTTTATTCTGAATAAAAAATGCAAGCCTAATTGAAGTAAATGAAGAGATCAAGAAACTTTGTCCAAAGCAGTTCAATAATATATTCTTCTTGGATTGACTGATAATGGCTTGCTGAAACATCCTGTAAAAAACAACTCTGCAAGCATTTTGTTTACCATTGCAGATTATTGGTCATATTATTGACTGGATTTTAATGACAATAGTAAAGCAATATTTGCTTCAAATAATCAAATTTCTACTCAGTCTGATGATCCCCTGAGGCTTTTAGATTTTAAATATTTATGTGGAATAAATCAAGGTAGTCAGCTACATCTCTATCATTTCATTCTTTTGACATTATGTGAATATTTTACTGAAAAGTAAGATTAATAAACTGTTAAAATTTTGCAAAATTAAAAAAAATTGGAGATATAGGGTTCAATAGGAAAATGCATACCAAGAAGGAATTAATGAATTAAGAAGATCAGACTGAGAAACTCCACCAAAAGATACCAAGAAGGGACCAGGAGGGGAAACATTAAAAAAGTATGTGTGTGTGTGTGTGTGTGTATGTGTGTGTGTGCGTGTATGGGGAGAGAGAGAGACAGATAGAATTATACGTTATAATGCTGAATTATTGAATTATGCAACATAGTCATTTTGAAAATTGGCATCTCAAATGCAGAGAAAAAGAAAGAGGGGAAGTTACTACAACCAGAAAAAGATGTAAACAAGAAAAGAAAAACTATAAACCAATGTCCCTTATGATGAAAATATTAGATATAGAGAGATGTAAAAAATTTTAACAGAATTTTGGCAAACTGAGTCAAGCAATATATAAAAAGAATTATACATGATGTCCTAGTAGGATTTCTCCCAGGATTGCAAGATTTGTTTAACATTCAAAATTAGTCAGTGTAATTCACCATATTAACAGCCTAAAATAAAAAACTATATTAACATCTCAATAGAGGCAGAAAATGCATTTGACAAAAATCCAAGATCCAAAATCCAACATCAAATGTACCCTGAAACATATTCAAGAATGTTCATAGCCACAATATTTGTAATAGTTCCAAACTGGTAACAACCCAAGCGTCCAACTGCAGTAAAATGGATAAAAAAAAATCTTGGTATATTTATACAATGAAATATTTATAGCACTGAAAACGAGTGAATCATAGGTAATGCAGAAACACTGACTACACATTCTTATGATGTAATGTTGATCAAGAAAAGTCAGATTTAAATATAAATATGTTAATATAAAATTTCAAAACAGATAAAATTAAACTATAGTGTTCAGGGATTTCTACCTAGGTGACAAAACCATAAAGAAAAGAAAGGAAGTGATTATCATACAAATCATGGTAACGCTCACCTTTGGACGGGGGTTGGGAGTGTTGTGATTGGGAACAAGCACTAAACAGGCTTCTAGGACGTTGGATGTGGTCTGTTTCTTTGAGTGGTAGTTACACAAGTATAAACGTTATAATAATTCAATAAGTTGTACATCTATGTTTTATGTATTTTCTGAGTAGGTGTAATATTTCATAATAAAAAAGTAGGGAGGAAAAACAAGGAAAAAGAAAGACGTCCTAGGCAAACTTATCAACCAAAAGAACATCGTATTAGCAGTTTTAATATTAGATAAGATAGAAATTAATCGGAAAAACTTCACAAGAGACAAAAAGATGGCAAAAGGAAAGATAATCAAGAAAATCTAATAATGAGTATCTCTTTCTTACAACATAACCTCAAAAGATATAAAGCAACTACTGATAAAGCCACAGAGAGAAATAGGTAGGTCAACAATTGGAAACAGATTTTATCATATAGTTCCAGAAATAAATAGATCCACCAGGAACTAGACAAAGAGGTAAACAAAAATAGAGAAAATAAAAATAACACAATTAATAAGCTGGGGCTAATAAATGCATATAGAATTTCACACCTGATAAACAGGGAATACACACTGAAACACATGGAAGTTACAAAACTTAATCATATACAAGGCCTCAGGGAAGCGTTGATAGACTCCCAAGAATCAGCATCATTCTGACAATTGTTTTCAGAGCCCAATGTAATCAAATGAGAAATGAATTTTAAATGGATTTAAATGTAACTATGGATATGTATCTAGAAGTTTTAAAAAAACTACTAAATCACACTTAAATATAAAATCATAAAAGGGATCATAAAAGAAAGAAATGAACAATATAAACACTCCATGTCCAAACTGGCAGAATACAGGTAAAACAGTCCTGTTGGAAAATGTAAAACTTTAAATACTTTTAACAGAAAATAAGACAGAAAATATAAACAAAACTAAACCCAAAGAAAGAGAGGGAATAAAAAGGTTAAGAACAAAGAATACAGTAAACAAAATTAACCAAATCAAAAGTTAGTTCTTGTCAGTATGGTGGTTACTGTCAGGGTCTTCGGGGAGAACAGTACCTGGAAGAGAGCAGGAGGGGGTCTGGGGTCCTGGTGATGCTCATTCGTGATCAGGTGCTGAGTGCGTGGCGGTGTCCATGAAAGGTCATGAGCCGTACGATGACCTAGGCTATGTGCACTTTTCTATATGTATATCATGCTTCAATAAGAAACACAATAGGTGGTTCTTTGAAAAAAATTAATAAACTAGAGAAACATCTGGCATGAATCATAAAGGAAAAGAGAAAAGAGGTAAATGAATATAATTCATAATAAAAAAGGGGAAATAACTTGACATAAATAAAATAAAAGGGAATATTATGTTCAATTCTCTGTCTACAATAAAACAAAAAAAGAAACTGAAATGTTCCTGAGATCGCCCCACTGGCCCTATTTCCCATAACAAAAAAGCGCCAGGTTTAGATTGTTTTAGGAGGGTTCCAGCAATATTTCAGAGTATCCATGATCCCTATCATCTAAGTTTGTTCTAGAAAATCAAAAAAGGGGAAAGATCAAATATCATCTTCTTAGTGGTCTTTCCTGTCCACCCTAAATAAAACTGAAATCCACTCACCTTCCTCTTCCCTATTTCACTTTTCTCTTTGGCATTTACTACCATCCATCATACTATATACTTTACTTACTTATCTTGATTATTTTCTGTCTCCTCTTACTGGAACATAAATTCCATGACAAAAGGATTTTTGTTTTCCAGCATCTGGAACAGTGTTTGTCACATAAAGATACTGTGAAATATCTTTGAAATATTTACCCAATGAGTAAAATATCCTCAACTAACTTTTGAAGCAGGTAAATTCTTTAATTCCAAAACTGGATGAGAATGAAATGTAGAAAAGAAAAGCATGGGTTCATGTCATCTTTGCTAATGGGAGCAAAAATCCTAAATAAAATATTAATTAGCTGAAACTAATCATGCAGGAATGCAAGACTGGTTTAAGATAAGAATGTTTAAAGGTGTAATTCTCAGCAATAATAGTCTAGGGATGAAAAAAATCACATGAATTGAAAAAGAAAATCCTTGGTAACTTTCAATATTAATTTAACATAGAAATTTTCTTAAAATAAAAAAAAAAAATAGAAGGAAACTGCTAACTTAATAAAGGCTATCTCCCCAAAACCTACAATGGTCACATGACTAAAAAATCTTTATAATTGATGCAATATTGTAAACTGATTACACATCAATTAAAATAATAATAATAAAAAATCTTTATATGCTTTCCCATTTAGCTCTGAAAAAAAGCAAAGATGGCTAGTATGACTTTTTCTGTTCAACAGAGTACTGAAAGCCCTTGCCAACGTAATAGGAAAAATAAGTAGTACAAAAATTAGAGGAAGAGGCAAAACTGTCTTTATTTGCAGATACATTTATCTATATAGGATATCCCATCAGAATCCCACAATTAATAGAAATAATAAGATTGCTGGATAAAAGATAAATTTCAAAAATATCATATCTGCACACCAGTAATATCCAACTAGACAATATAATAGAAAAGGTAGCCTTTCCATTATAAAATTATGTGAACACTAAAGTAATTAGGAAATAACCTAATAAATGCACAAAACCATTACTGAGAAAAATTTAAACATTTAAATTTAATAAAAAATTAAAATCTTTATAGTGGAATACTTAAAACAAAATAAAAGATACTTACTAAGCTCATAGATAAGACAATCTAGCATTTGCAAAGTATAGGAATGATTCCCAAATTCACGTCTCTAATCTGGACCTCTGCCGTGAACTCTAGGCTCAAATATCCAGTTATGTGTTTGACATAACCCTTTGCATGACTAAAGTCATCTTCAATTTAAAATGAACAGGGGGGAGGGTGGTAGAGCGCATGCATGAGGTCCTGGGTTCAGTCCCCGGTACCTCCATTAACCAAAATAATAAAATAAAATAAAATGAGCAAAATGAAGCAACTGTAGGATAGGAATTCTCCTATCTACAGATTGCTTTTATTGTCTTCACCTTGTCAGTAATCAGCAACTCTTATCTCTCAGGTTAAGGCAAACATTTAGGGCCAAATTTAACCTCCTCTTTTCTCTCATTGTCACATCCAGTCCATCGACAACTCCTTTTGACTCTATCTTCAAAATATTTCCCAAAACTCCACACTGTACACCTCTGCTGCCATTGCCCTGGTCTAAGTTTCCATCACTCATCACTCTTTCCTGAATTGCTGCAGTGGCCTTCCACATGGTCCCCTCATTTCTGTGTTTTTACTCCTGGCCATCCCCTCTCAAGCTGTTTCCCATAGTGAAATGAATGTTGGGTAATGTCACTCTTCTGCTCACACCTTCCAAGAGCAACCCGTCTCACTAAAGGTACAAGCACAGCTTTTACAACCATCTGTCACATGTAGCCATTATCTCTCCACACCGCTCAGTTTCCCTGACCGCATCTCCCACTATCCACAGCCTTGCTCCCTTCCCTCCAGCACGCTGGCCTCCTGGCTAGTCCTTAAACATACCACGAGAACTCCAGCAGTAGCTTCTGCATTTGCTTGTTTCCACTGCCTGGACCACTCTTCCCACAGATCTTTGCAGGCCTCTCTCCATTACTTTCAAGATTTTTAAAGGATACTTTTTCAGAGATACCTTCCCTGACCATCCCTCAGAAGAGTTTCTCAAACATACTGGTGAGAATGTGAATGGCACCTCCCCAGTGGAGGACAGTTTGGCAATATACAGCAAAATTAAAACTCTATAAACTCCTTGACCCTCCAATTTCATTGCTAGGAATATATCTTAACATATGTTTGCACACGTACCAGATGACTTATTTACAAAGTTGCTCGCTGTAGCACTGTTTGAGGTAACCCAGACTGCAGTCAGCCCAGGTGCTATCAATAGATGTCTAGGTAATAATAGAGTATTTGTGCTGTTGAAAGGAAACAAAATGGATTCCAAGGTATATTTTGTGGGAAAAAAAAGCAAGAAGCAGACAATGTAGAAATACCATTCCTGTAGAAAACTGGTAACAGGGGTGTGACCTTGGGAGGCTGGAGGACTCCGGTAGGAAGGAGGCAGTCCTTTCTCTCAAAATGCTTTGGTATTTCTTGCATTTTGAACTGTCTGAACATATTTTCTATTTAAAAGATTAAATTTTAAAAATGTAAAGCTCTGAAACCACATTTATGGTTTTGAAACTTGAGAAAGCTGGTCATTGCTCAACCCTGTGAACACACTAAGTACCACTGAATTGTACATGTTAAGATGGTTAGTTGTATGTTATGTGAATTTAACCTCCAAAAACCCATAAATAAAAATATAGGTAGATATAACAATACTAAAATTCAAAACTTCCATTCAAATAAAGGAGTTATTAACAAAACTGTCGGAGAGATAATAGATTGGGAGAAGACAGTCCCAACGTCTAAAACTGACTAGGGAGTAAGTTCTAGAAGATACAAAAGAATGCCTACAAGACAGAAAAGGGGCAGGAAAACAGAGATCAGGACTGACATTTTATGAAAGGGAGAAAACTGCATGGATGATTGCATTTTCTAAGATGGCTGCAATGAGGTCTTCCATCCACATGCTATTCTTAAAATGTGATACTGAAATTCCTCCCATTGAGAGGTGGGCTCCTCTTGAACCTGAGCAGGCCTGTGACTGCAGCAGAAGTGACAGTATATGACTTCTGAGGGCGCTAGGTCATAAAAGACCAGCCTCTGCCTGGTCCTCTTGGAGTGTTAGCTCTTAGAACCTCGTATGTGAAGCCAAAAGCCCCAGGGAGGCCAAGTGTAGGTGTTTCAGCCAACAGCCCGGTGGGAATGAGGAAGCCTTTACAATGACTCCAGCCTCAGCCACCATGAATGCAATGGCCATGAGTCCCTGAGTGAGAACTGCCTTGCTGAGCTCAGCCCACCCCAGAACCATGACAGATGGTAGTTAAATCTGTTGGGATGAAGCAAAAGGAACTTCATTTGGATACGTTAATCCCAAGGGCCTTTTAGTCATCTGAGATGTCCAGTGTCTGCAGTACGGAAGAGAGGTCTGGGCTGGAGATACAAACTTGGGGGTCAAAAGAGAGAGGCTGGTAATGAAGTCTGTGCAACTGAAGTTACTTAACCATTTAATACGAGGGTTGATTACAATAGCCAAGACATGAAAACATCCCAAATGTCCATCAACAGAAGCCTGGACAAAGAAGATGTGGTATATGTATATATACACTATGGAATACTTACTCAGCCATAAAAACAAACAAAATAATGCCATTTGCAGCAACATGGATGGACCTGGAGATCATCATTCTAAGGGAAGTGGGCCGGAAAGAGAAAGAAAAACGCCATATGACATGTGGAATCTAAAAAAACGGGGATACAAATGACCTAATTATTTATAACTTAGATGATTTATTTCTTGAATATAAATAAGCATATTTGACTGTCCTTTATGATTAGATTACTGTGTTCTATTGCTTCTTATTTTGTGGCTGGCTTTATTCCTTTGACAACTATGTAAGTTTAAAAGCTAAAGCTCTAAACTGTTCTTAGAAACACTGAAAAGTACATATATGTAAATTTAAAAAATATGTTCAGTATATTGTATATATGTATTTACATGCAATATATTGTACATGTGCAGTCAAATTGTAATAGTTCTACCTAATAAAACTGAAAACTGAAAAATAAAATAAAAAAATAAAATACAATAAAACGAGGGCTGAGTCTAGCGCTGACCCCAAGGCCAAAGCCCCTTCTGGAATGCTGTGCTGCTTCTCCTTATCTCCTTGGCCATTCTGGAAGACAGTTGGCTCTCTGCATACGTGGGTTCTGTATCCACATATTCTACCAACCATGGTTCAAAAATATTAAATAATCAAAAATCCAGCAAGTTCCAAAAAGCAAAATTTGACTTTGTCACATGCCATCAACTATTTCCATTGTATTTACAACTATTTACATAGCATTTACATTGTATTAGGGATGATTTAAAGTATATGGGAAGGTTCTATGCAAACACTACATCATTTTATTTAAGGAATATGAGCAACTGCAGATTTTGGTATCTGCGGGGGTCCTGCAACCAACCCCCTGCGGATACTGAGGGGCCATTACGCTGCCACACAGCAGGAGTGGTGAAAGGATCAGACTCTGAAGCCCAGATGGCCTGGACTGTATGCCCGTTCCACATCCCCTTCACAGAGTTGTTGAGAATTAAACAAATTAATATATGAAAGAGTGGCTTGTACACATAACATACTCATGAAATGCACATTACTTATCAACCAAGGATGGCTTCCTTCTGCCCAACGCCAGCTGATCCAACATGTCAAGCTCATACAATGGATGTGTTCTTCAATCAAAAACTTACCTGGTCACAGGGGAGGGTGTAGCTCAGTGGTAGGGTGTATGCTTAGCATACGCAAAGTCCTAGGTTCAATCCCAGTACCCCCATCAAAAAACAAACCAAAACCAAAACAAAACCTCCCCCAAACAAACAAAACACTTACCTGGTCAGATAGGGCCTATTTATGTCCTCTTGGCACCCCAACAAAACACTGTGAAATTCACTATTTTATGTACCAAACCCAAAGGTTACAAAATGTGAACAAAATAATGTGCTCAGCTATTTTTCGATATTCTATCAACTCCTTTAAAAAACCCACACAATAGTGAGTCACAAAACGTGTAACAAGTTATTTTAATCATCTTTCTTTTAAGGATCATTTCTCTTTTGCTCATCTCAATCTCAGATCCTCCTTCCTATTTGACCATCTTCCTTGTAGCCAAGACCTACTTTTAAAATATTTTGGGATTTATTTTAATATCCATAATTGCAGAAGGAAGGCGATCACAAGTTTCTATAAAATAGCAACACTTCAACTATAAAAACAGAAACCCCAAACATCTTCCCCCTGGAGACAGTACAGGCAGGAGACACGCCCTACCCGGCAGAAGGTCCTTGAAACCTCCAAATTCTGAATATTCAAAACGATGAGTACATCTGGAGACAAAGCAGCATCCTATTACATTCATGAGGAATGAACCGGGCATGCAAGTAATATGACAGAACCTGAGCCTCTGAAGAGTTTGCAATCTGGATAGAGAGGAGACAAACAACGTACACTGATGAGATGGATAAACAAAATTAGGCACAGAAGCCAATAAACATCAAAACAAATGTATATAAAATTGGTAAAAAGAAAATAAACAATTACCTGCATGGTGGGATTATGGGTGATTTTGATTTTATCTACATTGCCTAAAATTTTTGTTAACATGAATAGATTCTACTTTTGGGGGAAAAAAACGTTGATTTAGTCCAAATGTGCTCAAGAGAAGTCGTGGTTCAGGGCATGGGCTCCGGAGTTTGGACATCAGCTCTTTCATTTCATGAGCTGGCCAGGTGACCATGAGCAAGTTACCTAACCTCTCCACATCCCACATTCCGACCTGATGAAGAAAACCCAAAGATAATAGTGTCGTCTTCTTAGAAAATGAAACTGTAACTGTAAAGGCCTTTGCATAGCTCGGCACACAGTAAATGCTGTAAAAACACTGCTATTATTCCATGAGCTGGTAGGTAAGGTTTAGTAAACAGCAGTGCCTAAGAGAACGCTAAGGAGATGGGTTGAACTTGAGTAAGAATTTTAAATGCGAGAACAGATATTTGTGACAGGGTAGTAACCTGAGAACCAAAGAGACCGAACGTGACAGAGCTCAGCCCCCTGGAACAAGCAAATAGTGACACGGGAACCAAATGGAGCATCAAGACTGACATGAATGCAAAAAGTTTATTTTAAAAATAGCAACTCCTAATTGACTCCAGCAAAGGTAATGCGCCACATGCAAACCGTCTGGCTCTTGGTCTTTACCCACCCCTTTGTTTTCCACAAAAAGAAGAGACTCAAAGAAGATTCCTTCTGAATGTGTATCATCATTTATTGTAGTTTGCGTTAGGAATTGAACAGAGGACACTGTCTGTGGAGGGGGAAAAAAGGAAAAGAAAAAAGAAATGTTTCTGTAGACTTAATTTCTTCAAAACACTTTATGGTTTCAAATCCTTTTTTACCCCAAAGGAAATTCAAGAATTCAAGTACGGTAAGGAGGGAGCAGTAATACAAAAAGTCTTGTGTTTATGTGCGTGTGCGTGGGTGGGTGTGTTTGTCTGTGTGTGTGTGTTTTACAAGCAGACGTACTCCACATTTCTTGCACCCCTTTTTTGCTTTGGTAAGGCCAGCCCCAAAGGACACATCATACAAATGACCCCTGCCTCGAACTCACAGACTTAAGAGTTGAGGAATTTATTTACCCTCGTAGGATAACTGTAAAGGTTTCAAACTATCACATAGCATTAAAAACACCATTTCCCCCTGGAAACCATAAGTCATGAAATCCTGATGTATTTAAACGCTTCCTTTGCTGCAGCTGTTTCTTAAGATTCCTAACAGTGGGCTTATTACAAGGACCAGAGCAACAGGATTCTCTTCATTTTGTTTAGAATTAAAAAATTTTAAAGGGACATTTCAAAAGAAAAAAAAATAAAAACTGAAATTCAAATTCTGAAAATATCTTGCCTTTTTTATTAATCATGTCATCTAACACCAATTAAAAAAACAAATATGTGAATATGATATAAAAATACGATCCCAGGATTAACACTTTGTTGCAGGCACAGTTATCTCACAGAATATATGTTTGGAGGGCCAGGGAAAGGAATTTATTTTTGTTTTGCTTCTCTTAAAAAAAATCCACAGCAGTGCAAGTAGGATCAGGAAGGGGCAGGGGGGCGAGGGGAGATTCTTTAGCAGCAAAATGTCCAAGGTTCTCTAATCACAATCAAAATCAACGGATATTGGATTTACGGGGAAAAAAAAGATGAAGGAGATGCTGCCCAGACCCATTTGTCATCAATCACTAAAAGACTTCGCTGTAAAAGCCCCGCATTGTCACATATGAAGGACATGCTCTGTGACACAAGCAATCATAAAATGTGTCCCTCAAGCTTTTGACCATGTTTGTCACTTAAATATATATACAGCAATTGGGCTCCTCTTCCTACTCATGTCCTTTCACATCTCCACCGTTTGGTCACTCTGGGTGGGCTCTGGGTGTATTTTGCCACTTCTGGGCCTCCAACACTTGAACAGCATCTGCACCTCTGATGCTGCTTCTTCTGCTTGCTCTCCGGCCTTGGCTGCTTCCAGCAGAGGGTGGGCAAGGGGGACGGTTTAATGATCACTGTTCTGTTTCTCTCTCATCCAGGCGTGAATCTGTTCTTTCAGTTCTGGCACTGAGAAAAGAAAAGGAAAGGATTAATGTCCCAGATGGGAGGGCTCTTCCTAAGAGGTGGTGCTGGTAGTTCTGCATAAATGGAAAGAAAGGGCCATTCATTCCCTCATTGAACTGAAGACTGAAGAAGAAACAGGACATGAAAAGTAAGGACTGGAATTCTACAGTGAAACAGAGCAAAGAATGTTTTGTGTCTTTTCCACTAAGTATCATAAACTATGTAGTGTCCAGATTTGATACATTTCCCCCTTTTGACTACTCCCTGATACACGATTTTGGCTCCCCTGCTTGGTACAGGCATAGGACCCACAATGCCCTCCTCTACCTGGTTCCAGCATGCTCTCGGTCAGCGTCTGTCGGTTGAAGGGGTCCGTGGGGGAGTTCAGCAAGTGCCGCAGGATGATGGAGCGGTCCATGATGGTGCCAGAGGGCAGCCGCACGGGGTCAGTCATCAGGGTGTCCATCAGAGGGTCTACAGAGACAAAGCAGGCAAACTAATCTAACAATAGGGCCTACAACTGAAAAAGAAAACAAAACAAAGCCCCTCCTATTGGTGAAAAATATAACCACAGGAGCAGCAACCAAATGGCCCCTACCAGGCCCCTGAGCTTAGAAGGAAATCAGCGTTAGATAAAGACATACACATCGCCTTTTGTAGAGGGGACAGTCCCCTTCTCTCAGCTACTGCTGGGAGGAAAGAACAGAGGAAAAAGACCGCGGGACAGACACAGTGGTGGGCCCTGCTGGGCTCTGTGGCGCACATGGCAGGCTAGAATCAATCCTTCCTCCTAGGGCTTCTCAGAATTCTTTGAAGATGTGAATCCCCACTTGCAAAGGCAAGGCTGACCTTAGAATCTTCAGGGTTGTTATCTGGTTTGAAATCAGGCTAGGACTTTTTTTTTCCCCTTGCAATTTGCAATATGAACTAAAAGTAGGTGAATGTAATTTCAATTCAGACCAAGGTCTCAAAAAGCAACTACAGCACAGAATGCCCATCTTCTTCTAATGTTACCTGTTTCAAGTTAACTCAAATCAAAAAATTCAGCATGAAAAAGTGGGCCTACTCGCCTCTGAACTCATCTGGGGCGTCACTGTAGTCGATTTCTGCACGTGCATTCTTGGCCACTATCTCCTCCACCTTCTCGGCCAGGAGTTTAAACTTCTCTATCGCTATTGTGGATTTGATCCCTGCCTTCCGCATCTTTGAAATTACTTCTTCAAACAGCTCTTTGCTGTAGGATCTCTGCAAATGAGGGAAGACAATGTGAGACATAAATATATTTTCAGTGGAAAAAAGTAAGCTGCAGAAAATACCCAGAGTATGATCTGTTTTTCTAAAAAAAAGAAAAAAAAAGCCCTAAAATTATGATGTGTGTATGTATATACAGAAATACTCTGACATGGCTATAAATACGTAAAGACTAGAATAACACACACCAAACCGTACAAGGTCATTACCTCTGGAAAGGGCTTCAGGACTGAGGCAAATGAGGGGAATTTTTAAATTTCTGAATTCTTTTTACAGTAAACATGCATTTCTCTTAAAATTTATATATTAAAAAAGAGGAGGAAATCTAGTCTATTTCAGTCCTTGCCGAGGCACTGTGCCTCAGCAGCATGTGAGAGGAGGTGGAAATCTCAGTTCTTTTCCCTAAAGGTAAACATGGTGAAATCATCCCAATACAGTTCATCATCAGTAGGTGCTTTCTACTGCTCACTGTTGATCTTTCTTTAAGATCTCTTAGCTCAACACTATTAAACGTCAGAAGACAAGACACATACCTATGAGAGAGTAGGAAGGATGGTCTGAAGGGCAAGTGCCCACCACAGACCCAGATGAACCTGGACTTCAATTCTGGCTGCACGGTCTTAGGCAAATCTCTAGTTCTCCTGAGCCCCAGTTTCCTTGGGTGTAAGATGGGGGAAGTAACATTTACCCCCCAGATTCCTAATTCATATAGATCATTGCCATTCCAAAATATCAAAGTATATCACATTTTGCATTTAAGGTAAAAACACTGGCCAGTTGTCAATTTAGTGACAGTGATGTAAACAGAGGAGGGGAATGCTTAAACCTGAGGCTCCGAAAGAAAGGACCATAACCTGTGACTTGTTATTTCTAAATGAGGATTCACATGGGATGAATCCATCTCAATACTTGTGTTCTCTTAGAATGCTGCACTGAAGTCCTGTCTTTCTTCTTTCCTTTTTTAACTTCAGTCTCTAAATAAGTGCACATGCTCTCTTTCTCTCTCCACACACACCCACGCCCCTTATTAAATCCATGCAACTCAGGGAGGGGAAAAGAGAGGAAAAGACAAAATGTCAGCAGGACACTTGGGCCTAGAATGTCCGAAAAGCTATCTTTTACAAGCCTGAAAAGCTCAGAGAGCCTCAATAGTTTTCTGAAACTAAATTACTACATTAATTCAACAAATTATTTTACCTGGTGCCTACTTATTATGAGCCAGGGACGCTGCAGTCCTGTCCTTTCGGGAAGAGGCACAGGGAATAAACGGCCAAAAGATTATAGTAAGATGTTGTAAGGGCAAAAATGCACAGGGAATGACAGAAGCTCGGGGTGAGTGCTGCTCTACACACTCCTGAGATGATTTACCTTAAACCTGTCTTTGTAACGAGCAGCTGTTCTTAGCCCATTTGCTCTTATCTAAAAATACCACCCACTCTATTTTCCAAAAAGATGATTGAATTTTAACCAACTCACTTGTTCTTGCTATTAAGTCAACTTCTAACACAAAGCAGTGAGGTGAGTATTATCAGAAATTAAAGGGTAGTCATGATAAGGGGACATGGCATTCAGTTTCAAAGAGCATCACTGAATCGACCAAATACATGTTACTGAGCTGCCTCTTCAAGTTTCCTGTGAGTGGGATCAGAGAGGAAGCAAAGATTTTGTTCTTGACCTCAAGGATCTTACAGAATGGTTACAAAATTAAACATAAAAATATCTTCAAAATGTGTATCTGATAAAGGTCTAGGATCAAGGAGATATAAAGAACTCACACAGAATACATAAAGAACAAAATAAAAAGTATCCAATTTAAAAAATGGATGAAGGACTTGGACAGTTCTCCAAAAAAGACAGACAAAGGCTGACAAGCACAGGAAAAGATGCTCAACAACGTTTCCCATCAGGGAAATGCAAACCAAAACCACAGTGAAACCAACCAACCAGAAAATAGCGAGTGTTGGCCAGGTTGTGGAGAAATGAGAACCCTCGTATAGGGCTGGTGGGAATGTTAAACACAGAATTACTGTATGACTCAGAAATCCTACTCCTAAGTATATACCCAAAAGAACTGAAAACAGGTATTCAAACAAATACTTTGACATGAATGTTCATAGGGTACAATTTACAATAGCCAAAAGGTGCAAATGTGGATATAATCCAAATGTCCATCAATAGATGAATAAATAAACAAATCATCATATATCCATATAATGAAGCATTCAGCCATTAAAAGGAATTAAGGACTGGTACACGCTGTAACATGGACGAACCTGGAGAACACTATGCAATGTGAAAGAAGCCAGACACAAAAGGTTATACACTGCGTGATTCCATTTATATGAAATATCCAGAATAGGCAAATAGGTAAATGTAAGAATAGGTTAAATAAAGACAGAAAGTAGTTGGTGGTTGCCAGGGGCTGGGGTCAGACAAGGACTACCTAATGGGTATGGGATTTCCTTTTGGGGGTGATAAAATGTTTTAGAACTAGGTGATGGTTGTACAACACTGTGAATAAACTAAACCACTGAATTATATACTTCAACATGGTTCATTTTATGTTATGTGAATTCACCCTCAATTTTTAAAAAAAGGGGGAGACTGCATGGGAGAAGTGAGATTTCAGATGGACTATTTATTTTTTACTGGGACACGATGTTAAGGGACAGTGTTCTACCAACATCAGATCTGCTGTCCATCCACAGAACTGGAGTCTATCCGTAAAGTACAGTCAGACGTGGCCGTCAACTGAGTCAGCCTAAGACCCCTCTATCCTGGGCTCTCAGCTCCAGGGACAACGGTTCTTTTCTGTTCCACTCCTTCTCTGATGGGAGGCTCTCTCCTCAGGTTTGTGAGTGTAAAGCTCAGGGCTCTTTGTGCTGGTGCCTTCTGTCACCTCTCTGGACACTTGCCTTCCACTCGCTCTCAGTATGCGGGGAGAGAAGTGTCTCAGCTCCTTTCCCTGCATAGCTGCTGCTTTCTTCCTTGTCCTCCCAGGAAAACAGGATGTACCAGACCAAACCAAAGCAAACCAAGAGCACTGATTCCAAAGGGGAAAAGAAAATCCCACCACCTTTCCTCTAGAGCTCTCGAGCCTTCCATCCTTCTGTCCCCAGCCCCACAAAACCCTCTTCCAAAACAATCAAGTAGGCAGGCCCCTCATCAACTTATAGCCAATGTAAATGGAAGACGTCCAACAATCAAGACAAACCCCACACTGTAAAAGGAAGCAAAAAAATCCACTTAAAAAGAGCTTTCTTCTCCGTTGTGTTGCTGGCACTCGTGTGTCTGTTTCAGGGTTCTAGAAGAACGGCTATTTAGACATTTGAGAAGACCCATGTAGCACTGGGCAGAAACCAGTCTGGTCTATGACTCAAGCCATGTGCCACCACAGGCCACCACCACAACCCACAAGTATCACCAGGCAGTGTAGACATTTTGTTGGTCACCAAGGAAAGGCAGCTGGAAGCACTTGGAAGCACTTCTTGGTCACCCACTCGGTTTTCACTGTATCACTAGGTGTGCCGTGTTCACTCACACTGCAAACTTTGTGCTACGTTAACTGCTTGCAATGTGGCGGCCACATTAAGACCTACCAGAAGAGGGAGCAGGCTAAGCGACCCTTCCAAGTCTCTTAGAGTAGAAATGGAAGAGTCCCCGGGGACTTTTCACACCCCAACCTCTGGCTGCGCTAGGGAAGCCCAGCTCCAGTCGGCCTGCTACCCCAGGCAGATAACCTGACCTCGCGTGGGGAGTGTTTCCACTCCCTTTCCTTCATCAGACCACCACTTCTCTTCCAGTTCTCGCGGTGCGCAGTGCTCCGTAGTCACAGGCTAGAGAAACATTTCGGCATCTTCCCAAAATAACTGCAAACACCTAACCCACTCTTTTGTCACTACTTTTTAATGGAAAAACTGCTTTATACATATGTGGTTTTTCTCCACTGCAGGCACTTTGTCAAGATTGCCTCTCTTGCTTACATTCAAAAGTACCTATGTTTGTGAATTATGTCTCAATTAAAGCTGTTATTGAAAAAAAAAAAAGTACATACAATTCCCCCATTTTGACCTTTGGGTGAGATATGGGTGAAGAACGTTCCGGAATGCCTACTGATGGTTAACCTGAAATGTGAGTAATATCTGGATAACTAGTGTGAACAAAGATGGAGGGACTAAAACAAATACGGAACTCCTGGGGCATTTTAAGTGGAGAGCAGAGAGGTTGGAAATACGGGCTCGGGGGTCTGAATCCCACCTCACCCCACGCTAACCCTGGGCAGGCTGTTTAACCTCTGTGTGCCTCACTGTAAAGTGAGGAATCTAACTGAACCTATGTCACAGGATTTTGTGAGGACTACAAGTGAAACCAGGAAAAGTGGTTAAACTTGATGTGCGGTTAATAAACATGAGCTATTCTGATGCTGAAGATGATGCAGGACGGAAGAACATGGGAGGGGAAGCCCTTTATGAGATACTGGAAAATCAAACACCAAGGCCGGGCAGGGGGAGCCTGGACTAAACTGGTAGCCTTGGAAATGAAAACCACAGAATGGGTATGATTATGATCACAGGGGAGACAAGGAAGACTGTAAAGATAGCACACAAGGTTGGGACCCTGGAGCCACAGAAATCATGGCAGCAAGGAAGTCGTTATTAAATCTTGGGGAAGAAGGTTTAGATTCCCTGAGAAAAACCAGGGCCTTTCTGGGAATGTAACACACTTGTCGAGTAAGGCCCTTAGCAAGATGAGTTAAGAACTCAACTGGAGACCAAAATGAGAGCCAAATGTAAATCTCTTTACACCCAAAGGAAAATAACCAATTCATCTCCATTTATACCAGACAAGTTCCCCTCACCACTGGTCACTATGTCTATTTATATACCGCCAATTTCTCAAACCACATTTTTGAAAAGTGTCACCTTCCTTGATTTCAAGTGGGGAAAGTCCAGGAACAGATGGATATGTAATCGTACAGGGTGTGCCAGGAGAAGCAAGCTCAAGGCGCCCAGTTCAGGAGCCCGAACCCCAGACCCCCTTTGAAACGGCCTGCTCCCCTGGGCACTGACCTGGTCGTCAGCAATGGCTTTAGCGAACCGGGCACAGTCCAGCTGCAAGTAAATGTCTGTCAGTTGGTCCAACAGCTTCTTTGGTTCAAAGCCGTATTTCTCAGGGTTTTCAACTTTCAGGTCACGGCACTTAGGACCACAGAGTTGCTGAAGATTAAAGTTCAGCATCGCAGCCAGTCGGGGTCCAAGTTCCTAGGAAATCACAGGATAATAGGACTGCTGTTGAGACAAGCAAGAAGGACCAAAAACTCCCACTTCAGGGGAGGAGTAGGGATTGGCAGGACTAATCTTTCAAGAATCCCTTATATGTGCTTTATCGTAAGCTGAAGGACATTTCATTCAAAACTTTCTTTTCTCTCCATTTCTAGCCCAGTAATTAACAGAATGTTGCAGGCTGATGGCATATTTATAAATACCAAAAAGGCAACCTTTTCTTTAAGTTCATGCTTTTAATTATAGAAACAAGGATTACTCCAAATTGGTTGAAACAGGTGAAAGAGGGAAAACTATTCATAATTCCATCATCATAACACAAGCCACATCTTCTGAGTATGCTCTTTCAGCCATCATTTTATGCATTATTTTCCTATTACTTTCAAGAGTCCCTGACAGTCCAGGCGGTATGCACCATTCTTATTTATCAGATGCAAAGAGTAGAGAAATACAAAACAGGCAGAAGGTAAAATTTACGTCTTGAATAGTTTTAAACTTAGCCAGTGAGACAAAACAAGCTTAAACGAAACAAGTAGAAAACAATAATGAAACAACATGCTATAACCCCAGAAGACGGCACACTACCTACTATAGGTGGGCGTACACTGCTTTAAGCAAACCTGAAATAAGGAAAATCTGGCTTAGAGAGTATTAGAGTGAACGCTGGCCATAAAAAAGGCATTGTGAAAGGTTCTCTTTAAGTAACAAGGTTTTCACTCAATTTAATGATTGGATTTGTACAGATTCAACTTAAAATTCAGCTTTTCAAGAACCTGCTTTTGCACAGAGTAAAGTACTCCTGTATTTAATTGTTGAGAAATTGTGAAGTAAAGGAGTGGTAAGAATAGGATAGAATTTTTAAAAATTACAACAACAAAAAGAATAGGATAGAACTGGCAATTTTTTGTGTGTGAAGGAGAGTTTCGTGTTAACCAGCAAAGAGGTGAAAACAGTGCAGCAAAGGAAAAGGAAGGGGCAAAGACTGGAGGGAGGAGGGCAGAAGACGGGCAGAGAGAGAGAGAGAGAGAGAGAGAGAGAGTGTGTGTGTGTGTGTGTGTGTGTGTGTGTGTGTGGTGGAGGGTAAGGAGGGGAAGTTGGGGGGGGAGTTGAAGCAAATCAGAGGTCTGCATTTACACTGGTAAGTTTTGATTTTAGAAACAGGATCCAGGTCTTATCAATCATGTCAAGGCCAAATATTTGGCCTACCTTTGATCTATCCTAAATCCTAATTATAGCCCTCATTAACCTTTTGACTTCCTGAGGGTAACAAAGCTACACCAAACAGAATCAAAGATCTTAACACACTATCAATTATTTCTACTTAATACACTCTAATTTTTAATTGATGTTACCTTATACTTTTTCTATAAATAAAATAAAGGAGTCAATAATGATAAAAATATGTCACAGCTTCAACATTAATAATCCAATGTGCTGTCTCAGCAGAAAGTGAATTAAGTTAGCTTGGACGTGACAGCTTGCAGACTTCAGTGTATGAACAGTGTTGTGTGTATCAGTCAGCATAAGTGGGAACAAAATCAGTAACAGTTTCACCCATCAGTGGCTGTAATGCTGAAACACCCAGAATTTCAACATGTAGTTCTAAGCGACAGAATCTGAAGATGGAATCTGACAGACAAGTCTCTACTCACCGGTCTGAGGAACGGCTTCTGGACCTGCTTCGTGAGGATATGGAACATGTCCACAGTTTCCGTCGCCAGGGCGAGATATGAGCGCGAAACACGCTCGTCCTGAGCGAGCTGAGACTGGCGGGCCTGCTGCTGATCCTGGGAAACAGTGAATACAGGCCAGACACTAGTCAGCCGCTCACCAAACGCCAAGTGTCAAGGAACAACAGAGTCAGCCCACAACTGGGAAAGTGCGTGATAAAGCCAACACTCTTAGGGAATGACAGTACACCCCCGACAGCAAGTTCTCCAGATTTATTATGAAGTTTATTCCTCTTGGCATCAGTTATCTTTAGAACTCTGAATACAGTGACCTTGGCACAGGATTTAACTTACATGAGACTCAGCGTCTTCAAAGATAAAAGAAGTCGCCATCAACTTCTACGCAGGATCAAAGAAGTGAATCTTATGTCGTGCCTGATACATGCTGGTGCTAATCAAGAATATTCATTGTCCTTAAGAACAACTTTCACTCATAGTTATTTGAAAAACATGTCAGTGCTATGCTCTTACACTGAGGTCTACAGGTTTTGCCACAACACCGAGTGCCTGTGGATTGCTAAGCTCTTGGATTTTGCCTTCCCACACCAGCTAGGCTGCCAACTTTTACAACGGCAGGCATGCTTGCCTCTGGTACCGTCCTCCTCCTCCAGTTCCTCCACAGGCTGGGAAACAAGGTAATAACGTGTATTTGACTCACGGGTGAAATAAGGTGGAGCGCTGAAGGCTCTGAGACGGATAAAATACAGAAGCACCAGTAAGGGCTTAAATTCTTACATCTGCTCCGAGGCCAGTTTACTTCGTGTTGGGGGAAGGGAAACAGCTAGAAGAGCCGGTGTTGCCACATGAGCGCCCCTGGGTAAGGGCCCGCTGAGAAAGTGCCCAGCGGAGACCCAGCACCAGCACTGGGTGACCGCCCACCACCCTCTGGTCAGGAATGAAAGGCTGAATCAGGGAAGACAGAGGAACAGAAAGGTGAGAACCACCTCCATGCGTGTATGGGGGTCACAATAAAGGTGATTCAGCTCCTTCCACAGGCCAGGCCTCCTTTAGGCCCTGGAGACAGAGCACAGAACATGGTCAGGAAGACTCCCTACCTCCTGGAGCTTAGACTCCAGTTAGGGAGACAAGCAATATACAAACACCCACCCAAACAGATATAAAATAAGCCTGATAATGGTAAAAAACACATATAAAGCAGGGAAGGGGAGGGAAAGAGTGTGTTGGGGTTGGGGGTGCTCTTCTGGAAAGGGTACTCAGGGAAGGCTTCTCTGGGGAGGTGACATTTAAGTGGATATCTGAAGGAAGTGAGTCAGCAAAAATCAGGGGGAAGAGTGCTCCAGGGAGAGGGATGAGCAAGTGCAAAGGCCCCGCTGGTCAGGGGAAGAGCAGGAGGTGGGTGTGACTGGGGTGGAGTGACAAGGGGAAGGTGCTGGGCCAGGCCGACGCTGCAGCGCCCTCTAGGCCACTCTGACTCGGCACGTGACTCTGAAGAATTCGGGAAGTCCGGAAGGGCTCTGAGCAGAATGGTGATAAGGAGCTGACTGAGATCTTAACACCATCCCTTTGGAAAGGACAAGAGCAAGGGTGGAGGCTGAGACACCAGATGAGGGGCTACTACAGTAATCCCAGTTAGAGACAGTAGTGGAGGTAGGGGGGAAGGGGTCAGATAACGAATGTACTTGAACATAGAGCCTGGGGTGTGTGCTGGGGGGTGGGGGTGGAATCAAGGAAGACTCCACACAGTGTTGAGCCAGAGCAATCAGCAGAAGACAGTCGTCACTTTCCAAGGCGGGGGACTCAGAGGAGATCTGGAGGACAACATCAAGGGTTCCGCTTTGGACAAGGTAAGTCTGAGATCCCATCAGACCACCGGGCAGAGGCAGGTCCACAGCTGGTTATGTAAGTATAGAGTCAGGAGAGAGCTGAGCTGGGGGGGGCACATTCTGGAGTCTTCAGAATATCGACAGTTGAAGCCTTGGAACAGATAAGATCAGCTAGCAGAGATTTTCAAGTAGGAGCATCCAGCCACGGGTGGGAGTGTTTCTAGTTGCCTGATGACTCGGGGCATTAAATGAAAATAAACCAGAGATGCCAAAGGTCCTGCAGTGTATGGGACTGTCTTTCATAATTAAGAATTATTCTTTTTTTTTTTTAGGGGAGGAGGTAATTAGGTTTATTTATTTACTTATTAAAAATTTTAATGGAGCTGCTGCGGATTGAACCCAGGACCCTGTGCATGCTAGGCAGGCACTCTACCACTGAGCTATCCCCTCCCCAAGAATTATTCTTATATCAAAACTCCAGTATGCTCACTGAGAAGCACGTGACCTAGGGAGCAAGGGTGGAAAGGCAGGAGAAGCCTGAGGGCTGAGCACCTGGGAGGAGCAGGCGGGCGGCAGGAAGTGGCTCCAAAGTCAAATAGAACCGATTTCTGAAATAGCATTTGTTAGGGATTATTGACGCCCTTCCCATCCATTAACACAGAAAAATCAATAGTCTCTGCTCAGTCGCCTCACAGACAAGCGCTACCACGAGCACGGACTCTGGGGGCGACGATGTGCTACACACCCGCATCCCAGCACTGGCACTGCAGCCGGTCCAGCAACGGCACGGCGCGTGGCGTAAAGTGGGCGTCACACAAGTGGAGAGGAAGGTGAGACTCTGCAGCTACACTGTTGGGGCAAGGCCAACCACGAGGAAGTATTTGGACAAGACCTTACTCAAAGAATGGGTAGGGTTTTCATACGTAAGAGTGGAAAGCAGAGCATTTTGGACAGAGGGAGGGTCTCAAGGCAAATAACACAATAGGAGCTACACATCCCGAACAACTTCTCTGGGCCGTAAGGTGTTCTTGGCCATCTCCCGTCTTTCCTTACAGCTTTCCTGCAAGGCAGGAATTCTCTCTGATTTACAGGCAAGAAAACAGAGATAAAAGAATCTTTAATATGTGGCAGTGTCAGCTCTGAGATCCAGGATCCCCGAGCCCCAAAGCTAGGGGATCATTTCAACTAGGGCTCATCTGTTGCAGAACATTCTGCAAGGGCCCAGGGACTGGCCCGGATCTGAACCAACAGACTGCAACATGGGGTAAGCTTGGAAGGATGTCTCAGAGCTGCCCTGGGGAGGCGTGGAGCCCCGGGCCCGGGGCTGACTGTGCCCTGTGGAAAGGGAGAACTACCGGAAGAAGGTTTTGGAGGCACAGCAGCAGAACAGCTCAAAGTGTGTTTAGAAGTGAAAATGCAGGTAGTGGATGGGATGAACTCTTATCTACACGGTGCCAGGACAGTGCTGAAGGAAAACAAAGAGGACGGCTTCATTATCTCAAGAATACAATTAGAGGGGAAGAAGGACTGTGGTAGTGTGGACACAGAAATCCAACATTCATGGATTCTAGGCAAAGCTCCTCCAAATATTTACGTTTGTAGTGTAAGCATGTTGGCTAGAGTAAGGTGTAAAATTCTCATCAAAGCTGCAGGATACTTGGAATGAAAACTTCCCCTAAATGGGCTTCAATATTTTACATTTTAGATACTTTTGACCCCAAAGTTTTAGAACCTCAGTGATATTTTCATTTCAAGAATGCCACTGCAGGTAAAGAAAAAGTATTCTTCCCACTTCCTGGAAAGCAGTTTTGATTCTGAGTCTAACAAAACCAGGAGCAAAACTAACGAATATACAAAGTCACCAGTAGCTGTCAAGGGCCCATAACTGACCAGGGACCCATCTAACTAGCTGCAGTAAATGTCAGGAGAGAGTGCAGAATGCTGTCACCGGCACAGTATGAATTTCTCGTGGAACCTGGCAAAGCAGGTCTTTTTTCTATTAATGACTAAATAGAAAAACTAAGATCAACTGAAAGGAAAAAAACTCCATTAGCAATCTCCTGAATTATTCACATATTTGTCAAAGAAAACCATATGAACAAGTCAGACTCTTATCTAGCAGACAGAATTCTAGAGATTGATTTCCTAGTTACTTTCCTAAACCTTAATCAACATATGCAAACAATAAAAGCTCTTCTCCAAAATAAGTGCTTTAAACTTAAAAAGGCAGAGAAAGTTTTCAGGATACATTCCTAATTCATTTCTTAGCTTTAGATCAAGTGTTTAAGGTTTCTCCTACCCCAAACCTGGGCCCTTAACTTCCCAGGAGCCGGCAGGTGGGAGGTAACAAGTACTGACAGGTCAGTCAGACCTAAGTCTTCAGAGCCACAGATGCAGCCCCTAGAGCAGAGCTCTGCCCGCGGCCAAAGGCTGCTTCCCTGCGAAGCAGCCCCAGCACCGGGACCGCGTCCTCACCCTGGGCAGCTGGTCCCACTGTTCCTTGTTCTTCATCTCTTCTTGGACTTCATGGATCCGCTTCAGAGACTCCAGACTTTCATCGAGCAAAAACGTCGTGTCATTTATCAGCATGTTTATGTAGCGGACAAACTGCTTTCCGGAACTAAAAAGGCAATTACACAGTACACAGTCATATATTTCCCTCAAGCAAACGCTGCAGCAGATCCTGGAGAAAATGGGCCACCCAAAGCACCACCCATCTCGCCCCACAGGACCGCCTGCCTGGGCACAACTCAAGTGCTGTGATCGCCACAGCTCTCCTCACATTCTATTATTCTTTTATATTAATTGTGATACACTGATTCCGGTGATGTGCTGGAGCCACCCTACATGGCTTACGAGAGCCAACTGCTAATATTCTAGGATTTTGTGAGCAGATTCCCTTGGCAGCTTAAATCTGGCAACCGCGGAAGTATTTACACCCTGGAAAACCAGCAACTGTTGATTTTTTATTTTTCTCCGAAGAGTGGGTTTACTAGCACGTTCCTGGCTCATTCCCTTGATAATTTTAAGTAAAGAAAGCATTCTTCCAGATGAGAAAAGAAAACATGCCAAAATTCACCAAGATAAAAGGAAAGCAGAAATAACTACTCACATATAAGAGACAAGAGAAATACTGATACTATTATTCTTTATCATAAAGAAAGACATATTGAAGAAAAATTGGAAGCTGCAATGCTGATAAAGTAGGATATTAATGTACTTTATAGAAACAGAAGCTTCCAGTCTCTGGAACTGTCCTGCACGTCCCACTAGAATGGAGGCACCTGCTGGTGAACTGAGACGGCTCACCCACCTGCTAGATTCCATCTATAACTGTCAGATTAGTGTAGAAAGGAGGAGCTACAGTTCAGGATCTACAGCTGGGTAATCAGAGGGCAGTAAGCCTATGCCTGGGAAAGGGATGTTCCTGTGAACAGGGCAGGATAAGTACTCCTCATCAGCTCCATGCAGATCAAGCTCTGGGCCTGCCTGGTCTCCTAAGCTTCTGCCAAGCTTTAGTTGGAATGTAATTCTGACTGTGGGAGCAGTTCATGGAAATGAAGAAGCAACTTAGATTTGACTTGGTGGAAAGATCTCTAATCTAGCAAATGGCTACTCCACGGGTAATACTTATATTGTGGACCAGTAACTCAGTTAACAAGGGACAGCTAGACTTGATCAAAGAGGGAACACGGGCTGCAGAAGATCCAAGGAAATGGGATAAAATTTCTTCTGAAGAGTAATTCAAGAGTTCAACATTTTCATCTACCTCTCTTTTTAAAGCAGCTTGCTTTCTTAAGTAACTTATATGGAATTATTAATGTCCAGGTTTAAGCAGTCAGTGAAATTTCAGGTAGGTAATGAAAAGTCCTTAATCAAGGTCTAGGGCCTCACTACAAAAAACGTCACTTCAAATGACAGCCTTACCCTAGCTGCTTCTGAATCCTAACATTTCTAACTCTAAGTCCTAACATTTCTAACTCTAAAGCTTGATATCATGTTCTAGAGCACTATAAAATCTTATGTCAGTCATTCTGAAAATTGATTTAATACTGTAATCAAGAAACACCAAAAAACACATCATCTCAGAATATTTATAGATTCTTTCTTGTGTATATCATGCCAAAGTATCTTGATAAATCTGAAGTTCAGCAATATCTTGCAAGAACAGGTATTTAGATAACCCTGCTCACATTCAGCAGTACCATCTGGAAAACTTCAAGGAGGCCGAGACCAAGCAACAGTCAACAAGAACCCAGCTGTGAAAGCATTTAAGCAGCCACTCCACCTGAGATTTGCAGGAGAGCAAGCTGTGACATTAGGGGCTCAAATACTCACTTGAACTCCTCCATAAAGGTGCCATGGTGAGCTATGTTTTGCCAAAGGCTTTTAAAAATGGTGCTAATGTGATAGCGAATGGTGAACTTGTCATAGAACTCGCTGGTGGCTCCGGTGTGCTCGACATCTAAAGAAGAAAGACAAGAAACTGAAGAAGCTGTACTTTCTTACCTTTCTAAAAGCAGTTACTGCTGCTGCAGTGTTACTGAGTGAATCATACAAATCTGTAAAATCAGAGAAGTGATCACGTTTCATCTGTATCTCACATGTAAGGCAGGAGCAGAACTATGAGGTGGTTTTGAAGACAAAAGTTTCACCATGAGCGTCTGGCAATGACATAATAACAAAATGAACCGGACTGGAAAAATCTCTTGGCATCACTGGGATAGCGACACCAATGACCAGAAGCTGAATTATCACACCTCCCCCAATTCTGTTCCTGATTTATAGAAATCCCACAGCACTTTATTATTTTATTTTATTTTAATATTTTTTCCCACAGCAGTTTAAATGAGTATCCCTGAGTAGGAAAAAAAATGGTTAAATTTTATGAAGGGCCACATACCTATTAAATGTGACTATTATTTTAACTATTTTTAATAACTGGCATTTTAAAACATGTACCAAAGTAGAGAAAAACACAGTAAATCTCTATGTACTCATCACTTGTTTACCAATTACCAATATCCATGTATCCACTATAATGGAGCAAAGATCAGACTTAGCTATCCAAAAGACAAGTATCTTTAGCAAGAGAAATCCCTGAACTCGTGACAAATTTTACAAAGAAGGAAAACTGTTAGGTATAGACCGTAAGACTCAAGGAAAAGACAAAAAGATATATTAAAATAAGATACCATTTTCTACTTATCAACTTGACAGATACTACGAAAATGACAATACGGAGTGTAGGGGAAGACTGGGGAAACAGGCCCACTATAAATGCTGGTGGGAATGAACAGTGAGGCAACCTCTTCAAGACAATCTGACAAAATGTTTCACAAGCCATCAATATGCCCATCTCTCTGACTCACCAATTCTACTCAACAAAACACATATTCAAAGACTGATAATCTCCAAGGACACTCATTAAAGTACTATTTATATTAAAGAAAAACATAAATAATCTGAATGCCCAACAGAGAACACACAAAAAATTTGTGGTATGTTAAGAGAAAACCACAGGCAACCAAATAAAATATACAGTTTGAGTCCAACCATATTAAACAAACACATAGCATACACACACACTCTCACGCACGCTACACAACTGGAAAGCTATGGAGCAAAATGTTAATGTTAGAGATTCTGTCTGAGTGCAGAGATTATCGATGATTTTTATTTTCCTCTTGGTATTTTCTATATTCCCCAATGGGACTGAAAAAGAAAATAGTTAATTAAAGATAAGAGAAATAAGATTACACCTATGGTACAAAGATCTGAAAGCACTTATGCAAATTCATTAAGTCAACCTTTCTTTAAGCTGAATTACGAATCATTTTATTAATTGTATAAAAGTGTGAACTAAAGCGTGGAGAGATGGTTTAGCAGAGTCTACAGGAGAAAGATGCAGGGGGCTGACAACCTCTTCTGTGCTCCAAATTGCCCATAACACCTGTACTGTATCCTGAACACTCAGAGGCTAAGGGATGACTGTTAACTTACTAGTCATTAACATGTGTCTCTCCCAACATCAAAATTAATTGGTAACTTTCCCTCAAAACGTGTCAGCCCAATGGAAACAATCTAAATGTCCAAAGATAGATGACTGGATAATGAAGTTGTGGTATATTTATACAATGGAATACTATTCAGCCATAAAAAGAATAAAATAATGACATCTGCAGCAACATGGATGGACTTGGAGGTTGCCATTCTAAGTGAAATAAGCCAGAAAGAGAAAGAAAAACACCATATGATATCACTCATATGTGGAATCTTAAAAAAAAAAAAGACAAACGAACTTATTTGCAAAACAGAAACAGACTCTCAAGAGAACAAACTTGTGGTACCAGGACAGGAGGGGGATGGGAGGGGATAAATTGAGAGTTAGAGATTTGCAGACACTAACTGATCTATATAGAATAGATAAACAAGTTCATGCTGTGTAGTGCAGGGAACTATATTCAATATCTTGTAGTAACTTATGGTGAAAAGAATATGAAAATGAATATATGTATGTTCATGTATGACTGAAGCACTGTGCTGTACACCAGAAATTGACACATTGTAAACTGACTATACTTCAATAAAAACATATATACTAAAAAAAAAAAAAAAAATATATATATATATATATATATATATACACACACACACCAAACAATTCCCCCAAACACACAAAAGTGTCAGCCCAAGTTCTAATTCCCAAATCTCAGTTCTACGAGGCTTGAAATGAACTAGATCCCTGTTGGTCGTTCCCCCTCGCTCACCATGCTCCCACCTCACAAGTTTTCTTGCTTGATATCCTGCCTGGGCCCCAGGGCCTTTACACTTGCTGTCCTCACTGCCTGTCATACACTGGCCAAGATCTTCTTATGGTTCACTCTTCTGTCTCATTTTCCACATTACTCCAAAGTCACCTCCTCAGAGACTTTCCCTGACTACTCTTCTTAAAGCAGCACCATGCCCTCCTCCCACACTCACTATCTGGAATTATCTTATTTATCTGTGTCTGTCTCCCAACTAGGATGCCTGACTGATGATGGCAGGGATTTTGACATCCTTACCACCAGACCCTAGCAGCAAAACCAGGGCTGACACACAGTAGGAGTTCCATAAATATTTGTTGAATTAGTGATCAGACTATTTGGGCGAATGCCAGCTTTACCGATTCAGATCAGCTTGGGGAAGAGAAATTTCTTGAAGGAAGTCTTGGTTATCAGTGTTCTTCCAGGTTCTGAGTAGCCAAATTTTTAGAGCTGGTCCTTAAGACACTGACTGCTGTGGTACAAATAAAGGACTCTTACTTTGAAACTCAATTTTATTTTTGGAACAAAAATTCGATCTTAAGTGTTTTCTAAGCTTAGAATATCCTCTCTGCGGTGTAAAAGAGGAGCCTGTTCCAGAGATCAATCTCTAATTCACGTCTGAGAGTCAGCAGGACTTAACGTGGATTTGGCAGACACGCTGGGGAGAGTCCGCGGTGCCCGCTGCAGGGCTCTCTCGGCGCCAGGCCTGCGGTAACTGCTGGAGGACCAGCGCAGCAGTTAGGAGCACCTGTCCAACTGCTGAGGCTGCTGCCCCTCGCTAGCTGTTGACCTTCAGCAAGCTTCTTAACCTTTCTAAGCTTTGGTTTCCTCATTTGTAAAATGAAGATATTTATAGTACCCATCTGAGGACTGCTGTGTGGATTAAGTGAAAGGATTAGTAAATATTCAATAAGCAGTGCCTATTATTAGCATGGGATCATCTATCCAGAAGTGGTCCAGGGCCAGAGGGCACCCTGCTTGGTGGCAAAGGGGAGAGAAGAAACAATACCCACCACCCACCAGCTCCTGGAGTCTTGCTGGTGGGGCCCCCCAGCCCCAGCACTGGTCTCACAGGGAAGAGGCCCAGCCCCATCCTTTATCCTGAAGCCAAAGGGACAGGGCACTGAATACAAAATACATTTAACTCAGTATTTTTTCTGTTTTTATTACTAACAATACATGTTTACTGTAGAGTAATTAAGATGTTCAGATAAATTTTTTAAAAAGAAAAAAAACTACCCACAATTCTACCATTCAAAAATAACTACCTCACTGTTAATATTTTGGCATATGTTCTATATTTTTTTCTGTAATATACATGTGTACCAAAATGTGTTCATACTTTACATACTGTTTCATCACATGGCATTTTATTTAGCTTTTATTACTTAACCACTTAATGTAAATAACACATTATTTTTCAAGGCTCATATGGATCCACTGTATGGATAAATTATCATTTACTTAACTGATCCACAATTGGCAGGAATTTAGGTTGTTTTTAATACATACTACACTGCATTACAAACACTAATACAGCAAATGTTGTTATAAACATTTACATACATTTATAATTATTCCCACAGGACAGATTACTAGAATGAAGGTTACGTGTAAGAGGGTGTGCTGGTTATTGAGCTGCTGTCTCTCAGCCCCAGACCCACCCTGTGTGGGTTTTGTGATGCTGGGACTGGGACTCTCTAAGTTTCCCTTTGCCAGGGGTCCTCTGTTAGGTTGGCCAACAGGGAGTGCTGCAGGGGAACTGGAAAACCTGACAGCGATGACTCCATCCCAGCAGTAGCAGCGGGCTCCGGTTTCCTGTTTTGGTTCATTCTCAGAGGACCAGCAACCTTGCACGCCCTCAGAGACACCAGCACCAGCTGGCCAATGTCCTTCCTCAGGCCTGGGTCCCTGTTCTGTCCAAGTCCTCATGTTAGTTACTAGAATTCAACAGCCCCAGACTTTCCCCTTGGCTCCCCCACCCCCTAGGGACAGACCATGGCTGCTTCCTTCAATGATCATGTGTGTTATCCCGATGTTCCTTGTTTGCCTTTTCTGTCTTCCAATACCTATTTGACCAGTTCCTTATATTAAATTCTATTAAAATAACTGTTTCTGTTTTCCTGACTGGACCCTGAGTGATAGAGAAGACATAAACATTTTTAAGGCTTTGGGTATGGACTGCCAATTTGCATTCAAGCAAGGCTTTACCAACTTACATTCTCAGAGAGTTTCACGGCACTAATTCTGCACACTAGCTAGAGAGGAGATGAAATAGGCTTTTGCAGGTTAGTTTATTTCCCTATGACTGTATTAGCACTAGGTATTCTCACCTAAAAAATAAATTTGATAGGTGAAAAGAGGTACCTCATTGTTATTTTAAGAAATGCAGAATTATCTCTAATTCAGCTAAGCCTGACAGGTGCAAGGTCCCATACAAGGTCCATCCTATACATGAGTGATGCATCACCTGTACCTGAATAGCCAGCCCACAGTCCTCTCTTGCCAGGGCCAAGAGATAGGAGGAGGATGGGAAAGCTGAGGAGGGAACTTGTACCCAGGAGTGTTCCCTGTTGTTGCCAAGTGAGAATGTTAACAATACTTTGAAGGGCCTGTGTACTTGCTTTAGGTTTAAGAGGATATAGGTAGGCTCAGGGAAGGAAACTCCTAGTAGACAACACAAAATAATAGGGACAAAAGGGAAAGGAGGCAGACAGATTCTTGAGACCTCAGAAGCAAAGAGAGATGTCAGCACCAGCCCAAAATGAACAAGAGCAGGTCTTGGTTGACCAAAAGGGGTGACTGGCACTGAACACAGGGGAATCCTACAACTGCTGTTGCCATTGTAAACAGCAAGCAACTGGGCTCCGGGAGGCCAGTGTTTCTTCCAAGAATGTGGTGAGTACATGCCAAAGACACTGAAGGCCCAGAACGTGCTAGGTTCAATAGAAGAAACAGATAAGGCACTTTCTTTCCTGAGAAATATACAGACTGGAGGGAAAATGTTGTTAGTACAATCTTGTTCCTTTGGTAGAGGACAGGTGAATGGGTCCTATATACCTATTTATGAAAACACATTTGCAGTTCAAAAGACAAATTAAAAATGAAAATTTGGTAGGCAAGATATGGAAACAACCTAAATGTCTGAAGACAGATGACTGGATAAAGAAGTTGTGGTATGTTTATACAACGAAATACTACTCAGCCATTAAAAAGAATAAAACAATGCCATTTGCAACAACATGGATGGACCTGGAGACTGTCATTCTAAGTGAAGTAAGCCAGAAAGAGAAAGAAAAAAACCATGTGATATCACTCATATATGGAATCTAAAAAAAAAAAAAGAAAAATGAACTTATTTACAAAACTGAAATGGACTTACAGACATGGAAAACAAACTTAGGGTTACAGGGTAGGGGAAAGAGATAAATTGGGAATTTGAGATTTGCAGATACTAACTACTATATATAAAATAGATAAACAACAAGTTTACACTGTATAGCACAGGAAACTATATTCAATACCTTGTAGTAACCTATAACAAAATATGAAAATCAATGTATGTATGTATATGTATGACTGAACTATTATGCTGTACACCAGAAATTCACACAACATTGTAAACTGACTATATTTCAATTTAAAAAAACGAAAATGAAAATTTAGAATATTATTCTCAGTCTTGTTCACTGGTGTCAACTAGCACCTAGAACAGTGCCTGGCAAACAGTAGGCATTTGATAAATGTACAGAATTAGTGAGTGAGTGAAAACTCTCAAGAGATCCTGACTCCACTGGTTTGAGTGGGATCCCCAAGAATAAGCATGTTTAACAAGCTGTTTTACCCAGTTTTGAAACTGTGGATTATAGGACCATGTTGCAAAACTAACAATGTAAGTTAAAAGCTAAAATGTATCAGGCAATTTCAGATAAAAATACCAACTTGATCTCATTGTTACCCATTTGATTTTCAGTGGATCCTGCTGAATCACTAGGGGCTAGTATGTAGAATGGTCAGCGTAATATTTCCACAACTCAGGGGAAAAACAACCAACGGTTTATGTGCTGCTGGAAGGGGGTTAGTAGGATATACTTAGGAGTGATGTCAGATATTAGGTAACAGGTTTAGAGTAACTGCATCCACAGGTGCGTACCTGTATACATCAGGAACCCACCTGTATAAAACTTCATCAGGGAAGGGACCAACAACTTGGTGGAGAGAGGATGGTTCTCAATCATTTCAAAAAACTTCTGGGTTCGTGGCTGAACAGCAGGGTTGGTCATAAACATGACTTCTACCAGTTTGGCCACCAGATACGGATTTCGGATGTAGTTCTGGTTGCACAACATCACAACGAGGAACATCACAATATCCTGAGTACAGGGCTCATAAAGCACCTGAGGAGAGTATCTGAAGACAGGTGAGAAGAGCAAGGAGTAAAGCTCTGAGAAACTCAACTCGGGTGGGTGGATGCTGGTGTCATCAGGGGAGAAAGAGGACGAGTAAGTCTAGGAGCCAGGATACTGAACTCCCTTTCACTGGCTGAGTTTAAAGGGACTATTTACATAACTAGATTGATTTAAAACCCACTGCATCTACTGGCCGCAGCAATTAACTTACTATGTTTTAGAAAATAAACCAAAGCTATGATTAAATCATAACATGAGCTGCAGAGATCTGCACGACCTAAAACACTTTAAAAAACATTTTGATGGAGTTGTTTTCATTTTTTAAAATTTCAAACATTGTTTATAAACTCGGCCCATTTCTTTGCAAGCCTTCTCCAATTCTACAATTGAGAAAAATTTGGGTACAAAATGTAGATGTGGGTATTTCTGGCTTTTGAATGTTCATTCAGATATTTATAAACTGTTTTTTCCTTCTGTTTCTCAGAAACACACACTCAATTATTAAAAATTCAACGCAGTTTTCACAGAGTACATTATTACCAGCATTGTTAATCCTCCTTCTGTCTTGAGATATTATTGGAATTGGCTTAGTGCCACAGCTGGATTTATTTTTCCAGTCTCCAGGCAGCATTCAGTTAGAGCAGTGGCATAAAATGGAGGTTTGCAATATAGTTCACAATATAATGTCTGCACTAAATATAAAAACATATTAGAACTGTGTAATATGTGAATGGGACTTACTGTACAATAAAAAATAAAAATTCAGCAACATCTTCTACATAAAACTCAGGCAATGCTGCAAATACCTTGGGGACATCTGAATTTAAAGGCAGTGTTACACTGTCAAAGAGAAAAAAGTAGTGGTTACAAAATGAAATGCACATCCAACTATAAGGAATATTACACTACCACGACAAGTAAGTGTTTTACTTGGAAAAAACTCTCATTCTATACTACAACTATGTGAAAAGTACACTGGCAACGAAACCACCACCAGAAATGAACAGGGGATAATGAAGACAGGGATATGCTAGGGTGGGCGTGAAAGGTTTTCCCTTTTCTCGATTTCCTGTTAAGGCTAATGCAATAAATAAAATGTGAAGGAAGAAAAAGGCTCATGTTTGGTCATTTTATGCAACTCGTACTGTTTGAGACAACAGAACTATACACTTTAGTATTTTCCACTCTTCAGAGGGCTTGGGCCAATTTCACCAATACTGGTGATCCAGAGATTTCATAGTAACAATAAACTAATAATAAATAAAATAAAAATCACTGCTGAGAGGCTATGTCCAGTTGATCAACAATGTTCTCAGCTCATTCTCTGAACTGGCTAGAGATCTGCCGGGACCCAGTGCTTAGGGAAGATGCCTAATATCCTGTTAATGCCAGCTTTCAGCTTCCCAGTGTATAGATTCCCTTTTCTATCGATCAAGATTTTACAGCCAATTTTTAAAAAGCACTATATCAAAATTAATATAATAGGTATTGACAGCCCTTTATTTAAACTGTAACTAATTACAGCAAAAATACTGATTAATATTACAACTTTCATGGTCTATATAAGCACAATCTGGAAACTGAAAAAAGAATTCTTGATAATGTAAGGGTGCTGGTTTTAGGTATCGACTCTGAAGAGCAAGAAAGAGTAGAGAAGAGGAAGGAGGAAAGAGCACACTCACTCGGGGTAGGCAGGGTCCAGGATGCGGAGCAGCAGCTGAATGAGAAGGCCATAAAAATTCAGACATCTTCTCAGGAAGCTCTCGTCAAGTAAACCAGCGTCAGCACAGGCCTTGCATCGTACCAGTTTCTGTGGAAGCAGGGACGGCCCCACCCACAGGTTAGTTGGTAGCTGAGAACCTGCAGTGCGACTGGGCGGGGAATCGGCCAGGGGATGGGAAACCTAGGTGCCAGGGCTTCGAGAATTTCATCACTAACTCACTATAAGATGCTGGTTGTGGCTCCAGAGCTTTCTCTGCTCTAAGAAAAGAAAAGGTGTGCCAGGTGAACCACCGGGCACAAAACATAACGCAGAGTTAGTGCTGAAAAAGGTAGGTCATCACTGTCGTATTCAAATAGCTTGACGGGGGGAGGCCCTTTGGAAGTCAGGGATGGTTACTGGGAAGGAGCCAGACAAATCTGCATCTAAATTTCAGAGGATCAGAAGATCGCTGTGAGTTTAAACAAACACGTGTGCACACGTTGACATGTAAATGTAAACAATTTGTAGACCTCTTGAAATGTATCTCTGGAGTGTTTGGTGGGGGGGAGTCTACAGACCCCAGAAAAGAGCCCCTGGTTTATTTTGCTTCTCAGAAAGGTCTACTTATCAGTGAATCAAACTGAAATCTTAACTCATCCTACTAATCAACAGAAAACACGACCAGCTAACATTCAGCTTCATAATTTGAACATAAACATATGAAAAATGCATAAACTCGCTATTTGTGCTTCCTGTGTACAACTAAAGTTAGCATTTATTGTTAGCTACATCTCATAAGCAGAAACCTTCCACTTATAGTAAGGTTCTGTGCTATGCATTATTTTCAATTAAATGAAGAATGAGGGGCAAAGGGAAGAGGTCTTGCCACTACCACAAATCCACTCTGCCAAACATCATGAAAAGGTGTGGCTGGACATACTGGAGTGTGCGGGTTTTAGGTCAGCGGTTAGTAGATGGGGAGCTCTTGCACAAGGTAAGGACAGGGACGTGGTATTCAACCGAGGATAATAAAACCCATTAAGAATTCATATTGTCATTGGCATAAGCATATGCATTTTCTGTCCTGAGATTTAAATATTACACATAGATACACGGAAACCATCAACAAGTTTTTAAATGCACCATTTTATCTTGGGGGAAAAGAATAATGAAGAAAAAATAAGGACATTAAACTGCTCATTCAAGGCACATGTTCTGGTGGGGAAATCACTATTATGAGGCTGGTCTATAATTATTCCAATTAACTATACAAACCTTAAGCTGAGTTTTGCAGCGCTTCAGCATTTCCCGGTGTCTAGTTGCCAGTGGGGAATCTTTCCACTGACTTTCATTATTTTTCAAATCTTCCACAGTTCTGAAATTAAAGACTAACAGTCAAATGAAAGAAAACATACAGATCCATCATCCATTTTATCTATTCATTTCCACCGTTTCATTGACTCTTGGACACACATTCCCACATCCCTCCCCCATCCCAATGGCAAGTTATGGTTAAATCGGCAGCCATTTTTCTTTCTTACTGGTTCAAACGTGATGATGTCTTAAACTTGATGGCATTTTAGATTTGATGAAATACAGTAATCATTACTTTTGGAATGAAATGCATTGTTCCCTGTTTTTCTGGGACAGAAAATTCAAAGTTGCTATTTCTTTTCTTTCACAATCGTTCCCTGCTCTCTGAGATTACTTTTGCGACTTGCTCCTTCACTCCCTTCAGGCGTCCCCTCAAATACCAAGTCAGTGAGGGAATGCCTTTCTTGATCATGCAATATGCTCTATATTTCAAAAGCTGGCTCATTTAACCTTTCTATCATTTAACCCTTTCTATCAAAACATTGTGTAGAAAACCAGAGGTTGAACAAGTTTTAAGAACTACATTTCCCAGACTCCCTTGCTGCCAGCATTTCTGTAGGAGACTTAGCTTCCACCAAGAGGTGAACCTCACAGAAGCAGAAGTGACAGCCGCATGGCTCTTTGAGAAGCACAGTGTGGAGAGATTTTGCCTGAAGCAGCTTCCTGCCAGGCCAGATTCAAAGGAGAGCTCTGGGAGTCCTCTTTTCCAGGCATTCCAATGATTCAATAAACCAAACAGTGACCTTTAGTAATCCTTTCTGCTTATTCCAGATAAATTGGATTCTGTGGTCTACAACTGGAACATGAGTACAGTAGACAGATTAATGCTCCGCTGCTCCGCCTCCACCCCCAGAAGATGTCACAGCTTCATCCCCAGAACCTGTGAACACGTGTTACTTTACAAAAGGAACCTTGCAGAGGTGATTAAGGGTATGGCCTTTGAGATGGGGAGACTATCCTGGATTGTCTGCATGGGCCCAATGTCATCACAGGGTCCTTCTGAGAGAAAGAGGGAGTCAGAGTAAGAGAAGATGTGACAAGTGAAACAGGTCAGAGAGAGGGAGCTGAAGATGCTGTGCTGTTGAGTTTGAAAAAGGCGGAAGGGTAGCCATAAACCAAGGAATGTAGGGGGGTCTCTAGCAGGTGAAAAAGGCCAAGAAAGAGATTCTTTCCTAAACCTTCCAGAAGGAATGCAGCCTTGAGTTTAGGACTTCTGACCTCCAGAACTCTAAGACAATCATTGATGCTGTTTTAAGTCATGAAGGTCATGGTAATCTGTTGCGGCAGCAAAAGGAAACTAAAATAATGACCTAATGCTTGTTGGCAAGAGGTTACAGGTAATAGGCCCTCAAGAAACATGGGCCTCTGGGATGAGCTCTTTGGGCTGGTTTGTAAGTGATGACGATTCAGTTAGCATGTGAGGGCATAACTTTGGTAGCCCAAGGCTCTCAGTGAGAAAACAGCTGCAGAAATAATCACCAGCGATCTCCTGGAATGAAGGGAATCCCGGAGTGGCTACTTCTAACTATGCTGAGAGCTTACAGAATAAAATTACAGGCTCAAGATTTTAAAATCTCGCCTCAAGGAAAAGTCAATGAATCAGGGAATTTCTACAGATGACCACTGAGCAGCAGTCTGGCCCTACAAATCACCAAATGAAAATATAGACTGAATCCATAACCTCACTGGAACTCTTACCTGAATGTCAGAGCAATGACTGGGACTCTAAGAATTCAAAGGGAGGACCTTGGGAGAATTTAGGTACTCCAAGTACCCAAGTTCCTAAATCTCCCGAGCCTCACTTGACAGCAGAAGCAGCTCCGGCAGTGACTGTACACACTGCAGGTAGCCACACTGCAGGTCGATGCCAATTTCCCTTCAGTTTCAACCCATCATACTTTATTGCTTCCTGAACTGTAACTGGAGTGAGATCAATGACTGTCCTTATGGGCCAATGACAAAAGTCACATGCAGGAAAAGCCACATTTGAAGGAAAAAAAAAAAAAGCAAGATTTGCTAATATACTATATGAGCTTCCTACTGCTGCTGTCACAAATTATCACAAACTTTAGTGGCTTAATACAACACAATTATAGTCTTATTAGAGTTCCAGAGGTCAGAAATCTAAAATGCATCAGCGGGGATGTATTCTTCCTGGAGGCTCTAGGGGAGAGTGTTTCCAGCTTTGAAAGGCAGAAGCACTCCTTGGCTTGTGAACCCACATCACTCTGACGTCTGCTTCCGTCATCACATTTCCTTCTCTCATTCTGACCCTCCTGCCTCCTGCCTCCTTCTAAAAAGGACCCTTCTAATATACTGGGTCCACTCAGATAACCCAGGAAAATCTTCCCACCACAAAGTCCTGAAATTAATCACATCTGCAAAGTCTCTTTTGCCATGTAAGCTAAGACATTCACAGGTTCTGGGGACTGGGATGTGAATATCTTTGGGACACCACTGTTTCACCTACAGTATTACATTACTCCATTCCACAGTAGCGTCGAAGGGCTTCTGAAAATGCAAGATCAGCAAGACAGGAACATACTAACATACTTCTAAGTATGGATAAATCTACTGACATGAACATAACTACCAGAGAGTCTGGACTTGACCTTATCCTGGGTAGCTGGGAGGGCCTCTAACTGTGTGCCCAGCTGGTTGACTGAAACTTGGAATTGACAGTGGCCTATGCTAAATGAAGTTGAGTTGTCAGGAATTCCTTAATATAATTCAGAGGAAGGAACCCAAAGTGTAAGAAGCTGGGAATATTAATGTAGATTTACCATATATGACTAGGTCAGAAAATTGTCCTCTCAAAACACACACATACTCCAACTACGTCCTGGAAGATATTTCTTGTATCACAGCACTGAAAACCACAGAGGTGAGGGGACACCAGCATCTCTGAGGAGCACCAACTCTCACTGTAGGCTGGGAGTGGAGGTGGCAGGTGGTGCCACTGAAGTGTATCATCCAGAGTCAGTGGGAGTGATGAGATCCCAGGATGGCATCCATTCCAGGATGGAGGAGCAGACAGATCATAGTCTGACGTCTGTATATGCCTCCCAATAACCGATACTATAAGCTGATAAAATCAGCAAACGTAAGAAAAATTCAAATAAAAAATGAACTTGACTTAATTGACATGTATGAAACGCTGCAATAAACAACACAGAAAGCACATTCTTTCCAGGCCTCTGTGGAGCTAATGTAAACATTGGCTACAAAGCAAATCTCAATAAAGTTTAAAGAACACAAATCAGAATTCTGATCACAAGGGAATTTAGCTAAGAATCGTAACAAAAGATAAATGAACAAATTCCCCAAGAATCTGGAATTTAAACAATGTATCTTTATATGACCCACAAATCAAGTAAGAAGTAATAAAAATTGGAAAATATTTTGAACAATAAAATATGACATACCAACAGGTGCTCAACATCACTGATTATCAGGGAAATGCAAATCAAAACCACACTGAGATATCACCTCACACTTGTTAGACTATCAAAGAGACCCAAAATAAGTGTTGTTGCGAATACAGAGAAAAGAGAACCCTCCTACACTGTTGGTGGGAATGCAAACTGGTGCAGCCACTATGGAAAAAGATCAGAAATAAGTGTTGTCAAGAATGTAGAGAAAAGAGAACCCTCCTACACTGTTGGTGGGAATGCAAATTGGTGTAGCCACTATGGAAAACAGTATGAAGTTTCCTCAAAACATTAAAAATAGAACTACCACATGATCCAGCAATTCCACTTCTGGGTATATATATATGAAGGAAATGAAATCACAATCTCAAATGTTCACTGAAGCATTACTTAAAATAGCCTAGATAAGGAAATAAGCTAAGTGTCCACCAACAGATGAATGAATAAAGAAATGTGATACACACACACACACACACACACACACACACACACACACAGGAGTATTACTCAGCCATAAAAAAGAATGAAATCTTGCCATTTGTATCAACATGGATGGACCTTGAAGGCATTATGTTAAGTGAAATAAGTCAGACAGAGAAAAGACAAATACTGCATAACCTCACTTATATGTGGAATCTTTAAAAAAACACAAAAAACCAAGCTCATAGATACAAAGATAGAGAACAAGACTGGTGGCTGCCTGTCAGGAGGAGGAGGATGGACAAATTGGGTGAAGGGGGTCAAAAAGTACAAATCACTAGTTATAAACTAAGTCATAAGTATGTACTCATACAGCATGGTGACTATAGTTAATCATACTGTACTGCATATGTGAAAGTTGCTGAGAGTAGATTTTAAAAGTTCTCATCACAAGAAAAAAAATCTGTAACTATGCATGGTGATAGATGTTAACAGGACTTGCTGTGGTGATCGTTTTGCAATATATACAAACATCAAATCATTATGTACACCTGCAACTAATATAATATGTCAATTATACCTCAATTTAAAAAAATGACATGATAAAAATGAGGATGCAGCCAAAGTCATGCTTAGAAGGAAATTCAACACATATGAAAGGGCTGAAAATGAATGATTAAAGTATCAACCTCAAGAAGCAATAGAAACATCAACAAAAAGCAAATTAAACTAAAAGACAGGAGGAGGAAGTAATAAAGATCCTACAGACATAAAAATGATAAAAAGATATTATGAACAATTTTGTACCTAAAAGTTTTAAAACTTTAAGTATCATGGGGAAAACTGACACAAGATGAAATAAAAATCTAAATAGTTCTACTTCTATTAACAATAAAACACATAATTTAAAAAACTTCCCACATAGAAGCCCAGACAGCTTCATCGATGTTTCCAAACATTTAAGAAAGAAATAAAATAATTCTTACACAATAAACTCTTCCCAAAAATATACAAAGAGGGAACACTCCCCAACTCATACCATGTGGCAAGCATCATGCTGATAACAAAATTTGAGAAGGCCTTAAAAAGAAATAAAAATTATGGTCAATCTTTCTTTTGAATATAGACTAAAAAATCCTAAACAGAATATTAGCAAAAAGAATATCCAATGAGATCTAAAAGTGATAATATATAAGCTGAGCTTATTCCAAGAATTTAAGATTAGCTTGATGTCAGAAAGCAAAGTGATGTTATTTCAAACCTATTAATAGAATAAAGGGAAAAAACATCTGATCTCCTCAACAGAGATGGAAAAACAATTTAATAAAATTGAACTCCTGTTAAAAATTAAAAAAACTTTTTTAGAAAATCAGAAACAAAAGGGAATTTCCTTAATCTTAGAGGATATTCAAAAGGCTTTCCCCAATTAATTGGGATGAGAGAGAAATTTCAAGAAGGTTATTTCTACTCCAGATTGTAGTAAAAATTATAGCCAGGACATGAAGTCACGGAAAAGAAAATTATGAGAAAGAAAACTGTCATCATTTACAGACAACATTATTATGCGCAGAAAAAAAATATTAAGAAATCTACTGGGTAACAATTAGAATTAATAAGTGATTAATTCTATTTTAAATCAAGGCAGATATTGGTATGACATACTTTCTCAGTATGACATACATTATACTCAGACTATCCCAGTCCTGGAACAAACTGTGGTAATGGCTACTCCATTTTTATTCCAGACGACCTGTTCAAAAAAAATATCTGCCTCCTATTCCTTTGACTTTTGTTTGTTTGGAGGTGCTGGTACTTGGGGAGTAATGTTTAGATTAAGAAAAACAACAACGGTGCTAATGACTAGGATAATGACTGGCCACTTTGGACTTCTTATGTCACGGGACAACATGCAAAAAACTGAATTACATGTTGGCAGGAGATAATGATCTTGTTTATTAAGGGAAACCAGAGTTACTGTTTCATAGACCAAGGAGAAAGGATGACTGGAACCCAAGAGATCCTTTAAAAAGTGCCTCCTGATAATCCGGTGCCCAGTGGAGAAAGTTAATGGAAGTCTATGGTAACCACATACCAAGGGTAGAGAACTGTAAGAAATCAAAGTTTGGGTCACATCACCATGTAAAGGACTCTGGCCAACAAAGAAACATGGATGTGGTAGCAGAGGCAGATAATGTACTGTAACACAGGTACCCTCACATTCATGTTTACTGGTCACAATGGAACTGCCTGCTTCTGAGAACAAGTAGTGAATCAAGCAACTCAGGACATGGCATCACGCACGTACCTATTCAGCTCCCGGATGGCCCGGAGTCTACGGATATAGCGACGGCAACTCGGCAGAATAGAGAGGTGGTGGGCGTGCAGGGTAAGAAAGAAGCATTCCGTAGGGAATTTCGGCTCAGAAAACGGAGGCTGATCTCCATCTACGAAAAAGAACATCATCCCCTAAATAAAACTTACTGTGTGACTATTCAGAAGAAAAGCACAATTAAGAAGACAAAATTGACCCAGGAATCCCACTCCTGGGCTTGTATCCAGAAGGAAATCTACTTCAGGATGACACCTGCACCCCAATGTTTATAGCAGCACTATTTACAATAGCCAAAACATGGAAACAGCCTAAATGTCCATCAACAGATGACTGGATAAAGAAGATGTGGTATATTTATACAATGGAATACTACTCAGCCATAAAAACCGACAACATAATGCCATTTGCAGCAACATGGATGCTCCTAGAGAATGTCATTCTAAGTGAAGTAAGCCAGAAAGAGAAAGAAAAATACCATATGAGATGGCTCATATGTGGAATCTAAAAAACAAAAACAAAAACAAACAAACAAACAAAAACAAAGCATAAATACAGGACAGAAATAGACTCATGGACAGAGAATACAGACTTGTGGTTACCAGAGGGGTAGAGGGTGGGAAGGGATAGACTGGGATTTCAAAATTGTAGGATAAACAAGATTACACTGTATAGCACAGGGAAATATACACAAAATGTTATGATAAATCACAGAGAAAAAAATGTGACAATGAGTGTGTATATGTCCATGAATGACTGAAAAATTGTGCTGAACACTGGAATTTGACACAACATTGTAAAATGATTATAAATCAATAAAAAAATGTTAAAAAAAAAAGAAGACAAAATTACACTTGAGTTTTCAAGAAGTTTAAGGACACTTTTAAAAAATTACAGACCTTAGTAGTGTCATAAAAAAAACAGGTTTCCTGTGACTCGGTTTAATGATCAGATATTCTGCTTCATCTGATTAAATGTTTACATATTTTACCAGCAAACTTTTATAATGTCTTCCTGATGTATTTTATATAACCACTTGTATTATTTAAAAATCCTTATTAAACCTCAAAATGGTATTAGATTATGTTTATAAACTGTAGATTCTATAGCCATTTTCCTACTGTTAGGACATATTTGTTTTTTCTAATTATTCTCTATTAGAAATAGTGCTGGCAAACAGATGGAAAGATATGCTATGTTTTTGGATTGGAAAAGTCAATGGTGCTAAAATGACCATACTACCTAAGGCAATCTATAGATTCAGTGCAATCCCTATCAAATTGCCAACGGCATTTTTCACAGAACTGAAACAAAAATTTTTTTAATTTGTATGGAAACACAAAAACCCCCAAAGAGAAAAAAAAAACACTGAGAAAGAAGAATGGAGCTGGAGGAATCATGCTCCCTGGCTTCAAACTATACTACAAAGCTACAGTAATCAAAACAGTATGGTACTGGCACAAACACAAACACATAGATCAACAGAACAGGATAGAAAGCCCAGAAATAAACTCACCCACTTATGGTCAATTAATCTATGACAAAGGAGGCAAGAATATACAATGGAGAAAAGAAAGTCTCTTCAATAAGTGGTACTGGGAAATCTGGACAACTACATGTAAAAGAATGAAATTAGAACATTCTCTAACAACATACACAAAAATATCTTATCTGTCACAGGCATCCATAACTTCTCTTTGCCTGTGTCTTTCCTTTCCTTGTCTACCGTCTCTACTTCTCTGTATTCTCTCCCTCTGTCCCCCTGGACCTCTCTGGGTTACGACTGCATTTAGTCAGGAAAGCAGTTGTGGTCAATCAGGGAAGGTTCTCTTCTTTCTTCCCCTTTCACAGGAAGGGTCTTCCTTAGCTCCAATCTTCCTCTGGGCAGCTAGAGAACCCCCTTTGATCTTCTCCACAATCCTGACTTCCCTGGCCCTGACCCAGGAGCCCAGATCCTAATTCTGGAGTTTGCTTGGCTTATTGAAATCAGGTCTTCTGAATCAAACAGAAATTTCTTACAGAATTAGACTGCTTCCCTTGCTATTAACAAGTATGAGAAACTGTAACAAAACTAAACATCCCAAAGGATGAACTCAGGTCAGGGCGTGTGGCAGAGTAGAGCCCTGGACTCCGCTCAGCAGACCTGAGCAGTAGCTGCGACTTGCTGAATGATAAGCTGGGTGAGCTTGGCACCTTCTGGAACCTTGGTCTCCTCATATTTAACTAGAAGACAGCAGAGCTGCTATTAAAATATTTATTAAAGTTCTTTTCCTGATAATCCCATAAGCCTACAAATAGGAAACTTCCTATAGTATGTAAGGGAAGGGCAAATGGAAGGCACACTAAAATCTTTATAGATTACATTGCTGCATTATGTTTTGTTTCAAAAGTACCATGACTCAGAAACAGCTTTGTACTGGCCAGTAAAGTCTGGCCATAAAAAAGTTGACTTTCAGACAGAGAAAGATAAATGCTGTAAGATACCACTTACATGTGGAATCTGAAAAAATACAACAAACTAGAGAATATAACAGAAAAGAAATAGAATCACAGAGTAGAGAAGTAGTTAGTGGTTACCAGTGGGGAGAGGGAAGGGAGGAGGGCAAGATGGAGATGGAGGACTCAGAGGTACAAACCATAACGTACAGAAGAAGCTACAAGGATATGTTGTACAACATGGGGAATATAGCCAATATCTTTTAATAACCATAAATGGAGTATAACCTTTAAAAATTGTGAATTGCTGTACTGTATACCTATAACATACAATACTGCACATCAACTATATTTCAATTTTAAAAATATGTAAAATAAATACATAAAGTTAAAAAAACTAATGCTTTACACCAGAAACTAACACAACATTGTAAATCAACATTTCAACTAAAAAAAAGTGATGATTTGTATATAACAGTAATGTTAACTCCCGGAGCAAGACAAGCAATCAAGACCTTACACACACTCCGTCCACCACCACAGCCCTTAGACGGAACCCTAAAAATGTAAGGAAACTCTGATATAGCAGCTTTAGGAGAAGAGGAGTCAGTGAACACGGGCAGTGATGACTGAGGACAGGACCAAGGGCAAGAGAGAGCTGGGGGCAGCGAGGTGACAGACAGGGACGCTGCAGCTGGTGTCAAACTATGCCAGGATGCTTTGAGTTCAACTGGACCTTCTGATACAGGATGTGTATCTATTCTACCGTTTTACTTTAAAAAACAAAACAAAACCAGAAGGGCAGTGCTTTAGCGACCTAATGATGGACACGTGACTCACAAAGTTCAGTCAGCCAGTCATTCACATCCTCCATCGTCGCGTTCACTCTGGTCTCGTCGTTGGGAAGAGTGATCCGACACCTTGGGTGGAATATATATGTGGGATCCACCGTCTCTAACTTGATCTTGGTGCTGAGCTGCTGCAGCACCCAAAGGAAATTCAGCATAAATCCGTCTGTAGATACCAACCTATCATCAGTCTGGGAGATATAAAAGTATTCAAAATCATAATCTGAGTAGAAATTTTGGCACAACTTTACCTTAGCCCAGCTTAGCCAATCCTTAGCCACCTTAGCCCACACTCCATCCAGCAGATTTGGTGATTTCCTTCCTGAAAACCCTCCCGTGGCCGCCATCACAGTTCTTACCATGTCCGCCCTGCCTCATGGAGATTCTGCCCACTCCTCCAGCCCATGACCTGCCTGTTTCTCTGCTGTTCACCATCCTCCAACCACAAAAGCCTGCACGTGGGGCTTGTGCCAAAGCTCCTTCATTCCCACCTCTGGCCTTATACGTATCTAGAAGGCTCTTTTCTCAGCCTTGCAATGACCGGCTCTTTCTTATCAGTCAGGTCTCTGATCAAACATCTCCTCCTTGGACACTGCCTTGCCTTCCTTCTGGTACCTCCATGGTTACTTTCAAGTCCCCAGCCTCGCTTTATTTGCTTCATAGATTCTATGACTGTCTGAAATAATATATTTACACATCTACTCATTTACCCTACAGAACATAATAAGCCCCACACATGTAGGAAGTTTGTCTATCTTGTTCAACAATGTATCTCCATTTCCTAGAACAAGATCTGGTAGGCACTGAAGAAACATGAGTTTGATAAATGACTTCAGCAAACAAATAACAGCAGTTCTTGGGGAAACCTACTTGCATCTGCGCCTTCTTCATGTTGGCGTTGACAACAGCTGCCATATAACCAAGGGCAGCCTCCCGGGTTTCACCATTTAACAAAATACTATGCAGGATCTTGAAAAGCTCTTGCTGAAATTTATTTCATAAGGGAAGGGAGAAAAAAAAAAAGAAAACTTTGTTTTAAAACTGATTCCTTTTGACTTCAAGAAAAGCTAAACTCCTTCCCACTTTTTCTCCTCTTCCACATCCACTCATCTTAGAAGAGCCTGACTACAGGAGAAGAAGAGTCCACATTTAACTGTGTCAAGATAATCGGCATGAAAGCAGAATGTGGGCTGGAGCACGGAAGCAGTTACAGGTTTAATAAAATAGCCTGAGCTATTGATTTCCTTTCCAGGATAAGACCAGACTACCTTCATTATGCTATAATTAGCCTATAATTTTGCTGCTTTTAACTTTCAGAACTGAAGACATACTCATCCTTTGGATTCATTTTCTGAACACCTACCCTTCCTAGCTCCAAGTAATGCTGTAGTGATTGGCTAACCACGCGAGTGTTTTCCAGGGTAATGGCAGGCCCTGAGAAATATTTCTCAACCACTTTAGCCTGGAAAGAGAAAGCAAAAATTCAATCAACACATAATGTACATTTGGGGAGGAATCTGAACATAAGGGCAGCAAGGTGCAAATGTACTTACATCATCTTCTGCAAAGACTGAGAAGCTAAAGAAAGCCCCCAGATAAGAGAGCCTCTGCAGCTCCCGCCCAGAGCCAGGGCTTAAGGATTTGGGCAACCACAACGGCAAAGCAGCAACCTGGGCCAAAAAAGCAGAAGAGGCAAACGAAGCTGCTCAGTCAGCAAGGGAGGTAAAAATGAGACAGTGTTCACAGCAGCCTACCTGGTCGGCTGGCCCTCAGCCACCAGCACAACGGCTGACACTTCACATCCAAAAACACGAGCGTCACAAATGTGTTAGAATCTCTGTCAGTGTTTTCTCATTTTAGATGAAGGAAAACCCTCCAATTCCTCTATATTTTTACAAGATATCCTTTTAATTTTTATATTTCAAGATACTCTTTGATACAGCTGAAACGGACTATTCCGATCCTCAAAGGACTCAAGGAATCGTTTCCTGTAGGACCTGTTATTCTAGCTGCACTATACTTGTCCCCCCGAATCACAAAAGAGTGAGTAACGTCAGCCCAGGAAATGATGAATGCGACAACAAAGTAACATTTGAGAGGTACCCACATGTGTCAGTCGTATCTCCATCTAAATGTCCTCCAAGGAGTGTTTTCCAGACAATGTTACTTAAAAATACCTTCTGTGTTATACATTCACTGAACGTGCAGGCCCATTGCACTTACCAAATTGCACACGGGGTGTGTCTTTCCAAACTTGGTTTCACAGAGCTCACCTAAAGCCTAGAAACAAGATCAGAAAGTATCATTCAAATGTATTTCATTCTAAATTGACTGCCATGTGTAACATCAAGACAGAGCTTTAATGTTGCTATAAACACATCTGCATTCCCAACAAAATGCTAATCACTCCACTGCTTTTCTGATGAATAAAACATGCACATTGCAAAAAACTTCAGATGAAACAGAAATATAAAATGAAACTAAAAACCACTCATAAACTTTACTCTCAGAGATAACCTGTTTTGATATTTGGGCCAACAGCTTTCCAGACATATTTTTGTACATACACACACAGAGATAAATAAGCATATTTTTATAGTAAACGATTTTTTCATTTAACATCTTTCTATATCAAAAAGGAGGGGAGGGTACAGCTCAGTAGTAGAGCACATGCTTAGCATGCATGAGATCCTGGGTTCAATCTCCATTCCTTCCATTAAAAAAAAAAAGATATGCTTCATAAACTTCAGATGGCTAGTCTTGCCAGCATTAAACAGGATTATAAATAATTAAAATTTAATAAGCTACCAAATTCAGAATATATTTAAAAGTATTACTTGGTTTCAAGACCCCTGGTTTTGTGAGAACTCCAACATTTTTCTTTGGAGTTCCAATTGTTCTGGTATTAGAGAATCAGAAAAAATATCTTTTAGGCATATAAACACAGTTTAACATAGCCATGGTGGTACAAAGAAATACTATTTTAACAGTAATTTTCTCTGTGATCTGGACATTGCTATAAAAGCTGCTAAACCAGCTGGTGGAAGCTTTTGAGTTGATGCACGTGGGCACTGACATGTCTCTGAGAAGCTACTGAGAAGGGAAGGTTCTCACTGCCCAGTGCCTGGGTCCCAAACTTGGCTGCGCATTAGCAGAACCTGGGAAGCCTCTGAAAAGCCCAGTGCCAAGCCATACCCTTGCCACACCCCCAACAAATTAAATCACAGCGTTGGAGAGCCAAGCACAGGTATTTTTTTTAAAGATCCCCAGGTGACTCCAAGGTATGGCAAAGTTGGGACCCACTGATCTAGAGGATAATCACAATTCTTTCTGATTTCAGCTCCAATGGTCTCCCGCTTCCTGCCTCAAAGTACTGTCCTTTCTCTCACAGCACTCATCGCTGTACAAGCATCACTAATGGTACAAAACAAGCTATTGTCTATCATAAGGGAGGCCTTTGTCTTTTGCCCAGGAAGAACATTTTGTTGATATCTGACACTAAAAGCTCCTTACTGAAACATCAAGCTAATTCAAACCATTATAGAAAAGCCAACAATTCCATGAGGGAATATTTACATAATACAGTCATAATTAATGTGCACTAAAATAATTCATCACTGAACTCAAAACAATCAGATTACTTCACTTCCTTTTATGTGCCACAAGACAGAACAATGCGTAAGGATTAACAGAATTTCATTAGGAACCTGAGTAACATTTCTACTGGGAAGGACCCTGACATAACATCTATTGAAAATTATTTTTCAAAGTCAGACTTCCCACTTCACCTTCTAACTTCCCAGCTTTGTCTGTAACGTTTAGCCTTTTAGCTTACCTCTGACTTTCTGAAATAGATAAATGCCCCCTTTGTGTACACCTCGGTATTAGCACTGATCATGGTGCCATTATCTGACTGTGTGGCTGCGGTCTTGATTTTTGCAGTAGATTGTGAGCACCGTGCAGAGAGGCACCTTGTCTCATTAGTTCCTGTGTCCCCAGTGTGCGACACTGTAGAGGTCCTTGGGAAGCAGTGAATTAACTGCAGCAAACATACCAGTTTAACTCAAGCCTCCCTTTACACAAGGTTGTATTTATACAGAGTTAACTGATTTCATGTTCTGATATTTTTCCTTGTAATTCTAGAATGAAAAATATTCAGTAACACATCAAAGGATTTGTCTCCCAAGTTTAAAGCAGCAAATTCAGAGAGAAAAGAGCCTCTTTTTTTTCTTTCTGGTTCCAGTGTTTTCACAACAGGCAAGACCCTTGATGAGAAGCTAGCTGGAAGTCCTGTTCACAATTCACGCTTGCTCTAAGTGTCTGGAGGAACTAAGTAGATTTCTGTTTTCCAAGTAAAGCCTGAAGTGAAGTGTACAGCCTCAGGAAAGGGGAAAGATGAACAAGAGAATCACTCTGTGATTTTCTGCAGAAAGTTACTACAGAAAGATAAAATTGTGTTCCTTTTCTCTATAACTCTACCTTTTAATTTGCACTTGTAATAGTTTTCTTTTTAAATAACAAAATTTCATCCCAAATACAGTATGCTCATTTGTAGGAGAATCAGAAGGACACCACCAATATTTATCGTTTTCATATGCTATAGAGTAAGGTGAAGTACATTTTAATGACTGCACCCCTGACTCCTGTCTAGGACTCGGATGGGTGGACTAGGCACCGTGCTGCTAACTGTCTTCTCCGATGAATCGCACTGCACACCAAACACTCTGCATGGCCAACACAGTGATTTCATGTTTTAAATCTGAAAACAAGGCTGATCATGGACCTGAAAGAAGAGTGTATGTTAAAATAATCTGGAAGAAAAACATTTACTGAATGGGTGACAAGAAAAAGAATAAGTTTTACCATGAGGGGGTATTTAAAGTAGTCACTGTCGAGGGAGCACTCTTTGGCAGCGAGAGCCAGGCCTTGTAAAATGGGGATAAAGATCTACAATAAAAAAAAAAAATCAGAAATGTAAGTTTAAGAGAACTGAAGAACGGAGGCATATCAAATCAAGTGCTGAATTTGGAAGTCCTGGCATACCTCCCCCCAAGAAAAGGCTATTTTTGTTTGTTTATTTGTTTGTTTAATTGAAGTATAGTCAGTTACACTGTGTCGATTTCTGGTGTACAGCACAATGTCCGGTCATGCATATACATACATATATTCATTTTCATATTCTTAAGAAAAGGCTGTTTTGCAATAAAGGAGCCTAGACTCCAGCCACAGAGTACTGTTCTGTCCTTTCACAGGCTAACTGTAAAGTAGCGGAGCTGAGTTCTTCAGAAGTAACGGGACTCAGTGAACCCTAAAACTCTGACAAGACTCCCCATGATTCAAGAGAACCTCACAAATGTGGAGCCAGCTGTAGGACGCTCCAGGGCTCTTTGTGCTGATCAACTAAATTCTGCACATCTCAGCAAAGCGTCTGTTTCTGATTACCAAGCACCTATAAACTGTGAAGAAACTGGACTAAATGTTCCAGTATTTTTTCAACTCTATCAACATTTTAAGAAATTTTGTGTTGCCACCCCCACACCTATATCTAATTCTTTCCATCTTTCCTTGTTTATTTTGAAGAGAACAAGAAAAACAAACCTATAATGAGTATTATTACTATTACATTAACTTAAATTATGTGGAACAAAGAGACAGCCGACAAATGTTGAAACTGAAAAAGAAAACCTTATTAGAATGCCTTACCCCCATATATGGTGTGATGAATACAATAACCTGATTTTGGAGCTTACGGGCACTCAAATTTACTTTTACAAGTTCACCATCAATACCAGGAACACTCTGCAAAATGTGCTCAGCACAGCTCATCTTTAAATTTCACAATGCATTCACTGAGCAGCACATTCAGGGAGTTGGCTGGGATTCAAGGCTAATAACATGAAGGAGAAAATGTTGTAAACAACAGCTGATAGTCTGAATGCCAAGTTGAAAAAAGGAGTGTTCTCTAAAGCCAACAGAAAACCTGAAAAATTCCCTTTCCTACTAATTTCATACAACTGTATGGAGCACCTTTGTCATTTGAGGAGCACTGTATAAAAAAAAGGTGCCTTGAATTACAAAGTGCCTTGAGACATCAACACAGCTCTGGATGAAATCATTCCAGTTCTCGCCACTCAATCAGGGCAGAAATAATGTGCTTTCGTAAGCTAGCTAAAAATGGAGAGGAGATGCTTAGGTGTGCGGATGGGAAAGGCCAAAACCGCCATCAAGGTGAAAAACAAACAGTAGTTCCAGAACCACCAAAAACACATTTCATAATTGATCATTCAGAAACATCTCTAAGTATTTTCTTCAAGGATGCTATAAAGTAAAACTTCTTTATCTTTCTAGTAGAGTTTTCCTCTTTTGCAAGTAGGGTTTAATTTATAATAAGCAGACAAAATATTACTAAGCATAGTATTTTTCAAATGGTCAAGCATTATACAATTTGCCTGACTTACATATTTTAAATAATTTCATTTTCAAATAAATATTTCCCAGCACTGATAAAAAAAAAAGCTCCAAATGTTCCTCTCCTAAATCCTAAATTCTAGCTGCTATTTATTTCTGCTTATTTATCTATGAACATCTGAAACATTAAAGGGAGACTGCAATTTCAGTCAAAAGATTTAATAATTCAAATCTGCCACACTCTTAAGACAAAAACGTAAAATGCTGTTTTTCAGTTCAACAACTGCCTTTTACTCATCATTTCTCTCTAGGAAAGACACATGCTGGTACATAACAAAGGAGAATTCAAGACTGAGTGGCAGAGTTCTGCAATTAAAAGTAAACAGGCCTGCAGTGGTTGCACAATATTGTGAATGTACTAAATGCCGCTGATTTGGATACTTCAAAATGATTTACTTTATACTATGTGAATTTCACCTCAATTTTTAAAAAAACAAAGAGGTCATTTCACAGCTTCTATATAAATTTCTTTATGAATTAAATAGGCATAACATACCTCTTTTAGCTCATCACTGAGCTTTTATACAGTTAAATCTACTCTGTGTTCCTCAAATGATGTCTTTTTAATAGAAGTATTCTAGCTCATGCATATCACACATATAATACAGTGCATCACTTAAATCCCCCGAGACATTTATTTCCATTAGAGTTGACGTAACTTTCTAAGGAAGAAAAGCTCACTATGATGCCTGAAATACTCCTATAAGTAAACAAGATCATGATCCAAGATGAGCAGTTGATAAATTCCAAATACAGAGTCCACAACACTAAATGGGATTTTCACTCCTGGATTCTTCTTTTACTGATATTTTGAAAACTACTGAAAACATACTTTCTGAGATTTCAAAGTCCTTAATATGAATAGTTGCAAAAAATGTTTGGTATAAAAATAGATTAAAAGGAATCGTATCATTTATAGCTATCACCTCTGTTACACTTTCTAGATACAAAAAAGGAAATCGTCATATAACAACTTGTTAGAAAATGTCATAAAAATCCTTTTATCAAGGGAAACAGCTGTGTGATAGTTGCTGTGGCAAAGTGCTTACTTTACAACACAGGTTATAAAACAGTAATCAAAATTAATGCCAAAGTTTCACCTTGGAAGAAACCTTCAAGACTAAGTTTATTAGTTATTACTATTATTAAGCTTTCTTACTAAATGTTGCATATCTGCATTTTCACTTGACTTTACACAATGGGATATCAAAAATGTATGAATATTTAATGAATGAAGTGATCAGTAAGGTATGAGACATCATTCCCAGCTTAGTGGTGAGAAGACAATGATTTTATGAGACGTGCAGACTGCTGCTGAGCTAATTTGGTCTTTAATTTATTAATCTCCTTTTTGTAAACTCAGAGAACTGCTTTTCAACACTACTTTTCTGGCAAATGCACATCATGTCTTATGCTGTCTCTTGGTATTGTGCTAAAAGCTTCTTGAAATCAGACAGGGTCTTATATTTCTAACCTCCCAAAGCACTTAGCACAGACCAAGTTTAAAATACTTGATGTTTGACTTACTAGTTGAAATGGGCACTTGATTTGAACAATGTAGCTGTCAATCTGATTTCCTCAAGACAGGAACCTCAGGTAGCTTTCTCTGGGCAAATAACACATGCACGTTCAAATTCAGGAACCGATGTTTTCAAAGTATGGTATATTTAGAAGTCTGCCTTGGCAGAGAAGCATCCTAAGTGAAAAGTTTCAGTAGCAAGCTCACAAAACTTTACCTGCTTGAACACTTCTTCATCCTGGTGAGTGGTTCTCACCAGTTCTTGAATGAAGCCATAGGGGAGATTCCTACACAGCATGTACGGCACCAGGAAGGACGGCTGTTGCATGGACCTGCAGACCCACCAAAGTCAAGGGCTGTGATGAATCAGCTCGTTACCATGTAACATACAGAAGGTCACGTCAGCAGTAACTGTCCAATCACAGCTCCACATCTCTCAAACAGTCTACGCAACTGTCAATAGTTTTAGGCAAAAGATCACCCTTCTTAAAGTTAAGACAATCACTTTTTGGGCTTTTCAAGAAGAAACTATAGAAAGTTTCAAAGAATCCATCTTTTCCTCCATACAGCCCTTTACAAATAAAGCATTAAAAAACCTGGAGTATTATATCCCTCATTCAATGGGAAAAAAAATGATTAGCAGTGGCTGAGGACTTTTTAAAACTCTTACTAATTTTAACCATGGAACACATAAAGTTTTAGTACATGTGTATCATTTTACTGTTTTTTTTTTTTGGACAAGTTTCAAAAATGGTTACCGTACAGAAAATAATGTAAGATCATCCAGAATGAATAAACTTTGTAACTGACATTTTTCCTTTAGATATTTTTCATAAGAGAAGTGAAATCTAGAAATGATTTTTTTTAAATTTGAAACCTTTCTGGGACTCTCTGAACAAAAATTAATAATGTAGTACACTTTGGGTGATTCCCAAATTACCTATTCTATCACTGTAAGTTATTACTGAACAACAGAAATTAACTGAATGATACATGGAAAGTGATGATCTGCACATTTTTTTCAAGTATCTCCACTGATTTCAAGCAACTGCTTTTAAACTCAATTACTAATTTCACGCCCTGATGTCAATATATTTCAACAACAGTCTATCTCAACAGAATACACAGAGAGTGTTTTAATTTCATAGTGTTGTACAGAAAGAAAGGGACCTCAGAGGCCATTGAGTCAGCCACTCATTTCACAGGTGAGGATGCAAGTTATCCAACGTGGTGCAAAATGGCTGGCAGCCTATGTCCACTGATGGAGAGGGTCCTCTCCCTGCTAACATCAAGCACACGTTGGTTCTTCATACCTTGGTTGTGTGAGGGAACCCTGTAGTACTAATGCAGTATGGGATATGCACTGTGAGCGGATGTTGCTCAGAAGCTGGCTGACGGCTGGCTGGCTGCACATCTGAAAAGAGAGATGGAGGTTAGGACTAAAAGACAAACAAAATAATCCCACACAGCTGAAAACTGATGAGAGTCAGAAGAAACTGATCTCCAGGAAATGGCATCCTTTTCTCTCCCTTTACTGATAATGAACAAACTAGACTGTTTCATCCAAATATACTGCCTCCACTGAAACCTAAGGTTAGAGAAGAAAGCGGCAGAAGCTTGAGGTGACCACGTGGGGATTTTAGAGATATGCCCACTCTCTGTGCTTCTAAAGATTAAATGCCACAAACTTCAAGAGGCCCTTCACAAATATGAAACTAACAGGTAGACAACCAGATTCATTTCTAATGGAAAATCAGAACTAGAAAATGAAACAGGAATGAAATAATAATTGAGCATGAAATAGCAGAAAAAATGTAGCTTGCTGAGTTTAAACACAGCTTGCAATTTATTACTTATGTGAGCCTGGACAATTACAGGTATCCCCCGCTTTTTGAAAGTTCACTTTACTCCAATTCCCTTTTAGGAAAGACCTACATAAGAGATGTACTTAATCTCTTTGAAGTTCACTTGCTTATTAATACAATGGGAAAAGTAATACACTACACTGGATTACACCGGACTAACTGAACAACTGTGAGAATTTGAGCTCACGTAGATCTAGCAAAGTGCTTAGCGGTCTACAGGCACTCCAAAAATGTTGGTTATTATGGCTATGACAGGCTATGAGAAATTATCAAGTCCATTGAGTCACTGGTGGCAATGGCAATTGGCTCTGTCACTTTTTCCTTCCTCTAGGATGTGAGTTCCATGAGAGCCAGGATCTTGGTCTGCTTTGTTCACTGATACACCCCAAGCTTCTGGTACAGTGTCTGCCTACAGCAGCCCAATAACCACTTTACTGATTGAATAAATGAATAAATGCTCCTTAGGGGGTTAAAAAACGATTTGTTATCAAATAAATAACCAGGTTTTCCTGTTGTTTTTTTTTTAATGAATCTATTTCATATTACCTTTGGTGCTTTTTTTTCCTCTATTCCAACTCGGTCAAAACACTCGATGAGGTAGTTCAGCATATCTGTCTCCTTGCACGTCTCAATGGTGAAATGGTCACTGTAGGAATCCCAAGTACTTGCCCCACCAGAGGCTCCCAAACTTTGGAGAAAAGAAAACAGATTATTTTTATCTCTTCTCAATAACTTATGTTTGGTAGAGTTTGCATTTCTGCAGCAGAAAGCCTGTTAGGGTCCCCGCACCCAGAACAAAGCACAGACACCCATGCAGCCACGGCCAGAACTGACTGCTTGTTTCACCTGCTCCAACTCCAACAACAGCAATTTCTAGTAAATATTTTATTGACCTAAGAAGGCAGTCTGACCAGAAACCCAACATCTCATCTTCTTGGGAACGGCACCTTACAAAACCAGGAGGACCAAGAACTGCTGCTGAGCGCCAGGCCCTTGAAGGGGTATCACACACATGTAAATCAAACTGGCCCGGCCAAACCAAACTCAGGCAGGCTTGGAGGTCAAAGCCAGCCTCTACTATTGCTAGAACCGAAGTCTTTAGGAGTCAAGTTATAAGGGACTAACATAGGAACCTTCCTTCTAACTTCTAGCACAGATCTCAAAGACCTTCATCTAGCATTTGGTAATAGGACCGGAGCTTAGGAAAACTGTCCAGTTAGAAGGTGACATAAAAATAGCTGTTATCAACAAAAATCTTCCAAAACGCTTAGCAAAAGGATAAAGTAGTATACTGAAAACAATACAAACAAAAACCTTGCACGAGGAGTATCCAAACTTGTGATCTATGCCCAGCCCTCCTGCTTGTTACCTGAACCCAGAACTTCATCTCATCTGCAGTGGGGGTTCAATGAAGTCATGTGGGGGTGCTTTGCAAAACAGAAGCAGGACACAACGTGAGGCACTGTTATTATTAGTAATAACTATTCTCTGAGACTAAAGCGAAACATTATCACAAGGGGTAGGTGCAAGGAAATTAAAGTTTAGATCACCCATCAATAGGTCATATATCAAAGTGGATGTAGAAACTCACAAAGTGATTGGATAAACATGAAAGATACAAAAAGAGGAATCATGGCATAGGAAGAGGCCAGGAATTTTGAAATGAAGAGGAATGCAAAAAACATAAACTTGGCAAAAAAAAAAAGTACATGTGAAAGATGGTAAAGGACAGGAGCAGTATCAGGAACTTGAGAACCCGCCCCTACTTCAGCCTGGGGCAGACAAAGGCTAGAAACTAAAAGAAGAACTGAGATACTAATGATACGTTAGGTGGATAGCTGCACAGATATACACATAACGAATTTTGGAATATACATGTAACTGACCTTAGAATTTTAGGAAAATCATCAACCTTGAAATCAAAGTATGGTATTAGAGTATTCCAATAAAAAAGCTGAAAATGATGCCACAGCTTTAAATCTAAGGCTCTCAGCCCAGAGTCTAGTAAACCTCTGAATTCTTCCATCTTACTACAAAGGTCTGATAGAAGGGAAAGGAAGAGACAAGACTGAGAAGCGGTGAAAAGCACAAGGCAGCCAATGCCCTCCTCACTGGGTAGATAACCCAGCCACCCACAGAGTGCCCTACCAGAGGCAAAGATGGGCAGGCAGGTGAGAAAACTCAAAAACCCAAAAACAACTAATTCTTGTGTCTTCAATCAGTTAAATTTTGGGGTACACATCACTAATCAATGGTAAAGATCGTGTATCTGTTCATTGACCTGACCACCAAAAGATGAGTATCGTAATAAAGTAAATGGAAAAAAAATAGAAGAACAAGACAGAAAAGCCACCATAAATATCAGAAGTGTGGTAAACCCCCAGAAGGAGAAAGGGGAAAAAGATACTGTCTTTCTCTGCAGGAATCTCGGATGCAAGCTATCTGCTCTCCCTCCTTCTTCCACCTGACCTTGGTGACTCAGTGACCACACTCATGGCACTTCCTGGGATGAACTTCGCTCAGACAGGCTTGTAACTACACACAGGTACCGTTAACTTTCCTTTGAGACGCTCTCGCAGGTGACAATGAAAATAGATCTTCCTCATGTTTCCAATGAAAAGTGTAAACTACGTATTTCCTTGGTAAGAAGCCGCATATTTCTCACATGTTTACCTTTCTGCAGTGAAAGTATCTCACATTGGATGTCAGGGGGTCCTTGCCAGTTACTAGGAGTCAGTCTGCTGCCATGCCCAAAGCCAGCATGTGGACATTGGTGGGACGTCAGCACGCTTAGATGGTGGCTGCTTATGCACTGAAACGGGGTTCCATTCTTAGCCATCACAACCTGGTTCATTTGAACTTGGATTTAAACACCTTAACTTCAACTGAAACACCTTCACAAACATTTCACGAAGACATGAAAAGTGGCAATGTGTGTAGAAGACTGCCAGGCAATGCAGTGAAAGACATTCAATGTATGAAGAGAATTTTCACAGCTAAAAGAGGTTGATGTGTGTTGGTGATCATCTGTCAGGCAGCAAACAACACTTCAGGTGACTTTCAAGAGAAGAGAAAGAACTAAAACAAAAGTTTAACCAAATAGAGAACGTAGAGTAAACCCCAGTACTCACCAATGTATTTCAGAACTGTAAGATCAGTCCTAACAGTGGAGTGGATCATGATCACAAGTGTGAAAAGTGGCCAGTCTCATCAATGCTATGAATAACTGTCAGTGGCAAAAACGGGTTTACAAGGATCTTTAGATTAGAACTCAAAGGGCAGAACTCAAATATCAAATGTGATACTGAAGGAGAAAGGGGTGTATAGTTTCTATGCATTAAATCTATGCTATCAATAGACATTTTTAAATGTTTTAAAATAGTATTTCATTTTTTTCCTAAAAAAAGTTGTTATAAAATTCATGATGCTTTTACAACTGTGACATATGGAATATGACATTGGAAATATGTCATATTTAAGTCCCAAGAGTATCTAAAAAAATTATACCTCTCTCTGGGAGAACATGTGAATCATTTCCTGATAACTACATCAACAGTCCAATTTAATAATGTAATTACTTCATATAAGGGAAATACAGCTGAATCCTTCTGAAAACACAATGAAAATATTCCTGGGGGTTTACAGATGTGTCAGATCTGTGCAAACTGAGTCCCATTTTAAATGTACCAAGAAAATTCATTTCTTTTCTTTCTTTTTTTTTTTGGCGGGGGGAGGAGGTAATTAAGTTCATTTATTTATTTTTTAGAGGAGGTACTGGGGATCGAACCCAGGACCTTGTGCGTGCTCACCATGTGCTCTACCATTTGAGCTATACCCTCCCCCGAAAATTTGTTTCTTAAAAGGATTCTGTTGCAGTTTCTTGTCTTCTTTGTTGAGAATAATCACCCTCCTATTTTCTTATTTTTTTTAGATGCAAACTTTGGAACAGTGTGTTTTCTCAATGCAAGGCAAAGTTAGAGCTGTGCAAGGTTAAGCAGTGCAAATTCCCTGAACAAATGTCCATAGCGTGCCTTCTGTTCCAGGCACTGCTGAAGGTCCTTGGGGCAGCACACTGAATCGAACAGATCAATTGAGACCTCGCTCATATGGCAATTACGTGATAGAGGAGAGAAGATTAAAAACAATTAATATAGAAGTGCTGTGACGAAAAAGAGGAGCAGAATATGGGTGACAGAGAGGGGCAAGAAGTGTGGGGGTCACTGGGGGGTGTTTAATACAACAGGGGCAGGGAACATCCTCTCATAAGGTGGTATTTATACATAGACCAGAGGGCATCAGGGAGCCACACAGCCTACCAGGGGCCAGCTGTCCAAAGAGAGGAAACAAGTGCCTAGGGCAGGAGGGAAGATGCTGAGTGAGTCCAAGAACAGGATCCAGTGTATGAGCAAGAGGATGTAGGCCAGTGGAGGGAGGTAAAGTTATAGGTGGAGCGCGCGTGTGTGTGTGTGTGTGTGTGTGTGTGTACGTGAGATGCAGGTTATAGACCATCAGACGTAGGGTAAGAGGCTTTGGGTTTTACTCTGTGTAGGAAGGGACATCACTGGAGGGTTTTGGGGACAGACATGGTGGAAAGAGTTCTTTTCCACTACTGCCATGTTTTATCTCCAAGGAGTGATGACCAGCAGAAATAAGAGAGTAAATGTAAATTTTTTCACTCCTTGCTGATTTTCTTTTTCTTTATTCACACAGGCTCATAGCTTTCAAGATCTGATCTCCATCACTGAAATATCTAAGTAGGAGAAAAACAAAAACAAAACCCTGAATAAACAAAAGAAAAATTTCCTTCTAGTCATCAACTTCCTAGGAAACAAATGGAAAGTTTCCTCAGAATAATTCCTTGGTTCCCTTTATTACAAGGTAATTCTCACTTTACTCATTTTCATTCCTGCAGGAAGTAGTTCCTTATAATTCATATAGCTTTTTTCATAGAGGACTACAAAACATGATAGAAGGAATGCTTTTACCTTTCTTAAATTCATCCTTATCATCACCACTATAAATAAGTAACATATGAATGTAAGTCCCAACTACCTCCCAAAAGATGCACAACCCAACAACTCCACTGGGCGGGCAGAAAGGGAGACAAGCCCTCGATTGCTTCTTTTATGGCACTGATCTCACCAGGCAAGAAATGAGTGTTAAAATTGCTTACTTCAAAGTAAATAAAATTCTGAGAAGATCGATTAGACGAGGGGAAAGAAAACAATTATTTGCTGATAGCTCAAATTAACAAGGATGTTTTGCTCCCCCATCCTGGTTCCGACCCTGTGTGCTTTTGCAAGCTCCTCTCTCTCTCTGTGAACAGTTCCATTTGAATATTCCCTGTCCTTCTACATTCTCTTTGCTGTCTATTCCAAATCTGTAATCTGCCAAAATCTGGACAGATCGGATTTCACTTTAACAGCCAGCACAGGACCTGCCAACTGACTGGAATGGGATTTTGTGATTAAGGAGAAAAATGCTGGCACTTCCTTGCCAAGGAACAGAGTAGATGCAGAAACTCTGGGCAGCGAAGTAACTAGCTAAGGAATGAGAACAACACAAGTCCTATTGGGCAAAAATGGAGAAGCCGGAGGCAGCACGTCCGGTGGGAGGTCCATGAGTCCTGGGCTTGGGCTCCGCCACGTACTAGTTATGCGACTAACCTCCCTGTACCCCTGTCACCTTGCAGTAACCAGGAGCACTGCTGTGGGGAGTAAAGGGTAATGTGTGCTGAGGGCTGACAGTACCTGGAGCGTGATGCTCAGTCAGCATTTGCATTATTAGGACACAATCAGTAAGTTTTATCTCTCCCTGTAGGTACAGAATCTAGATCTGAGACATGGTTGGGATGTTAGAAGTCTAGACAGGAGTTAGTAAAAGTCTCACACAATCTGCTATCTTTGTTAGAGAAAGTCAGAACTAAATAGGCCAGGGAGAAGGAGCATTTCTTCCACAGACAATTTCAGTAAAACAGATAATAAAGTGCTTTTATCATGTATAAAAACTGATTCCTAACAAGGATACTGGCTGTATTACTATAATCGTGGAATAGGATTTTATCTACATGAAAAAGACACTTCCACCTTTGGGAAATTTACTTAAGAAATAGTGATCCAACATTCAACCTACTACAAATATCAACCTGCCTGAATCAATATTCAACGTTGCACCAACATTCCTCTCTCTACATATATACTCACTAATGACTCTTCTGAACACTGTCAAGTTTAATGAAGTGTACCTAACTCCTACTGCTGTCTCTGTTTATAGCTGGAGTTATTTCTGAATAGTGCTGGGCACAAATACCAACTCAGTCCAGAGGAACCTTCAATTTAAGAGCAAAATCGTAAGACAATGAGTCAGAGGGTTAGAAAGAAGGTGCTGTTGTATTTTCTTGCTCAAAGTCACCTAGAAAACCAAAGCTGTCTTTTTTACTCAGTTTCTAGCAGTGAACGTTCAGCCACATTAGGAACTATGTTTTCACCTCTGCTATCAATCCCCAGGCTGTCTAAACAAATAGGGTCCAGCTTCACTGGGGCCAAGGAGGCAATCAGCAAAATTTAGGATTAGAAGCGAAAGCAGAATGACAGTTACACTGGACAATATGACCCCACGTGCTCTTCAGTGGACTGCCCAGACTGAGCTGGAGAGGGACACACACTCACAAAAGCCCCAGCCCCTTTGCCATTCCCAAATAGCAGCAATCCATGCAACTGTACGTGAGAAAACCTGCCTCTCACATCTGGCAGCTCCCGAGAACACTCTGGCGATAGATAAACGAAGGGTCTCTCATTTTAAGTCTTAGATCAGGTGAGCTGAATGATGATTGATCTGCTGTGCAATCTGTTGTTCATGTTTCTGACAAACAATTATACACAGGTGTTCCTCCAAACTTACTGGGCAACAATGATGAAAGTATTTCTAGGTGCCACTTCACCCCATGAGAAGGTCCTAATGCTTTAGGACATGCAAGTTTCTAACACCTGGACTCTCCAGGCCACCTCACTTGACCCTACCCCTGTTTGGATTAAGGACACACCTCCAATTCAGGCTTATAAAAGTTAGTTCCTAAGCACCTATGCACATGCAGGGGTAAGACTCCATTCCTCTGATACCTGGACCCAAACTGGACACAAGAAAACTCATCACCACCACCACCACCTTCATCATCACCACCACCATCATCATCATCATCTTCTTCTTCATCTTCATCACTACTGTCCCCAGAGAGTGCGAGGAAGAGGAAGGAGAAAGGACTGTCGTACAAACTACCTCAATAAAAGCAAAAAAGGTCATCAGGGAACAGAGGAAAAACAAGAAGAAGAAAGCTTTTACAACTGCTGGCCTTTTAATTAAATCTTATGCTAAAAGTTGTCTGTACTGACATGCAGAAAAATAATTCACCTAAATTATATAGCATAGGAACTTTTGAGGGGAGGGAGGCACTGGAATTAATTAGTGGAATTCTAATTAATTCTAATTTCTAAGGGGCTGAAAATAAAGTGTCAAGGCATAACCACTGGCTCAGCCCCAGCGACCAGAGGTGAGGGATTGGCTCCCATGACCCCTTGGTCTGACTATATCTCAACTATGATTGGCAACAGTACAAAAAGTAGGCAAGTGGTCCTGTGAGCGCCAGCTCGCAAATACAAACTGTTCGCAGTCTCTGAAATTCATTTGTAATGAGAAACGACACATGAACCAGATTTTAAAAACTAAGTTACTTCTTTTTATTTCGCACAGGAAGGAGGAAGAGTGAGAGGAAAGAAGGGAAGAAAGGAATTAACTTGGAGCAACCCGCACTTTGTGCTGTTATCCAAGCCTGGCAGAAGCACGGACCCGGGGCACGAGCCTACCAAGCTAGTTAGACACGCGCGTTAATAACCCCAAACAGAAAAACACAGGTAACTGAGGTCAGTGTCACACAACGGTTCTTCCAAACCATGTTAATCTCCTTTCCCTGCACTTCAAACACGCACCCAGCTCTCCTGCTGCATAAATACCTAGGAGAAATCCTTAGGGAGGAGGGACGTCTGCTCACGGCACTGGGCGAGGCGGGCAGGAAAGGTGGCCCCGAGCTGGTGGGTCTGTGTCTGGAAGAGCTGGCAGGTACTGCTTGAGGGCTACTAGCGGGGACAGGGAGGCTTGGTGTGCTAGACAGGACGGAGCTGCCCGAGGATCGCGGGCTAGGAGAAGACGAAGCCCCCCAGGGGTGGGTGACAGTGTAGGGGCGGTACCGCGGAGACGAGGGCTGGCTCCCCGCGGCCGTCCTGGAGGCCGCACCATGCGGGCTCAGGGCCACGGAAGGCGCAGCCGCCTGGCTGGCGGCCCGGGAAGGGGAGGCAAAAGACGGACTCATCAGTGGCCCCGAGCTCCAGAAACTCGTCCTGGGAGCTGGACTAGTTTCATACAGGCTAAATTAGTTGAGAGAGAGGAAAGAAGAGAAAATTGAAGAAAACCTTGAGAGAGAGAACTAAAATGGAAAATACCAAGCTTTTAAAGAAGAGTGTAATTGCACTTCATATCTCTAAGCATTCGAGTCTATAAATCTTTTAGATACTCATCTAAATAATTATAATCTAATTGCTGCACCGACCTACAGGCTATACTTAAAATCTGAGAAAGCCTTCTCTCCCAAGAATAATGTACTATATATACAGCCTTTTGTTTCTAAAATTTAATTTACCAATAGCCTAACCATGGAAAGCCAGAGACCAAACTGGAAAAGACGGTACCTCCTGCGATGAGTAAGTCTGTCCCCCCAGACATGATACGTGCCATAACCTGCATGACACAGGCCCACGAGTGAACACTGCCTTCTCTTCCATACTTCATGGCTATTTCACTTCCAATTAGACGTGCAGAAAGAATCACACTGACCTAGACAAAGAGCTGGCACCGAAGGAACCCAAACTGCAGAACATGGGGCTTGTTCCTGGATTGGAGCCAGTATTTAGCATGAGATTTCTGTCTGGTGACCGAGCTGCCGCTGCAATTGGCTGGGATGTGGCTGTCAGACTGGCAAATGGGTTTTCATCTCTAGTCTGAGTGGACATCATTAGGACTTCCATTAAAATCTGGCCAATTAAGTCCTTAAAATCGGAGAACACTGTTGGAAAGGCAGAATAAAGAAGAGGTTACACATGGTTCTTCATACACATGGTCCCTGAATGAGCCAAAGTGAATCCAAGAAGCTCAATGTGGTACCTTGGACTGGATTCTGGAACAAGAAAAGGACAATAAATAGTAGAAAACCTGTTTCACCAGAAAACCTGGTGAAATCCAAACAAGGTCTAAAGTTTAGTTAATAGTCACATCTTGGTTCTGACAAATATACTATGGTTACATAAGATGCTAACATCAGGACAAACCAAGTGAAGTGTATTTAAGAACTCCCTGCATTATCTCTAGAACTTTTCTGTAAATCTAAAGTTATTGCAGAATAGTTAAAAAAAAAAAAAGTTGGAGCCCAGTTGATGAGAGTCGCTGCTGATACATATTAACTGTAAAAAGAAGCTACTTCCAACTACGAGGTTAGTTTATCAGGCTAGAAGTGCAACTGGGTTTTGTCTTCATCTGTGTACACTTTACATACAGTGAAAGTATTAAGTACAAACTTCAAAGTATTTTATGAAGGGTCTAATATTTAGTCACCATCTGGCTTTTTGGAACAGATTCTGTTTTCTAGCTTCCTTCTTATTCTTGGCAGCTCCCAGTTGCTTTACTATAGGTCTTTAGATATATTTTAAACATTAATAATAAAATGTCTAATCCCTGTAAATCTTACCTGATTAGTTATTAAAAATTGCCACTTAAATGTTTACAAGACAGACTTGAGAATCTTAAGATTTCCAATGAGAGTAATAACAAGTGGCAGGGGTTTTAAACTCATTTTTGCTAAGCTCATCTCTGTAACCAGAGGTAACAATAAGATCCCAGGAAAATCAGAAGTAAACTATCCATCCGCCAGGAACACAGGTTCTTTTTTTTTTTTTTTTTTTTTGCCACGGAAGACAGGCAGCAGAGAAAAAGAAATGCAGTCACTTTCATGTTCATGCACTCATTTAACATCTATCTACTAAGGGATTATTAAGTACAGGCACTGGGAATACCTCAGTGAGCAAAACAGACAGAAATCCGGGCCATCGGGGAGGCTGTATTTCAGTGATACGCCAAAGAACACTCCAGAGCACCTCCCCGACCTCGTCTGTATTCCAAATGACTGCTCTAGAGAAAAGTGACAGTGCCCTGTAAGGCTGGTGACTTGCTAAGAGTTTTATTACTTTGTTGTAAGTGTGGTTTAGTGTAGCCTCTTAAAACAGAATCCTGTAACCACAGCAAATATCAATGTGTTCTATCTTGCTAAGCAATTTAATCAAGGAGATTTACCCCATTGTCTACACATGACCCGACAGGCACTTAAAGCAGGCAGGGGTCAGACAGAGCGCCTCTCCCAGCATCCCTGGAGGCTGCTCAGCACACTCCTATCCAGAGGGTAAGAGGCACTAATGCTCTCTCTGAGCACCTGCTTATCACAAAGGAAGAAACTTCAACCTTGAGACAATGGAGACCACTAATTTATTTATACAGCTTTCTTTTAGAGAAATCATAAAAGTGGAAAAACAGAAAAGTCATTTATCAATAATGTCAGTGGAAAGTGGCCAAACAGCAGTGTCCTCATCAAGAAGGATCCCTGTAATCAAAAACCCCAAAGCAAGACAGAATGCATGTGGATAGAAGAGAAAGACAAAAGACTTTACATTCTGGTTTTTTATTAAGGACCCTTAAGACAACGGAGCTTGATTCCTACCTTCTTTTGGGTTCTGCTTAAATTGTGCAGAAAGAGAAGAAAGAAAGATGACATCTCTGTCCCGGTCCTTCCAGGAGACACGAAAGATCTTACAGACCAGCTGTAAGGCCTGTTCTTCAGACACTTCAGAACCTGATGAAGGCTCCTTGTAAGGAATAAGATTTGGAGGTTAATTTCAAGTAGTAGGAGGTAGGAATTAAACTTTAATAGAAATACCTAATCCTGATTTAATTCATTTATTAATGAGTCTATTTTAGAAACACATAGAACTATTCACCCATTGATTTAGGGAAACATAAACTTGTTACTATGACTTCAGAGTTACAACACGTAGGTCTCATGAGCCTACAACACAGCCTACCGGGGGTTGACTATAGAACAGCAAGATCGTTAACAGGAATTGCCAAGGAAGACAGATGGTGAAGGACGAACACTAACCCCATTTATTTATTTCTCTGAATGCTGAAGGACTAGGTTAACATTCTAGGCACACAACCATTTTTCTCCAGAAAGTTTCCCAGAATTTAACATTTCTCACTACTTTCCATCACAGATAAAATATCATATATGAAGGAATTTTGTAAACATTAAAAAAAAACCAAACTATACAAAAGAAAGCATTGCACCACTAGGAGGCTACAGTCCAACTTCTAATAACCATCCAAATATGGTGCTGAACATTAATAACTGATTGAACATAAAGTGATACAATTACCTAAACCAGTTGTACACCATGACACACATACAAAAACCCCCCAAAAGACCTTTTCCTAAATATAGGGAATTAAAAGCTCAGATGATAAGAAAATATAAAAACCCCATGTTTTTAAGAAGCTTCTACCTGCTACTAAGCTTCACATTTTCTTGCTTCAATTCCCAGTCATTTTCCTCAGAACACTACCAAAGATATGATGGCTTACTTGCTTAAGTAATTAAAGACCAACAGAAAAAAAATCAAATTAGCTTTAAATTAACTGCTATAATTTACTGATGAAAAACATGGACCTGGAATAGAGATAACGGAAGGATTTTATCAGATAAAAGGGCTGAGTTATACTTCCATTAATAAGAGCAATCCAGGCTATTTTTCCTTAAAAGAAAAAAAAAATCACCTACTAGTGTCTGCTGGTTTGGGGTGGCCTTCCCTAATAGACTTTACAGATACAAGACCCAAAGCAGTGTTTACTACTTATATTACCTGGACTAAACACAGAAGCAAGGGCTTCATCTCTTACCAACCTTATCGCTGAGGCTCCTTTTTTCTCTTCGATCATTTTCATCAACCTCCATGTTTTCAATTCCTGAATCCACATCCACCTGGGACATGCTTTAAGTAGAAAAGACAAATCAGTCTCTCACCTTCTATAAATCCACCCAATGTCATAGCTGCTGGTTGAGGAAAAGTTTTAAAATGTCGATCAAAATCAGTCAGGAAAGCAAAACAATAAAGGGTCATCTTATTCCTCATCAATTTTTAAGAGCTCTTCATATATTAGGATATAAACATTCTGTCTGTCATACTTGTTGAAAATATTTTTCCCAGGTCATCATTTTCTTAGGCTCACTTTCAAAAACAAAAATTAGAGCAGTTTTTCTATATATACTGTTTTTAAATGATATACAATCAGCCAGAGCCTGATTACAAAATTTGGTTAAGTACAAATATTCTTTTTCCACACATTAAATAATTGTTTCAGCACCATTTATTGAAAAGACCATCCGACCATTCTTTTCACACTAATGTGAAATCACCTAGGTCACACGTCGTAGGTCTCTTTCTGGATACTCATTTCTGTTCCATTAGACCATCTGTCCATCCCTGAGACAACTCCACTCTACCGTACTTCCTAAAACCTCCTAAGTTTTGGTATTGCTAGCTCAATGCCTCTACCCTGTTCTTCTACTTCAAGAGACTCTTGGCCATTCTTGGCCCTCTACTCTTCCACACATACTTAAGAATCAGCCTGACAGGTTCCTTAAAAATCCTGTTGGGATTTTGACTAGAATTTCACTAACTCTAGAGATCAGATTGGGGAGGAATGACATCATTATGTTATTGGTCTATCCATCGACAAGGTATCTCTCTCCAAGTATTTAAAGTTCTTCTATAAAACTTTATAATTTTCTCCATAAGTCTTTCACTTCTTTTGCTAAATTTATCCCTTGGTACCAGATATTTTTCAATAAAATTAAGAATGGTACCTTCTTAAAAATTAAGTTTTCTAATTTTTTGTTGCTAGTACACAGCAGTGTACCTGATTTTAGATATAGACCTCTTATAAGCAACTTGTGTCTTTATACCTTGGGTTTACTGGGTAGATAACTATTTCATCTTCAAATAATAACTGATTTGTTTCTTCCACTCCAGTCCTAACTTGTTTTACTGCACATGTTGAATAGAAGCAGAAACAGCAGTCATCCTTGTTCTTATTTCGAATTTTAAAAAGAATGTTTCTAATTCTCACCAGTAAGTATGAGAGTTGCTACAGTTTTTTGGTAGATGTCTTTTATATTAGTCAGAATAAGAGGCTATGCTGTGGTAACACATACACTCTGCAATCTTAGAGGCTTAACACTATAAGGGTTTATTTCTTGCTTACGCAAAGTCTGGTGAGAGTGAAGCATCCTTACTCCATCCTTAATCTATGCCATCTGCAATACACAGCCTCCAAGGTCACTGGAGCAAGAGAAGAGAGGGATGGAGGAGGAACATCGGCTCAACTGCCTTCACCTAAAAGTGACACATGTCACTTCCACTCCCAAGTCTACTGGACAGAACTAGTTACTTGGTCCCCATCTAATTGCAAAGGAGACTGGAAATGCAGGGGAGCATACAGAATGTTTGGTGAACTCTGTCTCTGCCTTAATATCAATTTAAGTTTTGGTCTCCTGTTTCCTGTTTGCTAAGATTTTTATCATGAATCAACATTGAATTTTATCAAACCTTTGCAACCACCAGGATTATATGGCCTTTCTCTTTCATATAAAATGAATAATATAATTATTATTCAAATATTTATAGATTTTCTAATGTTGAAGTGCCCTTGCATTCCTGGGATAAACTTACGTTAGTCATGTTATGCTATATTCCTTTTTAAATGAGACTTTTCATTGAAATATGTATACGGTATTGTGCATAGAGGATGTATGTTTGGCTGAATAGTTTCACAAAGTAAACGTGCTGATGCAATCAACCAGCACCCAGATCAAGAAATAGAACATTACCAGCTCCTGGAATCCCCCTTATGACCCTTCCAATCACTACTGCCCTACCCACAGTAACCACATTCCTGGCATCTAGCCCCACAGATATTTTGTCTGTTTTTTATGTGCTACAGTATTTGATTTGTCAATACCTTAAGGTTTTTGCAAATATGTTCATGAATATGATTACCATGTAATTAGTTTTCCTCTTTTACATTATTCTTATCTGGTTCTGTATATTAAGGTTTTACTAGCCTCATAAACTGAGTTGGTAAGTTTAAAAATTATCTGGAAAAATGTGTGTAAAGTTGGAATGGTAAAATTACCTACAAAATCATACAAGCAAGGTGCTTTCTTTGGAAAATTTTAAATACCAATTCAATTTAACTCACACTTTTTTGATTATTCAGGTTCTCCCTTTCTTCTTGAGTCAATTTTGGGAGAAATACATTTTTCTAGAAATCTGATTTTCATCCAGATTTTCAACTCCACATGCATCTTGCATATTCACATTTTTCAAGAACTCTCTTTTTCAATAACAATTATTACTGTGAGTGCCCATTCTATGCAGGCATTGTTCCAGGTGTCTGAGATAATAGCAAACAAAAGAGACAAAAAAAAATCTCTGTGTAACAGAGCATCTATTCTAGTTAGAAAGAGGAAGATGATAAATAATAAACATAATAAATAAAGATATAGTATATCAGTAAATGCTACAGAAAAGTTAAAGAAAAAAGAGCAGGGAAAAGGCATGTGAGAGGGTAGGGCTTTTCCTTTTAAATGTGGTGAGCCTCACTGAAATGCTATTTAAGCAAATACGAAGGAGGTTAGCCATGCACATATCCAGGGGCAAAGTATTCTAAGAGGTTTTATTCCCAATACTTATATTCTCTTTTTCCTTTTTTCATTAAAAAACAAATTTTTTTTATGCAGGGAGGTAATTAGGTTTATTTATTTATTTAATATTTAGAGGAGGTCCTAGGGATTGAACCCAGGACCTCCTGCGTGCTAAGCATGTACTCTATCACTTGAGCTATCCCTTCCTCTTCTTTTTTCCATTTTTAATTATGTATGGCTTTATATTCTAAAGATCATTTTACCTGCAACACACAAATGATGATATATAATATCTGTTATTGTTCAGTTCTAGATACTTTCAAACTTCCATTATGATTTTTTCTTTGACCCGTATTTAGAAGCATGATCTGTTATTAAAATTTCCAAACTTATAATGGGTTTTTAAGTTTGTTTCCCTATATTATCTAACCTAATGACAGAAAACGTGATTTGTATGATTCTGATTCCTGAAACTTTTCTCAATAGCTATTAGAAAAGAATGTGTATTCTCAGTGGTGAGGGTATAGCTCAGTGGTAGAGTGCGTGCTTAGCATGCACCAGGTCCTGGGCTCAATCCCCAGTACCTCCATGAAGGAAGGAAGGAAGAAAGAAAGAAAAAAATCTCTCACTTCAAAAAAACAAAAAAAGAAAGAAAAAAAGAATGTGTATTCTCTAACTATAGAGTGCAAAGCTCTGTATCTTTATATCTTTCAATTAGATCAAGCTTGTTAGCTGTGTTTAATTTGTCCATATGCCTGATATTTATTCTCTTTGTTCTACTGATGGCTGAAAGAGACTTGTTAAGTCTCCCATTATGATTATGTATATGTCAATTTCCTCTACTATCAATATTTGCTTTATTACATGTTGCTTTTATATTACTTAGTGGACATACTTTGGAAACTTATATATCCTACTGGTAAACTAAACATTTATCATTACGCAGTGCTTGTTTCTAGTAACATTTTGTGACAAAGTCTAATTTCTTAATATATTTACCCCGATTTTCTTTTATTTAGTATTTTCCTGGCATATTTTTTCCCTTCCTTTTCCTTTCAGTCTTTCTCTAATGTTTCAGGTATGCCTTCTGTAAACAAGAATAAAGCTGGGTTCTATTTTGTTTTTAATCCAATCTATGCCTTTTCACTGTGAACTACTATCATTACTAACATATTTCCATTTCTTTGACCATCTTATTTTGTGCTATTTGTCTCTTTTTTTAAATTTTGTGTTTCTTTCTTCCCTTTCTTTGAATTGTTCCATATTTTCCCTTTACTAGTTTGAAAAATATACTCTTTCTATTCTTTTAGTGGTTACCCTTGATATCTTATCAAGCATTCTTAACTCAAAATCTAAAAGTTGGTCAGTATCTTTACCCCTCTCCCAAGTATACAAGAACCTTAGAGCTTAGCTTGCTCTAATCACTTCCCTTCTGGCTTATCTGCTGTTGCTATTTGGTCTGTTAGGTCTATCTGATTTTTTCACTTCTCTGCCCCAATATTATTTTATACATTGTTATTGCTGTTATATACTATCAGTGTTTGTTCAGATTTATACATATTTATTATCTTCTTGACTCATTTTTCCTTCTTGCATCTCAGACATTAGTCCTGAGATCATTTTCCTTCTTCTCAAACTGCATCTGTTAGACGTTGGGAGTTTTCTGGTAGCAGGTAATTTTTTGTTTGTTTTTTAAATCTATAGGTATCTTTATTTCACCCCTGCTCTTAAAAGATAGTTTCACAATGGCACATAATTCCCAGTTGGCAGTTATTTTCTCTCAGCATCTTCCACCATCCTCTGGCTTCCATCATTCAGGTATCCAAAGTTGCTTTAAACATCTTTGTCTTTGGTGTTCTGCAATTTTAGTATGAAATGTCTAGATGAGGGAAGGGTAGAGCTCAGTGGTAGATTGCATGCTTAGCATATGGATGAGGTCCCAGGTTTGATGCCCAGTAACTCCAATCAATCAATCAATACATACATACATACAAATAAATAAATAAAGTACAAATAAATAAATAAAAATAAACATAATTGCCTCCTTCTTCACCTCCTCAAATTAAAAAAAAATTTTTTAACGTCTAGATATGAATCTCTTTGTTTAATCTGCTTGCCAGTTGTTGGGCTTCCTGAATGAGGATTCGTATCATTTATTAACTCTAGAAAAATTCTCAGCCATTTCTCTTTCTGATAATGGCTTCCAAACCAGCAGAGAAAAAAACCATTGACTAACGAGAGGGGTGGGGCGTCTCCTGGTCTGTCTATTCTCTCCCTTTGGTATTTCCAGATATATATTGGGTCTGTGTCCTCTCTATTTCTAAATATCCATATTTCTCACTCTTTTTCTCTTTGTGGTGCACTTTGGGTAAATTCTTCAGCTCTTTCTTTCATTTGTTCATTTCTCTTTAGCTATTTTAAACCTATTGTTTATTATATCTTTTCATTTGTAGAAACTCTATTTGGTTCTTTTTCAAATCAGTTTGGTTGTTTTTACAGTTGTTTGCCCCTTAATCATGTTTTCAATGCTCTTTTAATTGATTAAAATATATAAATTCTACAACCTATATTTGATAATTCCCAAACCCAAAAGTCTCTAGGTGAGTAATTCTGTTGTTGCTGATTCTGCTGATTTTTACTCATGGTGGCTTTTTTCTAGGGTTTTGATTTTTGACCATGAGCTCATATTTCTTGGAAATTTTTCTAGGGAAATTCTTTGAAGACGTGGATTACATGTTTGTTTCTCACAGATGGCTAAAGGCACTAAAGGGTCCATTGTACATGACAGTTCTCAGTCTGTGGTTTTTCAGACTACAACATCAGTGTAACTTTAGATGCTAAACCCATGTGAAAGTTACCCACTGGCCATGAAATTGCAGAGCTGACTTGATTTTTTAAAAAATTTGTCCATTCAGGGCACAGGTAATAAGAACACAATTGTTTCTGTTGGTTTTTTTTTTTTTAATGGAGCTATGGGGGATTGAACCCAGGAACTTGTGCATGCCAAGCACACACGCTACCACTGAGCTATACGCCCCGCCCCCCAGGAATACAATTGTTTTTACTCTATGACGTTGAGTTTTTTCTACGTGATCTTTCTTCTGAGAGTGTAGTCCTTTCTGAATTCTTGCCTAACATGGGATGATCTCTGACCTGGCTCCTCACTCCAACCCACCCAAGTGCATAACACCTCACACACAAAGAAAATGGTATCTATCTGGCCCACTGATGTAAATAGAGGGGCTGCCTGAGGCAGAAGAGGTGGGTCCTGGGGGGTCTGGTTTGCCCAAAGGAGTAAAGGAATCAATCCCCTCAGTCACTCCGTCATCCACTCGTGGCACATCTGCCACCCAAGAAGGCTTGGTTCTAGGATACTCTGATCCTGATGTGGAACTCCCAAAATATTTGGCTGACTTGCCTGTACCCTTCCAAACATTTTTAATTTCACCAATTAGTAAACCTTTGAAGAAATTTTTAGGGGCTGACATATGCTTGCCAACTTTGTATTTACAAAACAAGGACATTTCTTAAAAAAACATTTTTTAACACCTATACTATTATCTCATAAAAGACATTCCAACACCAAAAACATAAAAGGTATAAAGGACATTCCAGAATAATGCAAAGACTTTTACATTTAATAAATTTAGCTCTAATTTTCTAAGGATGGGCATGGATCTCTGGGCTGACGTTCTAGATCTTCCAGATCTTTCTCTTTCCAGAAATAAAACAGCTTATTGGAAAACTGACTTACTTTACCTTTTCTCACAAGAGACACCATCGATATCCATGCTCTGGGAGCGCGAGAGAGACTGAGATTGTGTTTCAAGGCTATTGGAGGGCGAGCTGCTGAGAGAACTGACTCCTTCACTGCTCTGGCTTCGATGGGCTACTCCTGACCGGAAGAGACAAAAAAGATTAAGTCTCATGTGAAGTAGCATTAAAGCTATTTGTAACGGCAACCGTAAACATACACAGTCAGCATTCAGACCATCATGACAGTTGGCAATTGAGGAATTTCTACCAGAAGATTACAAGAAAGGCCAAAGTGACATTAAAATCATAGGAACATGCATAAGAAATCATAATTTATCAATATACATCATATGAGGTCAGTCACAGGGCTGTATCTGATACCTAAAACTAATTCATCATCACCTTCTCTTTAAATAAGTCAAACTATGGTCCCTAAGTACAAATTAGCTTCCACGATAGCCCAGAAAAATCCTCGAGATGCCAAAAACAAAATACATTAACGAATGGATACAGCGATATAAAGATGGAGAGATGTGTGATAAAAGAAATAGAGTAAGACGCTAATGGTAGAATCTAGGTGATGGCTATATAGCTGTTCACTGCAAAATTCTTTCCACTTTGCTCTATGCTTAAAATGTTCATAATAAAATGTTGAAAATATACAAATAGATGCATCTAAACCAAGTCCTTAAATAAAGATCAATCCATTTATTGACTGAACATCTTATTTCTGACAGTTTGGGGAATATTTTAAAACCAACATCATCCTTGCCCTGACAGAGCTTACAGTGCGGTGAACACAGCCACACGCACAGGGACAGAGTGTTTCTCTCGGTGTCTTCAAAACCACATTTTTCATAGAATTTTAAAAATTCCTTTAACTCTATGAATATCTTCCTACAAAAAAAAAAGTTTATGCAGGCATTTTCAAGTACTTAAAATAACATACACCTATGTTGCTGAAAGGCAAATGACTTGCACGTTTTAAAAAACAAAAAACAACTTGAGTTATCACTTGCAGCTGAAATAACTACCAAGCGGATAAAACATTAACCCTCCCAGCGTTCCAAGAAAGTCAGCTTGATACCCTTTCATGTTTCTCTTCATTGAAGAATATTACAAAACACTTACCCATTCCTGACAGCAGGTTTTAACATGTACCTGTTTATTAAAACTTCTGCAGGACTCATGAAGAAAAAGAGAAACTAAATTTTCACTATTCAAAGGTAGATTTAAGTAAAATACAAAAAGCAGCTGATGCAGTGATAATTCTGAAATAAACGCACAGAAGATAGTGAAGGAATAAATAAATGCTACCGTAATATGGATTATAACCAAAGTAAAAAGTACATATACATGAGTTCATACCGATGTCACAAAGGATTAAGTAAATAACCAGACACATGTCCTTTATAGAAGAATTCAAAATATTTGCAGATCCTTGTCCCTCTAGGAGGTAAGGCTGAACTCCCACTGCTGGAGTGAGCTAGACTCAGGAACTTGATTTCAAAGAACTGAGTCTGGAAAAGGAAAAATCCTGACTTTACAGTGGAGAGACCTGGTGAACACCACCGGAACCAGGTGGTGAAGATGAACATCACTAGGGGTGCCGTGTGTTGAGTATGCATCCCAGAAACGATGTGAGAAGTGCAGTCTTCCTCCTAAGCCCCAAGCCGAGGTCTAATCACAAGGAAAACACCAGATAAAGCCAAATTAAGGGACACACTACAAAGCACTCTCCAGAACTTAAGATACTGAAAAACAAAGAAATCCTGTCACAGACCAAATGAGACTAAGGAGACTCACGTGTAGTTTAGTTGATAATAATATATCACGGATAATTTTAGTTTTGATAAATGTATCAGGTAGTAACATTAGGGGAAAAGAGGTGAAGGGTATAAGGGAATTCTCTATACTAGTCTGTGCAACTTTTATAAAAAATCTAAAAAGTAATTTTATAATAATAATTTTTGGAATAACCAATAAAAACGTTTATTTTACAAGTTTAGGACTGGAACCCTGATGTCATGATTTCTAGTTATGTGACCTTGATATTTACTTGAACATTTCACTTGTAAACTGATAATGCTGGTATCTGTACAGTCGACATCATAATCCTATTATGAAGAGCCAATGAAATAACAAATGTGAAAGTGTTTATAAACTATACAGACATACTCACATGCATCAGGAAAGAATGGAATGAGAAATAAGAGTAAACCCCCAAATTTTTGGTGGAGTCTTTAGGGTTTTCTATATATAATGTCAGGTTATTTGCAAATAGTGAGTTTTACCTTTTCCTTTTCATTTGAGATGTGTTTTATTTCTTTTTCTTGCCTAACTGCTCTGGCTAAGACTTCCAAAACTATGTTGAATAACAATGGCAACAGTCAGCCTCCTTGACTTGTTCCTGATCTGAGAGGAAGTTTTCTGCTTTTTACCACTGAATGTGATGCTAGCTGTGGACTTACATTATACGGCCTTTGTTATGTTGAGCTACATTCCCTCTATACCCGCTCTGATGAGAGTTTTTATAAGCGGATGTTGAATTTTGTCAACTGCTTTTTCTGCATCTACTAGGGTGCTCATACGACTTGTACCCTTCATTCTGTTAATGTGGTGTATCACGTTGATTGATCTGTGGATGCTGGACCATCCTTGCCTCCCTGGATTATGATCCAATTGATTATGGTGTACGATCTTTTTAATGTACTGTTGATTTGGCCTGCTAATATTTTATTGAGGATTTGTTGCTCTTATATTCATCAGAGGCATTGGCCTGTAATTTTCTTTTCTTCTGGTGTCCTTGTCCGGTTTTGGTATGAGGGTAATGCTGGCCTCATAAAATGGTATGGAAGTGTTCCCTCCTCTTCTGTTTTTGGAAGAGTTTGAGAAGGGTTGGTATCCTCTTTGAGTACTGGCAGAATTCACCAGTGAAGCTGTCTGGTCCTGGACTTTTGTTTGTTGGGAGGTTTCTGATTACTGATTCAATCACCTTACTGGTAATTGGTCTACTCATAAATTCTATTTCTTCATGATTCAGTCATGGAAGGTTTATGTTAAAATCTTAGTTTTTCTTAAACACACTCTCTTAGAGTCTAGTTGAGAGACTGGAGAGAGATGGTGAGAAAAATGGCTATCATATTCACAAATCAAAAGCAGAACTACTTCCTGGATGCCTACTATGAAGTCAACAGATAAGAAGGAAATAAAAGATAACTTCATTTAGAGTGTTCAATCTAGTTAGGAAAATAAGATAAATGCACTCAAAACTAAGAATGGTTTGTGTGCCACAATCTCTAAGGGTTATACTTACTGGGTTAAGTATAATGATGACTGGAATAGGAACAGAGATGCTCTGAAAATCAGGATATGAAGTTAAATACAGCATGACCCTAGGAATAATGCTATATAATAGACCCTATTATAATAAAAACATATATAAAAATCTCTCACTTTGATGGCCAAAATACATACAAAATATACCCACCTTGGGTGGCCAAAAGGCCCATCCAGTGAGATTAAATAACCAAGATGGCAAAAAATGCACCTTTTACAACTCAGAATACTGAAATGTACAAGCTAAAAACCACAATCAGGAGCCTTCCAAGTCCAGAAGCCTTTTAGGGGTCCCACTGCAGCCCTCTGGCCTTGGGGCTTCTGTCTGAGCCTCTGCCTCTAACCAGCTTCTTAATCACTCTCAAACCTTTTCCCACTCCCTCTCCCAAGCTGCAAACCAAATGGAAATAGGGCATCTTTCTAAAGAAGGGGGGAAGAAAAGGATCTTAACACAGGATTAACAATCAACAATAGAACAAAAGGTTATAATTGTACTGTCATTTCTGATAGCATTCTCAGCCAAAGATAATTTACCATAAAAGAATGATTTTGATTTTGTTGAAATTCCTACAAACGTACTATTATATGACAATGATGTTCATTATCAAGAGTGGAGAAGGAGGGGGAAAGTACAGCTCAGTGGTAGAGTGCCTGCTTAGCATGCATGAGGTCCTGGGTTCAATCCCCAGTATCTCCATTAAATAAATACATAAATAAACCTAATTACCTTCCCCCTCGAAAGAAAGGAAGGAAGGAAGGAAGGGAAAAGAAAGGAAAAACAAACAAACAAAAAAGAGTGGAGAAGGAAACTGAGGGGAAATTGAAGATGGCTGCTATAGCTCAGGCCTTGCAAAATCATCACCAAGCTCGTTTTTGCCCCAGGACCTTCACATCCATTGTTCCTTCTGTCTGGAAAGATTGCCCCAAAGATAACCCACTTGGTTTGCTCCCTAGCTTCATTCAGGCCTCTGCTAAAATGTCGCCTTCTTAATGACAACTACAGTTGACTAACTTAAGATAACCATGAGTTCCTCCCTGCAGGCAGTAATACTCCACCTCAGTTCTCTATTTTTCTCCTTAACAATTATCACCACCTGATAGATTTAAAGTTATTTAAAAATAATTCTCTCTCAATTAAGAAAACAATCTCATTCACAATCATATTAAAAAGAGTAAAATATCTGGGAATAAATCTCATTAACGAGGTAAAAGACCTACACTCAGAAAACTGTAAGACACTGATGAAGGAAACTGAAGATGACACAAACAGATGGAAAGGTATTCTCTGCTCATAGACTGGAAGAATTAGTATTGTTAAAATGACCATAGTACCCAAGGCAATCTACAGATTCAATGCAATCCCTATCAAAATACCAATGACATTTTTCACAGAACTAGAATAACTCCAAAATTTTATGGAAATGCAAAAGGCCCTGAATAGCCAAAACCATCTTAAGGAAGAAGAACAAAACAGGAGGTATCACACTCCCTGATTTCAAACTATACTACAAAGCTACAGTGACACACACAGTACAGTGCTGGCACAAATACAAGACACGCAGGTCAATGGAACAGAACAGAGAGCTCAGAAATGAACCCCTTCTTACATGGACAACAAAGGAGGCAAGAATATACACTGGGGAAAAGACAGTCTCTTCAATAAATGGTGGTGGTTAAACTGGACAGCTCCATGCAAAGGAATCAGAAGGGATTCTTTCTCACACCATATTAAAAAATTAACTCAAAATGGATTAAAGGTTTAAACATAAGACCTGCAACCATAAAATTTCTAGAGAAACACTGGTAGTATGCTCTTTGACATCTGCCATAGCAGTATTTTTGAGGATATGTCTCCTCAGGCAAGGGAAAGAAAAGCAAAAAATATACAAATGGGACTACAAACCAAAAAACTTCTGCACAATGAAGGAAACTATCAATAAAATGAAAAGGCTGCCTATGAATGGGAGAAGATATTTGCAAATGATTTATCCAAAGGGGTTGATATCCAAAACACACAAAGAATTCATACAATTTGACATCAAAAAAACAAACAACCCGATTTAAGAAATGGACAGAGAATCTGAATAGACATTTTTTCAAAAAAGATATACAGACGGTTAACAGGCACATAAAAGATGCTCAACATCAGTAATCATCAGGGAACTGCAAGTCAAAACCATAATCAGATATCACGTCACATTTATCAGAATGGCTATTATCAAAAAGACAACAAATAACAAGTAGTGGCAAGGATATAGAGAAAAGAGAACCCTTGTGCTCTGCTGGTGGGAATGTAAATTGGTGTAGCCACTGTGGAAAACAGCAGGGAAGTTCCTCAAAAAATTAAAAATAGAACAACCATTGTGATCCATCAATTCCACTTCTGGGTATTTATCCAAAGAAGGAAAACACTAATTCAAAAAGATACATGCACCCCAATGTTCACTGAAGCATAATTTACAATAGCCAAGAAATGAAAGCAATCTAAGTGCCCATCAGTGGACAAAGAGATGACGAAGAGGTGGTATACATCCACAGTGGAATATTACTCAGCCATAAAAAGAATGAAATCCTGCCACCTGCAAGACCATGGATGGGCCTAGAGGGTATTATGCAAAGTGAAGTAAGTCAGACAGAGAAAGAGAAATGCTGTACGATTTCACCTATATGTGGAATCTAAAAAGCAAAACAGAGTGATAGATACAGAGAAAAAACTGATTGTTATAGGAGAGGGAGTGGGGAGGAAGAGAGAGATAGGTGAGGGAGATTAAGAGGTACAAACTTTCAGTTATGAAATAAATGAGCCACAGGTATGAAATGTACAGTGTGAGGAATGTAGTTAATAATTATGTCATATCTTTGTCTGGTGACAGATGACATGACTTACCATGGTGATCATTTTGAAGTGCATAGAAATATCAAATCACCTGGCTCTATAGTCACTCCAATGAGTGGCAGAGCCAAGATGTAACCCAGTATCCCAAGACCAAAACGTAAAGTCTTGACCACAATGCAGGCTGCACCTTTTAAGTAGATACATTAAAAAATTCAAACATTTAGATATTATGCAACCCCCACATTAATAATTTATTCTAGGAAGTGCCATAATTGGATTTGTTTATAAAATGTCATGTTAATCTTTTAATAAGATTTCTTTTTTAAATGCTTAAGCAATGCATGTTTATTATAGGAGAGTCAGAAAATATGGATAAGCAAAAAACCAACCACCCCAAATTTCATACACCCAGAGACAGCCAAAATTAAGCACCTGGTGTACATTCTTCCAAATCTATGGATATGATTGTGATCTTTTGAAAAAAATTTGTTTATACCAAAAAAAAAAGAAAAGAAAAGAAAAGAAATATCAAATCACGATGTTATATACCAAGAACTAACAAACTGCTGTAGGTCAATTAATAAAAACAAACAAACAAACAAACAAAAAATTCACAGGAAAAAAAAGATCAGATTTGTGGCTACCAGAGGTGGAGGGCTGGGGGAGGGGAAATTAGATGACGGTAGTAAAAAGGTACAAACTTCCAGGTATAAGATAACTAAGTACTAAGGATGTAATGCACAACATGATACAGATAATTAACGCTGCTATACATAAGCAATGAGAGTTGTTAAGACAATAAATCTTAAGAGTTCTCATCACAAGGAAAAACACTGGTTTTCAATTTCTTTTATGTTGTATCTACATGAGATGATAGATGTTCACTAAACTTACTGTGATAATCATTTCATAATGTGTGTAAGTCAAATCATTATGCTGTACAGCTTAAATTTACAGTGCTGTTTATCTATCACATCTCAATAAAACTGGAAAAAACCTATTTTCTCTCACTAGACTATAAGCAATGTGGCCTAAAACAGAATCTAACAAACACATGGGAAGATTTAAATAAATATACATTAAATGAAGGCTGCACGAATTTATAGTGTGCAGGAGATCCCTGGTAACAAATATAAACTAAAATGTGAAACAGATAATAAAACACACCAAGCAAATTTGGAGGGATGAGAGTAACAACTGTAATGGGATATGGAAGGATGCTCCCTACTTTCAAAAGTAATAATCCTGGGTGGTTTTGTTTTTTTTTTAAGGCAGAATTTTCAATCAGATAAATACCTGTGAAAATTCTCCAAAAAAAAAAAAAAATCACAGCCATGAGCCTGAGGCAGTGACTGTCGCGGCCTGTCGCATCAGGTCCAGAGTTCTGGAATGGAGGACTCTTCACAAGTCCATCTCCCTCCACTAGACAGCGAGCCCTTCGAAGCCCCCGAACTAAGACTTGCCCATCTTTGCCTCTCTGGCTCCCAGTACAGTGCCTGGCAAAGAGAAGGCATTAAACACGTGTTCAAATGCACGAATGGAAGCAGGACAAAGGCCATTTGTAAAAATAATGTTAAAAAAGATTTTAGGTTAAATTATTATCAAGTATATTAAAGACTAGCAGTCAGACAGGAAATGGATTCGGTGTTTCTAGCCCAGATCCCAGAACTAGCCCAGAGGCCATCCGTCATTTGACTTCTTACTTGTTCCAAACAGGCCCTGTGGTTCATTTCTGCTCCCAGATCAGAGGTTCTTTACCACAGATGGAGACAGAACTCAGGGGGTCAAAATTATAGTAGCTATTTGACTAGTTGCTAGATCTTTCATTTAAAGCATTTAATAAAGGAGCACATAAACACTCTATCACAATCTTTAAAAATATTTTGATAACTGTATTTCAATATAACTGGTTTGCTTTGTCATCCTTTATGTTTTATTATATGCATTTAAAAATACTTTTTGAGAAGCTAGTGAAAGCCTTCCCCAGTTTGCCAGAGGGGAATGGAATGACAACACTTAAAGAACCCAGGTCTAGAGGGCAGAAAAGGCAACTTGTTCCACTAGACCTAATAATTCTGTCAGGAAGAAACTGGCTGAGAAAGGATTCATCGGAGGTCTCTTGAGCAAGAATGACCACATCTTCAGAGAGGTCATGACAGCCAGGAAGGGTAAGGCTTTCTGGATCTATTTAAGATGTCCGGTGGGTAGACATCAAAGAGAACAGAAGGGAGACAAATACAATTCCAAACAAGGCTGTAAAATAAAAATCATCCCAGAGGCTGAAGGGTCTCTGAAGACTGGCCAATCATAAAACAATCTAAAGATGTGGGAAGGAACTGAGAAAGCCTTTGTCATCCCAGGAATTTAATAAGTACAGACTTTTAAAAGAAAATACAAGAACACTCTCTCCCCTGCTGGACTATGAGCTCTTTCAGGAAAGAAACTTAGTTTCACTCACCTTTACACGTCCACAACCCAGCACTGTGTCTGACCTGCAGTAAGCCCTAAGTAAACGCTGGCTGAACGGAAACGTAAAAGCAACGTAATCAATGATGCCTGTTAAAAAATGGACATCAAGTGTAAGAAGAACATTTCCCATATTTAAAAAGTTTTAAGACAGGCAAAAGCAATGTCATATTAACAATATAGTGAAAAAAAATTAAGAAATGTCTGATAAAGGTAAATGTAAAATTCAGAAGAGCAGGGATCTGCTGGTGAGGGGTGTGAAGAGTCAGAGATTTCATCAGGGCATCCACAGGCATGTTACCATGTATGTCCAGAATATTTCAGAATAACTTCTTTGTGTAGTTTTAGAAGAAACTGAATAGGCCTAGGGAAATTCTTCTCCGAGCACCAGGGACAGCAAAGCAACAGACCTGCTGGTCACTGTGAAAGAGGCATGTCAGCAAATGTCCTCTAAATAGGACTCTAGCCTTATTTTGCGTCTAATGTTTCCAACAACAAAAAAATGTTTAAAAATTCATTTAGTCTTTGTACTATTTTTCTCAAATTTTCTGTGCATCTAAAACAGTTCAAAAATAGTTAACTAAAAAAATTTTTTTTAATTTCATTTGGTCAATTCACTAGTGGCATTTACAGAGCACCTACTATGTGCTAGCATGGTTCTGGGGGCAAAGGAATGAACAACATGGATGAGGTCCCTTCCCTAAACCTATGTGTAGATAGAGATGAAAAAAACAAGTACATAATGATACTCCTCCTGGCAAGTTAAGAAGAGGTCACACTGGAGTAGAGTGGTCCCTAATCCAATAACTGGTGTCCTTACAAGAAGAGGGAAGCCTGGACCCAGACACACACAGAGGGATGGCCAAGAGAAGACGGAGGTAGAGACTATAGAGAGATGCTGCCACAAGCCAAGAGAAGTCAAGGATTGCCAGCAACCAACAGAAGCTGGAAGAGCCAAGGACTATTCCTTAGAGCCTTCAGAGGGCGCACCACCCTGCTGACACCTAGACTTCAGACTTCTAGCCTCCAGAACTAGGAGAGAATAAATTTCTGCTGCTTTGTGCCATCAAATGTGTGATCCTTTGTAATGGTAGCCCTAGGAAGCTAACACAGAGGTAGATAGCATGGCAAGAAGCCGGGACAAGATGCGAGAAGCAATTTGGACGAATCACTACAGCTTCCCAAACCCTTGCTTTAGTTACTTGCACTGAAAGCATCTCAACTAAGAAGGCTGCCAAGTGCCTGCCAAGTTACTCCTGGATGAGGAACTCCTTACCACGGGTGGCTGCCCACCCAGTATTTGTCTCTGTTTAGAAAGCACCTTATTCTGGAGCATAAGTCTGCCCTTCACATCCAGTGGATAATAAATCTACCACTGTTCCTAAGTTTACCATCCAGGAACATAAGCAAGCACAAGCCATCATTTTCCTCCTTTTGACTTTTTTAATGGAAAGTATCACATCCTCCTGAGATTTCTTTTGTTTAAACCACACATGCCTATACTGTTTTGGTCATTTTCTCTTGTGATTCATTTATTAATTCAACAGATCTCTATTCGGTGCCTGCCACGTGCCAGGTACTGTTAAGGCACTGGACAAATAGTGGTGAATAAAACGGACAGGAGTCCCGCCTCTCTGGAGCTTAACACTCTAGCACAGGAAGCAGAGAAAGCAGGATATACTAGGAATATATACGCTATGTCAGCTATGACAGGAGCTCAAAGAAAAAGTATCTGTGTCACATAGAGGTGGCACTTTTAGACAAGGCAGCCAGTGAAGATCTCATTGAGAAACTGGCACCTGAATAAACATCTGAAGAGTTGAACGAAAAAGCCATGTGGATTTTAGGGTATGAGTATTCTGGGCAAAGAAACAGCAAATACAAAAGCCCCCGTAGTAACCTACAATGAAAAAGAATACGAAAACGAATTTATGTATGTCTATGCATGACTGAAACATGCTGTACACCAGAAATGGATGCATTGTAACTTGACTATATTTAAATTTAAAAAAAAAAAGCCCCCAACTGGTATCATGCCTGGAAGATTTCAGGAACAGCAGGGAAGACCATGTGGCTGGGGAAGAGGGAGACAAGATGTGGGGAAATATCTGGAACTCAATTTCAGAGACGTGTATTAGACAACGAGACGTGTATTAGACGATGTCTGAGTCTGAGGTTCAAGGAACAGGTCTGAGCTGGAGGGATAAACTTAGGAACCATCAGATTAGAGATAGTAATTAAACCCAGGAAACTGGATAAAATCAGTTAAGAGAATAAACCTAGGCAGAGAGGACAGGTGGTTAAATATTAAGCCCCGGAATACTGACGTTTAGAAGCCAGGGAATGAAAAAGAGTCATACAAAGAGCTAGGAAGGAACAGAGGGAGACACGGTGGAAACCAGGAGTGTGGTCCTCAGGAAGCCTAGAGAAGAAGGTATTTTGAGGAGAAGGTAGCCGAAGCCACGTCACATGAAGCTGACAGGTCAGATCAGACGGTGACTCAGAGCAGACCATGGGAGGCCTCACGTGACCGGATACAACTCAGCAGAGGGTGCAAGGACAGAAGGAGACTGAGCACAGGCAACTCATTCCAGAACTTTTGCTGTGAAGGGGCGCAGAGATGTGGGATGGAAGCTCGCAGGGGAAATGAGATCAAGAGGGCTCCTTTTTATTTACTCCCACGATGGGAACAGGAACAGCCTGCACAACGGCTGTTAAAAAATAATAAAAGACTTCCACTTGAGATGGAAAACCGGATGGAGCAGGAGAGTCAGGAACTGCTGGAGAAATGGCTCTGGGAAGGCGAGAGGAGACGGATGTCGGGTGCGGGCTTCAGGAAGGGCAGGGACAGTTCACGCAGAACACAACTGGCCGTACAGATAGGTGGTAGGTGGATGCATGACAGAAGCTTAAGGAGGTTAAGTTCCCTTCTGTCTGCATCCATTTCTCCATGAAATAGGAAGGCTGAGCCTGTAAGTGGAGAATGAGGTGTTACAGACTGGAGGAGAAGGTACGAAATGGAATCACACTGCAGGAGAGTGAACCAGGAAATATGGTATAATTCCTGCTGCTATTAAGGGTCCACTTGAGTTTGTGACCATGAATCTAAAAGGAAACAGTACGGTTTTTCTCCAGCCTTATTCCATGGCAGGAGACCAAGACTACGCGGGGAATAGGATTTAAAACCAGGATCATGGTTTAGCCAAGGGACGAAGACAAAGTGAGAGAAAGACAAGAGAGGGAGGTACAATAGTGACTGACTGGAATGTCAACAGGGTAAGGGGGGACAGAGGATACGGGAGAGGGAAGTGAAGAAAGTGAAAAAGTGAAGGAATCAATGGACTGTATCCCCCAGGGAACCCGCAGGACTTGGGCACAGAGAGGTGAGTTAGAAAGCTGAAGGCAGTGGCTGACACTGAAACATCTAGAGACTGACCTTGGCAGTGAGTGGCTGGAGTCAGATGGAAGAGAAGGTCACTGAAGGGGAGGAGCTCAGGAGGCGGAGAGGGTGGGGTGCTAGATGGGTCAGCTCTGTGGCTGCTGAAATCATCATGAATTAAGACAAATGGTGTCAGAGAGAAAGACAGTGGCCAGGACGGGCCCTGTGGGTGAGAGGGTCAGAGGACAGCCCCAACAAGGATGGGGAGTGGGGAATACGGTCTGATGACCCAAGAGTCAAATCGGGGTGTTTTTACAGTGGAGGAACGCTCTAGAAGGAGAAATGAGAAAGCAATGGAGGAAGAGAACAAATTCAGTGAGGACACCGAGGGGAAGGGATGTTCATAGAGCAGGGTTTTGCTGGTGACCGACCACGAGGATTTGAGAACTTGGAGTGGGGGCAGGGGGAGGTAGGGTCAGAGAGGTGTATGTAACAAGCCAGGTAAGGACTGGAGACTAGGAGATAAGGGATGAGCCCATGGGAGACTTGGTGGCTGACACAGGCAGGGAGGAGGGGCAGGCTGAGATTATTCCTGGTGGTCCCAAATGTGCTGTGACTGGAGTGTTGAGGAGCCTGCCATGGGCAGGCGGAGTTCTGGGACTCCGGCCTGACCTTTGCTGATGCAGTGAGATTTCAGGCCCCTTCTCGTCCCATAGCTCTTCCCTGCACCATTTCCAGCATTCCAGGTGGGGGCTGATTGCAGCAAGACCAGCAGCACTGCTGGCAGCACAGTTTCCAAGGAAAAGGTGAAAACACAACTGGAATCCTGAACCCTTCACTTCCCCTATTAAAAGACCATCACAGCTTCTCAAAGAAGGGTGCAGAGGCAACATTTCAGGCAAAGGCACTGTTTACTACTAGCTGATGTTTTGGCCTGAACCCCTCTCATTTTTATAATGAATGGATTTATGTATAAGCATCTGTATTTACATGGGGAAGACTCTACAATGATGCCCAACAAGAGTTACAGTAACAAAGACTCTGCAAATACTTTTCTTTTTTGTCTGCAAATACTTTTAATTGACAAGTTACCCTAGATCAAGAAGACAGATTATTCAGAGGTTACTAAGGGAGAGTGCATTAAATGACTGCAGAACTGACAATCATATATTAAATTATTAGATGATATGATGATCAATGCAGGTCTCTTAGCACCTACTTTTTCCTAAATAGAATCTTAATTAAAATCATAACTATAATGGCAATAATTACTATGTCTGATAGAAAAGTTCACTGAAAGGACAGATATTTTCAAATACACGTATGAGTCAGTATCAGCGTTTCCCAACAAAGACAGTCCTGAATATCAACCATGAGCTCAGCGATTATACAGAAATAAATCTTTATGACAGTTAAACAATGGTCAATGAGAAGGTTATAAAACATCACATCAGGTGAGCTTTTTATACCCTGAAAATTTAGAGAAAGAGTTCTGTGACAATGAAGAATGAAGACAAGTAAATCCGTAATTAGAGGCTTGTTATTTTGACCATTATTTCAATCTTGTGTTTTTCAGATTATTTTATCTGAAAAGAAAAGCATCAACCAAACTCATAAAATCAGCAGAACCAAATTTAGTCTTAATCACTTGGCCATCAGAGATAAGAGCTGACCCTGTTTGAAAAAAAGGATGACAGTTATAGAAAGGAAAACAATTAGTTTTAACAGATCACAATCAAAATGAATAGACATTCACAAAACGCACTGTAATGATCTCAATCTTTAAACTACTGCTTGCAAGATTTTAAAAAGCTGCTGTTCAATTCATTATATCCTGCTGTGGAAAGGTCACAACTGTAAACATAACAGAAAGCCATGACTGGAGCTATAAATGTGTCCCAGGTAGGAAGGTAAGGCTTACCTGATGCACCTATTGGGGAGGTAGCTGGGGTCATGTTGTGGACGTTGAGACCAAGACTCTGGGAGGGGCCTGGGGCTGATGCTGCTATAGGAGGCCCCGGAGGGTTCTCCCTCTGCGGAGAGGTGAGCGGGGTGCTTGGCTGGGAGGTCTGTCCACCAGCAAGTCGTGCAAGGCGCCTCCGTCGGATCTACAGCATGAGGGGGAGAAGGGCATTCTATAAACAGCAGAAACGCAGTTTGGCCCCTGAATACCAGCAACGTTATCAATAACTGTGCTAGAGCTTAACAACTAAACATGCCTTGAGACAAGTAATAACTGTACCAGAATTTGATAAGCTACCACCTCACTTTTAAAAACTGCATTTCAATCGCCTTACCATCTCTGCTTATCAAACCTTCTTGAGTGACACTGAATTTATAATAAGCAGACTACACCTTTAAACACACTAGAGCTTGTTGCTACTGGAATAAAAACTATATAACTTGGTCTTTTTAAATAGGTAGGATTTAAAATAAATACTCAATATAACTCACTAAAACAATGAGAGAAAGTCACAAAAATTACACTCAGACACATTTTACTCTCACTTTCAAGAACAAAATGATTAGGTTTTCCCTACTTAACTTCAATAAAAATACAATCTACCACTTCTTTATAATTATGTCCCAGAGTTACCAAGTGATTACAAATATGTACCACAAAATCCCACTGGATCACAGAAGTGTTTTCCCCATGTTTTTGATAGTCATTAATTTACCACCAGACAATACTCTTATTGAGCACCTGCCCTCCCTGGCAGTGGGCTGCATAGCAATTACAATAAGGCTTCTGGTATGCAATAGCCAAGACATGGAAGCAATCTAAATGTCCATTGACAGATGACTGGGTAAAAAAGTTGTGGTATACTTATACAATGGAATACTACTCAGCCATAAAAAAGAATAAAATAATGCCATTTGCAGCAACATGGATGGACGTGGAGATTGTCATTCTCAGTGAAGTAAGCCAGAAAGAGAAAGAAAAAGAAAAATGCTATATATCACTCATATATGGAATCTAAAAAAAGAAAAGAAAAGAAAAAAGAGGACAAATGAACTCATCCACAAAGTAGAATAAGACTTGCAAACATAGTAAACAATCTTATGGATACTGGGGGAAAAGGGGTGGGAAGGAATAAATTTGGGAGTTTGAGATTTGCAAATGTTAGCCACTATATATAAAAATAGATTTTAAAAAATTTCTTCTGTATAGCATAGGGAACTTTATATCCAATATCTTGTAATAACCTTTAATGAAAAAGAATGTGAAAATGAATATTTGTATGTATATGTATGACTGGGACATTGTGCTGTACACCAGAAACTGACATATTGTAACTGACCACACTTCAATTAAAAAAAAAAACCAATAAGGCTTCTGGGTCTAAGCAGGCATCAAAGAAGCATACCAACTAGGCTGCTCACACACTTTCCTTTATGAATAAGGAAGATGAAAAAATTAAACTATGACATATGCTAACTGGGATGGACCTCATCAGAACTGAAAATCTGCCTGTCATTCTAACCTTATCGGAAATCTGCTCCTTTGATTGTTCAGACAACAAGAACATCCTGATTCCTGATCCCAAAGTTCAGAAGCCCCTCCTTGTACCCCTGCTGTAAATACATCTACCAATGAATTTATGCAAAATACTGATTTGGTTGTTCATCCACCTCTTTAACCAGATTAAATCCCTTGAAGGAAAGAATTAGTCTTATTTATTTAATAAACACTGATGTGGCCCTTCTAGCAATGTTCTAGCACTTCACACTATTTACTAACTTATTTAATCCTCATCATCACCTGCTGAGACAGGTACTTATATTATGTCCATTTTACATAAGAGCAAACTGAGGGGCAGAGAGGCTGGATATGTTGTCTAATGACATTAAGTGGCAGAGCTAGAATCTGAACTCACGTCCTCGGGCTCTACTGTCTGCGCTCTCACCACTAAACCAACAGTCTGGGGGTCTCTGGGCGCCTCCAAAACCCTTTCAGAGGGTCTTTGAGGCCAAAACTATGTTGGTAACAACACTAAGACTTTCTCCTTCTTCACTTTCATTCTCTCACAAGTGTCTAGTGGGGTCGCAGCAGATTAAACAAAGAAGTTCATATGAGAATCCAACTGTCTTCTATTAAGTTAGACACTAAAAAGATTTGCAAAAGTGAACACAATGTCACTCTTCTCACTAAATTTGTTTGTTCTTGAAAATGAAGTGCTTTTCACTAAAAACATGTTATTGATATTAATATAACGGTTTTTATTATCTTGTAAAGAATCAATGTTTAAGTTTCTCCAATTTTCATTCTTAATATGGTAAATACCAATGGATATAATCCACCTCGACAAAAGCTCTTTGGGAGCCTCAATATTTTTATAAGAGTATAAGTGAGTCCTGAGACCAAAACCTTTGAAAATCGTTGCCCTCCCCTAGGTTGCCTTCCTCTTCCTCATTGTTATCTCCCTAAAGTCGAGCTCAGCACCTGGTCTGTACAGGTGCTCACTGCTCACCGACCAGAACTGACAAGGGAAGGAAAAGTAAAAGCTATCACCAATGCTCTGAGGCGACTGGAACTGTGACAAAAAACTCAGAGAAGTTAAGTAAGTAGTTCTCTCCTGGACACTTTGCCGGGGTGGAGGGTGCACAAGTGGACCAGAAACTCCTGCCCCCAACCTGTTCCCAACCCAGGCAGCAAGTCAGAGACCCCAAGTCTGTGTTTACAGCTTCCCTGCTTCCCTCCATCTCCTCAAACACCTTCATCTCCTCTACCACCAAGTCCTGTTCCTTCCACCCGAGTCCACCCTCTCCTCTTTGCTCGTCTGCCACCACTCCTTCCAAGCCCCCACTCCCTCTTACCCAGACCTCTGCAAAAGCTTCCTAACAGATCTGCCTGTGTTCACTCTGGCCTAGGAGACGCAGAGGCCTCATAAGCCGTTTTCAAACACTTTCAAAGCTTTAGATTTCTGAAGTACAAGTCAAAAGCACAATGAGATAACACTTCACACCAATTAGGATGGCTACTATCAACCCCATTCCCTCATAAAACCCTATAAAATAACAACTATTAGCAAGGGTGTGGAGAAATTGGAATCCTTGTGCACTGTTGGTACGAACGTAAAATGGTGCAGCCACCATGGGAAACAGGATGGCAGTTCCTCAAAAAATTAAAAATGGAATTACCATAGAATCCAGTAATTCCACTCCTAGGTACATACCCAAAAGAACTGAAAGCAGGGGCTTAAACAGGTGTTTGCTCACCCACATTCACAGTAGCATTATTTCCAAGAGCTAAAAGGTGGAAGCAGCCCAGGTATCTATCAACAGATAAATGGATAAATAAACTGTGCTTTTAAACATAAATGGAATATGATTCAGCCTTAAAAATGAAGGAAATTCTGATATTTGCTGCAACCTGAATGAACCCAGAGGACACTATGCTTAGCGGAATAAGCCAGTCACAAAAAGACAAATACTATATGATTCCACTTATATGAGGCACCTAAACTAGTCAAATTCATAGACACAGAAACTAGAATGGTGGCGGCCAAGATCTGGGGAGATTTTTTTTTTTAATCTAAGTATAGAATAAAATTCTAAGTGATAAAGCATGAACTATAGTTTCCTCTACAACCCATTTTGCACACAGCAATCACAGTAATTCTTTAAAAACACAAATCACTCTCCTCTGTTTAAACCCTTCAATGGCTTCCCACGGCTCTTGGAATAAAACCCAAATCCTCACTGCATTCTACAGTGCCCCTGGCGGCCTCTCCCGGCTCATGGTGTCCCATGCCAGGCGGCAGCCACTATGGCCCTCTGAGAGTTCACAGAATATCTTAGATCTTACCTCTGGCCACTTGCAATTCCTTTAGCCTGCGAGCACTTTCTCTAATTCTTGGCATGGTTGCTTCTGTCTCTTCCTTCCAGTCTCACCTTAAATGTCACCTCCTGGAGGACTTCTTTGACCGTCGGATCGGCACAGCCCATCTCACCACATTCGTTTGATGTCACAGCCCTCCATTCACATCCTTCAAGAACTCTTCATGGTCTGTGACTATCGTATCTATTTGTCACTCACTGTCTTATACTCTGTTTCCCTGGTAGAACAGAAGCTCCAGGAGAAAATCACGTCTATCATGTTCACTGCTGTTTCCCAGCACTGAGCAGAGTGCCAGGCACGTAACCGTTCTGTACATAGAGAATGATGGGAGAAACTGACGTGTAGAGTCAAGGGAGCAGTGAAGCCACACACAAGAATGTCTGACTGAATATTCAGAGCCCAGTGTCTCAGTACTCTGAAATCGACTTCTCTTTACATCCTCACTCTTCCAACAACAGTCATCACGGACCAGAGTGAACTCAACAGCTCCTGCTCTCCTGGAGCTCAGATTCTAGCAGAGGCCAAAAGGACAACAGCCGAATGAACAGAAACGATACTGGGTGGTTATGAGCACCGTTAGAGAAAAACAAGTAGGAGAGGGATAGTAGGGCGTGCTGGGGAGAGGGCACCCCAATTTTTATATAAGGTGGGTTGAAAACCCTCCCTGGTAAAGGGCGCATGTGAAAACGCCTGCAGGAAGAGAGGAGGAGAGCTCTGTGGGGACCTGGGGAGTGTGGTGCGCTTGTGCTTGGCAAGTCCAAGGTCAGCAAGGGCAATGTGGCCAGAGCAGAATGAGCAAGGGGGACAACAGCAGGAGACAGGGTTGGAGGTAAGAAGGTGCTTTGAGGGCCATTGTAAGAGGGCTGGCCCTGGGAAGCCACCAGGGTGTTCTGATCAGAAAAGTAAAATGACTTGACCTACGTTTAAAAATTATTTTGGCTGCTATGGAGAAGAAATTGTAGGAAAGAAAGAAAGTAGGCAGAGAGACTCCTTAGGAGGCCACTGTAATCATCTACGGGGAAATGGATGATAACTTGAACTAGGGAGGATAGCTGTGAAAATGGCAGTGAGTGGACAATTTGGGGGTCAATTTTGAAAACAGAGTTCAAGTTCACAGGACGTGCTGATTAGACGTGATAGATTATATGTACCAACTGGTGGGAGAAAAGATGGGGTACATACTGTTGACAGAGTATTATTTTACCTTTGAAAAAGCACACACACTGTTTTTGGAAACAGTAAGAAGCTATTTTAAATCTGGGTGAAGGGTAAGGTAAAGAGGAGGCAAAGAAGACACCAAAGTCCTGTGTCTAAGCCATTTATCAGATCAGCTTAAGAGGTGAAGACTGTAAGAAGAATGGAAGTGGGGAGAGAAAAAATTCTTTTAGACACATGATTGTTAAACAGGCAGATGGAGGTGTCAAGTAGATACATAATCTGATGTGCAAGACAGAGGGCAGGTTAGGATGACAATTTGAGAGCTGTCAACCTCTAGATGGCATATAAAGCCATGAGACAGAGTAAGACCGCCTTGGCAGGGACTGTACACTGATGAAGAAGTCTGAGGATGAAGTTCCACAACACAGCCACAATAGAAGCTGGGGAGATGAGGTAAGACCAATAAAGGAATCTAAGAAAGCGGTAGCAAGAAACCTCTAGGGCTAGCTCTCCAAGAGAACTGAGAGTGGTTTCCTAGAAACCAATCAGAGCATCTCAAGAAAGAGTGATCATTCTTTCGGCAATGAGGTGGTAGTTGAGGCCCTTGTCAAGAACTATTCTAGGGGGAGGGTATAGCTCAAGTGGTACAGCGCATGCTTAGCATGCATGAGGTCCTGGGTTCAATCCCCAGTACCTCCTCTAAGAATAAATAAATAAGCTTAATTACCTCCCCCCCACACACAAAAAAGGGAACTATTCTGATGTAACATTGAAAGCTTGATTGGTGGGTCCAAGGAATGAGAAGGAAAAAAAGTGGAGACAGAAAGACAGACTTCTGAGAATTTTTACTATAAAAAGAAAGAGTAGATAAATGGCAGATGGGAGGGAGCAGGTGATGAAAGTAGGGTCAAGAGAGGGTTCTGCTTGTTTGTTTTCAAAGATGGCAGCAAGTACCACATGACTGTACGCAGACAGGGGAATATGGTGATGCCAAAGAGAGGGGACAGCACCAGATGTGACAGGGAAGCTTGCAGAAGCCTTCCTCTGATGGCCTTTATTTTCTCAGTGAAAGGGGAAACAAGGTCATCGGCTGAGAGGAGAGTGTAGAAAGAGGAGTTAGGGGTTTAAACAGAGAAAAGAAGGTATAAAGTAGTCATCAAGAAGAGAGAGAATGAATGAACTAAGGAAATACAGTAGACTTGCTGGGCAGCACTAAGCAAGCTCATGACAGCTTGAGACTGACAATCATGAATTCAAAATAAACCCAGTGAGGAGGGGGAGGGTATAGCCTAAGTGCTTAGCATGCTTAGCATGCATGAGGTCCTGGGTTCAATCCCCAGCACCTCCTCTAAGAATAAACAAATAAACCAAATTACCTCCCCTCACCAATAACATAACATAACATAACATAAAATAAAATAAAAAACTCAATGAGACCATTCCAGATGGTGGGATTCTTTTCTCCAGCTACAAATAGCTTCATAGGTGCCAAGTAGGCAGAAAGTTTGATGTAACCCGAGGTGGGGTTTTACAGGGAGAGAGGATCGAGGGAACTTGAGGGAGTATGCAAAGGAGTGATTACAATGAAGGTCCAGAGTCCACCCTGATGAAGAAGAAAAGTAAGTGTGGACATGTGTGGAGTGAAGACAGATGGACTGTAGATCCCAGTGCGGTTGCCTTTAAGACACGATAAGAAATCTGGTTTAGCAGAGGGAGATGAACCTAGGATTGGTCAGGAAACCTGCACGCTGGTGCCCCGCAGATTGGCCGTGCTTGTTGTGATGCTGGGAAATACACTTAACTCCTTTAGAGTCACCGTTTCCTCAGCTAGAAAATAGGGATAATAAACTGATAAACTCAGCCCTAAAGACCTTTCACAGGTAGTTGTTACAATTAAATGCGAGGACACAGGTAAAGGTGCTTTAAGAACTACACGTGAAGATCATTTAATCATGTTCTGTTACTACACTGACATCTACAGAGCAATCAAATGAATGAACCTGTGCTCTCTGCAACCACACAAACAATACCGGGCAAAAAAGGCCAGACATGAAAAAGCAGAGATTGCATGATTCCATCTGGATAAAGCTCGACAAGAAAAACTAAACTAGAACATTATTCAGGATCGTGGTCACCTTTGGTGGGAGGGGTGGAGGCACAGGGAAGATGACAGCTTCTCTGGTGCTAGTGATGCTTTGTTTTTTTTAAACGAGATGCTAGTTTTACAGGTGTCCACTTTGGGAAAACTGGGTTGTATACTTACAGCTACGGGTAGTGAGTTCATGAGTGTACATCCTATTAGTCTCCATAACTTGTATGTTAAATACAATCTTCTGCATGTTTCAAATAGGATCAACTGTTTAAAAATAAATCCTACTTATCCTTGAAGGCCCCTGGAAATGCTACATTCTTTACATGGATTCTACGATTTTAAAATTTTAACATAAATTAAACACTGTACTTACCACCTGATACTGAAATTAAACCAGCATTTTCATTTTTAAATGTGTTTGTGTATACACACCAATACAAGAGAACACGTGGTGAAGAGACCTTAAGTTTTCACAGAAACCAGCATCTGGGAATTTGCTAGAGGTCACGTTTTGATACTTTGGAGGCAGCTAAACCTAAGAGTCCATGCTTGATTTCAAATTCAAATTCAACCTTTAGTCCCCACTACCTAGGCAGGCTCAAGATAGGTCACCTAACCTCTCTGTGCTTCCATTTTCTCATCTGCCCAATGGGGATAAATAATACCTTCCTCAGAGAGTTGTGAGAAAACCCCCACCTCACCCTGCTTTTTATTTTCATGGCGCTTACCTGGCCTACTACACAGGTGATGTTTGCGTATTGCCTGTTCACCGCCCCACCCCCCACTCTAAGTTTCTTAAAGCAAGGTCTTTTCTAAGTTTTTTCTCTGTCTCATCACTGCCTATGAGAGTGCCTGGCAGATAGTAGGTGCTCTTTAAATATTTGTTAAATGAATGAAAGAATAAATGAAAAACAGTAGAAAATGAAAAAAAACCCACTAGAAAATGCAATCCACGTAAAATTTACTGTTTATGGAATAGTACTATTACCTTTGAAAAAGTACACACACTGCCTTTGGAAAAAATCTGAAGCCACTTTCAACCTGGGTGCCAAGTTCAGCCTGAGATGGTAAAACTCATGTTCTCGGTGATGTAAACACAGAATAAACGTCCTGACTCACCGCAATACGGACCTGAAGGAAGTTTTCCAAGAAGAAAGATTTCCACTGTGCTAGTAATTTTTCCTCAACCCCTCCCACCACCACTCCACAAACACAGGTTGAAAAAAAAATGAAGAATCAAGACTTTGTGAAATGTACTGTGGACTGTTGAGGGAGATGGAGGAGGGGGTTAAGGGACAGAGGCAGGTCCACGTATGCGGTGAGCTGGAAGGAGGTGATTGGCAGAACCTGGCCTGATCCTCAGCTTTAAGACCTACTGGGAAGGGAAGAAACAGCCGTGAATGGGGCAGCGCTCTGGGTGGCCCCGCGGCAATGCTCTCAGTAGAAGGCAATGCCCATCGGTGGACTGACCACTTTATACCATGGTGGTGGCTTTGAACTAGTTTAGCAAGCTGAGGACTCTGGGAATATCTGGACAGGAGCCTCCCAAAAGAGAGGCTTTGAGCAATCGCAGGTATAAAGGACTATCTAATTAATTTGACTATTAAGAGATGTGACCTCACTTTTATCACAAGCAGAACATATGAGGCACAAGCTAAAAATAGTCCCAACATACCAAAACATTATTAAACTTTTTTCTCTTGGCTTATTCTACTTTATACCTAGGCACATAGGATCAGTATAATCTCTTTTAAGCAAAAGGCCTTTCTCAAAGAATTTATCTTCCCAGATGTCACAGAGAGAAAACACCAAAAGCATAAAAAGGAACTTCCAGTTCCTCGATCTCGGTCCTAAACCACAACTCAAACGCATACGTACTGATCATGAAATTTCATTCCTGGAGTCTGTCTGGACTGTTTCAGTTCTGATTTCACAAATGACATTAAAAGAGGGGTTTCCCTGGAATTGTTCACTCCTGATGCAGCACTTCCTCCCCTCACGTTCCTGACGAACTAAAAATAGATGCAAAACAGCTACTGTTCAAAACAGCAAGGGCCAGTGTAGTGGCAGGAGGCAGAAGCTAAGACTGGACAGACCAAACTGTTCCTCCTATTTTTAGCAGTTTGTGGAGGGGAAAAATACACCCAAAAAGCATTGTTTTCAATGTAGTCAACAGTCATTCTACGAAAGCATCTTGCTTCCCTCCCCAAAAATAATAAATTCTAACACAAAAACATTTTCAGATATTTACTCTTTGGTACGGTGTCCTTCTGGAGATATTTCCTATTCTGATTATAATTTTGTTGGTTTTATTTTCTTTTGAAATAGCTGATCGTATCTAAAACTTATAAAAAGCTATGACAATTACACAGTCTATTTCTAAGCCCAACAATATAGTTCAAAATAAATACATTCAAATTTGAAGACCACAGTTCTGTGATCTAAAATTCACAAGTTTCCTTTTTGAAATTCACAATTTTAATTTTCACTTAAAAGCTCCAAAAGTCTTGTCACTTTAATTCCCCTATTTTAAAGAATATATTAAACTCAGTCTACCACTGTCACCCTATATAGATGAGGCCAAAAATATGAAAAAAAAAAACTTTTTCCTTAAATCTTAACATTACAGCAAGCAGTGACAAATTCTCCTTCAAAGACTTCAATTGGACACAAGTTAATCCCTCCTTACTTCTCAAAGAGAACGTGAATACAAAATTTTCAGATAATAAAGTTTTCGGTTAGTCACTGACAATTAATTACTTTGGGAGGCTATTGCAAACTCTAAGACAAAATAATAATATTAATATGATTAACACTTACTAAGCTTTTATGTGCCAGATGCTGGTTCTAAGGGCTTCACATATATAAATTTAATTAATAATCCAGAGAGATATGTACATTTATTTTCCCATTTTACAGATGAGGAAACTGAACTCAGAAAGGTTAAGTGACTTGCTCAAGGTCACACAGAAAGCAAAAGAGTAGACAGTCTAACTCTGGAGGGCACAATCTCATGCACACCCCACTGATCTTTACAGAACAAAATGCCTTCTGAAGTTGCAGTGATTTGCAGATGGAGGCAGCCTTACTCCCCTGATGACACAGTGCTTGTCTATTATTAGTTATGAATAAATGAATTTATGCATAGTATGTTGGTGTTTCAGATGTTGTATTTATATTCTAACAACAGTAGAACAGTGGTAACTCCCTCTTTGATGAGTGTGTATTTTGAAATCAAGAATATTTCCATTTTCTGGTTTAAAGTAGACAGAGTACCAATAAATCAAACAGGAAAAAAAATGACACTTTATGAACACAAACGTGCCCAAAAATTTCAGTCAAAGGATTGGACTGATTGGTTTATTAACTGCCTACTTTGCACCAGCAACAGTAGCAGGTACTAAAGATAAGACATACTCAAGTCATAATCTCTACCCTCAAAGATTTCTAGATCCACTGGGGAAAGATGTATTAGAAAATCAACAATTATGATACAGCAAAATAAGGTCTGCACGAGATATAATGAGTAGAAAAGACATGAAGTAGACTGCAACTCAGTCTGGGGCATCTGTTATTGCTTCATAGAGAGGTCACACACACATATACACACACAAATGTGTAATACATGCATACAGAGCTTAGTCATGCTGTATCTTTAAAAGAAAATGTGTTTCCTAGTCAGTTCAGTATTTCCTCTTAAAAGGAGGTATATTTTTGTTACACGTATTTTACCACAATATTTTTAATTGAGTTGAAAAAGCAGGCTGCAAAGGGGCACACTTTGTGATCCCATTTGGGTATGTTTACATTAATTGAAATTATTATTCATGTAAATTACATGTAAATGAAAATGGCAATGACACATAATAAATTTTTTTCCCATCTTTCTTCTCCTTTAACACAATTTCTGGGGAAGAGAATGAAGTTATTATTTTCTACTATGTCTATAAACTCTGAAAACTTTCAGACTAAAGTGTAGCTCTACTCCAACTCACCCTCCCTCCAAGGACCCAGGATGACAAAGTAGCCTCCACAGGGACCCCACCTGCTAGTCAAGGCAAAGGAAGAGAGGCATGCCCACCATCCAGGAGTGACCCATTCATTTCTGCTCACATTTCACTGGCCACAAGAAGTCACATGGCCACGCTACAGCCAGTGAACGCAGCTGAGGCTCTTGTCTTCAGCACACACCTGGACGTTGGCAGTCACTGTACTGTGGCCTCTTTCTTCCCAGCATGCTCCTCTTTCCTCCTTGAGGTCTTTGGGTAAATGTTACCTTCTCAGTGATGCCTTCTCTTACCACCTCTGTTCTCCCCATCTCTGCTTTACGGTTCCCTGTACTTTCAAACAGTTCAGCCAAAACCAACATATATGTGTGTGTATGGATAGATGGATGTCTACACGTACACACACATACACACATGCACACTTATATAATGAGAAGTGAATATGGCAAAAAGGCAATGCCAACAAATGATGAATCTAGGTGATTCAATCAAACTTTCTGAAGATTCAAACCTTTTCAGAATAAAAAGTTAGAGAAAAATCAGACCCACCAGCCCAGCTTGGGTTTTCTCTAGCCTTTCAGCTGCATGCAGTAGGCATGAAGTCGGAGTAGCCAGGTTGCCAAATGAGCCCGAGGTGGTGAGAAGGGCAAGGAAGTGCACAATGTGTACAAGGGCTGATCGTGGTGGAGCAGAAACCCAAAACAAAGGAAGCCCTGGTGGCATTCGGACGACAGGTTCCAGTCCCTTCCCAGGACCCAACTACATTTCTGTCCCTGGGTTCAGAAGAAGAACCCCTGTATCCTTAAAATAAATTCCATTTTTTGCTGAAGCAAGCAAAAAATAAGTTAAGTTTTTCTGTTTCTTATTGTATGCATGTTTATAAATACTCAATTCCCCAGACATGAGCAGCAGTTTAATTGCACAAAGAGCATCACCTGGCTTTTTTCACTATGAGATTTTCAGAACTCAAATGCACTTCTGCTAACTACAGTAATGTCATTTCAGAATCATCCCAGAGAGTAATTTTGAAAATCAAGCAACAGTATGAATTCTTATGCTGTACATATTACCTGATGAAAGTTTCTTCCTCGGGACAGGTAGGACCAGAGGCAAAGGGCCAGAGGAGCATCGGCAAAGGTGGGGAGGCTGTGTGAGAACACACGGTGTTCAGGGAATTCATGGCTGTCTGATAAGGGTGAGTATGTGGGGCCACGGGAAGAAACGGGCAGGAAAGACAAGCTAGGGCAAGCTCATGTTGAGCTGTGAATACCACCCAAAGACTGGACTTTTTCATGAAGGCAAGGAAGAGATTTTGAAGGAGTAACTGGGTCAGATTTATCTTTCAAAACACACCACTCTAGTCACTCTGTGGAGGTAGACTGAGGTGGGACAAAACAAGCCTGGGCAACGGGGACGTGGAAGGGACAGTTCCAGGGATATTTAATGTGTATAATCAACAGAACACGGTCATTGTTTTGGAAGTGAGAAGTGAGGAGTGGAGAGTCTAGATTTCAGGCCAGGATAACTAAGTAGATGGTAAAGTTTCAAAACTGAGAATAGAGAGAGGAGTTTTTAAAAAGAGAAGATGATGGTGGTGGTTTCATGGGTGTATACATCTATCAAAATTCATCAAAGTGTACATCTCAAATACGTGCAGTTTACAGTACAGGAACCATACCATAATAAAGGTGTTTAAAAAATTTAAAAATTAAAATAAAATAAAAAGAGAAGATGAGTTATGATTAGACTACTGGGTACAGTGTGCCTGGAAGAATACCCAAATGGAAATGGCTGAGGAGGGAGGGTGTAGCTCAGTGGTATAGGGCGTGCTTAGCAGGCACAAGGTCCTGGGTTCAATCCCCAGTACCTCCACTAAAAATAAATAAATAAATAAACAAACCTAATTACTGCCCCCCAACCAAAAAAAATTTAAAAAAAAAAAGAAAAGAAAAGAAATGGCTGACAGGCAGCTGACATTTATTTATGGTTACCACTTCTTTATTCTAGCAAGGATTGAAAGTGATTAACAAAAAGCACTTTTATTTAACTTAATTAAACTAAGTTAAAATCAAAGAGATAAAGAAACTAGGACAGAAATAAAATGATGATAGAAAAAGTAAGACAAAACCAGAAGGGAGATCAGTGCACAGTACACGTGTAGTTTGTTAACACAGTATGGGACCGCCAGCACATATCACATAGTCAATATCGGCAGATGCTAATGCCAAAATGTGATTCAGAGAAAGCAATTTTAGAGTGGCCCAGATAAAGAAGGAGATCCTTGCACCACCTTTGTGGTGTGGCTTGATTTTAGGATAGATTTTAGAGCACTAAGGGCAGGGATTTAAACCTGAGGGTCATGAGGGTATCTGGTTTTCAATAAGATTTATAAAGAGGTTTCTGACTCAAGAAAGATTAAAAATCACTCTTAGGAAATGGATAAGCTGCATATGCTTCACTCAATCCCCCATAAAAATATGCTCTGAACAGAAATCCTGATTAAGCCCTGAGCTGCAGCAAGTTTCACTGGCCCTGCAGTGATACCCCCAAAGCAGAGCTACGTGTAGCAACAGCAGGCACGAGACAGACTCACAGACATGAAGAACAAACTTATGGTCACCAGGGAGCAAAGAGGGTGGGAAGAAATAAACTGGGAGTTTGAAATCTGCACCTCTTGGGGAGTGATGGAAATGTCAGGTAACTTGACTTTGATGGTGGTTTCATAGGTGTACACATCTATCAAAATCCATCAAATTGTACATCTGAAATCTGTGTAGTTTACTGTACAGAAATTATACCACAATAAAGTTGTTTTAAAAAAAAAAAAAGAAGAAAAGAAAAGAAGTACCGCAGGCTGAGGAAGCAGGTGCCCTCACTGTCTGTCAGGCTGGGGCAGCTGGAGACTGGGGTCCTGATCTCAGGCAGGAGATAGTACTTGAAAGGGGACTGCGGAGTCATCAGTACCAATATTTACATAGTAGAGAACTTTAGGTACCAAGAGGGCAGAACTTTGTTATCTAGTTCACATCCATCTCCTGAGTACTTTAGAACTGAGGACGGACCACAGGGGCACTAAGTCAAGTATCTGGAGAATAAATAAGTGAGTGCACAATAACAGGGTATTCATTCACGTATGTATGCATGCATGCATTCATTCATTCATTCAAAAAATGAATGGGAATAAGAGATCTACCCTTCTAAGAGTCTAGTCTGCGAAAGTGGAGCAAAGGGATAAAGTGACAGCATAAGGGGAATGTAGGACCAATGGTAGCATCCTGTTGTTTTTACAATCAGAGTGAAACAGAGATTTCTGGAATCAAAACCTGTGATGCTCAGGATTGAACAGAGGTGCAAAGGTACAAAACGGCAGAGGGACAGGAGGAAGAAACAGCAAGCAGAGCACATCAAGGATGTACACACAGAGAAAGGCAATCTACCAAAAATTAACACTGCTTATCTCTGAAGACCCTTAATCCTTACAGGTAATTCTTGTTTTTTCCTTCTTCAACAATGAATCATGCAGAATTCATTGAGTCTATACTACTGAATTTATAATTAGAAAAAAATTTTTTTAAATGAAGAGGGAGGGTAGGCTAGGAAAGTTTCTAAAATCTTTTCAAGTTCCAAAAATCTGTGAGTCTAGGGAGACAAAAAAAAAAATCCTACGTTAGAAGATTTAGTTGGGGAGAAAAAAAACCCCAAAAACCTCACCTAGAGAAAAATAGTGGAAGGAAGTACGTACACCATAATGTTAACTAAGGGGATCCTTGGATGGTGCGATTCTGAACAAAGCATTTTGTTTCTACCTTCTGTTTCCTATTTTTATTTTTGCCTCATAAATACAATGAACCTAAAGTACATTTAATTGTAGGATTTACAGTACTCTACCCTTCCTTCAATAGCAAGGCATAAAAGGGAGGTATCAAAAGAAAGGAACAACCAGTCCCATTCCTGGGGCCGCACCATGTTTTGTAACACATGAACTTCACAGCTCAATAAGCCCAGATCCCCAGCCCACACTACAAAAAGGACCAAGCCCTCCAATCAGCTGAAAACTGTCCCAGGACACACAAAGCACAGCAGAAAGAGACAAGAGCAGAACAGCACTGTCCCCTCCACCATCTCCGCTTTCCAATCACTTTCTGCTCCACTTTTCAGATTTACCCACCTGACTCAAAAAATGTTTACTCAAAGTTACAAGAACCTGCTTTCTCTACCACATTTCTTCTCCAAAGGAAAGTATGACCATGTTCAGGACTGACTCTCAAATCAAAACCTTAAAGCATCATCAATGCTTTCATCCAAATGCTCCTCCCCAACCCAAACGTGCCACCTACAGCAGGGGGATCGAGCATCCCGGCTCCCAACGTGAACTCCAGCTGCTCCTATCTAATTTTAAGAGCCCCTTTTGCTCTGGGGGGAGTCCTGGTTTGGACACAGCAGTTTCACGGTCGGCTTCTGCCCACCTGGCAGTCCTCCTTCAGCCCCTGTGCCGGTGCTCCCTCGGCCCTAGCGCCCCTCTATGCCTGCACACTCCGCGTTGTCTGCCACGCCTCCCTTCCCTGTGGAAGCAATGCAGGACAAGGTGAGTTCCCCACTGCCTCCACGTGTACTCTTTTACTTGAATAAATCTCTCAAAAATAAAGCACAAAATTCTTACAAAGGCCAAGTACTAACACTTACTGGCAAAATACACCATTTTCAAACTAACTGTCTTGTGAACTCTGCTCTCTGGGCTGCTTTACCATAGGACACACACCTTCATGACTCGCCTAACCACCAAGCTGGCATTCTGGCTCCTGACAAAGAAATGGTTTTATTGTCATTAGAAACAGACTGTAAACTTTTTTCTTAGAGAGAAAAAAAGGTTATGATCCTTAATAACTCTCCAATATCCAAGCAGCAGTGATTACATGTTTTTCTATTACAAAGAGTTCTATAAATTGCAACAAGAATGATCAATGTCAATACTTTCTGCATCTGATCAACAGCATGGAGAACGTTAGGTATCCCTAACCACATTCTGCCAGCTGGCGAGGGCTAAAAACCAAAGGCTAAACCTGCCTAATTATCAAAAGTACTTTCCTGAGTCACTCTGTAACACTGAAAATGAACATTATTACTTCAAATTAAAATAATAAATAGCTCATAATAATAAAGACTTAATCTAGACTCTTCATCAACATCTGCTATTAGGGCAATTTTTTGAAAAAAGCATGCCACTCAACAGTGAAACAAGGGGCCAAGTGCAATTGGTGAGTGATCACTGCTCCACACACCATCTGCACGGTCTTCTACACACGATGAGCTCTCGTGGGGCATCCAGTCCTGGGTCAGAACCCCAGGTGGACCCCACTTCTAGCTGTGTTACCTCTCTGGGACTTGGTTTCCCATTTAGAAGAAGGTGATGATACCAATATCACTTATCTTGCAAGACAGTCATCAGAGATAAAGGTAATGTTACACATTACCTGAATAGGTATTCATATATGGGTGTATGAGCTATCTCTCCCCACGCACAACACAGAGAGCAGGGACTTGGTCTATCATCTTCACAGCCATAGCCCCAATAACTGTAACAATGCCTAAAGCAGAGAATAAATATTGGTTGAACAAATGAAGTGCCCACCTGACCCACAGTAAACAGTCATTATTTTTTTATAACTCCAACCTCCAGGTTTTCTCCATCCTTTTGCTCTGTCCATCTTCCTTTTAGGCTCAAACACTGTTTTCCTTCTGCTTAGGGCTCTGTTTCACCCAAACAATATGGATAAGTAGTGCAGCCACATCAGATCTGTTAAAAGCATCAGATCTGTTTGTGAAATTAGCAGAAGAAATCACTAGAATCAAGAGTGTAGCATCACACAGCAGAGAAAAACATCCTAAGAGTAGGATTGTTTTAATTGGATCTGATTTTTTTTAAGTGATTCTTGCAGCTGCAATTTTATGTACTCACCAAAAACATCCCACATAATAGAGAAGGCGTGGTCCCCACTCTCATCTTCGACCCCACTTAGTCAAACAGACAAGGTGAACCTAGAGACCAAGCAGCAGCTACCTCTGACACTATTCCACACAATGGATTCCGGACACTTTAAAAGTGACCACATGAAATAGACAATGTTAAACATTTGTAAAGAATTTTTCAAAGCCCAGCTATGTGGAAAGAGTTTTTCAAATTGACTCACAAAATAATTCTTGCTGAAACAAAAGTGTACGTACATTCTTCTGGGACAGGGCCCGTGTGTTTTCTCTAATCTCTGCCAAAGTTCTACATTCACACCAACTCTAACTACTCCAAAGCCCGTATTCTAGCAGGTCTATGCAGCAGGGTTAGGGAAAGGGGGCTCTTTCAGGGGGAGAAAATACTGAGTCCTGGCCACCTCGTGTCCATCACACCCTTGGTATGAATAAAGGTTTCCTTCCTAACCGGATCATTAAGGTTTAAGTTCCTCCTACAGGTTGCATCACCCCCAGTGCCACTCAGCCCTTTTTAAAACCAGAAAAGGCGACTATCTCGTTCAAGTACGTGTCAACGCGTCTTGTTACCTGTCCACATTAACATCAAAAAAGACAAAGAGCTGCCCAGGGGGACACTTTCACAAGCATTTTATCCACTTGGCATTCATGAGAAGTTTCACAGGCCATTCTATTCGTAACATCTCAAGGCAAAAGACTGCTTTACCCACACTTCCCTAGACCAGAAATCATCTAACTATTTGAGCATGAGGACATTTGCACAAAGTAAAAAGGAATGAAAACACAAAAGCCCTTTTAGATGACTGCTGCATCTGCCCCAAGTTGTCCTTGAAAGAAGAAAAAAAAATTGGGCACTTCTTTGACAAAATTCCACAGAAATGACGCCTGGTGTGTATTTATCTTAACTGAAAGATTAACTAACACAAAAGTTAAGGCCAATTAACTAACATTCAGCAAACATAAATATATATGTGCTGTCATACTGTAGGCGTCTAAAACAAAAATGCCATAAAAGACACTCTAAACATTTACTCTGCATAACTGATGTTCAAAGCACAAGGGTTATACATTTTTTTCTCTGTGTAGATTGTTAACATTTTTTAACTGGCCCACAAAATAATTACTGCTGAACCCAAAGTGTAAATTCCTCTGGCGGATCTGTATACAATAAGGAAAAAGGGCTTTTTGGTTTTTAGCATTTAAAATTTTTCCTTCCTCTTGCCTCAAAAAAATTTTACTGCCCGCTTTTTTCTAGATGTTCATTTCTCTCAATACCCTAAACATGACACTTTTATGTAAATCGAATCACACATAAGATGCTCTACTGAGATTATAAAGGTTGTTAGACAATTTTTAATTTCCCACTACTTTTCATTTCCCTATCAGAAATAAGTTTTCCCCACAAGGACATCCATATACACAGAATTTTTCCATCTCTAACATTAAATGTACATTATTGTTTTTGAAACTGAGTAATCTGTATACGATTATTTTGGGTAAATCACAACACCTGATCGGCCAGACAAATAAGTACACAAATACAGCACAAAAGTATTTACAGATGAACACTAACAATATAGAAAACTAGCCACTGGATAGTATTTTTATGTTTTATTTATTATTGTATTATTTATTATTTTATTTTGGTGGGGAGAGGTAACTAGGTTTATTTATTTTTAGATGAGCTACTGGAGATAGAACCCAGGACCTCATGCATGCTAAGCAAGCACTCTACCACTTGAGCTATACCCTCCCCATGGATAGCATTTTTAAATTTAAAAAAACCCTGAAATTTAAAACATGTTATAGTTTTTAATACAACCATTCATAATTCACTACAAGTGTTTATACTGTAAAAATATGACCGATATATCTGATAAAATACAAAAGTTTTATTGAGATCAGAGAAATAAGATACACAATATGAAAAAAGATAATACGGGCGGCAAAAATCTTGACTGAGGGTCCCTCCGAGGAAGCTGAGGCTGTGCTGGAGTGAGGAAGTCACTTCATCCAGAGACCACTTAGAACATTCCTGCACTGTGGCCTCCATCTCTGAGCTCGCCTGCATCTACTTGGCCCTCATCCTGCACAATGAGGTGAGGGTCACAGAGGATAAGACCACCGCCCTCGTGGAAGAAGCCAGCGTAAATGTTGACCCTTTCAGGCCAGGCTTGTTTGCAAAAGCTCTGCAGGTCAAGGTCGACATCCAGAGCCTCATCTGTAACAGCGGGGCTGGTAGACCTGCCCCCTCCATCACCGCTGCCCCACTGAGGAGGAGAAAGTGGAAGCACGGAAAGAAGAATCTGAGGAATCTGATGATGACACGGGCTTTGGTCTTTTTGACTAAACCTCTGTAGTAATAACACATTCAATACAAAGCTGAGCTCTTTTTTCATGTTCTTTGGGGGGGGGGTAATTAGATTTATTTCAGTTTATTTATTTACTTATTTTTATTACCATTTTTTTTTAATGGATGGATGTACTGGAGCTGGAACTCAGGATCTTGTACATCCTAGGCAAGCACTCTACCACTGAGCTATATCCTCCCCAAGAAGCTGAGCTCTTGAAAAAAAGAAAAAAATCTTGATTAAAAAATAAAAGTGAATCTACTTGATGAAGTTAAATGAGTTATCCAAAGATTCAATATTGTGGATAAGTAGAAATTTGTTAAAAATTTCAAGAGATTCTATTAATGACACAGCATTATAGTCAGACATGTACCAATATTTTCTCCATTAAAACAGGAACATCTCTCTTTGGTGAGCTTTCATATGGTTTTCTATAACCTTGGGAATCTAGCCAGACTCTCCCCAGACGTATATGCGCCCATACAGAAAAAGTCAGTGATAAAGCAGGACTAGCTGCAGAATGCATAGAGCCTGGTGCCAAATGAAAATGCAGGGCCTCTTGCTCAAATGTACTAAAAATTTCAAGACAGCAACAGCAGAGCATTCATCCAAGCATGGAGCACGTCTGACGCAGGTCACGTGCCCATGAAGTCAGACCCAGTGATAAGTATAGATAACAAGTCTGACCAAAGACCCTGACCTGACGTGATCCTAGAAGAGTGCGTGGCAATGACAGGTGTGCATTATGATTTGTTTTGAAATCCTAGGAGTTCAGCTCCCAAAAAGACCCAGTAAAACAAGGTGCTAGCTCATCTAGGCAGAAAATTTAATTGATTAAATTACCATGACACTATTACACATCTAGAATCTACCATACACTGACAGGGAACAAAGAAACAATGTGGACTGAATACATGTCACAATGTTTAATTAGAAAGCTAATTAAGTCAAGGCTGGACATTCTCAATACGAGGACCCAAAAGGTACCTCTTTGCCCAGCCTGACTACTGTCTTCAAATGATGCTAAGGATACAGCAGCTGGTAAGCAGTTCACACAATGACATCCCATTCAGAGATTCCCCTTCCCCAGCCCTGCGGGAGGGGACTGGCCCTTCAGAAGACAAAACAAGTCATCTGATTTGAACAGGCTGAGTCATCTCGGGTTTGTCTTGTGGTCCTGAGGTCCAGCATGTGTCTCCTGGGACTACTCAGCTCTCCTGTCTGCACAGTTTCCTTCCTTACAGACCTCCTTGCCCCTCCTTCACCCTCACCCTCTTAGTACATTCAGGCCACCTGATCACTCCAGATTTTTGAAAAAGGGAGGAGGAGGTATGACAAGTGATATAACAGTGTGGCTTCACACAAAAGATGCCCCTGGGTGAGAAAAGACTTTAGGAAGTTGAAGGGGTTGGGGAGAGGACTCTAACCCAACCTTTCACACAAGCCTCAGCCAATTCACTGCCTTAACCGCGAAGAGACCTTTTATGCTCTTTTGGTATTAGTACACGCAAAGGGCTCGTTAGATGTTATATGGGCACCAACTAAAATTCTAATTATGTACAATTCAATCCGGAAAAGAGAGCTACTATGTCCCAGGAACTCTGCCAGAGCACTGCGCTAGGCACTTTACGTATCAGTGCAATTCACATGAAGAACAATGCCATGGGCAGGTATGCAGACCCCCATTTTACAGGTGAGGAAATTGAGACTCAGAAAGTATTTTGCCCTAGGTCATCCAAATGGTTAGTCCACCTAAAACCCAGGTACATCTGACTCTGAATTACAACCCTGATAATCAGGTTTCTTTCAAGTGCTTATCTTAAGCCAACTAATGCAACGTAATGTAGCAACAACAACAAAAAAACTATTGCAACACAAGAATCTGGGAGTCACAGAAAGACATCTTGTATTCAGTTCATGCACTCAGCAAGTATTTGTTGTGGGGTACTCTGTGCCAAGCCCTGAGCTAAGAGTTGAATAAAAAACAGTGAACAAGAATAGCTGGGTGCTTCCCTTGAAGTCGGAGATACACCAAGCAAATAGACAGTCCAGTGCAGCGTGGTTAATATCAGGATAGGAGAAGTAATTTTAATGAAACACATTTTCCCATTCTTCCTATTTCTCTTCAAATCCTCCTCCTTCCGCCTCTGCTGACTCTTCTTTGTGGTTTAGGAGCGTTTGGGGTTACACATTTGGCTGTGCCTGATAATTGCATTGCAAAACTTTTCAGATCAACACTCACTCACCAGTATCAGAGATTTTTCACCATCTTCAATTTTTCTTCAATGGTTCTAATATTTTTACAATCGATTTCAAAAGAGTGAATGTTACAAGAGCTTTCCCAGAGTAAGAAATAATTGAAATATTTATCCTCACCCCAGATTTTTCTAAATGTCAAAAATTCTGATCTTCTTTAAGGACAGACTCAAATCCTCCCAGAGCCCTTCCTAGATTTCCTCAGTCAGAACTGACTGCTCCATCAACTGTATTCCTTTATTTTAGCACTTAACTCTAGTAGGCTGTGTTCCTGTCTTCCCCTCACCGAGTATAAGCTCACTGAAGGTCAAGACCAGGTCTTATTCATGTTCGAGATGATATGCCTGTACCATGTGTACCACTCAATACCTAGCCAGACAGTAAACATCCCACGTATATTTGCTGCAACTAAACGAACAGAGCTAACGTTTTACCATGTATATATCTGCTACATGTTCTTAAATGTTTTAAAAATTAAACTGTAATATGATCCAGTGTTCCCCAGATTATGGTTCAAAATTTACACATGGAAGGTGTCAGGCCCAAAAACACCCTGCTAGGATAATTAATATACAAGTCTCCCTCCATCCCTTTACCTCCTACCTTGGGGAAAGAAAGGAGAGTGAATAAATAAATTCACTGAATGAATAAAGGAATTAGTGATCACAACAGGAAATGGTAAAAGATTTAAAAGAATATGTTCACCAAATATTTTCTTCCCACTTCTTAACCCCATGGCTCCCACAGTCTGCAGATGCTCCCCATTATATCCCTGGGGCTGATGCCTCACTCCCGAGCTATGTATTCTCTCCTCCCATCCTGTCCTGAATCTATTCCAGTCAGCAATGAAATTAGTCTTGTCAAGGTCGCTAATGACCACGTTGCCAAACCCCATCAGCAAGTCTTGGTCTTCTACTTTACTGACGTTCAACAGAGTTGAACACTCCCTTCTATCATGAACACATTCTTCTCTTGGATGCCAGGACTCCACTCTTTCTTGTCCTTCCTTTGACCTCAGGGGCTGTCCCTTATCAGTACTCTTCTGGGTCCTCTTTATCCCCCCATCTCTAAATGCCAGAGTGGCTCAAGGTTCAGATCTCTGACCTCCTCTCTTCTCTATTTATGCTCACTCCCTAGGTCATCTGTCCATGCTTGTGATTATAAATATACTGACAACTTCCTGATTGGTATCCCCAACCCCAACCTCCTTCCTGAACTGCAAGCCCAACATATATCCAACAACCTACTTAACATCTCCAAGCGGATAAATAATAAGCCATATAGCCAGAATATGATCAAAACAGACAATTTAATTTCTCCCTCTAATTTTCTTTCAATTTTCCCCACCACAGTATACCACAACTCCATTTTTCAATCTGTGTAGGCTAGAACTCTTGGTATCACTGTGGTTGAGGTAGCCAGTTGCCAGAGCACCCTTGTGTTTGCTTGTGACCATGTGACTAAGCTCTGACCAAAAAGATGTAAGCAATGATGTGACAACTTCTGCTCATGCCCTCAATGACAGGGACACGCCCTTCCTCCTCCCCTTTAGTCCCTCCCTGAGGTCTGGAATGTAGACATACGTGTAGGCGCTGGAGCAGCCATCTTGGACTACAAGCTAGATGCCTTATACTGTGGATAACAAAGCACTACATAGAATGTGTCTGGCTCCCTAGTAGTCATGGAATTAATAAACCAGCTCTCAACCACCTACCCAGATTTTTACTGAAGAAAAATTAGTGGGGAAGATATGGCTCAAGTGTGTGCTCAGCATGCATAAGTTCCTGGGTTCAATCCCCAGTACCTCATCCAAAAGTAAACAAATAAATAAACCTAATTACCCGCCCCCCCAAAAAGAAAGAAAAATTAGCTTCTATCTTGTTTGAGCCATTATTAGTTTGGATCTCTTTGCTGCAGCAACCAAACCAATATCCTAACAAACATACAGAATTTGGAATCTGGAAGTAATCAACCTAAATAGAACATAAATATGTGGTGGTGGCTTAGGGGTCAGCACGGGCAGACATTGCAGGACGGCAGGCTGGCAATCCTTGCTAGGCCACAATAAAAAATCTAGTGAAACCTGTGACCTTAGAAAATACCCTGCATGCCTACACAGCCTGTAATTCTAGGGGAACTGGTTGAACAATTCAGAATTTGGGTGCTTACTGGCTTCCTGCCACTTGAAGCAAGAAGTCCCACAAGAATGAGACAGACTCAAGCTACAGCTTGCCAATTTGCAAAAGGGAACATAGGTCTGCCTAAGGTGTGTCCACAGTATACAGTCTAAGTTTACTCAGAGTCTCGTAAAATTTGGGGACAAAGTAGGGCTGAAAACGCCAACTCCTTCGGGCTCCTGAAGGAAACAAGCTGGAGACACTTTAGTCCCGGGAAGAGGAAAACAAGACACTGAAAAACTGCCACAGAGAGAAAGGGCCCGGGGTGGGGGGGTGGGGGTTCCCCCAAGAAAGCACAAACAAGGGCTGCTAAATGGACTGAGGTAGGAACTCCCACCACTGCTGAGGCAGGAAGCCCCCCTAACGCGGTCTGGCAGGAGCTGACGACAGCCATGGACCAGTGAGGGATCTGTACTCCCTACTCTTCCCTTTTCCAAATGGCAGTTTTTATTTCCAAGATTCCATCCCACTCCATCACAGCTCGTGGGGGCGGGGCCGGGGGTCGAGGGAGCAGCACATAACTTGTACTTTAATCTAAAGGTTCCTGAATGGTATCTCACCAGGAGATTCTGGACTCTGAAGGTGACTGAGGGCTGCCTCCTTAGAAGGAGTGTTTTAGATTTTGGAAGAAGGGTTTGGACAGAAAGGCCTAGACTATTCACCCTCCTAACATGAGAGAACTGTCAGCTGAGCATATGGCTACCCAGCAAGAATGGTGTTTCTCAGCTTCCAAGCAAGGAGCTGTGGCCACGTGACTTAGGTCCTGGCCAATGGGAGGCAAGCAGAAGGGCTCCATGCAACTTCCAAGCTATGCCATTAACGAGGAACATGACTTCTCCTTCCCCTCTCCTCTCTTCCCTCTGGCTAGAATGCAGATGTCCATGGACCAAAAGATGGAAGCCTTATGTTAGGAAAGTTGGTACAATAGGACAGAAGGCATCTGGGCCCCTAATGAGTACAGGGCTGCCACAGCAGCCCCAGCCTCCTATCCAGACTTCTATTTAGAGAGAAAAAAACAACTACCTGGTTTAAGCAGCTGCTATTCCGTGTCACTCTGTTACAGTGGTCCACCCGATGACATCCCAACTCACATGGCCATTCCTGACTCCACGTTTTCATACCCCACATCCACCCCATCACCCAGTCCTATCAGCTCTACCTACAAAATATCTGACCTTCCACTATCTGACCTCTGCTCACTTTCTCCACCACTAACCTTGGTCCTACCTAGGACTCCTATACTGGCCTCCTATCCTTTCCACTTTCACTCTTTCCCCCTTTATGTATTCTCTTCACAGCAGCCACAATGATTCTTTTAAAACATAAGTCAGAATGTCGGCCCCATGAAGGCAGGGATTTCTGTCTGTATTGTTCACTGGTATATCCTCATAATCTAGAACGATGCTGGGCATATACCGTATGTCATCAAATACAAGATGTCACTGACTATAAGCTGCACCATTATTCTTTGCACCATCAAGGGGAAAAAAAATACTGCCCCTTAAACCACAACAACATGCTTAACAATAGATCAGAACAGAGCAGTAATCAGTTACACGAGCGTCTCCTTGCTTTGAAATTTCTTTCTGAGAATGTGGAGTGTCGCTGACCTGCACTTGCATTTGCCTGGGTGTAAAAGGCAACCCTTCTAGTCGTATTCAATTTCAAAATGTGACACAGCTTCGTAGAGTTACGGATTTCTGACTTTCTACAACTCCCTAATGTACTTGGTCGTCGCTTAGCAGTAAAACATGAAATTGTGGTCATTCTTTTAACATTTTTCTCCTCTAATATCAAATTAAGACCTCACTGCCGTTTCCATGTCCCATACAAAGTAACATCTGCTTTCATTGCTGATTAAAGTGTAATTTTTTTAAGGCATTTAAAATGACAACTAAATTTACCAAGCACAGCACTCAACTGAAGGTACAACAATATGACAAGGTATAACCAGGTTTGCACATAAACAGGAAATGACAACTGTGTCACAATTGCCACCTGGCCAACTGTGATTACACCAAGAAGCATCCCCATTTCAAAAATGGTAAAATGTGAAGGGAAAAAAAGGCAGAGGAAACACCTCAGAATTGACTGAAACCCAGTTACAAGAACTCGGTAAATTTTTGCTGAATGAATGAATGACTTCATCTCCTGCCACTGTACCCGGCTTGGCAGGCTCCAACAACACTTGGCCTCCTCGCTGTTCCTGGAGCAGGCCAGGTATGTGCCCCAACCCTGCTGTTCCCTGTTCCTGGGAACACTCTTCCCCACAGACGGCTCTCTGCCATCCTTTAAATTTACTTTTTTTTAATTTTGGGGGGGAGGTAATTAGGTCTTTATTTATTTATCTTTAATGGAGGTACTGGGGATTGAACTCAGGACCTCATATATGCTAGGCATGTACTCTGCCACTGAGCCATACTCTTCCCCTACCCTGCCATCTTTTAAATCTCTTTCTAAAAGCCACCTCCTAAAATTGCACACTCCTCAAACCCCCATTGCTCTCCATCCCTTTATAGCCTATTTTACTTTCTTCATGGTTCTTATCACCAAATCACATCTTACGTGTATATATTTGTTTACCATGTCTCCTCCCACGAGAACAGAGCGCCATGCAAGCAAGGCTGACATGATGTCTGACATGCAGCAATAAACACTATCACTGAATGAGCTGCTACAGGAGGACATCTCCGCCTAGACACACTGCAAGTACTTCGTGAGGAAAACCACCCTACACCAAGCAACGGCCTGAAGACCCAAGGGCCCCTCGTCGGAAGTCTTTCCGTCCTGTTCCCCTAAAAGAGCAGAGGGCTTTTTGATGAGCCCCTCTCTTATAACCAGGGCCTCCACTTCCCATCTCAAAAGGAACAATGAAAATGCTGTAACTATTCCAACTTGCTCAGATTATTCTTATTTTGGAGATAGTTTAGGAAAGGGATGAAGAATTCTGGAATCAGACTCTGGATTAGAATTCAGGTCCTACCACTTTCTTGTTGTGTACCTTTTGGCAACGTTATCTAATTTCTATTAGCCTCAATTTTCCTATCTGTAAAATGGAGACATTAACACCAACCTTGCTGAGCAAGTTAAGTGCTTAACACACATTAAGAGCTTAATAAATACCAGCTAACGTCATTACCATTCTGTTTCTTGGCTAAAATTAACAAAAAGGAGGAGAGATGGAGCCTGGGAGGCAACATCCCACTCTCCTACCAGGCTTGCTCGAGTTAGAAGACTCCTAGTTAGAAAGTGAGTGGTAGCAATTATCTACTGGGAAAAAAGTGAGCTTAGGTCCTGACGTCTGTTACAAAGAAAGAAAAGATCAAAGAGATGGAGATGTTAGAGAAGAAAGGCCAGGGATGGGGGCCTGTATGTTGGCTCATCTTTCAGTGGTCCAAATGAACTTCCTCTGTTTTCTCTAAAATCTGCTCCTTGTCTGGAACTCCTTCTCTCTCCTCCAATCCATCCTTCTTCAAAACTAGAAACCAGGAAGTCATCTTTTTCTTTCCTCCTCCCCTGCCTCCACCTTCTTCACATCAAACTGATGATGAGAAGCAGGTTAAGTTAGATCCTCAATATTTCTGGTGTCTGCCCTCCTCCATTCCCACTGCCAATGCCTTAATTCGGACGCCACTGCCTTACTCCGGACACAAACAGTAGTCTCCTAACTTGTCTCCAGACCTGCAGCCACCTTCTTCCAATCCACCTTTCACACCCTTGCCAGTCATCTTTCTAATCCCCTAAAATCCCTCAAAGGCTTCTTACAGTCTTACTGAGAAAGTTCAAACCCAGAAGCAATTTCTGAAAACCCTGAGATCTGGTGCCACTCCCCCAGGCAAATCCTGTCTCCTGTCCCACTACTTCTTATGGTTCCCTGACCTCCTCAGTTTCAGTCTGTTCCAAGAGCCTGACAACCACCGCTCAGCAGAAGCATCACTTTTCTTGAAAGCCTTCACTAAGACACTACTCCACCAGGGGTTCCTTCTTGTTCTTCTTAATGTCTTGTGCTCACCTCTACAATAGCACTTAGCACCCCATGTTGTAACTGCTGGACACCTAGCTATTTCTACCTCTACCCATCCCCCAATCCCAGTTAAATAATTTCTTTAAGAAAAAGCACTTTGTTTCTCCTAACCTACCTAACACATTGCTGAGGATACACAGCATCTTTTTTTAAAAAAAAGTTTGTTGAGTGAACGATTTTGGAGGGCTGGATAAGAGCAGCACCAAAGACTATAATCTTGATCACATCACGAATGAATTCCTGAAAAAACAACACTTCTACAGAAAAACTATGCAGATCAAGCATGTTGGTAGGATATTTAGATAGAAGCTGTGGTGAATTTATTGCCAGTTGTTAAACAGTAAAATGTAGTAAAAAACGGCTTTTAGATCAGGAACCCTGGGTATGAGTTCCAATTTGGCCATTTCTAAGCCAGGTCACTAAGGTTAAGTTAATTAACCTAAATCTCCGTTGCTTTACCTATAAAACAAAATTTAAGAACCTGCTTGACTGCACTGTTCTATCAAATGAGACCATGGTTGTAAAGTGCCGGCACAGAGCAGGCTTCTAAGGCTGTTAATTAATGTCCGTCACTTTCCATTGAAAGAACCTGCTAAAATGTCCAAGGTCACGTAGTCTGTATTTGGGAAGGAAGACAACATTCTTCTACAACCCTTATCACACCCTGGATCCCAGTCAGCCCTTCTGAAGATGAATTAGGTCATCCAGAAGATTTTGAGGGGAAAAAAAGAGAGAAAAGAGGAAAAGCAAATAATTTCAATGCAAATGCATCACCACCACAGTTGAAAACCGGTTTAAAATACCTGCCCTACTCACAGCATCATTTTGGTATATAAAAAAACAGCACATAAGCAGGGCACAGAATGAATGTAATGTAAATAATGATGCCTTGGAATGTAGGTTCCCTAAGAGAATTAACTTAGTCATGGATCTGCTCTATAGAGCAAACAACTTACTGTAATGTGCTATATAAACAGCAATGAAGTTAAGGAGTTAATCTACTTAGAAAGTACAAGAGAGGAAAAGGATTCAAGGTGATCTTTCAGAGGGACCAAAAAGGACCCATAATGTAAAATCTTCTAAAGCTACTAGTCTGGTTATAGCAACCTCTATTTTTCATGCACTGTGTTCTCGCATGTTTTCATTTTGCTAAAATGTAAAATTCTGCCTTAATTAGTTTCCTAATTTAGATTGAAAGATCACTATCTTGACTGCTTTCACCCTGAGATGTATGTCTGAATTTTCAGTAATATAAATGTATTATTTTCTAACCGAATGAATGTCACCTGCTGTATCTGTGACACAAGTTTCCACCAACAGAGTAACAATATGTAGGCAAAAGCTTTGGAAATGTCTCTAGAGAATTGCTCACTTAATCCCAGGATTAAAGGAAATAAATTTTTTTTTAAAAAATCCTAAGGAGATTTTTTTCGAAAAAAGATTTGTTCTAGATTCTTCTGAGAGTAAAATTACTAGTTATTGAACTGTCCCTTTGTGTTCAGGCCAACTAATCTGTTGAACATAATTTTATATTCATCTTATATTAGGGTATTTTCACATTTATTTTAATATTCTGTTGACCCCCCCAAAATGTCTATCTCCTCCACAATGATTACAATTGTTCCTTATATGGTTAAAAAAAGTTAAAATCTTCCTCAAGGACTGGGTAAAGCGAAGAGCCACAATTCAAATTACACAGATCTTTAACTGGTCTGTATGCTTTAACAGTTTGAAAAACATTTTTTTGGTGAAAACTCAAGTATGTAAAAACTTCTAAGCCAGGAACAATGTAAAGAATGTCAAGGAAAAAAGTCCTGGAGCTAAAGGACTAATAAAAAACTCCTTGTCGTAAGAGAAATGATTGATTAGAATTAATATTAAAGAAATAAGGGGGTACACTTTTAAAAACTACATGAAACAAAGTGCCTCTAAGGGGATCTCTTGATAGTTCCAATCTGAATGAAACTGTTCAATATTCTTCTCATCTAAGATTACATTACTGATGTATTTAGAAAACAAAGTCAGTAACACAGAATGGGCAATGCTGACTTTCCAAACAGCCAGGTATCAAAACCAACAAAATTATCTGCTTCCTTTCCTAGTTACCCTTAACCTACCACTTCATCCCTGGAGAATTTTACTCCCTAGGTAAACAAACTGACTACTCTGTACCTAAAACTGAAGCACTGAAGTGTTACAGTACAACCAACCTGATAGACGACTACTTTCATAATTCTGTAGGGGAAGTTTTACATACATCAGAAGGTAGGCTGAAGAGAGTGAGGCCAGCAGGGGTCCTAAAGGGAAGCTCCCAATTTGTAAAAAGGAAGGGAAATTCCTTGTACCTTAAATCCCACTGTTTCATGATTATTATTAAATAACTTGAAAACATCAAAAAGGGACTCTAAGATTCCTTTCAAAAATGATAACAGGGGAGTTTACAAAGTCATTTGCTTCCATTTGCTTCCTGTTTAATGTCTGCTACAGCAAAACACAAGTTTGAAAGAGACAAAAACTAGAAAAACGCAGAATGAAAGGGAAGTATGCCAGAAGTCATTAGTGGTCGGCTAAATTTCTAGAATTTACCTGTAGTTCACTAAGCTATTGGGAAGATACAGATTTTGTTAAATATCAAAGAACCTGGCCGTAGGCCACCCCCCAAGTACATATGTAATGTTTAATTAACTTATACAATGAAATGGCCACACATACTTAGGATTTCAAATCCTTTAAAAACATACACCCATATATTATGATTCTATCCAAAATTATTCTTTAAATCGCTGCAGTAAGTCGCGCGCACGCGCACACACAACTTGATGTAAATCTAGCCCTCCTTGCTTAAATACCCAGAAGAAAAGAATGAAAGCCTCAATATGCTCTCCTCTTCTTTAGACCCTAGAAGACTCTAAAAGAAACAAATGGAGTTCAGAACGAAAAAAGAAAGCAAATGAATAGAAGAGAATATAATCGGAGACCCTATAAGGGACTCATTTTATTCCTGGAACATGTCATCTCCATTCTTGCCCAAAGGCCAGGCACCACTGGCGCAATATCATCCCTATCCAAAGCGCCAAACAGTTGCCAACTAATCTCCCAAGGTGTCCCCCAACCTCCTCACCTCATCAGCGCTCAGCTCCTCCATCGCTTTCCTCTTAATGGTGAAAGGCGTTAGGGAGAGATCCTTCTGTTCTTTGAGACCAGGGCGGGAGGAGAGTGGAAGGTGTCTATTGGGCTGTCTGGTCCCCCCGACTGGGGGAGGTTTCAGAATTGCATAGTCAGAGGTTAAAAAATAAGAACACGAGAGGCACTGAAATGCCTTGGCGTCGGTCACTCCAATCGCCCCAGAGACTCCTACAGCTGCTTACGCGGCGAGCAGCCTCCTTTGACCGCCACTGGGTTATCTTAAGGCGCCACTTAGTACCCTCTGCTTTCCAGGTTACCCAGACTAGGGAGCTCGGTCTCCAGCTCGTCTCGTGTTCGGAGCCTGCTGTATCTTCGTGGTGGTGGCGCGGCGGCTGCGCTTCCTCCAGCAGATCCTGCTCTCCTTCCTACCCTTTGCCCCTGGCGGGAACTGTTCAACTGCAGAGTGGGTACCCCGAGGTAAGGCGACCCCAGAGCCGCCCAGGCAGAGCCCAGCACTGAGGAGGGAAGCTCCTCCCCTCCTAAAGCAGGCCGGCACGCCCCGCCTCCACGCTGGAGCCCGGGCAAGGGGGTGGGGGAGGACCGGACTCGCGATGCTCTGGCTGGAAGAGTGAATCCCCCTACCCCTCCACCCCTACTCTTACCCCCTCGCCCTACCAAGTATTATTCATCAAAACAACAGGGCGGCCATCTTTGAAAGGGATCACGTGACCCCGCCAGAGAGGCGGGGCTTCTGGCCCTAGGACGAGGCAGCCAATGGGCCGCGGGCGTCGCGCCGCCGATTTCCTCTCGCCTGCGTCTCCTCTCGCCCCCGCCCCACCCTCTCCCCCTCAGCGGCGCGGGCGGGGGGAGGGGCGAGCGGGGCCGCGGACTGGCGGGCGGGCGGAGCGCGGGGGCGGGGCGGCGCGGTGCCATGGCGACGGCGCGGGGCTCGGGCGCGGCGGGCTCTGCCCAGGTAGGCGCCCGGGAAGGCGGCGCGGGCGGCGATGGCGGAGGCTGCGGGGTATAGCGTCCGCACTGAAGCCGGGAAGACTGGCCAGAAGGGGACGCCCGCCCGCGGACCCGGGCTCGCGGCGCCTCTGTTGTTCCCAGGCGCCCCTTTTTAGCCACTCACAAATGCCTTGACTCCACGATGCCAACCAAATGAAATTAAAAAAAACGGAAAACGTCTCCCGTCTGAGGCGAGAATTCTCCAACATACCGCTCACGGTTCAAAAAACCTTTCTACATAGACGCTTCCACCTCCGCAAAGGAAGCCCGTTTGGAAGAAAACTCTAGTACAGTAGAGCTTCATTTCATGTTTACTTTGTCCTTTTAGAGAGAGAGTTTCTGATTTGTTTTTGTGTTTCAAAGTAATGGCAAAATTTTAAAGTAAAAATGGGTGAGAGACCAAGAAGACTTTGAAGTGCATATACAAATACCGGGAAGGCTTTTGGAGCCAATGAAAAGAAACCATCCTGGGAAAGAGTACATTTTTAAATTGAGGTACATGTAATTAACTTAACATCTTGTTAGTTTTAGGTGTGCAGCGTAATAATCTGATGTGTATATATTGCAAAATGATTACCACCGAAAGTTTAGTTAACATCCGTCGCCACACAGTTAAATTTTTTTTCTTGTAATGAACACTTTAAAGAATTATTCTCTTAGCAACTTTCAAATATACAACACAGTATTGTAAACTATATTCCCCATGCTGTACTTTACATCTCCGGGACTTATATCTGGAAGTCTGTATCTTTTGACCACCCACTACCCAGCTCTGGCAACCACCAATCTGTAGTATAAAGAATGCAAATATTTTATAATATACAAACGTAAACTGAGCAGTCAACATAACAGTATTTTGAAATTCCAGATTTTGCCACATACGAAGAATATGCTTTATTGGATAGTTTACTTAGTGGTAGTCTTAAAGATTGCATTCAAAAAAAAAAAAAGATTGCATTCCAGAACTAAAAGTCTTTTTTTTTTTTTTTGCTACTCACTTAAAAATAGTAACCTGACAGCTAGATATGTAAGGAATTTGTAAGTAAAATCACACCACTGTTGGCTTTACATGTTATCTGCTCTCCAGGGGACGAATTCTGGGGAAGCCAGAATTTAGACTCCTGGTAACATTGATGTTTACTCCTTTTTAAAACATGTTCATTGCCATATAGTTTGTATTCCATAAAATTCACCCATTTAAAGTGTACAGTGATTTTAGAATATTCACAGTCATTCAGCCATCGTCACTAATTCCAGAACATTTCATCACCCCCAAAAAGAAACCCTATACCTATTAACAGTCATTCCCCATTCTCCCCGCTATCTCCCAGCCCCCATCCCTCTAGGCAACCATTAATCTACCTTCTGTCTCTATGAACTTGCCTATTTTGGGCATTTCACATCAATGGAGTCCTACCCTATGTGATTTTTTGTGTCTAGCTGCTTTTACTTAGCATAACTTTTAAAGGTTTATGCTGTAGTATAATCAGTACTTCATTTCTTTAATGCCAAATTGTATGGATGTAGCACATTTTGTTTATTCATCAGTTAATGGACGTTTGGGTTGTTTCCACCATTTGGCTATTACGAATAATGCTGCTGTAAACATTCATGTGTAAATGTTTGTGTGCACATGTGTTTTAATTTATTTTGGGTATATCCCTAGGAGGAGAATGGGAGGGTTGTAGGTTTAGGTATGTTATGTTTTCAAGCAGCTAACAAACTGTCCTCCCAAGTAACTGCACCGGGAGAGTTCCAATTTCTCTAATCTTGTCAGTGTCTCTTTTTTAGTATAGTCACATTAGTAGATGTAAAGTGGTATCTCTTTGAGGTTTTGTGTTTTCAAACAATGTTGAGCATCTTTTCATGTGTTTATTAGCCATTTGTATATCTTCTTTGGACAAATACCTACCACATCCTTTGTTAATTTTTTAATACGCTTATTTGTCTTTTTATTGTTGAATTTTAAGCGTTCTTTATATACTCTAGATACTAGTCCCTTATCAAATATGTAATTTATAAGGATCTTTCCCATTCTGTGGGTTGTCATTTCACTTTCCTGATGGTATTATTTACAGCACAGAATTTTTTATTCTGATGTATGATTTACCTGTTTTTCCTTTGGCCAGTTGTGCTTTTGATGTAATACATTCATTTTTACAAGGCATATTTAATCATTTGTTATTTCTCTTAGTTTGGGCTACTATAATAGAATACCACAGACCAGGTGGCTTATAAACAACAGAAATTTCTCAGTTCTGGGGGTCTCTAAGTCCAAGATCAGGGTACCAGCACAGTCCCATCTGGTGAATGCCCTCTTCCAGGTTGCAGACTACCAGCTTCTCCTTGTACCCTCACAAGACTGTGAACAAAACAGGCAATCAAAATAAATTTTAAAAATTAAACAAATAAATAAAACAAAAAAGCAATCAAGCTCTCTAGAAACTCTTATAAGGGCACTGATCTCATTCATGAGCGTCCCACCCTTATAATCTCATTTAATCCTAATTACCTCCCCAAAGTAATACCATCACATTAGAGGGGGTTCAATATATGAATGTGGGTGTGACACAAACATTCCATCCATAACAATATTCAAATATTATAAGAAATATCCTTCCTGTTTTGTGGTTGGAGGAAGTGAAATTGTTCATGTTAAATGGCCTGCCCCAAATCAAATGCAAAAATGATTAGGAATCTTGCTTCCCGCTGAATTCTTTCCCTACTACACAAATATCTGTCAATGTATTACAGGGATGTAATATCTAGCACAAAATGGGTGTTCAAAAAATGTTAAGATGAAGTACTGATTTGTGTGTTTGTTTCTTTCCTCAATAGTGATATTGTGTTGATGACACAGTATCTTACAATGTATTTTGTTCACCATAAATTCCATATCCTGTCTAGCTTTAACTTTTAGCAATTTATGACATTTGGATTTTCTGAATAGGGTTCACTTTTAAAGCTGTCTCACTATTTTAAGGCTGAGAAATAGACGTGTTTATCATTTGCAACTCCACTCCCTTTCTGTTTCTTCAACTCCAAAGATGGCTATGTGAAGATTCCAGCCCATACCACCCTTGGACTCAAGAAATGAAAACTTGTCCTGCTCCTGGAGCCCCTAGATTAGGCATTCAGAGATTTTTATTCCCTGATAGGCAGGGTCAACACCCCTACTCAGTCCTGAAGCAGCTACAGAAGACAGACCACCAGCCCTCTGCACCCCCATAAGATTACAGGAGTAAAGTCTCTGAGAGGGGAATGAGACAGTAAGGAAGGGGGCAGGACACAGCCATTAAAGAAATGACACAGCAGTTAGCACCAAGATGGTGGAAAAGTCAACTCCCAATAGTCCTGGAGGCCCAGGATGGGGGAAGATTTGACCTCCAATGGACCTTGAGCTTCATTATAATGTATTAACATGGTGAATGACACACCCACAGGTGCCATGACAGGTCAAAAAGGAGACTGTGGGCCAATTCTTAGGAATCCCTGCCCCTTTCCCAAAGTAGCTGGTATAACCCTCTCACTTGTGAGCATATGAAAACTAGCAATACCACACCTCGCAGTAGCTCTCTCTCTTGCCTTTTGAGACAGCTTGCACAGTCTGTGAAATGTGTGTCTACCTTTACTTTAACCACCCCCACTCCTGTGTACATCTCTCTAAATAAGTCTGAGACAGGAGGGAAGGCAGCAGGGCACAACCATTCAAGGAATGACACAGCAATTAACACCAAAATGGTGGAAGATTCAACTCCCAGTAGACCCTGAGGCTCAATATGGCGGGAGATTTGACTTCCAGTAGAACTTGAGCTTCATTATATGCTCGTTGTAATATATTAGCATGATAAATAACATGCTCACAGGCGCCCAGACAGTTCCAAGGCTAGCCACAAAAGATCAAAGTAGGCAGTGATCCAATTCCTGGGAATCCCAGCCCCTTCCTCAGGGTAGTTGGAATGGTCATCCCACTTGTTAGCATATGAAGTTACCAAGCCCATAAAAACTGGCAACACCTCATGGCTTCTCTCACTCCCATCTTCAGAGATGGCCCACACTTGATCTGTGGAGTGTATATCTACTTTTACTTTAACCTGAGCACCCAACCCTACACCTCCTGGCCTCTCTCGCCTTTTAAAACAGTCAACTTTTTATGTATTATGTATCTGTCTAAATAAACCTACCTTTATTCATCTGTGGCTCACTCTTGAATTCTTTCCTATATGAAGCCAAGGACCCACACTTGGCAGATCATGTCCCAAGGGCTCAACAGAGACCTGGGACATGGCCCTTCTCACACCCCACATTTGGTTTTCCTGTATCAGCATGAAGCCAAGGATCGTCACTTGGCGGGGCATGTCCCAAGTGTGAAGGAGAGGCTGGGCTGGGCTAACAAGATAACTCACAAGTCTAGGAATGTGAAGGAAAAGCTAGGCTAGGCTGGCAGGATAACTCACAAATCTAAGTATCGGAATATTGATCTGAGTTCTGCTGGACTAACTTGTAAATCTAAGTTAATTAGTGTTGGTTTGCTGTTCATGTTTTTTTGCTAGCCAGCTGGATTTTCAAAGAGATACATCTGGCTTTGGAATGTTGATTTGCTGCCTCCCTGCCTCCACTTTTGTGATAATGATGCTGCTAAAGCTGTTCCATGCCTATTGGCCGAATACCCCAAGCTTGTACTTTACCCTATAAAACTTCACGCGCACGTCTTGGAGGTGCTCAGAGCTTCGGAGCAGAAGCCACTCTGAGCCTGCCGGCGTAATACATCTGAGTACTCCAACCCTCCGAGTGGTGCTTGTTTCTTGGCTGGCCTGTCATTTCCATAACACAAGGACTGGCCTGGGACCTGGGACATGGCCATCCTCTCATCACCCACCCCCCAACTTTTTCCTGTATCACAAATATAATGAATTTTGTAAAATAACGAAAATTAGAAATGAAGTCTCTTTGGCCATGTACTTCCCAGGGTCTTTTACCAGATGAATCTCTCTAACATGTTTTTTAGTGCCTTTTACAGTTGTGTTTTAAATGCCTAAATGCTTGTGTTTCTACCACTTCCCTTAGGGAAAGTCCTACAAAATCATAAATAAGACTGTCTCAGAGGTATTCATGGTACTTAGCCCATGTTTTCATTGTTTTGCTCCGTTTCTCCCATCTGAGCATTACATTAGCTGCTTTGAACTGTGCGAAATAACCTGTCTGCCTCCCCTGGGAACTACCAAGCATCAGGGCCTAAAATAAATTAGTTCTTGGAATTACCTAGAAGTTAGAAAAAGTGCTTTTTAATACTATAACAGATAAAGACGGTAACCATGGAACAAACTGAACCATGAGACTGAAAATAAAGGTATACTTCGGGCAGGTTTTGTTATTTTATAAGGGGAAAGTGTTATGAACAAAAGTTCACGTGCTCGATGCACAGTGACGCCAAACAAACTGAAACATTGGAGTTTGGAGCAAAGAAAGGTTTATTGCCAGGCCAAGCAAGGACAGGCGGCTCACGCTGAAAAAACCCAAACCTCAAGGGTACTGTTATGTATATTCCTTAAGGAGGAACCAGGACCCTGGCCCTTGGCTGCACTATTATTTCTTGACTGCTCCTCCCTTGTCTCTGCAACCCCTCCCTTCCCTGATTAGCAACTGTTTGAACCTGGCCTCTGGAACTCAGGGAAGGTCAAGGAGGCTGAATGAAGCCTATGTCCTACTAACAAAACGGGGGACACGGAAAGGGTTTGTACCCTGGAGGACCCCACAGGGTCCTGCTCTATTTGAAAAGGAGTTTTTTATTTTGGGTTTTTTTTTTTACTTCAATAATGAAAAGAAAAAAATAGCTTCCTAGTCAGTGGAAAGGCATTTGTGAAGGTGAATTCTAGAATGTTTTAGGATAGCTTTTATTCAACTGTCAGAATATAGAGAGCTCACTGGACTTCCAGATGATCTACAAAGCTAGACCTACCAAGCTTCCTGATGGCTGTCCTTTGGGTCTACAACGACATCTACATCTGTAAGTATATTTTGTTTTCTCTACTGTCCTTGGAGTTCAACCTGTTACCCTAAAGGAGGAAAGGAAACACCTCGGTTCTTGTCTTGCCCAAAAGAGAAAAATTCAGACAGGAGATGAAAGCATTGTGTAGCAAAAGATTTTAAAGATTTTATTAGCAGAGCAAAAGTACACTTCCAAGAATGGGAGGTGGGCTGATGCAAAGGTCTTTGTCCCTTCTCTTATACCCTTGCTTAGAGGTGGTCTCTTGATTGATGGACGACTCTTGCCCCTGGAGTGCTTAGTCATGCTCCTCCCCTTTTGCACATGTCCTTCCCATGATACACACAGAAAAACCTGTGGGAGGTGCCTAAAGAACAATGCTAATTATATCACAATGAGCACTGGGTCATGTCCAGTTAGGTCCTTGTTGCTACCAAGCAGTTGCAGCATCAGGTTCTAACTGGTTTCTTGCTGGAGCTCATTTAGAGGAAGTGAAGCCTCTCTATTGCTGAAGGTGGGCATACTGCCACCTTCTGGACCATCCTCCCTCTCCTTTACCTTATCTGCCCAGTGCCCCTGCTTACCTAAGTGCCTAACAAACCCCTGCACCCAGACTCTGGATTCCTTCCCCTCCCACCTTCTGAAGGACATTGGTCCAGGATTTATCCCCTTTCTTCTGCACCATCATGTTCTTCCTCCCCACTGGACACATCTCTGCTCTAGAAACACTAACTTCAAAAACTTCTACCATGACCCTACATCTCCTTTGGATTATGACTCCTTTATTTGCTTCCCTTGACAGCAACATAGTTCAAAAGATATTTTGCCTGTTATTTCCACTCCTTCCCTCACTTTTCAATCCAGTCTATCCTCTGTCTGTACCATTCTGAGAAAATTCTCTTGTCAAGATCACCAGTGATCTCCAGTTGGTCAAGACCTTTTCGATTTCTGTGTCCAATATTCATCGACCTTCTCAGCAGGATTCAGGACAGTTGAGTACTTTTGAAACACTTTCCCCTGTATTGCCTTCCATAAGGCTGCACTCTCCTGGGTTTCCTCTTGCCTCACTGGAAACTCTTTCTCAGGTTCATTTGCTGCCTCCCACCCAACCTTTAAATATTGTAGAGCTGCAGACTCAGTGCTGAGCCCTCTTCTCTCTGCCAACATTCTTTCCCTAAGGACCTTACGCAGTCTTATGGCTCTAAAGAGCAGATATGTATATACTGACTGCCAAGTATATATCTGTAGCCAGAATCTCTTCCCTGAGTTCTTAATGTGTGTGCCCAACTGCCTAACTGATATTTGTACTAGGCTGTCTAATGGACACTGTCTCCATGAATCTGCCCCCACCCTCTCCCTCAGCAAATGTCCTCCCTAGCTATCCAGTAGCCAAGCCAAAAACCCTGGCATCAAACTTGACTCTTCCCCTCATACAGTCTATTAGCAAATTGTAGTTGGTTCTACTTAAGATAATCATGAATTAATTATTTTCTTCTTTCCAATTCCCCTGCAGTCCTTGACTCTAAGCTACCATCATCTTTGTTGTTGTTGTTTTGTTGTTATTTTTATTTTATTTTATTATTGAATGTAGTTATTTACACTGTTAGTTTCAGGTGTACAGCAAAGTGATTCAGCTATACATACATATGCATTTATTTTTCAGATTCGTAACTACAATCATCTGTAGTCTGGCTATTTCACATGTTTTACTCATGTCCCTCTTTCAATCTACTCTTCAAAAAGTAGTCAGTGTGACCCTCTTAGATCATAAATCAGATCATGTCATTCACCTGTTTAAATTCCCTCAGTGATGTCCTATCGTTCATTGAATACAACCCAAGCTCCTTATCACAACCTGTAAGATCCTATGGCATTTGGCCACCTTTGATTCTCCTGTGTCATCTTATACCACACTCCCCTTCTGTGCTTCAGCCCCACTGCCCTTCACTCTTCAGTAAGACAAGGTCTTTCCCTCCTCAAGACCTTGACATTTGGTGTCTCCTCTGCCCAAAAAAACTCTTCCCCTGGCTTTTTGCATGGCTGGTTCCTTCCTAATTCTTTAGTTCTTAGCTCAGTCATCTCATTCGTGCATTAACTCGTATAACAAATATTTGTTGAGCATTTTGCTTGTTGCATGTCACAAATATTTGTTGACTATCCTTCATGGCCCTATTCCAGGTGCTAAGGATACAACATGCATGTTTGTTTGGATCCTCTGAGAAACAGACACTCAGATAGAATCAGATATGTAAGAGATTTATTTGGGGAAATGCATGCAGGGATAAGAGTTCAAGAAGAAGGCAGGGAGAGTCTTCAAACTTGATGTGCATCTGCTACCAATGAAAGGGTAGGAGAAGGAAGGACATTGGGTGGAAAGAGTCTCACCCTGCAGGGCATTCTGAGAAAGTTTTTGGCCAAGCTGTTGGGTGTCCTCAAGATAAAAAAATCCCACTTCTAGTAGGAATGAGCCTGAGTTTGCATTAGTGTTGCACCCAGCCTGTGGGGTCAGCCTGTGGAAATCGTGGTCCCTCAAAGACGTTGTGACAGATCCAGAGGGGCAATGGCTGGGGTCACTAGTCTACTACACTCCGCTCAGCAGGAAACCTGAGCTTTCACACTGCCAAGCTTGTTAAGAGGAAACGCTTCCATCCTAGTCCTCTGTGTCCATGGAGGAGAGAGGGTCTGAATAACTTTACACTCTACCATCTCACTCAGTCTTCCCAAGGGTAGGAGGAATGAGTTACCAACTGTTGAATTTAGAAGTAGAACTGAATATGCTAGATGCAGTACCCTTTGACTTTTCTCTGATACCCTGCCCGTTTGCCTACTTGCAGGAGTGGAAATTCTGGTCTGCTCTCCTTACTGAAATCAGCTCACAGGGGCCAGGCTCTGTCCCTGTGAGGAAGCCTATGGTTGTTCAACTGTGACATTGACTAACTGAATGTGTTTCTAATATAGGGGTGAAATATTAGCTCATTTTATTAGTAATAAAGATGATTTTTTAAAATCTCTACTTTTCTGCCTCCTAGATCCCATTTTTCAACAAGTTCTAAACTGAGAACCCCCACCACTCACCCCTGTTCCCACCCCTACCCCAGAAGATCTTGTCATAGCACTGAACAGGATAGACAAGACATATACTTTTTGGGTTTACATGCTAATGATGAGTTAGCCCTCCTTGGACTCACTCTGGAGTCAGCTCCTTTCTCCATCACTCTTTTATTATCTTTTTTCCTTTTCTTTTCTTCTTCCTCTTTTTTTTTTTTTCAAGGGAGGTGCTGGGGATTGAACCGAAGGCCTTGTGCATGCTAAGCATGCACTCTACCACTGAGCTACACCTCCCCACTCTTTTATTATACCTTCTGTTTAGTTCTTTGATGACATTTATGAAAATCTGAAATAATTTCGTTTACTTGTTTACAAGATAATGTAAACCCTTTGAGGTCAGAGACTGGTCTGTCTTGCTTATTGCTAAAACCCCAGCACCTAGAAAAGTACATGACTATTTAACAAATACTTATTGAGCACTGACTAGGTACAAAGGTGTAGCAGTGGAAAAACCAAAAATAAAAACCTTTGCCCTCATGAAGCTTACATCCTACTGGGGAGACAGATGATAAGTTAAATAGTTAAATAAATGGTATAGTATATTAAAAGGTGATAAGTGCTGTAGATTTAAATAAGTCCAAGAAGGAAAATAGGCCTGGAAGTTAGTGTTTCCATTTTAAATAGAGTGGTCAGAGAAGACCTGACTCAGTAAGCAGCATCTGAAGAAAGACCTGAAGATGAAACAGGATGGAAGGGAGCAGGCACAACCATTCAAGGAATGATACAGCAAATACACCAAAATGGTGGAAGATTCAACTCCCAGTACACCTTGATGCCCAAGATGGCAGATTTGACTTCCAGTAGATCTTGAGCTTCATTATATGCCCATTGTAATATATTAGCATACAAAATGGCACTCCCACAGGTGCCAGGACAGTTCCAAGGCTGACCATAAAAGGTCAAAAGTGAGCAGTGGCCCAATTCCTGGGAATCCCCACCCCTTCCCCAAAGTCGTTGGAATAATACTCCCACTTGTTAGTATACGAAATAACTGAGCTCATAAAAACTAACAATCCCACACCTCAGGGCCCTTCTCTTGCCTTTTGAGATGGACCACACTCTATCTATGGAGTACGTATCTCTCTGAATAAATCTACCTTTACTCAGCTGTGGCTCACTCTTTAAATTCTTTCCTATGCAAAGCCAAGGACCCTCACTTGATGGGGCACATTCCAGGGACTCACTTGGGACCTGAAACATGGCTGTCTGTGTTTAAAGTCATGAGATGGAATGAGTGATTACATCAAGAGAAGAGGCTTCCAGACTGAGCCCTGGGGCCTCCACCATTAAGAAGTAAGAAATGTAGTGCAGCCATTATGGAAAACAGTTTGGAGATTCCTCAAAAAACTAAAAGTAGACTTACTATATGATCCATCAATCCCATTCCTGAATATATATCTGGAGGGGACTTTAATTTGAAAAGATACATGCACCCCAATGTTCATAGCATATACAATAGCCGAGACATGGAAACAACCTAAATGTCATCGACAGATTACTGGACAAAGAAGCTGTGGTATATATATATATATATATATATATATATAAATACTACTCAGGCATAAAAAAGAATAAAATAATGACATGTGCAGTAACATGAATGGATCTGGAGATCATCATTCTAAGTGAAGGAAGTCAGAAAGAGAAAGAAAAATACTATATGATGTCAGTCATATGTGGAATCTAAAAAAAGAAAAAAGACACTAATGAACTTATCTACAAAACAGAAACAGACTCAGACATAGTAAACAATTTTATGGTTACTAGGGGAGAGGGGATGGGAAGGGATGAATTGGGAATTCAAGATTTGCAAATATTAACTACTATATATAAAATAAATAAACAACAAATTTCTTCTGTATAGCACAGAGAACTATGTTCAATATGTTGTGGTAACCTATAATGAAAAAAATATGAAAATGAATATTTGTATGTATATGAATGACCAAAACATTATGCTATATACCAGAAATTGACACATTGTAAACTGACTATACTTCAATAAAAAATTAAATTTTTTTTAAAAATGAGGAAAGAAGTGGCAAAGGAATTAGCAAAGGAGACTGACAATGACTGGCCTGGAGCTGGAGAAAAACCAGGAGACTGTGGTATCTATTAAGTCAAGTGAACAGAGTGTTTAAAGAAAGGAACTGATCAGCTGTTTCAAACGTTGCTGCTGGTTGACATAAGATGAAGATTGAGACTGATCATTGAATTTAGCAACAAGCAGCTCTTTGCGGACCTTAAGGAAAGTTTTAGAGGATTGATGGGGCAAGAACCTGATAGGGGTGTGTTTAAGAATGAAAGCAGGGAGGGTATAGCTCAAGTGGTAGAGTACACGCTTAGCATGCACAAGGTCCTGGGTTCAATCCCCCGTACCTCCTCTAAACATAAATAAATAAATAAACCTAATTATCTCCCCAGTCCAAGAAAAAGTTAAAATAAATAAAATCAAAAAAAGAAAAGAAAGAAAGAAATCAGGGAAAGGATAAACTGAGAGTTCCAGATTTGCAGATCCTGACTGGTATATATAAAATAGATAAGCAAGTTTATACTGTATAGCACAGGGAAATATATTCAATTTCTTGTAGTAGCTCACAGTGAAAAAGAATATGAAAATGAATATATGTATATTCATGTATGACTCAAGAATTGTGCTATACACCAGAAATTGACACAACATTGTAAACTGACTATAACTCAATAAACAAAACAAAACAAAAACCCCCCCAAAACAAAAAGAATTAAAAAATTTTAAAAATAAAGAAATTTTAAAAATTTTTTGAAAAAGAAAGAATGTAGGGAGAGACAACGCTCTCAAGAGGTTTTGTGGCAAAAGAGAACAGAGAAATGGGATGGTAGCTGGAGAGAGAAGTGGGTAAAAGTGTTTTGTTTTTAATATTGGGAGAAATAATAACATATCTTGTATGTTAATGTGAATCAATTGGTTAAGAGGGAAAATTTTGAGTATTTATGAAAAAGTAGATTCTATATACTATTGATGTCTTCTTTGAATCATTTACCTTCTAAGAAGTATGTTCTGATCTTACAAATTGGAGAGGAGAGGTTATAGCTCAGTGGTAGAGCACATGCTTAGCATGCACAAGGGCCTAGATTCAATCCTCAGTACCTCTATTAAATAAATAAATAAACAAAACTAATGACTAACCCCCAGATAAATAAATAGCATTTTTTTAATAGGAAAGGAAAATAATACCAATTTTTTTCTTACATAGAACCTCTAAAGACTCGATCTTGTTTGCTATTGCTGTTGATTTGATGTTAGCAATTTTCTAAATTTTTAACCTTCTTGCCTAAAATGATACAGCATGCCTGCCAAAGGATGCCTAACACTTTATGAGACCTTGTCGATAATTACATGTCGTTTCTGGCTATAATTACAGGTAATGCCTTGATTGACTTAATGTCTCTAAAAGTTAACTATTTGATATTTGTCTATTCTGACTCTTACTTCAGTTTAGGGCTCAGAATTCCTCTTGCTTGGAGTAGGATTTTATTTTCGTAGGATTACGTGGTTATGCTTAATGTCTGGGGTTGTTTGATACACTTAGCAGATGCGGTTGCCAAAGCCAGGAAGGAAAACCAGTGCTGCTGACTCAGTCTGGCATCTTTTCATGCATTTGGTAATCATGTACTGAAAGCCTATGATGAGGAAAGCACTGTGCAAGATGCAGACGAACTGGTGAATGAAACATCTCCTGCCCATAAGATACGTACCGTCAAGGAGAGAGAAGAAACACATACACAACTATAATACATGGTAGAAAGCGTTAAGTGCCATAAAAGAAATTCAAGGAAAGTCCTAGAGGAGCCCGAAGGAAAAAGAGATGGTCACTTCTGGTTTGAAGTTCATCACTGAAGCAGGCAGGTATTCTAAAGGAAATCTACCCAACAGCCTTCCTTCCCACGGTCTCAACTAATGTCAGTATCTTCCCCACATTTTAAAAGTTATGTTTATTCATGTTATGAGAAATCATGTTTATAATCCGAAAAGCAGCGACATTTTGACCGCACTTTAATTTTACAGCCAAATGAACTGATTCCATCTCTTCTTGATAAAAAAATTCTGTTAATGTTATACGTACTTAAAATTTAATGCTAGAAGAGTTTCATTTAATTTTTATTTAATTTCTTCATTGAATTTTTAAAACAAATGACCAGTTGTATTTTAATAAAAATAAGGTTTAATATATTTTTAATCAGATGAACTACTCATGAATTCATTATAGTTCCTCATTATGTGAAAAGAACAGTATTATGTGGAGGAAACTACCTCTTGGCTACGTTTTCATCATAAGTCATCTACTTTTGTCTTTCTCTAGTCTTAGGGAAGAATTGATAATGTGTCAACTAGCATAAGAAAGGGACATGGTAGAAGGTAACCACCTCAAATGGGAGTCAGTCAGTCACACCAGGTTCTAGGGGTTTGGGGAGAAGGGTGAAGTACATAGTATCACAAACTAAAATATACAAATTGTGTTCCTTTTCCCTCCTTCACCTCTCTTAATATTTTCAGTAGTTCCCAATGTAACCTAGCTGACTTCACAGCAGACTCAAGAGAGGGAGGGAAAAAAATGTACACTGAATTAAGGAAACCATCCAAAAAGGTATAATTTGTTTTATTTTATAAGGTTAAAAGTCCGATGTGTGTAAAGAATAAGAGGAAAGGAAAGAGCACATGCCTGCCTCCCCCAGCTTCCAGCAGTGTGTGTGTAAGAACAATCGGAGAGGTAATAGAGCTGTTAAAAACGCAACAATGCAAATTGTCAAACATAAAGCATGTTTCTATTTTTATGCCACCGCATAAAAATCACAAGTTTTCATTAATGTTATATCTATGTATTAGTGATATGAAAATAACTTATAAATAAATCTAGTTTATTTGAACTTTTTTCTACTAGTATATATACTACCTGTTTTATTATATCTCTAGCTGACATATTTAAAATGAGATTCTAGAATGCAGCTTTAGCTCGTGCAATTCTGAGATACAAGTTTCTAAATGATGTTCTAGTACGTTTCTCTGCAACTGGACTTAGTCATGGAGATTGTGTCTTTCTTTCTGAAAACTTGTGTCAAAGATAAAATAGCAGAGCAAACAATCAAAGATCTTTAACTCATCCATTTCTCTAGGGGGATCTTTTTCTCTGTGTCAAAAAAAAATGTTTCATTGTAAAATATAACACACAGAAATGTGCATGAAGGTGATAATAAGGTAAACCTGTGTATTCACCACTTGGTCAAGGAATTTTGCATGACCAGACCTTAGCTGCTTCCCTTCTGCCCCCAGATCTTCCTGATCCCAACCCTGTTCCTTAGTCTAAGTGAGGTCACTATCCTGACTTTCACTGTGATCATTTCCTTGCTTTTCTTCATAACTTCACCATTTACATGTGCATCTTAAAACAATATAGTTTATGTTTTGCCTACTTTTATGAATTATACTGAGTATTTTTTGTATCTGACCTTTCTGATACTCCATATAAGATTCATCCATGTTATTGTTTTTAGCTTGTGTAGTTTATTCATGCTCATTGCTGTAAAATATTCCATTGCATGAATATATCACAATTTATTCACCCATTTTACTCTTTTTAAGTTTTTTTCAATTAATTAATCCTGTTGGGAAGGAAACCACACAATTCCTGCTGGTAAAGTCATTGCAAATCGTTGCTCCCTTTTGCTAGGATCAGCTTTGGCCTTGGCAGCTCCCTCAACTTTCTTCATTCTGTTCTAGAGCTCTTTTTTCTGTTTTCTCGAGGTCTTTTTCTTCTCTTACAGGCCATGCCTTGCAAGCCAAGGTCAGGTTCATTTACTTTTGCATAATCCAAGGAATCATAAACCATGCTGAAGCCAGCTGTCTTTCCGCCCACCAAAATGGGTTCTGAATCCAAATACAAAGATGACATCTGGAACGGCCTTTTACATTTTGGTTCTTTTTTCCTGAATTTCTGTCTTAGGTACTGTTGCCTTCCCAGGGTAAAGGACATGGATGACCATTTTTTTCTGCTGAGATAGTTAGTTGGTGGTAAACTTCCTGGTCTGGATATTGTCTGTGTCACTCATGATGGTTGTCCATCCTCAGGCAGCCAGAGAGGAAGAGAACCATTTCACTCTTGACAAACAGATTTTGGCAATTATAAACAATGCTGTTAAAAGTGTATGTGTGTGTGTGTGTATATATATATATATATATATATATATATATATATATATATATATACACACATGTATATATATATATTTATATAAAATATACTGGCCTACCTAAGCATACGCATGCTTTTTATCTTTGACTTGAAAATAACATAGTCTCTATTTTTTTTTCACATAGTCTCTTTTATTATAATGGAATTACCACATTTTTTTCTGGCAATTTTCAGTTTTTTTCTTTTAGTTTATTTACATTCATCTGTTTGAATGGAAAGTTTAAATTGTGCATTTAATATTAAGAATATATATTTTGTTTATTCAATCCAGTGACGCTATCCAGCATCATTCAATGTGTAGGAAAATAGGAACACTTACACAGGATGGGAGAGCTAATGCAGCACAATGGTAAAAAAATACGGGCTCTAGAATCAAGTAGATTGTTCAGCTTCTCCAATCTTCAGTCTTTTATTCTATAAATTTTAGGTAATAATACTTACCTTACAATGTTATTGTAAGGTCTGTCTTACAATGCAAACTAACAAAATTCAACTCAAACTGTTTTAGATACTAAAGGACTGTATTGACCCACCTGACAGGAAGAAAAAGTGGGAGGTAGGGAATGGGGAATAAAGGAAGAATGAAATTTCCGCCTGCCGGCATTAAATAAAAATCCTTCACTCTGATTGGGCCAGCTGTGTTCTCATTACCTGGCCCTGAGCCAATCACTGTGCATTTGGAAAATACTCGCCACGATTAGACCTATCAGGGCCCATTCACAGAACTGGGGGTGTGGTCAATCCCATTCTAAGAATGTGGCTGGGACAAAATGGGAAAAGGATAAAACGGGTGTTAGGGAGGCAACCACAATGTCCACTCCAAGAGTACAGGGCTCCGTCTATTCACTGACCCTCTGTCCGTGTTCATTGTTCTAGGGGCTGCCAGCACCCTAATCTGCCAGGTTTGTCACTCTCGGTACTAAGATAAGCATTTTTCAAAGTGATGAGGTAAATCTACACCTCCTCATAAAAAAGAGTTACCCTATAATTTTATGGCTGGTGATTTTCATATTCACAGAAAACATTTTCACGGAAGGAAATAGGGTTGGGAATGTATCTATTATTTTCAAAGCTTGTTTATTGTTACTGATTAGAAGACTGTTTAGCAAAGGGCCCAAAATATTACACCCGGAAGATATAATTAAACACTAATGAGCACATCGAGTAAGTATCAAAAGCAAACCTGTCATCTGTGGAGAACTGAAGACTTCTCAAAAGAAAGGAGAGAGAGGAGAGTTAGGGAAAATAGTATCCTACAAAAGATCTCAGGAAATGAAGTAGAGATTCTTGCCCTGGGCAGAAACGAAGTGAATTTAAAAAGCATTCATTATAAGCATGTCTACTGAGTTCACTGTCTGAGACTCCAAATGAGGAGGTTATAAAACAGCAGTATCAGCAAACAGGATCAAGGGAACTTGTTGGAGTGATGGACATGCTCTGAAACTGGATTGTGAAGATGGTTGCACAACCATAAATGCACTAAAAATTATCAAACTGTACACTTACAATAGGTGAATTTTCTGGTATGTAAATTGTAATTCAATAAAGCTGTTAAAATCAAGAATCACAATCTAAGAAATTACATTTTTATTACAAGTCACATAGAAATGCTATTTGTCCTCCCCTTTCCCATCCTCTTCCTCTTCTTCCTTTTTTTAGTCTTTAAGTGCATCCAGAATGTGTAGACAACAGAGTTACTCCCTTGCTAAGGATGAGCCTTTCCAACTGATTATTTGAAGGGCCAATAGCCGGTGGTAATTTCATGGAAAGATCTTTGATCAATGCTCCTGGGATCAAAACTTGAGAGATCCAGACAGAATCAAAGACTGTGAAGCTTCTCTCTGAACAGTAGAAACACCGAGCTTGTACGGAATTGAAGCAGGGTTATTGTTTAATTTTTTGTTTGATTGAGGTATAATTGACATATAATAGTGGCCTTAATCAAGTTACTGATTTGACCCTAGCTGGTTGGCAGGTCAAAACCAGAATCTGGCACATCTTGACTTGGAGGTCATGCCTTATCCTGGGAGATGATGGACTGAAGCTTCCATGTGAAGACTTGAGAAAGAACATGTAACTCACATACCCAAAGATGGAGAGTTTTCAGCTTCCTTAGTGTTAAGTTCTTTTCTCACTTTGTTTCTAAACTTAGAAGCTGACACATCTGAATTTGAGACAAGTGACCTGGAATTGGGGATAAAACTGCTCATTGTACGGAGACTTGGAGCATGCAAAGTTTAACTTAACAGAAACTTAAGTAACCCTAGGTTCCAAACAACCAATACAGACAAGCACAGAATAAATACACAGTGTGTCTTGAAGGAATGAAGAAATGAGTGATTGAAAGTCTTCTCCATGGAAATAGTCTCCTGGTGTTCTAGTGGCCAACATAGCAGAAGTAAGGGGAGAAACATACTTGAGGAACAAAGATGCAACACTTTATGAAGCAGAAGGTTGACCCAAGATGAAATGATCCGTTATGTGGAATATATCAAGTATACTCTGCAGCAGAGTATAGGATTACCAGTACAGACTCTAGTTGGGGGAGGGTATAGCTCAAGTGGTAGGACACATGCTTAGCATGCATGAGGTCCTGGGTTCAATCCCCAGTACCTCCTCTAAAACATAATAATAATAACAATAATTATAAGTAAAGCTAATTACCCCCCCCCAGGAAAAGAAAAGAATACAAACTTTAGAGCCAGTCTACCTGGTTTTGAATTCTGACTCCCCAATTTTACTAACTCTGTGACCCTGGGCAAGTCACTTAATGTAAGTAGGACATGTAAGATAATTTGTGTTAAAATTGCCTCATCTGTAAAATGGGAGTATGAATAGTAGCTATTTTATAAGTTATGAAAATTAATGAATTGATCTATGTAAACATTAGAACATTGCTTGACCCATAGTTAGGATTATGTAAGTGTACTATTATTATTATCACTTATTTTTTCAACTTCCCTATTAGTGAACTAGCATCTTTCCATCTTTCTCTGTACACTGTACCCTTCCCCACTGAGACTTGTTCTTCATTACCAAAGACAGTGTACTGAGCTAAGATGCTCACTTATGCCTGACTCTCATCCAGTCTTGTGGATCCCTGGTGCCTACGGTGGGAAGTTCTCATAATCTGCAGCAGAGGACATTAACACTGACCATCATTACGAGGACATTAAACCAATCAAGGAGTCGCAGGTATAATAGTTACAGCCTGTGGTTCTAATCTTGGCTCTGTCACAAACCAACTTCATGACCCTCCAGGAAAGTCATTTACCCTTTCTGTAACTTGGTTTCCTCATCTGTAAAATAGGAGCAGCATTGCTATAAATACTTTACTGGGTTCTGGGTCTCTTCCCATTGACACAGCATAATCGCTTAAGCCCAAAGTGTTTTTATTTACCTATGAAATATTGTAGGTAAACAAAAACACATAAAGAAAAATATAACAACACCCAAGTACCTACCAGTCTAGGAAACAAAACATGATGCACAGAATGGAAGTCCTGGCTTGATGGATTTTATTTATTTATTTGGTCACATTTGCATTTCTCACCATATTCCTGTATTGAGAACATGTGTGTATTTTTATCAATAACAATATCTGGATAAGTAATACAAACAGAGGCAAAGAGTCCAGGAGAAATGAACATCAATTCTTGCTTATTTTTCAAAACGTGTGTACACTAATGCTTAGAAATTCCCAGGTACTTCCCTATGACTACACGGTGTTTTAGTTAGGATGCCTTCTGTGCAAGTAAAAGGAAAGCACACTTCAAATTGGTTTCAGCCGTAAATAGAATTTACTGATTTACGTAACTGCAAAGTCCAGAATCAGACTTTCAGGTCAGGCTTGTTCCAAAGACAGTGAACCCAGGTTCTTGGTCTTCTCTCTGCTTTCTGCAGTATCTGCTTCCTCTTCTGGCTGGCTTCTTATGGGGTACACAAATGGCCCCCAGGATGGGTCACACTTCTCCATCCAAGCCTTACAAGGAAGAGAGGTTGTCTTTTCCCATCATTCCCAGCTAGAATCCTGAAATTCACTCACATTAGACCACTTGGACAATACCCAACCAAAATAAGCAAGCAAGCACTAATCGACTTTGGGTCATGTGTTTCACCTCTAGAGCTGGGGAGGAGTTAACTCCAGCAGAACCAAATGGATTCCCTCCAGCAAAATAAAAGTCTCATCATCCACCCCAATAGTGAGAAAGCTAAGTGACAGCTTCTCCTGAGAAATAAGTGACTAAATGAATAGTATTAAGCTGCTACTTTAGGGAGTACCAGTTCCAGGGATGGATCTAGATTTTGTAGTACTGGAAACACAAATAATTTGTAAGGTCTTCTTTAAGGAAAAGAATACAAAATTAGTCTCAAAATGTGAATATTTAAAAATCAGAAAAACAACAATTTTATTAACAGCCTCTAAATAAGTTTTTTTCTGCAGCATACTCTTTGCCTCTTCATATGATAATTTCCTAATATAATTTTTTAGAGAGATTTAAAAAGTAAACGAATTTTCCTCTATCAAAGTTGACTGAAATTTACTTTTCATTATTGATAGCTTAAGAAAGTTTCTTTTAGTTTCACAACTCATTATAGCAAGGACACTACATTATCAATAAGGATATGTGAATTTTAGGACTGTTTTTAAACTTGTAACTATTTCTGTGACGTTTCAGAGATGAACTGGGAGATTTCAGGGCATTACAAGTATTCTTATGCTGTGATTAACGGTAAATACTCTGAATTGATAACTCACATTCACCAGTTTGGTTTTGCATCATGGTGTGTTATGTTTTGTATTAACTCCATCAGTGTCAGTATTTTATGTAAATTATTGAGAAATTTAAAACTTTTGATTTACTCTCTTTCGTGAATTGGATTATCAAACAATTCAAGAAACTGTTCATTACACTTATTCAAAATGTATCCTCTGGGGGAAAGGGGGTAGGAAGGGATTCATTTGGGAGTTTGAGATTTGCAAATGTTAGCCACTATATATAAAAATAGATTTAAAAAAAATTTTCTTCTGCATAGTACAGGGAACTATATTCAATATCTTGCAATAAACTTCAATGAAAAAGAATATGAAAATGAATGTATGTATGTATATGCATGAGTGGGATACTGTGCTGTACGCCAGAAATTGGCACATTGTAACTGAATATACTTCAATAAAAACAAAACAAGACAAAACAAAATTTATCCTTATAATGAATTACTGCTGTGGGTATGACCTTAAAAAAAAATTGGGGGGCGGTTACAAGTCACTTCTTAATGTTAGAATCATTTATATGGAATTCATCATTCACTTTTTGTGGCTTTTGTTTCATATCCTCAGAACCTAATAATACTTGTTGAATCTCTAGAAATGTCTGCTGAATTGAATTCAATCTAAGCAATTGTGATAAAATGCATCTAACAGTTAACCCTAGTAAATCACCATGAGGATGGCCTCTTGCATTTTAAAATGACAAATAGATTCTTCACATACTATATATGTTCTCTCTGGTTTTACTGACCCATTCCAAAATGTCTTTCCAAACTGAAATTAAAACAGTGAGTCACAGTAAAAATGTATGCTGGTCTTTGTCCTTGATTCCTGGCACAGAGGTCCTAAAAGCCTTGGAGTTTCCTAAGTGATAGGAGTGTCTTTGTCATTCATAAGGGTCCCCTTTAGATCACACTTGAGTTTGCATTAATGGGATAACTTAAGGTGCCCCCTCCTAGATAGCCTCAGAATCAGGGCTGGTCACTAGAAAGACCAAACACTTTATTAGAAGATGGGAACTCTGTGCCCCGCTCACCAGCCTCTGGGAGAAGAATGGGAACTGGAGATGGAGCTCCATAAAAACTCTTGAACAATGAGGTTCAGGAGAGCATCCAAACTGTGAAGGCACCTAGATGCTGAGAGTGGTTCACCCAGAGAGGACGTGGAAACTCCACATTTCGGGAGAGGGTGTAGCTCAGTGGTAGAGTGCGTGATCGGTATGTACAGGTCCTGGGTTCAATCCCCAATACCTCTATTTAAAAAATAGTAATAATAATAAAAAATAAATGATTACCTCTTCCTGGCTAAATAAATAAATAAATAAACAAACAAACAAAAAAGAAACTCCACATCTCCCCATCCAATATCTTGCCGTAAGCATCTCTTCCATTTGGCTGTCCCTGAGTTGTATTCTTCATTATAAGCCAATAACAGTAAGTAAATCACTTTACTGAGTTCTGTGAGTCATTCCAGAAAGTTAATGAACCTGAGGGGACTGTCAAGGGAACACATATTGTACAATTCCAGTCATACAAAATATCCAGAATAGTCCATGCCATACAGATAGGAAGTAGTTAAATGGCTCGCAGGGGCTGTGGGGAAGGGGTTGACTGCTAATGAGTAAGGGGCTTCAGTCTGAGGTAATAAAAAAGTCCTAAAACTGGACAGTGGTGATGGTTACACCACATTGTGAATATTTTCATTGCCCTTGAATTGTACACTTTAAATATAGTTAAAGTGGTCAATTTTATGTATGTGTAAATTACCACAGACACAGAAAACAAGGGATGAGGGATATAGCTCAGTAGTAGAGTGTGTGCTTAGCATGCATGAGGTCCTGGGTCCAATCCCCAGTACCTCCATTAACAAAAATTAATTAATTAATTAAGAAAAAACTAGGAAACACATGTTGGTAAGACTGGAGAAACTGGAACCCTTGTGCACTGTTGGTGAGAGTGTGAAATGGTGCAGCTGCTGTGTTAGGCAGCTGGTAGTTCCTCAAAAAGTTAAACAGAATAACCATATGACCCACAAATTCCACTGCTGTACATACTCAAAAGAATGAAAACAAGGACTCAAACAAATATTTGTACACCTGTGTTCACAGCAGCATTATTCATAAGAGCCAAAAGGTGGCAACAACCCAAGTGTCCACTGAGAGATGAATGGATATGCAAAATGTGATCTGTCCACACACTACAATGGAATATTATTCAGCCTTTAAAAGGAAGGAAATTCTAGCACATGCTACGGTTCATCCTTGAAGACTTATGCTGCATAAAATTTGCCAGACACAAAAGGACAATATGATTCCACACATATGAGTAGTCAAATTCACAGAAACAGAAAGTAGAATGAAGGTCGCCACTAGCTGGGAGGAAACAAGAAGGGAGTTGTTTAATGGGGACAGGGTTTCAGTTTGGGAAGATGAAAAAGTGTGGTCATGGCTGCACAGCAATGTAATGTACTTAATGCCACCGACCTGTACCCTTAAAAATAGTTAAAATGGTAAATTTTATGTTATGTATATTTAACCATAAAAATTTTAAACCACTAAAAACTAAATAAAATAAAAAAGAAAGAAAAGAGAAGAGGGGGGAGGGTATAGTTCAAGTGGTAGCGCTCATAGCATGCATGAGGTCCTGAGTTCAATCCCCACTACCTCCATTAAAAGTAGATAAATAAACCTAAGTACTTCCTCCCATAAATAAATAAATATATAAAATAAAACAGACTCTCAAGTCCGTTAAGAAGACGAAGAAGACGAAGACGAAGACGAAGAAGAAGAAGAGAAAGAAGAAGACGAAGAAGAAGAGGAGGAGGGGGGAGGGGGAGGAGGAGGAGGGGGAGGAGGAGGAGGTGGAGGAGAAGGAGAGAAAAGAAAAAACGAAAATTGCAGGGTCCTCCCTCCTTCCCCAGAGGGCGGGGGAGAAGAGTGTGAGGCTCCTCCAGAAGAGGGCGCATTGGAGTCCTCCAGCTCCCCGGAGGCTACCTAAACCGGTCACCCCACCCCATCTCCCTTAACTGCAAATCCCCTGGGTGGTTCCTCTCCTCCCCGGCTCTCCCGCCCATTCCCCCGTGTTTAGGTGGTGCGGAGAGTGCCAGCTCTCAGGCAGCCAAAACACGCAAACGGAGGAATCCCCTATTTTATTCTATTTAATCTATTTCATTGCTTCTCTCCCAGACTGCAGGCTCCTCGGGGAGGTGGGCACAGGACAGCCCGCAATAACTTTGGGGACTAAACAGCCTCAGCACCGTCACCCTCCCACACGACAGGCGCTTGCAAGGCCCACGCGACAGGCTCTTGCAAGGCGTGCCGGCGCTCAGCAAGGGCACTGCCACCCACCCCTTCCTCCGAGGGATGCGTGGCCGCTGCTCCCAGAGCAGCCCAGAAAAACCTGCACAGCCCGCCCCTGGTGGACATCTACTGATTGAAACGAAAACTCCCTCCTGGAGGCTGGTTTCTGAGCCCTTCCTAACTGGAGCCAAAATAAGCGCCATAGGAAGCTGTAAGCCAGTCTTTTCCTTGGAGAGTGAGAGGAGTTTAATTTCTAACACTTAAAACTTTTTTTTTCTGTTCTTAAGTAGTGATTTCCACTAATCTGTCTTTTAGCTCACCGATCCATTCTTCTATCTCTTTTAGTGTATTCTTGGTTCCTTCTAGTGTATTGTTCATTTCAGTGATTTTATTCTTCAACTCTGTTTTGGTATTCTTTATATTTTCCAACTCTTTGCTAAAAACTTCACCCTGCGCATCTATACTCCTCTTGAGTTCTCTGAACATCTTGGCCATCATTACTTTAAACTCTCAGATAAATTACCTATCTCCTCATCATTTATTTCTTCTTCTGGGATTTTATCTTGTGCCTTGGCCTGGGGGATATTCCTTTGCAGCCTCATATTTTCTATCTTTCTATGTGTGTGTGTGTGGATTCCTTCCACAGGCTTTGGGATTATTTTCTTATTTCTAGTATCTGCCCCCTGGTGGATGAAGCTGGACTAGAGGCTTATGCAGGTTTCCTGGCAGGAGAAACCAATGCCTGCCCACTGCTGGGTGAAGCTTGGTCCTGGACCTCTGGTGGGTAGGGCTGTGTCTTTGAGGTTTAGGAAGTCTGGTGGGTGGGGCTGTGTTCCCACCCTGTATGTTGTTTGGCCTGAGGCTTCCCTACAGGCTGTTGCGTGGAGCTAGGTTTTTGTGCTAATGATCCAACCAAGATATCAGCCTCCAGGAAAGCTCATGTGGGTTAACAATCCCAGAATGTCCACCACCAGCTTTTATGTCCCCTGAGTGAGCCCAGCCGTCCCCCACGTCCCCAGAATCCTCCAAATCCAGCAGGCAGGTCTGACCCAGGTTCCTATGAAATCACTGCCTCTGCCCTTGGACCTGGGGCACGTGAGGTTCCGTGTACACTTCCCAAGCGAATGGCGTCTCCCCTAGTCCCGTGGGACTCCCTGAGCCAAGCCCCCCTGGCCTTCAAAACTAGACGTCCTGGGGTCTCCTCTTCCCGATGCCGAGACCTGAGCTAGGGAGCCTGACTTGGGGCTTAGAGCTCTCACTCCTGTGGGAGGGCCTCTGCAACCTAACAAATCTTCAGCTTGTGGGTTGCCCACCCCGGGGGTATGGGCCCAATTATATCGCAAGCACGCCCCTCCTACCGTCCTGCTGTGGTTCCCTCTTTATGTTTCCAGTTGCAGAAGATCCTAACACTTAAAATTTTTAATAAAATGCCTGAAGAAACAGACAGCTGCAGGGGTAAAAGGATGAGGGTTCAAACTAAAACAAATCTTATCTTGGTTTTGTGAGCTGCATAAGTGGGGAATTTTTTTAAAGAAACACTTTCTGTCCTTCCACAGATGATTAGATAAAGAAGTTTGGGATTTGCAGATACTAACTACTACGTATAAAATAGATAAATAACGAAGTCCTACTATATAGCCCAGGGAACTATATATTTATTATCTTATAATGACCTATAATGATAAAGAATATGAAAAATAATATATATGTATAACTGAATCACTATGCTGTACAACATTGTAAATCAACTATACTTTAAAAGACCATTTGAAGTGGACAATTCCGTGGTATTTAGTATACTCTCAATGTTGTGCAACCGCCACTACTGTCTAATTCCAACATTCTCTCATCACCTCAAACAGAGACTCTGTACCATGAAGCAATAACTCCCCATTCTGCCCTACTCTACAGCCCCTGGTGACCTCTAATCTACTTTCTGTCTCAATGAATTTGACTATTCTGGACATTTTATATAAATGGAGTCATAAAATCTGTGGCCTTTTGTTACTGACTTATTTCATTCAGCATAATATTCTCAAGGTTCATTCATGCTGTAGAATGTGTCAGAATTTCATTCCTTTTTATGTCTAAATAATACTCCACTGTATGAATATACCACATTTTGTTTACCCAGTCATCTGTTGAGAGATACTTGGATTTTTTTGCCTACTGTGAACCATGCTGCCATGAACATTTGAGTATAAGGATTTGTCTGAGTCCTTGTCTTTGACTATTTAAAGAATAGAACCCATGGCTTCTCTTCCCACAGCCCTCAACACTGCCTTTCCCGGTTTGACTTTTGGTCCTCTCACTGTTCCCTGAAGGAGCGAGGAAGGACCAGCCCAGAGGTCGGCCTTTCTACATTGTACAGGTGCTGGTTTGCACATGAGGAGGGAGAAGGAATCCCAGCACTCAGGGCTGCTTGAAAGGGTCTGGGACTGCCTTTGTCTGCAGCTTCCAGGCTCTGTAGCTCCATTATCCTCTCCCTGAATCTTCCTCTTCCTCCTCCCATCTCAGATAACCCTGCTATGAGGCCCTTCTTGCTGTAGAAAACAGAGCTAAGTTGGTGAAGTGTTTGAATTTCACTATTTGGAGGGATCTCAATTTAAACATCTCTCCTACTTAAAAAAAAGAAGAAGGAGAAGGGGAAGGGGGAGAAGAAGGGGAAGGAGAAAAAATTAAAGACAGCTGAAGCTTCCTTAGCCTCTGCCCTTTCCTCCTCCTCAAAGGTAAATAATTTGAAATTGCCGTGTGTCCCTCCTGTCCAAGATAGATAGATAGGTAGATAGATAGATAGATAGATAGATAGATAGATAGATAGATAGATAGATAGAAGTTTTCTGGATCCTTTCTGTTGTCCTCCAGCAGCTTCCCCAGAGCTGGATGACCCCTCTCAACTTGTTATACGAGATTTTAAAATATTAAAAAAAAAACAACAACAACAAAACAATATGCTTAAACTATTGTTAGTCACATTTTCTATCAGCTGATGCTAGAGGCATTCTGATACAGAACTTCATTTTGGAGTAGAGTGTTGCAGTAAGTCTCTAAAATGTGAAGCTGATTAAATAGATCTAGCTGCAAGAATCAAATGTCTGATAAAATGGATAAACAAGGTCCTACTGTATAGCACAGGGAACTATATTCAATACCTTGTAATGGCCTATAATGAAAAAGAATATGAAAATAAAATACATTAATTTTATCCCAACATCCTCCAAAATTCTTAATTTGTTTCAGCATCAGTTCTAAAGTCTAAAGTCCAAAGTCTCATCTAAATATAATCTTAGTCAGTTATGGGTGAGACTCAAGGTAGGATTCATCCTGAGAAAACATTCTTCTCCAACTGCGAACCTGTGAAACCAGACAAGTTACGTGCTTCCAAACTACACTGGTGGGTCAGGCACAGGATAGATATCCCCATTCCAAAAGGGAGAAAGAAGAAGGAAGAAAGGGGTCATAGGTCCCAAGCAAATCCAAAAGCCAGCAAAGGAAATCCCATTAGAGCTTAAGGCTCAAGAACAGTCCTTTTTTGGATGGACCTAGAGATGATCATACTAAGTGAAGGAAGTCAGACAGAGAAAGACAAATACCACATGATATCACTCATATATGGGATCTAAAAAAAAATGAGACAAATGAACTTATCTACGAAACAGAAACAGACTCACAGACATAGAAAACAAACTTATAGTTATCAAAGGGGAAAGGGGGAGAGAGGGATAAGTTAGGAGTTTGGGATTAGCAGATACAAACTACTATATATACAATAGATAAACAACAAGGTCCTACTGTCCAGCACAGGGAACTATATTCAATACCTTGTAATAACCTATAATGAAAAAGAATCTGAAAAAATATACACATATGTGACTGAATCACTACGCTGTACATCAGAAACTACACAACACGGTCAATCTACTATACTTCACTGTTCTTTTAATTTAAAAATAATATATATCTTAAAAAAAAAAAAGTCCTCTTTGATTTGATGCTCCACCTTCTGGATCCACTGGGGGGGTGGTCCTGCCTTCAGGACCACTGGGATATTAATCCCTGCCCCAAGGCCCTGGGCATCAGCAGCCCTGCCTGTTGAAACCAAATCTACGCCCCATATTTTAAAACCCAGGAAGCAGCCCTGATGATCTTCAAATTGCCTTCAAGACAACAACAACAAAAGCATAAAATAAAATACAATAGAATAAAAACAAACAAAAACCAAATTGCCTTCAGGGTCATTCTTCCCTTTTCTTAAAAAATAGTGTACATTAACAGTCTTACAACATTACGGTCTCACCTGTCCTATCTAAGAAGTTTGACAGCCTTCTTTCATTTCATCCGTCTCCATTCCCTTCAGTTCAGCAAGATTTCTGCTAGCAAAATTCCATCTCTAGTCCTGGTTTCTGCTGAGATGACTGATTAAATTCATGGTTCACATACCAATCTCTTTATCAAATGGTGGTTCAGTCATCATGCTTAGTATTTTTCTCATTGTAGCCTTTTTCATTTTTTTGCAGTATGGATAGGCTGAGCATTTTCCAAATCTTCAAGTTCTGGCTCCCTTTTGCTTAACAATTCCTTTGCCAATTTATCTCTCTCCTCTCATATTTTACTATAAGCAGCCAGGAGGAACCAAGACATTGCTTCAGTGTTTTGATTGGAAATCTCCTCAGCTAAATATCCAATAATTGTATCACTTGAAAGTTCTACCTTTCACAAAACACTAGTACACAAACACAATTCAGCCAAGTTCTTTGCTACTTTATAGCAAGGATCAGCTTTCTCTGTTTTCCAATATGTTCCTCATTTCCATCTGAGACCTCAGCAGAATGGCCTATATCATCCATATTTCTACCACCATTGAGTTGTTCATGATTATTCATGCATTCTCTAACAAGTGGCTTCCTCTTTCACTAGCTCTCGGAGATCTCACCAGAATCATCTAGAATGTCCATATTTCTATTCCCAGCAATCCAGGCTTTTTCTAGCATGTACCTCAAAACTCTTCCAGTCTCGACCCATTACCCAGTTCTACAGCCACTTCCACATTTACAGGTGTTTGATATAGAAGCATCCCACTTGGTGCCAAAAGCTTTCTGGTAATCGGCTTGGGCTGCCATGACCAAATACCACAGACTGGGTGGCTTAAACGGCAGACATTTATTTCTCACAGTTCTGGAGGTTGGATGTGCAGATCAAGACGCTGCTAGATTTGCTTCCTGGTGAAAACACTCTTCCTGGCTTGCACACAGCCGCTTTTTACTCACATATTCTTTACCATGAGCATGTGGAGAGAGAGAGTGAGAGCTCTCTGGAGTCTCTTCTTAAAAGGACATTAATTCTATTGGATCAGGGCCCCACCCTTATAACCTCACTTAACCTTCATTACCTCCTTATAGGTTCCATCTCCAAATACAGTCAGGCTGGTGGTTAGGACTTCAACATATGAATTTTGGGGGACCCAATTGAGTCCATAGCATCCACACATAACCTTTTCCAATAAATTATTAAAATCTTTGCAACCTTGTTTCATCTATACACCTAATGTTTTGTTTTTGCTTTTTGGCTTTTGCTGGAGTATTTCAAAGCAAATTCCAAACATAATTTTATCTGTGAATATGTCAGTATGTCTTTAAAAGTTAAAAAAAATAGTAAAATAAACAAAAAAACACAATACCATTAACATATGGAGAAAATTGACAACTTTTAATCTAATATCCAGTCCATGTTCAAATTTCCCTAATGATCTAAAATGTCTTTTAATGGTTGATTTATTTGAACAGGATATAGATAAGGTCCACATATTATATTTGATTGATATGACTCCTACTTCTTTACCTCTTTAAAAACAATTTGTTTTTGCCTCTTTTAATTTAGAACAATTCTCCTTTACTTCCATTTTTATCATGCTAAATTTATGGGTGAAGTAACCACTTAATTTATCTTCTAGAATTGAATTCCTCACATTCAGGGTTTGGGTGATAATGTCACGTAACATGTCCGTCCATCTCCTTGTATTCTCTATAAAGCAGTAATTAGACTTAAGGCTGATTTAGATTCTGTGTCTCCCAGGTGCTCCTGTCGTATCTCTCATCGCATCACACACAGTGCCTGTCCCCACCTTGAGTGATAACGATTGATCGCGGGGTTCATTAGGTGGTGTCAGCCTGACCTAGCCATTGTAAAGACCCCACTGACTGTTCATTCACCTAGCAGCCACTGATGATCATTGCCCAGATCCTTACTTTATTAAGGGTTGAAAAATGTTGATAGTCTGAATCTATCATTCTTTTCTCACCAATTAGTTGGCATTCTTCTATAAATAAAAATTTCCCTTCCTTAATTCTGTGTTTAACCTGAACTATAGTTTGCACAAGAGAGTCAGAGAACTATCGCTTATTACTTGCTGCTGCTTTAAGTCAAGTCCTGTAAGAGAAGCATGGAGGAGAGCCGGCCCTTCTAGAGCTGGTTTGCCTGCAAGTGGAGGTTGAAGATTTCACAGCTCCACTAAAAGAGACGCTGTTTTCCTGTGACCTAAGAGTCCCATAACTTGGCACCTTGAAAGACTGGGGGAAAAAAATCAACTGCTTTTATATCCTAAACTGAAGGTGGTACTTCCAGGTGCTGCAAAGCAGTGGTCTAACAGATAAGATTGCTCGAAGCCTCCTGGCTCTGCCAAAGGCCAACCTCATCTCCACCTGCTTTTGGCCTTAGGACTGCATCTCCAGCGCATCACACATCCTTCCACTGCAGGCCCTTTACACTTATTCTCTTGCCCCCAGCCCTCCACAAAGCCTCTTTCCTTGCCTTAGGACTCTGCTTAAATGTCACACTTTACTGAGATTTTTCTAAACCATCTTGCTTAAAGGGGAACCACCAACATTCTGTTTTCTGTATTCCCCTTCCCTATTTTCTTTTTCTTCTTTTATTTATTTAATTAAAAATTTTTTTGTTTTTATTTTTGGTGGGAGAGGTAATTAGGTTTACTTATTTATCTGTTGTTAGAGAAGGTACTGGGGATTGAACCCAGGATCTCATGCATGCTAAGCATGCGCTCTACCACTTGAGCTATACCCTCCCCTCCCTATTTTCTTCTTCTTATTTTTGGTAACCCTTACCACAGCATGTTTAACTTGTTTATTACCTATCTCCTCCCAATGGACCATGAGGAGAAGTTTTCATTTTTTTCCCACCGCCTAAATTCCAAGAATTAGCACACTCCCTGGGACAGCAGGTCCTTCATACTTGGATAAATTAGTAAATGCTGATAAAACTTTGCCTTCCCCTCACAGCCAGCTGTTTCAAAATGCCTCAGGGTAATACTGCTATGTTAGAAGGAGATTTCTAAGACGGGGTGGTCTCACGGCCCACAGCCCCCAGTTTGGGTTACTCACTGCATAATTCTCAAATCTGACTGGGTCTGCGACCTCAGCTAATCTACGTACTGCCTGATTTTATCCTGAAACAATCTCCTGTTCTTTCTATTTGGTGGGATCACGATATCTAACTGGATTCACAACTGTCTTCTGACTTCATTCGGCTCCAAAGTCACCACTTCTAAGGTCAAACTAACAACTTGGTTTCCGTTACTTAAGAGCTATATTTGATACACAGACTGTAATTTCCTATAGATTTCTGTCATCCCCAGCAGACTGTAAGCTCCTTACAGGCACAGACCTTTCCTCTGCTGTTGTCCATGGACTCCCTAAACGCCAGCTTAGAGCTTAGCACGTGGTAAGTGCTCAGTGAACGTGAGCCCTTCCCTGACCTGCCTTCCCTGGCCTAGACTCTGTGGTCCATCAATTCCATCCATCTCGTCAAGCTGCTCCCTCCCAAACCTCCCTGAAATTAACATCTCATTCCTTCTGCTTCTTACTGTCTGTACCCCTTCACGGCCACTGTTTCCATAACCCTTTGTGTGCTGCTTCAGTCCGTCCTCACCAAGATGGCAAAGTCCTCCCCCTCTTCTTATTGATACCTTGGGCATCTCAGTGAGCGCTGAACAATCCCTCAACCCTGAATCATTTCTTTCCTTCGCTTCCCTGTTTCTCCAGCCCCCCATCCCTGGTACATATATGTACTGTTCATTTGTACCTCAGGTATCTCTTTTCTCACTTTAAATACAGCCTCCCAGACAATCTCATCCATGTGCATAGTTTAGATGTTTGTGGCAACTTGTCCATGTCTCCAGACTCATCTATCCATTGTCTCCTGGCAGTCTGGCTCTCACTGCGCACAGGCACCTCAGAATCTGAAGTGCCAACTCCCCTTTCCTCTTCTGCTTGTTACTTTGTTCCTGATGGACTTCAGCCTTCCTGTAGCTGCCGGAACCAAAACAGAGCACCTTTCTGAATTCTTCCCCTTCCAGCATCCCTGCAGCTCATCCATCCCCTTGGACTGTAGATTCTGCCTCCTAAATGGTTAGTTGCTTCTCTCCAGCCCCAGAGTCCTGTCCTTGTATTTGAGACCCAGGCTCTAGGTGTTCCTGAACCAGTATCACCCCACACTGTGAATTCCAAGGGAAACTGCTTCCTGAATCGCATCCCCTACTTATCATCTTTTTTTTTTCCTGTGGGCCCTCAGAGCCAGGGAAGATTTTTTTTTATTTACATATATGTACTGTTCATTATTTCTAAGAACAGGTTAGAGCTTTAGCTTTTTAAACTTACACAGTTATCAAAGGAATAAAGTCAGCCACAAACTAAGAATCAGCAGAATGTGGTGATCCAATCATAAAGGACAGTCAAATGTGCTTACACATATTCAAGAAATTAATCATCTAAGTAGTTCATTCGTCCCACCTCCCATCCTTTCTTCCCTCTGCAGTCAGAAGCACTTTCTATGAGCCAACCTGGTCGTGCATATCAGCTTAATATCCATCACCGTCTTCCTATCACTTTGGGGACAAAAATCTCACCTCTTTAACCTCACATTCAAGATTCTTCATGATAGGGCCTGATGGTCATTCCAGGTTCCCCAGCTTCGTCTCCCCACCCCAATGCTTCCCGCTTACCTCTGCTTCAGGTCTCAGCTTAAAGACCACCTCCAGAAATACCCCAGACCCTGCCACCACTTGCCTATCCCTAGATGACAGGTTTGCCCCTCCCGGGTTCTCATAGCTGCCTGTACTTGTCACCAGCGTTCAGATGGTTTGTTTTGTCCATCTTCCTCACTAGGCTTTGAAGGTGGGAATTACAACTAGTTTATCAGTGTGTCAGGGGTGTGCCTAAGGAGGCTCTCGAATACTTCTGAAAAGAAGGAGATATGCTAAATGTAGAAGGAAAAAGTCAGAATCACTGGGCAGGTTTATTGAAGCTGAGAAATTTTCTCACAATCCAGATGGTTCCTGGCACAGGCTGTGTGACATCTTTCCCACCAAGGCCTGTCCCAAACCAGGACATCTGCAATATAATTCAGATCATTGACATCTGTCCATCTGGAATATAATTCAGTACTGAGCAGCAGCAGTACATGGGGGCTCTGTGGCTGGATATAGATCAAGCTCTCTGGTACGTCTGTTTGCACACTTCGCCTTCACAGAACATTTCCTGGGGACCGGAGGAAGGGAGGACAAAAGAAAATGAGTTGTCACGTGGTCTATTATTATCATTACAACACTACGGACACCAAATACATGTCTTTTCCAGGCTCACTTCTCCTACTCTCTGATGCCAAATTGGGTATCCAACAATTTAATTCAATTCTGATGCTAAGGACTCAGAGCTAGTGCAGACCCCACAAGATAAAGGCTTAGTGTCACAAGATTGGCCACTTCCGATATCAATCGCAAGTTCCAGGCCACCCATACTTCTGACCAACTGACCCCCTCCTCAGGCTCACTAACTTGCTAGACTGGCTGATAGAAACACTCTTTGCTTACATTTACAGGTTTATTATAAAGGATACAGCTTAGAAACAGCCAAATGGAAGAGATGCACAAGGCAAGGTATTGCAGAGGGGACGGGGGGTGCAGAGCTTCCATGCCATCTCCAGAAATGGTACCCTTCCAGCCCTTCAATGTTTTCACCAACCCAGAAGCTCTCTGAACCCCTGTATGTAGGAGTTTTTATGGTGGTTTCATTACATAGGCATGATTGCTTACATCCCTGGCCATTGATGGGTAACTCAATCTCCAGCCCTTCTCGCCTCGTCTGAGGTTGGGGGCTGGGTTGAAAGTTCCAACTTTCTAATCTAGCCTCCATCTTTCTTGGGAGCAGCCCCTACCCTGAAGCTATCTGGGGTCCCCAGCCACCAAGCATCTCATTAGCATATAGAAGACACTCATTATTCTGGAGATTCCAGAAGTTTTAGGAACCAAGTACAAAGACCAAATATTTATTTATTTTTATTGTATCACAGCATGTAAGAATCTTCCCATGAGTACCCTTAGAGGAAGTGTCCTTCTGTCCTCTATTGGGGCAGAGTTCTTGGCTATGTCAAAGACAGGTGCATGCAATTAGAACATTACTTCTTACAGCCAACTAATCTGAATCCTCAAACATATTTTGATTTTCTTCGTCATTCCATATTACACTTTTGTGATTCCAAGTTTAACTTTGTTTTTAATTATCAGAAGAGGGTGAGATTTGTCAATCTAAGAATCAAAGTATCTTCAATGTCTTTGTAATCAAAGACTCCTCAGACCTTTAAACACCGCCCACATCCAACTCTAAGATGAGTGCTCTAATTTTGTTTTCATGACTCTCAAGAGATTTCACAAGTACATTGAGACCAAAAGGGCATTGAGTTGAAAGCACACATTCTTGCCAGACCTAGATTTGAATCTCTACTTTGCAACCTTGGGGAATTTCTAAATCTCTATCTCTTCATTTGTAAATGGCAAAAATAGTGTCACTTTCACAGGATTGTCCTGAAGACTAAGGGAAATAATGCACTCAGAGGATTTAGCTAAGTAATCGGGTACAACATTGTCACTCAAAAAATGTAAGCCATTAGAATATACATATATGGCAGGAAGGAATTCTCATTTTGAAAGCCATAATTAAGCCTTGATGTGCAATTTTATAGGTTCTAGATTATATTTAGAATTTATTGATTGGATTGAGCTATAACTTGTATGGTCTTGAAGTACTGGTGGCATAAGTAATTGATCCATCCTTTTGGAAGTGAGTTATGCAACAAAGTAGCAGGGCAGTGACGTCTCTGATGACACTGATCCCCTATGTGAATTCTTCCTAACAGAATAAATCCATGGATGCAAAAAGCCCTATTTATGTGAATTTAAGGAATAGCAGAAAAACACCCTGAATCAATACTCTTAGACATTGAAATTAAGAAAATATTTTACTAAAATGAGCGCTCATGAACCAGATGGATTATTATTTAGCTACTTTGCTACCTTATTATATGGATTCAATTAATACGTGATGAATTCAGGAGGTAAATTATTTAGAAACCTGGAATATGTTTCCCTATTAAATGAAAAGGTAGAATATTCCTACAGACTGGAAGGTAAGACACCAAACTGAGAACAGTTGGGTTGGGATGGTAGGATTGCTGGTCATGGTTTCCTGTTTAATATTTTCTTTAATAATCGCATCAAAAATAAGAGCAAAATGTGGCACGTACCAGGTGGAGTAGGTCCCCTTCAATCCAGTGGGTCCAGCCTCTGTTCTTCTTTTCCCCCTTCTGCACACAAGTGAGTCTGTCATTGTTCCAGGTGACCAAGCTCTGCATGAGGGAGGGGAAAAAATGTTGGTTTGCTCTAGCAGCATCCTCAGGGAGAGTGCCAGGTTAACTCACAAAAGCCTCTGCTATTACTTTAATTTTTCACCTTGCATTTCCTGTTATCCAGGCCTTTGGTATCCTCATCAAATTCTTTTCCAACTTTGAATGTAACAAAGTAGTTCCTTAGACTACTGTACGTGTGGATGGTAAAAGAATCTCCATTTTGCTCGATCACTTTCTGTGGCTTCAGCATCTTGGCTATCTTACGAGTGGCAAAGTCAATACCTTAAAAATAATTTAAAAAGAAAAAAGAAAAGAAGAAATCTCAACATTCACTTGAGATGCAAAAGCTAAGAATCTGGTGGCTATCTTCAAACTCATCACACTTGATCGCTAGTGTTTCTTTTACAACTTCAACTTTGCTTCCTGCCGAAGTTGGATGAATGGAGACAGGCATCCTGGCAAACTTCCATCCAGAGGCGAATTAAAAAGCTTGAACAATTTTCAGAGCAGATTCATTTGTCTGGCTGTGTCTTAGATAATGGATTTGAAGCCTGGCGTGGCAGAAGCAGTACTGGAAATCCCACCTCCTCATGGTTGACAAGATGACAAAGAAGCCAAGGGGACAGGGCTTAAGACCCAATCCAGCCTCAATCACAGTGATGCTGCCTTTTTCTGCTTTATGTATTTATACTTCAAATTAAGACAGCTTTGAACAGTTTCTGAACAACAGTGAAAAAAACCTCAAAAACCATTCTAATCATGCAAATACTACTAAACATTCAGAAATCTTTAATAAGCTTTAAAAAAATAGTCACACACAGCAACATGGGATGCTGAGAAGATCAGGGTTTCGGTAGAAACAGTTCCCAGTTGGTGATTTTGTACACACGGTGTAGCTAGAGGTAAGGGTTGCTATTTTAATAGGGGGACCAGGTGTCATTTCAGCCAAGAGCTGAGGGAGTGAGCCATGCAGATTTCTGGGGAAGGAAATATAAGACAGAGGTCACAGGGAGCCCAAGGACTCCCAAGAAGGGTGTACCAGAAGGTTTCAGGGATGGCCATGAAACCGCCATCGGGGTCCTGACAATTCTTTATTACTTTCCTATCTCTCTGGTGTTCCCTAAGAAGCTTTTAAAACTACATATATTTTGTCTTGCTTAATCCTCAGTGGAAGAGTTAAGACAAATAAATTAGTTTGCCATTATCAGAAGCAGACGTCCTCAGGAAAGGTCTGAGTACTTCTGTGCAAGTTGGCATTAGAACACACTTAAGTTGAGAAATAGGCTTTACAGTATTTACTTCTGCTAGTTGCCCCACTGGTGATTTGATGTATCAAAGACCGGCACTTATTCCATTTTAATTTTTATCCGAATTACCAAAGAATCTGGTTAAACGCAGATTCTGATTCCACAGATCTGGGATCTGGGTTGAGGCACAAGAGTCTGCATTCTAAGAAGCCCCTGCTGGTCGTAGAGTAACAGGACCCTGTGCTCACCTGGCCCTGAGCTCCTGTTTTGCCCGGGGAAAATGTATCGACCTGGAAGTCTAGGTTCTTTACACGTGGAAGATAGAAGACAGCAATGTGTGCCATGTCATTTTCTTCATGGCTTGTTGGCAACTGGCAACAGGTTTTAGGCTGATTCAGCTATTGTATAAAATGCTAATGTAAGCAGGTAGGTTAGGGGTTCTCCAGAGAAAGAGAACCAGCCATAGCTTTCTTGACATAAGAGAAGCCATTTTGTGATCTAAGCCATTTTGTGATCTAAGCCTGGCCGCAGTGCTTGCCCTTGAACGGGTCTCAGTAATCGGTGATCTTAAGGGAAGTAATGGAATGCAGGAACAAAGGAAAAGCCATCAAGAAATGGTAGTTTAGCAGTAAAACAGAGTCCTAGTTCTGTAACCAGCTCTTTTGTCCCTTTTCTGCTTGCCTATTTCTGTTCCTCTTAAACCTTAATTACAAAAATGAGATCACTAGGTAACATTTAATCTATCTCCTGACTTATGCTCTACTAAACGCACACAATACCTTGCTTAACCTGTCGATTTCTTCCCTAGATTAAAATAAGCAGGAATGAAGAATCAAGCAGTTAAAGAATGACTAGCTCTCTACCCCCAGTGGTTCCCTTAGCAAATTTACAGACAGACCATGCAGGCAAGACAGCACCCTAAGGAAGATCAGAAGTCAGCAAGTACGCATGCAATGGAAAAATGACGAAGAATCGGACCTCCTACCTGAATGATTAACTGAGATTGTTTCCCCTTTAAAAACTTTTCATGGCTGAGCAGAATCTTCAGAGTTGGTTTTGGGACATGAGTCTGCCTTACCCACAGATTGCTGGCTTTTCTGATTAAAACAACTTCCGTTTCTACCAACACTTGCTTGTCAAGTATTGGCTTTTGAGCAGCAAGTAGCCGAACCTGAGCTTGGTAACAGTTCCTCCTCCAGGGAGATAGAGAACAATCTGATGCAGTGAGTTCCTAAGGAACTAAGGCCCTACCCAAGTGGAGAATGGAAAGATGATGTTGACCCTCCTGACTTCAGTCCACTAAAGCCTGAACTCAACTGACCTTTGCCCCAATTCTGTGCTGAATTCTCTGCTCAAGCCTCTTCATGAAAATGCATGTACCCTTAGATCAAAAGTTCCCCAATTTCTCAGCAATGTTCTCATAGGGCAATCTACCCAAGCAATAGACATAAAAGCAAAAATAAACAAATGGGACCTAATTAAACTTACAAGCTTTTGCACAGTGAAGGAAACCATAAGCAAAACAAAAAGACAACCTACAGAATGGGAGAAAATATTTGCAAAAGATGACACTGACAACGGCTTAATTTCCAGAATATATAAACAGCTCATACAACTTAATAAGAAAAAAACAAACAACCCAATCCAAAAATGGGCAGAAGACCTAAGCAAGCAATTTTCCAATGAAGACATACAAATGGCCAAGAGGCACATGAAAACATGCTCAGTATCACTAATTATCAGAGAAATGCAAATTAAAACTACAATGAGGTATTACCTCACACCAATCAGAATGGTCATCATTCAAAAGTCCACAAATGATAAATGCTGGAGAGGATGTGGAGGAAAGGGAATCCTCCTACACTGTTGGTGGGAATGTAGTTTGATGCAGCCATTATGGAAAACAGTATGGAGATTAAAAATGGACTTACCATATGATCCAGCAATCCCACTCCTGGGCATATATCCAGAGGGAACCTTAATTCAAAAAGACACATGCACTCCAATGTCCATAGCAGCACTATTTACAATAGCCAAGACATGGAAACAACCTAAATGTCCATTGATAGATGACTGGATATAGAAGCTGTGGTATACTTATACAATGGAATACTATTCGGCCATAAAAAATAATAAAATAACACCATTTGCAGCAACATGGATGGACCTGGAGAATGTCATTCTAAGTTAAGTAAGCCAGAAAGAGAAAGAAAAATACCATATAATGTCACTCATATGTGGAATACAAAAAAAAAAAAAGGACACTATGAACTCACCTACAAAACAGAAACAGATTCAAAGACACAGTAAACAATCTTATGGTTACTGGGGGAAAGAGGATGGAAAGCGATACATTTGGGGATTTGCTATTTGCAAATGTTAAACACTATATATAATAATAGATAAAGGGCAAACTTCTTCTGTATAGCACAGGGAACTATATTCACTATCTTGTAATAGCCTTTAATAAAAAAGAATATGAAAATGAATATATGCATATGTATGCATGACCGGGACATTGTGCTGTACACCAGAAATTGACATATTGTAACTGACTGTACTTCAGTTTAAAAAAAAGAAAGAAAGCTCAGCAAGGCAAAATTCACAGCCATCACCTGATCCTTAACACTTTATCCTCCACACAAGAAGCCAGATACTAGCCAGAGAAACCAGGGAAGAAAGGATTTATGGTCACATGCCACCACCAAACTGGGGGTGAGGAGATAAGTAAATTATCAGGATTTACTGCCTTTGGGGAAAATAATCATTAATTCCTTCTTATGAATTGGAAATAGAGAGGAAATGAAATTCAAATTAAGGATAGCAGAATATGCCTCCTGAAATATGTCACTTTGGCATATTGATTATTCTGAACTGAAGACAAGTTCAGGGAAGCTGAACTTGGGAAGCTGATAGAAGGAAAGCTGTCTGCCCTCCCCTCAAAACAGGACATAAATTTATAAAGGTGTCTACCCCTACTCTGTACCAGGTTGAACAGAAGTGAGAGAGACAATTCCAGACACCTATCAGCTTAGAGATGGCACCAGAAGAATGTACATAATCAATTTTACTAACTAGCTCTTATTTTCCATAAGTTCCTCCATGCATTTATCATCCCAGAAGTTGCCATTCCTAGAAACACAATACCGTTTTCTTTGTCTTGTCAATTCTGTGGAAAATTATTACTCCGTGCTAAGGTGCCATATAAGCTCATGTTCTAACCACTCCCTGAAATACTTATCTCTGAGTCCTCCAGTGTGTGTTCACCCTGTACGTGTTAACGAAATTCTGTTTGTCTCTTGTTAAGCTGTTTTTTGTTAGTCTCATTTACAGGGCCCCAGCCAATGAACCCAAGGGTGGAGAAAAATATTTTTCCCTTGCCTATAAGGTTTTGTGGTGTGAATCAGGTTTAGCTTGAGAAGTTCCAGATTTCCCTACGTGGTGTGAGAAAGGGAGGGGAGAATCCTACCATAGGCTGAGAGATCTTAAAAACACACTGGAGCCTTAGAACTCTTAGTACTGTACATTTCAAAACAGTTAAAATGGCTAATTTTATGTTATATTTATTTTACCACAATGAAAAGAAAAAATTGGAGCTCCCCTCAATTTACAGATGGAGAGACTGAGGCCCAGGGTCAGGTAATTATAGAGGCAGCGCCAGAGCAGCCCCCAGCTCCCCAGACTCCCAGCAGCTCTGGCCCAACCATCAAAAGTGTCCTCCCCTCATAAGTGTCATTTAGGCTAAAGCGCTTGGCACAGAGTAAGTGCTCAGAATCACGAAGTCTGAAGAATTAGACTAAGGGCAGGACAAACAGAGTCGGTAGGGAAGGGAGGTGTTCTGTCTTCTTGGCAGGAAATAAATCTTCCGGGCCCTCTGGGAAGCAAGGACCTTGGTCAGAGCCCCGCCACCCCACTACGCACCGTGGAGGCCCCCGTGTTCCCTCCCCCCCGCGCCTCTCTGCTAAAGCGCTCTGGGCACCCAGGCGCGCCGGAGCCGGGGCGGGCGGGGCGCGGGGGAAGCGACCCCTTCAGACACTGACCGACAGTTCTCCGGGCCGGAGTTGGGCCCCCGCGTAGGGGGAGCGGTAGTGGCCTCTAAGGGGTCTGGGTTTCTTGACCCCTCTCAAGCCATCGAGGGAAGGAAAAGCCAGGATACAGAAGATTTCAGTTGTGACTCCCGAACTCTAAGCCGGCTCCAGAATCATCCGGGGGCGCGGGCGCGGGGGATGGCCAGCTGGGGCCCCGGAATCTGCGTCCCGGACCAGCTCCAGGCGATGCTGATGCTGCCAGTCGGAGCCTCCCTGGGACAGCCACTGTTCCCACGGAATCCTGGAGCCGGTTGCTCGCGTTAAAGCAGCTGCGGGGCGAGGGGAGACCCTTCACCCGGGCGGACCCCCATCGTGTCCCTGAGTCTCCCTAGGAGATGGCCCACGCCACAAGCAGCCCCAAGCAACTCCCTGCTTGGGAGTCCGCGGAGCCTCGGTGGAGGGGTAGAGATGGACCGGGGCACCCGCGGACAGACAGGAGGACAGGCAGACTGGCAGCCAGGGGCGAAGGAAGGACAGGGGAACGTGTGGGAGTATGAGTGGCAGGAAGAAGGACGGAAGGGACCGGGAGATGGCCAGACAAGTCGGGGAGCAGGGGATGGGGGAGACCGAAGGATGGAGGGACAAGCAGATGGACTGGAAGGCTGGCTGACCGACAGAGGTGGGAGACCGACCTGCAGACGGAAGGACAGGGGGACAGAGGATGGACGGGAGATGGCGGGCGCGGGTGAACGAGCGGATCGGCAGGCAGACTGGGGGGACGGAAGGACGAGGGTAAGGGGAGACAGGGAGACAGACCCACAGACCAGCCTGGCTGCCTATGCCCGGACCCCCGACAAGCGGCGGGAGCCGGAGGCCGCTGCACGGCCCCTCCGCGGCGCGCGGCCCCTCCCGCCCTACCTAGGGCCACCATGTAGCCCTCCAAGTTGTCGCTGCTGAGCAGGTTCCAAGTGCCGCTGAAGTCGGCGGGCATGGCGGGTCTCGGGGCGACACTGGCGGGTGGGCGGCGGGGACGCGGCGGTAAATGCGGGGCCCGGGAGGCGGGTCCGGGGCGGGACCGCGAGGGGACAGCAGCGCAGGGAGGGGCTGTGCCGGGGAGCACTGGGCACACGCAGTCCTAGGAACCCTCTCCACTCCTAGCCTCCTTCGCCAAGCGCTCCTGGACTTCTGCTGCCTCCCTTGCAAACAACTCAGTTTTCCTTAGGGCTTTCTCCTCTCCTGCTTCAACTCCAAACGTGGGCGTGACCGAGACCGCGTTCACAGACACACTTTTTTTTCTCTGCCTACATGTTAATGACCAAGGGCTCGCCTTCAAACGCATGGCATTGATTACTGTGTCAGCCTCAAGCAATATACCAAGAAATCCAACTCTAGCGGACTCAGTGGAGGCTTACGTTCCTTTTTCCCAGCAGTCCTGGGATAAGTGGAAGGTGGTGGTTCTTTGGCAACTCCATGACAATGCAAGGGGCATGTCTGTGATTCTCCTGGCCTTTCATTCCAGCTACTTACCTCACTGTCATGAGTGGGCTGCTGGGTTTCCAGCTGGGACATCCGCATTTAAGGTGGGAAAGAAGGGGTGGAACACCACCTACCATTAGCCCTTCATCAGATTTCTGTTCATACTCATTGGCCAAAACTGTGTCAGATGGCACTTGTAACTGCAAGGGAGCCTGTGGATCTAATATCCAGTCCCTCACCTTGACAGCAGAGAGAGGCAGAAGAGGAGGGAGTTAGGGATGTGGGCTAATGCATAACATTAGCCACAAACACCATCTATTCAGGCTGGCTCCAAGACTTATCTGTCCATTTCTGATCTCTCCCACTCAAATATATTCAAATATATTCATAGCCAACATTTACTGAATGATTACTACATGTATTATCGTTTGTCATCAAGTCCTACTTCTCCAATAGTTATTTTAGTATCTCTATTTCATGGAGACAAAACCTGAGACAAAGAGAGGCTAGTAATTTGTGCAAGGTCATACAGTTGGTGGAAGAGTCTGGATTCAAACTCAGGCAGCCTGGCTCCTGAGCTCATGTGTGACCTCTCTCCGCTTGGATGCCTTAAAGGCATTCAAACTTAACATATCCAAGACAGAAAGCATGAAACAAATCATTCCTTAGCTTTCCTCATCTCCATGAATTGTACCATTGGTCACCCGGCTTGCTCAACCCCAGAACCAGTAGATACTGTGGATTTCTCCCTTCTGTGCTCACCTGTATCCAATCCATCAGCAAATCCTACTGCTTCTTCCATCCTAACCCAAAGCACCATCATGCCTTGCCTCCTCCCTGGACTTGCTGCTTCCACTCTGATCCCACCAAGCCATTCTCCATCCAGCAGTCAGGCAAGCTTTTGAGAAATGTAATTCATATCTTATCACCCCCAAGCTTAAAACCCTTCAGTGTTGTCCCTTTTTTTTTTTAATAAGAGGAAATTTGTACTCTTTCTCATAGTTCATAAAACCATTCCTGATTTAGCTTCTGGATACTTCTCCAACATCATTACTTCCTGTCTCCCTTGACGCAGGAACTCCAATCATGCCAGTTTTGTTGTAGTGGTGGTTCTGCGCAGAGGTCAAATGCTTTCTTTCTTCAGCGTCTTTGTATACGATGTTTCCTCTTTCTGGGATGTTTTTCTCCTGGTTTTTGCACGGTTAGCTCCTTTGGCTTCCAGTTCAAAAGTCACTATTAGGGGAACAGTCCTTTCTTTTGTGTGCGTCTCTCTGTGTGTGTATATATATTTTTTCAATTTCTTTTTTTGGGGTATATATATATTTTATTGAAGTATAGTCTGTTTACAATGTGTCAGTTGTTGGTGTACAGCATAATGCTTCAGTCATACATGAACATGTATTCGTTTTCATATTCTTTTTCACCATAAGTTACTGCAAGATATTGAATACAGTTCCCTGTGCTATGCAGTATAAACTTGTTGGTTATCTATTTTATATATAGTAGTATCTGCAAATCTCGAACTCCCAATTTATCCCTTCCCACCCCCTTCCCCCTTGGTAACCATAAGTGTGTTTTCTATGTCTGTGAGTCTGCTTCTATTTTGTAAATAAGGTCCTTTGTCTTTTTTTTTTTAGATTCCACATGTAAGTGATATATGGTATTTTTCTTTCTCTTTTTGGCTTACTTTACTTAGAATGACATTCTCCAGATCCATCCATGTTGCTGCAAATGGCGTTATTTCATTCTTTTTATGGCTGAATATTACTCCATTGTATAAATATACCACAGCTGCTTTATCCAGTCATCTGTCGATGGACATTTAAGTTGTTTCCATGTCTTGGCTACTGTAAACAGTGCTGCTATGAATATTGGGGTGTGTGTATCTTTTTGAATTGAGGTTCCCTCTGGATATATGCCCAGGAGTGGGATTGCTAGATCATACGGTAAGTCTGTTTTTAGTTTTTTTGAGGAATCTCCATACTGTTTCCCACAATGGCTGCATCAAACTATATTCCCACCAACAGTGTAGGAGGGTTCCCTTTCCTTCACACCCTCTCTAGCATTTATCATTTGTGGACGTTTGAATAATGGCCATTCTGACTGGTGTGAGGTGATACCTCATTGCAGTTTTGATTTGCATTTCTCTGATAATTAGTGATACTGAGCATGTTCTCATGTGCCTCTTGGCTATTTGTATGTCTTCATTGGAGAATTGCTTGTTTAGGTCTTCTGCCCATTTTTGGATTGGGTGGAACAGTCATTTCTAATCATGCTCTTCATGGATAGGAATTTTCCCTAACATCCTGGCCTCTTTCCAAATCTACTTCCTCCTCAGAGAGGTGGAAAGAGTTACCTGGTTGAGTGACCACCCATCCCAGTTTCCCCAAGACTGAGGAAGTCCCAGGACATGGCACTTCCACTGCTAAAACTGGAAACGTTCTAGGAAAACTGGAAACGTTCTAGGAAAACTGGAAGAAGTTGCTTGCTCTAGGGGAAACAGCCACTGAACCATTTCCATCAACTAGGTAGAGTTAGTCTACCAAAAATTCTAAACACAGGGTATCTTAGTTTTTATTTCTCCTCTGTTGACATGGACTTGAGAGCATGTCTATTTGCAGACCCAAACTTTCTCTCAGACAGACTGTCCCAAAGTCTAGACTGAGGGAGTTAGTTTATAAATTATTATTGCCCCTCCCAACTTAATGGCTTAAAAATAACAATCATTAACTTGCTCACAAATCTACAATTTGAGTAGGGCTCACAGACATGACTCATCTCAGCTCCATGTGGCATTAACAAGGGTAACCTGGCTCCAGCTGGAAAGGCTACAGAAGCCACGTCCAAAATGGCTCCATCTCACGGCTATCTGTTAGCTGGGAGCCCAGCCAGGCCTGCGGGCTGGGGGCCAGGCTCCTTTCCACGTGGGCCTCTTCACGGACAGCATAGGTGGCTTGGGGAGCATCCCAAGGGAATCAGGAAGATACTGTACCATCTTTTATGACCTAGTCCCAGAAGTCATGTAACATTGCTCCCACCAGCGTCAAAGACCTACCTAGATCCAAAGGAGGGAGCATGGACCTCACCTCTCAATGTCACACTGTAAAAGGAGCATGTGAGATCAGAGAGTTCATTACTGCCATCTTGGAAAATACCATCTGTCACAGTGACCAATCCTTCTTTTGACCCTCACACTAAGCTACAACTGTTAACCTGGAATTTATCGGTAATAAAGGTGCTTTTACGGTCCTCCATTTGTTGTTTTGTCTTATTTTTCAGTTGGTTTAGAAGTTGGACAGAGAAACATCTGGATCTCTTCAAATATCTGAGTCATATTTTCATACGTGTGTGTGTGTGTGTGTGTATACATAGATATGTGTGTATATATATATATATGTTAGTAGGGGTACTGGGGATTGAACCCATATGTTAGTAGGGGTACTGGGGATTGAACCCAGGACCCTGTGCATGCTAAATACCCACTCTACCACTGAGCTATATCCTTCACCTCTGAGTCACCTTTTCAGAACAGCCTTCTGATACACTTACTCTGCATCATGTCTCTGCTGACTTCCTTCATAATGATCATAATCCATAATTATCCTCTTTAGCTTTGTTTACTGACTTTTTCATTAAAATTTCAAGAGCAAAGACCATGTTCACTTTGTTCACCTCTATAATATCCCCAGGGCCTAGCAGTGGCTGGCAAGTGCTTAATAAATGTTTGTTGAATGAAGAGCTATGATCTTTCCAAAGAAGAAACACCATTTTTATTGAGAAACCAGAGTGACATTGCCTTGCCCAGAATGGGGCTATTGATTCTGGTAATGATAAAACATTGATTCCTTTGGTGGAATATGACAGGCTGACATCAAACCCTGAGATTAGTTGTACGTTGCCATTTAAAGGGCACAGAACTATGAACTCTGACCAGATTTCTGAAACCTGTTTAAGTTCCGGATGACTAAGGGAACAGGACACAGAGAAATCATATTTCCTTCCTATCCTTAAACTCTCATTGTTCTAAACGTTGGCCTGAAAAATGAAAGGCACAGAAATAACTAACAATGACTTAGCTTTTGTGCTGGTTCATGTGGTTTTCTGCCAGCTGGAGCAAGAGCCATCTATCACGGGTAGGGTTGAATTTCAGTTGAAGTGGGCATAGATTGGATTTGCCCATGGGAGGAGGAGTGATTTTCTCCTCTACAATTCCAAGATCTTTCTTCTAGACTAGGACCAAAGTTATCTCTGGAGAAGAAAGAGGAGAGAAAGTTACTTGGCCAAATGTGAGCCCCTTATTTCGTTCTATTTGATACTGGCAAAGTAAACCATAAAATTAGAGCCAACAGGAGGTCCCAAATCTGTGTCAAAGCCCTGCTTCCCCTAGTGGTAATGGATGGGAATGATGAGGGCACTGGGAGTGGACGTACTCTTCCAGCACCTGATGGAGTCTGACACTGGTCCAGCAAGGAATGGGGAGGACATTATGGTAAACTGCACCCCATCCATACCTCCCCTCCCTAACTCAAGGAAGCAATGCCATCAGGGAGCTTGATCCAGTTCCAGGGCAAGACCTGGATACACAGAGGTTCTTTATACTTTTATCACTAATTTTGTCTATGTTTGAAAATTTCCCTAATGTTTTAAAGTGTAATTTTTGTCATGTTACCCACTGGTTTGGAAAAACTTATCAGGCAGTTTAACTTAATTTGGGAAACAGTGTCCGCTGCAGTCACTCAGACTTATACGACACTTGATGCAGAAAGGGACCTGACTCCCAGTGCTGAAACGGAGGTGGTAACTTCACCAGCAGGAGGGCCAGCTGCCCCAAGAAGGAGTCACAGCCGAGAACGGGAATCTCCACCATGCGCCGGGCGGCGCTGTAGCAGATCAAAAACCTCATGTGGCGCCTTCCCAGCCTCCCTCCTGTGTGCCCCCACATCCCATCCCCCGCGCCCGGCCTCAGTTGAAGCCCATGGTCCGTTCTTCCCCACACCTCTCCTCAGCTTGCTCTTCCCATCTAAGATGCCTGAGTTGGCAAAAAACAAAACAGAAACAGGACTTTTCAAACCTCTGTTAAACAACAAATCATCTGTAGTGGCAGCAGCCCCACCTGCAACGCCCTCTGTCCTGTGTTTCCTGTCCCGCAGGACCTGTGGGCCCTCTTTTGGGAAGCCGTCAGCAATGACTCTGGAATATTCCTTGCTGATGCTTCAAATGCAGCACTTCTCCCTGCCTCCCCGCAGGCGGCCTGGCGGCAAAGACTGTGCTCCCTTTGGCATCTCACATAACGAGTGTTCCGAGAAATGCTTCCTGGTCATGCAGAAGGGAAGGGACAAGTGGCAGCTCAGAGAGATGAGAAGCCAGTGCGAGTGGCATCTCTCCATCGGGGCCACAACACTTCAGAGCTGGAAGGGGCCTCAGAGATCATCGCTTTATTCTACCAAGGGGGACTCTGAGAGGCAGATGACTCCCACCAGTCGGCTGACTGACACGCCGGGACCTAGAACCCACCTCCCAGGCAGAAGCTTCTTCCTCCCTGTCTCACAGGCCACCGTGCTGCAGGATGACGTTACACCACAAGCACGGGCACCTGGGTGCTTTTCTTTCTCTTTCTGCTGGTTAGGAGTGAACTGTGGCTCAGGTCCCGCCTTCTTCTGAGCAGGCATTCACTGCTCTAGTTCCAAGTGCAGCTAACACTGGGCAAGTTCAACTGAGTCCACCTGTGTGGACTGAACCCACCAGACGGTCATACTGTTGAAAGTTGTATTTATTTGCATTTATCCACTTTAGGTGATGAAAATGTGAAGATTGGGCTAAAACTTCATTCTCTGAAAAGTAATGATGTTATACAAGGAGCAGAGAGGTTAAGAGCACGGGTTCTGTAGACAAACTGCTCATTCAAGCTTCAGTTTTGCTATTTACACAAGTCACCGAATCATGTCCATCTCCTGTATCTAAGGCACACGGTAGCACGTGCCGGGCAAACAGGACGTGCTCAGTAAGCGCTGGCACTGTCAAGTTCAAACAGCACCACTGATAAATGAGGTACAGATTTTAGAGATGGACACGGGCTATGCATCCTCACAGTCAGATGCTGCGGTGGACACTTTAGATCAAGAAGCCTTTGGGAACAGTTACAAGAATGGCAGGAAGGGATGTCCTATGGCACTCAGAAATACAGTTAAAGGAACCGTTTCATAACAGAGCAACTTCTGGGCTCCCACAGAAGTGACTCCGAGAGGCTGGGTAAGGATGACAGCAGCCTTGCCACTACCGTGCGTGCACGCTGACCTTGGGGAGGTGTTTCCTCCCACCCTATAGTGAGATACTCAAGGGGGCAGAAAAAGAGCGAGCATCCTTTGACGCAAGGAGATGAAGCTAAATCAACCGCTTGACAGAATCTGCCTGGACAGTCACTGCCCTAGTTCCAAGGAATTGCTAACAAGTGCTGTTCACACTTGTCCACTGAACAGGTAAACTACACAAAACCTCTCCACATGCTGCATGCTCAGCTGAATGAAGCTGCAGTGAAGGGCTCTTACTCAAAGTTCGTCCGCTGTGTCAGATTACACAATGGAAGGGGTAAAGGAGTACCACACACACAAAACACCAGCATTGAACAAAACACCAGCACTACATTACTTCCTAAACTCTAAATTCACATCACAAAAGCCAAGTATGAACATAGAATGGTAGGGGATAAACAATGGCATATTTTCATCTTCCTCAATGGAAATCACAACACTAATATCTATCCCGCTGTGAAATTCACTGTCCTAATTTCCATTATCTGAAGAGGAAGTTCTGTCCTTAAGGATACCCAAAACTATGCTATGACATTGAGGCATTAGCAGCATTCTTGGTACTGGGACAAAAAGCCAAGTAGCTGGTTCTACGTCCAAAGTTTGTTGATCCATAAACAGCACAATAATAGGACCATTTCACTATCACCAGGTCTCCTGGGAGGGTCCCCACATGCCTTAGCCAGTGGGTCCTGAAGTCAGTGTACTCACAGCTGAGCAGGGTGTGGGCACTTCTGGGTTGAAAGGCATCACAGTAGAAGAGAAGTTTCTAGCACTGGAATCTTCCTGCAGCTCACACGTACTTCAGATGACCTGAGCGAAGTTTTCCAGAAGAAGAAATCAAACTTAAATTCTGACAACTTCATCCACTTCTAGATTGTTACTTGTCGGTGCTGTTCCAACTCTTGGTAAACTCCAAAAAGCTGAGGATGACCATCTCCACACTCTGCAATCATAACCTTTCATTCATCCGGCAGGCAAGAGACTGTAACTACTAGATGCCAGGCTCTGCGCTCCCCTCTGTCTTTGAGAAGCTGGCTCCTTGGCTTTAGTAAGAGTAAGTCAGGAGCTGCAGAATTTACATTTGCCAATTTTATTTAACATCTTCCTTTGTTAAACTGTGGATTGAGATCTGACTATAAAATTCCACAGGTCTAAGTTTTTTTTTCTTCTTCCGCAGAGGTGTATCTCCTTCAACTAGACTGGTGTAGGTATGAAGTGTAAATTACTAGGGACAGGTAAGTAAAGGTAGATTATTCTATTTTCACTTGAAATTTAATTTCACTCCTGTTTCTATCACAATATGATTTTCATGAACCATATTCTAGAAAAAGCTATTTCTGGTCTTTTTTGCTTTACTAACTGGTAGAACTTCCACAAAATTCTAATCTGTAGCAAACCACGTAACAAGTCTGTGATTTAACGTGAAGCTATGACTTCACTTATTATCTGAGTGCTCTACTTTGGTTAAACTTCATACCAAAGGACAAGAAGAGAAAAGGTGTAAGAAAACAGACTCTTTTTCTGCTTAAATTCACAAATGGCAGCTTCGCAGTGGGCCGGAGAGGAACAGCAGGGCTCTTCAAGTGTTTCACCTTGAGATCATGGATCATGGTTCTTCCACAAGTCATTGGCCAGTGTCCAAAATTCTGAGCTAAAGGAACTGCTGGGCTGGCCCAGTGTGGCATTCCTCACATCCATTCATCGTTTGATTATTAAGCTATCAGTAAAGTGAAGAGCATTCATGCTTCATAAAGCCCTTGAATGAGATCTCCCATTGTCTGTGGTTCTCTGTTCCAGGTGGGACACGTCCCCTCTGAAGTTGTTCCTGAAGATACAAGGTCGGCAGATGGCCAGGACTAGAACGTGAGCTGCAGCTGGGCTGTGCTAAGAGAATGCGCAGAACATGCGGAGGCAGGAGACTCCTCAGCTCTTGTGGGCATCAAAGACACCTGTGCACCTTTCTAAACACTAGAGGGCTTAGACCCCTCTCTCTACCTCCAAAGGTGGTGCTCCAGGCAAGCGTGCCTCAGCAAAGCTTCACTGGCCTTCTGATGTGTGCCACACAGAACCAACTACCGGCATCAAGTTTCTGCCAGGCCATTCACAGCCCGCATTTTGCATAGCTGGAGATGACTCATCAGCGATGCACTTTACAAGTTCACTACTTTGAGAATGACTTCTTTGGCTACCATGGGTGAGGGCTGCCCAGAAACAGGCATGCATAAAATGTTCATTCCCTTCATACCTAATGTTAGGATCTCAAATGGACTCTTAACTTTTCATACTTTCTCTTTATGTGGTAAAGCCAGGATGTCCTTTTTGAATTTGCTTTGTGGTTAGTCTGACTGAATGTTCTTTTGGTTTCAGCACTGCTAACTCTTGTTTTAAAGATAAAGGGACTTGCATATTCAAAAAAAAATACTGAAAACATTCATCGCAATTTCTGATGAAAAGATAAACCTGATTTTAATTTACTACTGATTTTTACCCAACTTTTAAACTTTAGTTTATTAGAGAGGACCAGAATTCCTTTCCCCGGTTAGTAACATCCATATTGTTTCAAATTCCCAAAAAGGAAGCCCAAAATATCATGCTAGAGAATTTCTTCTGTGTTAGCTTCTGCAATGTTTCTCTGCAAAGGAGCCAGGATAACCCCAACATTCCTCTCTTCACTCTCCGAGTTGTACAAATTATGCTTTTCAATATATTCTCGGACAAGATCTGGTACCAAGTAGTGAATGCTCTGGCCCCTTCTCAATGCTTGCCGGATCTTGGTGGATGAGATGTCATTGGTGATCCATTCATTCACCAAGTGAATGTTGTTCTGGTGTTTCCACAGCACGTCGGATTCATAGATAAATTTCTGAGCATCATTTCCAGCCCGAGTAACACATATAAGCCCATATTCTCCCACTATTTTGGTGATATCCTCACTCTTCCACAGATTGGGGACACCAAAGGACTCCAGGAAATCTGCTCCACACAGCAACTTTACCTTTGGCACACCTGAGAAGAAGAAAACATAGTTTCAGGGTTTGCCTTTTTAATCATTTGTTGCATCAAGAAGAATATGAAGGGGGAGGGTATAGCTTAGTGGTAGAGTGAATGCCTAGCATGCACGAGGTCCTGGGTTCAATCCCCAGTACCTCCATTAAAATAAACAAGTCTAATTACCTCCCCGCCACCCAAAAAAAGATGAATATGTATATGTGTTTTTCTGGCTAGAGGGTTCATGGTTTTTTTTTTTTAATTGGATTCAGATTCTCAAAAGAGATCTAGGACACCTCAAAAGTTAAGGTCTACAGTAGGAGGAATAAGCTCAGGGTGCCTTTTATTCTCTCTTCCTCCCATCATAAAACTAACCAGGGCACTTTCCAAGCACCCCCAGACACTGAAGAGGAAAGGAAAACACAAAGGGGGTTTGCTCAGTCCTAGAGCCTGCTCAGCTCTCGTTGGTATGTCCTGGTAAAACAGACAGACCTTTTGTTTTTGTTTGCTCTGGGGATTTCCTTTGACTACAGTCTTGTCTTTGTTCAGCCCACTTCCTCTTCCGTCCAGGCCTTCCCAGCACAGGTGAGTTCTGCTGGTCATCACAGGCGCTAGCCTCCAGCTTCTCCTGATGGTGTCTATAGACCAACAAAGGAACAGGACATTTCTCTTCCTCACAATGCTCGACTGAAATACCATCCCTCTGGAGATGCCTAAGAGCCTCTCATGTAAGGTTAAAGGTTGGGTGATGTTAGAAACGTTTATCCACAGATACACACAGTGCCTGACCAGTCAGAACAGATGCCTTCCTGCACACAGTACTACTGGGTCAGAATGGATGCTGGCCGGCCCACTGTAGCCCTGGGTTCTGGCTGTCAAGAATGGAAAGCAAGGAAACTCCTGGGAGGACGGCAAGTGGTAGCTATTACCATTCTAAGCTTTGCGTCTGTGTCACAGTAACAAGAATTAACGTTAATTATTTACTATGTGCTAACCACCACCCTCAACCCTTGGCATGGGTGATTTAACTAAATCTCCTCATGTCATAACCCTGGAATGGCATGGCCCAAGCCTTTCCAGCCCTGGTGACAGCCTTACAAATCTGTGTATTCAGACACGGGCAGCACAGAAACATGCCAAAAGCCACCAAAGCCCCCAACCCATTATATCTCAGAACTGACAAAGCTGACTTCACTGTGAATACCTTAGCACCTTAGCAGTCTCCACCCACTCCTTCTGAAGACTCTCCCATGTATCAACTTCCACCCAGTTTGAGTTCTTGGTGGCGAGTTCGGCCATGATAAGTCGGTGATGGGCAGAGATGAGTCCTTTCTTCTTATATGCATCACCGACAGGAGAAATTATGCCTTTGATAACCCTGTATTTTCCTGGGAAAAGAGTTAGGTTTGATAAGAGGTGTAAGGAATTAGATTTTATGCACAGGAAATATTATCATCAATATGGTTTTATAATCATACATCTCCACCCCCCACCCTTTTTAACAGGGATTCAGGTTTATTTATTAATTTTAAACATTATATGGTAAAACATATATAACATAAAATTCACCACTTTAACCAGTTTAAGTACATACATGTGGTTGTACAAACATGCCCACCGTCCATCTCCAGGACTCCTTCACCTTCCCAGCTGAAATTCTGCACCCATTAAACACAAACTCCCCACTACTCTGCACAGTTCAAATTCTGATCGGTATCCCCAAACTGCCTTGTAAAAAGCCTAACTCCATTTGTATTGTCCACCTATAGCATATGCAAGAGCCTATTCTTCCCCAACATCTGTCATTTGACATTATCAAGTTTTAAAATTTTTGTCAATGTGATGGGTGAAATATATCTAATTTTTTATTTTAGTCCCCTGGTCACTGGAGAGTTTGAGCACCCATCCATCTATTTATCAGCACATGATCATTTATGTGAAAAAACAAAATAAATCTGTGTGTACGTAGGGGAGAAAAAGTTTTCCTCTACCCTCTTATGGGTCCCTGGCTGGGTGTAAAACTGAAAGACATTAACAGGAAAAAAGCACACGCATTTACTGAATACAAGATTCATGAGACATAGGAGCCTTCATAAGGAAACGAAGACCCCAAGAAACAGTTAAACCTAAGTATTTTTATGCTAGGTTTGACGAAGAGTGGACAGTCATGGGGAAATATGACAGGACAGAGAGTACGAGGTAAGTGTAGAAAACTCAGGGAAACTTAGCAAGGCCTATTCGTTTGGCATCCTTTTGTCCTCAAAGGTAAGGATGCTCCTTTCCTCTGGGTTTAGGGAGAGCATCTCTCACATGAAGGTTTTATTTTACTTTGGGGGGGGGTTGGTAATTAGGTTTATTTGTCTATTATTAAAATATATATATATATATTTTTTGGTGGGGGAGGTAATCAGGTTTATTTATTTATTTATGGAGGTACTGAGGATCGAACCCAGGACCTCGTGCATGCTAGACATGCACTCTAACCACTGAGCTATACCCTCCCCACCTATTATTATTTTTAATGGAGGTACTGGGAATTGAACCCAGGACCTGATGCCTGCTAAGCCGGCGCTTTACCACCGAGCTATACCCTCCCCTGTTCACATGAAGATTTTACAACCTGCTTTAGGGACAAGGGGTGAGGGAAGGAGGTCAGAGTGACCTTCCTGCTTCTGTTGTTTTCCCAAACTCCTTCAGCTTAAAATATCCAATATAACAAGGGGCCATATTTGGGGTAGCGTATCCTGAACCCCATCATTGCTTTAGGTTACTGTTCCTACCTGTTCCATTCATGTAGTCCTTGGCCAGCTCAAACAGCCTGAGGTGCATGTTGGTGATAGGATTAAAGGAACCACAAGCAAGGAGAACCACTTCTGTCTTCTCTGAGTTTTCCATGCTGAGAATTTGAAGTTGTGGATCTAAATGGAAGAGTCTTACACCTCTCGCATTGTCTACAAAGGAAAAAGAAAGTAAGTTCAGTTACCGGTCTTCTAATGTCCTTCCAGGTTGTCATTCCAAATAGATGGGGAAATACTTGACTATGCTAGATGCACTGCAAAAATGGCCCCATTTCTCCCCCTTTCCTTTTCAGTGTGAATTTGCAGCTCTTACCACCAAGGGAAGGAGTCTCCTTCCCACCCTTTGTGACTTGCTTTGACTAAAACAATGCAGCAGATGAGAAAGTGTGCGTGCCAGTTCTGAGCCTAGGCTTTCAAATGCCTAGGGCATATACCTTACTCTCTTCTGGACTCCTGCCTCCACCACAGAAACAAGCCCAGGCTAACTAGCCTGCTGGAGGGTGACAGAAGATGTGGGAGAGAGCTGGTGCGTCTGCTCATAGACAGCCAATCGCCAGCTACGTGGCTGAGGCCATCCTAGAGCAGCCAAACCAGACAGTCTGCTCAGATGCAGGAGCAAGGCCAGCTGAGATCAGCTGAGCCCGGATCAGATCAGCGAACACACAAGCTGAGCCTGGACTCATGAGGAAACATGAACGTGTATTGTTTTGTGATTACACTACTGTGGCCACAGTTAACAGATACAATGACATTATCATCTACCAAACGTAACTCCCCAACAACCCGTCTTTTGGCCTCTTAGCCAACATGATCATATTATCACTTTCAACTGAATAACAGTTTCAATTGACAAACTTTTTCATATCAAATATTCCATTTGCTGCTTTCATAACCCTAATGAAGTAATGCAAGGCAACTGATTTTAAAACTAAAAATTTAAAAATTTTAATTAAACAAATTCATGTATACAGATTTAGAAATCACAGGGTGACAAAAGGCCCATATGGAACGAACATTTTTTTTCTTGTATTTTTTAAAAATTGAAGTACAGTCACTTTACAATGTTGTATTAATTTCTGGTGTACAGCATAATGATTCATTTATACATATATATGTATTTCTTCTCATATTCGTTTTCATTATAGGCCATTACAAGGTATTGAATATAGTTCCCTATGCTATACAGTAGGGCCCTGTTTATCCATTTTACATACAGTAGTTAATATCTACAAATCTCAAACTCCCAATTTATCCCCTTCCCACCTCTTTCCCCACCAGCAATCGTAAATTTGTTTCCTATGCCTGTGAATCTTTCTGTTTTGTAAATCAGTCTTTTTTTTTTAAAAGATTCTACATATAAGTAATATCATATAGTATTTTTCTTTTTCTTTCTGGCTTACTTCATTTAGCATGACAACTGCCACATCCATTCATGTTGCTGGCATCATTTTATTCTTTTTTATGGCTGAGTAGTATTCTATTCTGTGTGTGTGTATGTGTGTGTGTGTGTATATAGCACAACTTCTTTATCCAGTCATCTGTCCATGGACATTTAGGTTGCTTCCATGTTTTGGCTATTGTAAATAGTGCTGCCACGAACAGTGGGGTGCAAGTGTCTTTTCAAATTAAGAGTTTCCTTCAGATACATGCCCAGAAGTAGGACTGCTGGATCATATGGTAGGTCTATTTTTGGTTTCTTAAGGAATCTCTATATTGTTTTCCATAATGGCTGCACCAAACTACATTCCCATCAACAGTGTAGAAAGATACCCTTTTCTCCACACCCTCTCCAGCATTTATCATTTGTGGACTTTTGAATGGAATGATGGCCATTCTGACCAGTGTGAGGTGATACTCACTGTAGTTCTGATTTGCGTTTCTCTGATACTTAGCAATATTGAGCATGTTTTCATATGCCTATTGACTATTTGCATGTCTTCATTGGAGAAATGTCTGTTTAGGTCTTCTGACCATTTCTGGGTTGATTTGTTTGGGGTTTTTTGTTATTAAGTTATATGAGCTATTTATATATTCTGGAAATTAAGCCCTTGTCAGATGCATCATTTGCAAATATTTTCTCCCACTCTGTAGGTCATCTTTTCATTTTATTTATGGTTTCCTTTGCCAGGAACGAAAAGTCATTGACCATACCCTGCTCACCAAAGCCTCCATCCAAATCCCTAAAAGTAACCACTTATAACTTTTTGAAGTATTCCTTCAAGTAGATTCTACTGTAATTCTGTATTATGTGTTTACGATGCGATTTTTAAATTTATCTAATGTAAACAGTGTCTCTTTATTTTCTCTTATGATCTGTGAGGATTAGCGCTCATAGCCTCCCTCCATATATATGGGGAGGGAGAGAGAGAGAGAGGCAGAGAGGCCACCTCTAGTCTATATTGAAAGTCAGCACCTCCCCGAATTTTGAAGGCATTGCTTCTAGACTGCAGTGATAACAGTGGGAAATTCAGAGTCACTTCCAGTAATTTCAGATCCTTTCAATGTGGTTTATATTTTTTTCTCCCTTGAAGCTTACAAGACCTTCTCCTTGCCCCCAGTATTCTGAAGTTTTGCAGTGACGTCCTCCAGGGCGGCTCTATTTTCATCCATTGTGCTGGGCCCTGAGCAGGCCCTTTCAAAAGCAAAACTCATAACCTTCAGTGCTATAAAATGTCCTTGAATTATTTTCACAATGGGTTTCTGCCTCCCATTTTCTCTGTTCTCTGCAGAAATGCCTGCAGAGCTGAGGCACCAGGACAAGTCTTCTAATCTTATCCTTTCTCTTCTGTTTCCCATCATTTGCCTTCATGCTCTAATTTCTAAATATCCTCAGATTCATCCTCCACCCCACCAATTGAGCTTTTCATTTATGCTATTATACTCAGTTTTAAAGATTTTGTCCTTTGAATGGTTCCTTTATATGGTATTCTGTTCTGGTTTCACCTTTCATTTAAATTTTCTACCTCTCTTATTTTTCTACCAATATTAATGATATATTTAAAATTTCCTTCAAAGAGCTGATAGGAAGTTCCAAGTGGGTAGGCAGGGCTTTTGCACCAAGGGCTTCATTGTACAATAACCTGGCTGTCCGTACTGCAGGCCTTTCTGCTGGGACTGGTCAGAGCTCACAAAAAAGTATCCTCCAATCTCTTGCCTCTATAGCATAAAGCTATGAACCTATGCTCTGAAATTAGGCTGCCTGGATTCAAACCACAGCTCCAATACTTATATGTGCTGGATGACCTTGGAAAACCTAACCCTAGCCAAACCCTCCTTTCGTCCCAGTTTTTCTCAATCTTAAAACAGAAAATAATAGTACCTACCTCATGATTATTGTGAGATAACACACGTACACTACATAAAACAGCTTTTGGCAAGTAGTGAACATACTATGAATTCAGCTATTATTAATGTTGCATATCATGTTGCTATAATTCAACTCCTTCTGATCTTCAAAAAAAGTCAATTTCAAATGGTTCAGCCAACTATTATTATTCTATTGAATTTATTTTTTCCTAAAGGCTTTTTCTCCTGAAACTCTCTTTCTCTAATTTGGACTAAAAATCCCTAACCCTTTGTGCATCTGTCATTCTGAAATCTTTCTCACCTCTCTCCTGAGTTAGATCCCCTATTTCTTAGAACCACGTCACTGCCTTTCTTGTTTTACTTCCTAATTTTTCGGAAGTACATCCTCAAATATCTTTATAACAAAGAGCACATGACATAAAATAAGTCTGTTGTTATTCTTCCTTACTTAAGAGAATTTTAGCCTGGAATAATTTTCTTTTAAAATTATGAATGTATCCTACATTGTTTTCTAGCATCTAACACTGCAATTGAAAGTCTCATGCCATTCTGATTCTTGTTCCTTTTCATGTAACCTGCCTTTTCTTTTTGGAAGATCTGAAGAAAGGTCTCTTTACCCCCAAAGTTCTGAAATGCCATATGATGTGTCTTAGTGGGGGATCTTTTTCATTCATTGTGCTGGGACTCAGTGAACCTCTCCATCTCCAACTCAAATCACTCATAGTTACAATCATTTCCTTAATAAACACTCCCCATTAACTATCAATAAAATAATTTTGCTATTGTAAAGCTTTAAAAATATTCTTATCTATTCAAATTATGTTTCAAAATAATAATTTGGAACACTTATAAATATAATTCCAATGATGCCAAATTGCTCAAATCATTTTGGGAGCTTTTGGGGAATTACTTGCAGAGCTTGAAGTATTTTTATAATTAATGTAGAAATATAACAAATGGCAAAAACAAACCAACATTTGAATGATACTTTCCAATTTATAAAACCACCTTCATGCACCTTATCATTTAACCCTCATCATAAAACAAAAAAAAATTGGCCAGAGGCATTTAGTTTGTTCCAAATAATAATCTACTATTAGATATTTTATTTTTCTAGCTCATCTTCTATCACTGGATTATCTAATTTTTCACTATTACAAACATCTCAAAGAAGAAATAATAAGTTGAGAATGAACTGAAAATTAAAGCCATAAAACACCTCCCTGTGTACTTCTAAGACTTGCCAGCATTCAAAAGACCTGCACCAGAACCATTTATTTGTAGCCCAGTACTGTTCAGACCCAACTGCTAAGTTGATCAACTTACCTTTACTCAGATTTTACACTCTCATTGGACAAAGTTAGTGAGTGGCAGAACCAGGACTGGAATTTAGGTTTCCTGACTCCTGGGCTCTCTCTCACCAAAAAATGGAGATAAATGGGAGAGAAACTGGAGCTGTGTAGATTGGAAATGAGCCTCCCCAGCTGAGGAATTGAGGAATGTGAACTTTAGTTCCTTAGACAATGGGAAACTTGGAAGGTTTCTGAGCAATGGAGTGACAGCAGGGTTTTAGAAAAACAATGTTCTAGAAAAGCACATGGGTGTTTAAAACCCATATATAGTTGTATGATCTTGACCTAATCACTAAACTCTATGTCTTAAGTTTCTTCATCTATAAAATAGAGATAATGATATAATATGGCCAAGCACATATCACATTGCCTGGCACGGCATTAATATAAACGGTAGGAAAGTGATAATGTTGGTGATGGTGACGCTATTGGAGTAACTGGAAGGCCAGTTACAAAGCAATGAGAGCCCGGTTTAGGTACAGTCAGTGGGAATGGAAATTAGGAAACATTAGTCAATAACCATTTAATGTCCCCCAAACAGTGGCAGGGACACTGCCAACTTTTAATAGGAAATAAAAGAGAGAAGGGTCAGTCATGCTCCACACAGCATTAAAAGGGGTTCACTGGTTACTATTTAAATGTCTCACCTTTCAGTTATCATCCCATGGAGAATACCAGGATTCACTTGGGGCTTGTTTCCCCCTTCCATCCTTAGGCCGTCCCCCAATTCCCATGCAAAGTACCCGTGGTATTGTGCAGCAGCGGTGAATACAACACCCCCACAGTCCCCTGGGCCTACAGGGGCATCAGGATATCCAGCCGCTACGGAGCACTTCTCAGGACTAGGATGGAGGGGTTGGGTTCAGCTGGAGTCCAGCGTCAGTTTCAGCCCCACCCGTCTCAAGTTTCAGGGACCATTCCCCAGGGACACTGAGCTGTGGGCTGGAAGAAGAGAAAGCTTGAGAGCAGGAGGTACAGGTCCCCAAGGGAACTGCTTACTCGTTCACCAAAGGATGGAACAAAGAGCTTGAAGCACTGCCCTGGAGCAGCTCAGGTTTCCAGGTCCTCTCCAGGGGGCGGGCTGAGGAAGGGGATAGGGGAAGCTGATCTCTCAGCTTAAAGGAAGCTTTCTCTTTTCACATTCATGACCTGTCTCAAATGTCCAGCTCAGTTCTATTAGCGCACTGTTAACACAGCCAACTTGAGCTCAGAGTAGACTTTAGACCCTCAAAGCCATAAAAGAATTAAGTTACAGTGAGCTCCTACCACAGCCCAGAGTGGCTTTAAAAGAACAAGGATCTGTCCCTCTCCACTGGAGAGCACTTCCTGTTTCCCTGCCGGGTTTGTGCACAGGGAGGGGGGCCTCGGCAGGTGAAGACTGGGTGTGGAAGAGGTCTGGGGGCTCTAACAGGGCAGCCCCTCCTGCTCCGGATGCACCATGATTCACTTCTGTCTGGCTCACACAGCCTATCGCCTGCACTGCTGGCTGCCAAGATCTCATCAGCTCAGGCTGTAAGTGTCCCTTACACGTACATTATGGGCAGTCCATGCTGACAAAAAGTTCATTTCTTTAGTTTAACTAAAATTTACTTTCAATTTTAAAATCACCTACCTCCTTAAGTTTAAAAAAATTGACGTGTAAACATTAATGAAACATTTTGTAAACATTAAGCCAGTTTTTAAAACATTAACTTTTTCCAAAAAAAAAAAAAACACCCCAAAACAAAACAGTAACTGTTTGGCTTTTCTTGTCACATTTCAGAATGCTCAATATAATTAAATCTGTGTTGGCTGCTGTTAATGGATTGACTTGACAACCCCTCAGATTTACACCTCTAAAGGGACAGTATCTCTTTAAAAATAGTAACCTTAAACATGTAACTATTCTAATTCTAAAAATGTGCCATTGCTTTAAATAGTCTGGGCTTTATTTTGGAACTTGCTTGTTTTTTTTTTTTGAGTACCTTCAATGAGGATAAATCTTTGTCTATGGAGGAGAGATCTGATTTCTACAAATACCCTGAAGTCATTCAGTGCTAAACCCAATTACTAGTAAAATAAAAAATGAAGGTAACAGTTCACAGTGAAGACAGACACAGAACTACTAGTCAAGGTGGAAGATTCTCCTACAGGCATGGAAACAAAGCACATGTAATCTCGAAAGAAGAATTTCAAAAATGTCCCAGCAGTAACTGCAGGCTTCATTTGGTTGTGTAAGCTGTGGTAGGTAGGTCAGCTCTCAGCTGATGGGTTACACTCGTGCGAACAATGCACGGAGGCTGAGCCAGCACAGCCGGGGATGCGGTCAGGACTGTTAGGTCTGGTTCACATTGTAGCTCTGCCACTTAGTACTATTAGGTGTTTGTCCTCAGAAAAGACATTTAATCTTTCCGAGCCTCAGTTTCCTCATTTATAAAATGGGAAACCACAGTCTCATGAGCCTCTCAGGATTCCTGTGCATATGAAATGAGAAAGTGAATAAAAAATGTCTGACACATTTGTCTACTAATCATGAGTGTTAGTAACTCTTACCATCACTTGTGGGTTGTCCCACGGCAGTAATTTACAGTCATGGCAAAGAAACCAAGGTTCTAAAGGTCCCTTGGAGACCAGCACCAACAGTGCCCGCTACACGGTAGGACCTCAGTCAATGGTCATTACTATAGTCTAATGGGATGGATCTCAACTCTTCTTTACTATGTTTAAAACTTTATTTCTGTGGCTTGATGTAACATTATCATGAAATAGAACCCGAATTTGGTTTCCAGAAGCCATTTTATCACTAAAAAAGTAACATAAAATGTAACTAATTGTGTCCCATGCAGCCAAGTGACAGTTTTCCTGTTTGGGGCCACCATCCTGACCGTCCAGTTCTATGTTCTGCTCAGGTACGTCCCTTCACCAGCCAAGCCCCTCACCTGGCAGCTCAGCATGCCTGTCTTACCTGTGGAGACGGCGCCGGGGCTCTCTACCATCCTGCTGCGTGCTTAACTGCAGCCTGCCCCATGGTTTTTCCCTATTATCAATGTTAGTCACCTGCCTCACCTCTTTGAAAAGTAAAAAATCTTAGTATAACAAGGATAGCTGGGATTTGGGCAGACTGAGTTTAACTTTTACTCAACAGTTGTTTATTTTCATAAAGAAATCACGGAATGGGAGACAATGACGGCACCAACATTTCAATTTATGGACTCCCCAGAGACCAGTCCCAATAGCCTAGCATTCGCTATGTCTGCAGGGCTGAGGGAGACACAGGCACACTTGACAAGATTGTGACTTGACCTGCTATTTCAGATTTTATACTGGAAATCAGTCTCGGTTGGAAAAAGTCAGTTAATACCTTTTTCAGTGGGCAAATGAAGCAAATGCAATTTGACACATTCAAAATAAATTATAATTCTAAAAATGTGAAAATTCTAAAAAAAAAAATCTGAAAACTGTGAATCCACTTAAGTGATGGGGAAGGAATGGAAACTGCCACACTCGTTATAATTAGCCTAATTCAAACTTGCCAGCTTCCACGGAAACAGGTTTGTGTGTGGTGAGGCATAGCTCCTTACTCCAGAAGGCCAGAATTTCCACAAAATATTTTCTCACCAAAACATCAAACAGATAAGAATTAGAAAAAATGGTAAGCATTATTTGTCTACCAATTAAGAAGATTATTAACTCTTAATGTTATTTACAGCATTAACTTGTGGTCATGGTAAAGGAGCCAAGGTTTTTGAGAGAAGTGAGCTGCCTAGAGCCAAATGAACCTAGTGCCAGAATCAGGATTAGAATTCAAGGAAAAGTGCCTGCTGGTGTTACGCTCACAGCGTGAATTTCTTCTAACAAGTAATAAATGAATGTATGACTTGGTGTTTTGATTTTTTTAGGCCCAGATCTTCCCGATACTGCAGTCAGCCTCTCCTTACCAACCTGGTTGGTAACATCATCCTTACTTTCTTCACAATTGGTAAGCGTGCAGTCATTCTGTCAGGCACTTAAGAAGTGTCTACTGCTTGCCAGACACTGCTAGAATAAAAACAGGTAAGATAGGACCCCCTGCTCTTTAACATAAACTCACAGGCTAAAATCTAAGAAAAAACTCACACTTAGAATTCAGGTGGCATCTAAGAAAAGGACACAAATGAACTTATCTATAAAACAGAAACAGACTCACAGACATAGAGAACAAACTTATGGTTACCAGGGGGTAAAGGGGGTGGGAAGGGATAAATTGGGAGTCTGAAATTTGCATCTTTTGGGGAGTGATGGAAATGTTAGCTGTCTCAATTGTGATGGTGGTGGTTTCATTGGTGTATATGTCTATCAAAATTCAACAAATTGTACATCTGAAATATGTGTAGTTTACTGTACAGGAATCATACCACAATAAAGGTTTTATAAGTACATAAACAAACAAACAAATAAATAAATAAAATTCAGGTGAAAGAAATTTTTTAAATGTTCCTTAGTATATCTTTTAGCTGACTTACAATCTGAATGTGAAACCAAATTAAGTTAAATATAAATATTTTGTTTTGATATTATAAAATTCTTTACAGTTATAAAATTATCAGATTTATTCACCCATTCAATAAATAGTTGCTGAGGAGATAACATGGATAAGAAAACCAGGGACCTCAACTAACTGAACTCAAAAAGTGACATGGAAGAGTTGGACTCTAAAATGTGGAGAAAATTTAGGAATAACTTAACTAATATATTTTAGTTACTTTCTTTTGCACGTACTTGTAAGAGTGATGTGCAATTTAAATAAAGATTACGTCTAAATTTTTATAAAATAAAAAAGTAGTTATTGGGTGTCTCAGGCACGATTCTAGAAAGAACCCCCTCTGAATAACAACTGCGCCAAGAGCCAATGTGTGCTAAGGGTGAAGAGCACTGGCTTTGGAGACAGAGGGAGGTCAGCTCAAACGTCCACCCCACCAAAGCAGGAGAGACCACCTCTCTGAGCTTCCCTCTCCTCATTCCTAAGAGGGAGATAAAAAAATACCTGCCTCATATTTTTGCTGTAAGGTTTAAATGAGGTAATGGGGGAATTATTCAAAAACAGTCACAGTTATTATCACCATCATTGCTAATAGTGAGAACACAACTCTATCAAAGGAAAACCTTAGCCTGGTTAGATTTTGGGCACTTTTATTCCACAGCAGGAACTAGAGAAAACACTATCCATTTAGGTTGGCTTTCAAGAACGTGCGTCTGACGTGATTCCACCTCCTAAACGGATGCTGTTCTGCCATCCTTTTAGGCTTTACTGTGCTGCTTACTTGGATGGAACCGGTCCCACGGGCACTGAAGAGGATGTTTTCTGTATTTGGGGTGGGATCCGTCAGTGAAGGAGTCTGCACGGCAGTGTTAACATTTTTGGCAACTGACTGTGTACGTGTTTAAATATTGAATTTCTAAAGGTTCATCTTAATCTGGAAGTTTGGCTGTATAAAATGCACCGCTAGTCTTCAATATTTATTTTCTACTTATATTAAAAATAGAAATAGACAGGAGAGACAGAACTCCTAATCAGACACATGTCACAGTTAAAAGATTTCATCAGGGAAAGTTTAAAAATTACAAGAGAGATTTTTCCTTTTGTAGAGGTGAACCCCACTTTACTAGAATATTTTCTTTTTACGTTAAGATATTAATCAACAGTGGAACTGTTGGACTGGGTTTGGCACATTAAGCAGCAAGCCTTCTGTTTCTTGCTAAGCTGGTGCCTTTGTTTAAATCATTTTGGCAAAAACATTTTAAATATATGTTCCAATTAAAAGACAGATATTCTTCACAGTGCTTTTTTCCTCCCAAATATAGGAAAAAACAACTCCTGAACTGTACTACTTATCTGTGCTGCTGTCCGTGAGCAGTCTGGTTTCTACAGGTAAGCAAAAACTTCCCCAGTAACCCAGCCCTGTCAAACCCAAACCCAGTCTTCAAGGGAAGCACACGCTCAGCTAGACTGTCACTTCGCAAGGGGAAGCCCTGGTTCCTCTTAAAGCAGCAGCTCCAAGCAGCTATGGGGTCTGACAGGAAAGAGAAAGCGGAGAGGGTTAGAATGGGATATATAATTAAATTCCATTCAACTTGATTCCGCTCTTTACCCTACAGTGCTTTTCTCAAGCCTGGGGCTGACTTGGCTGGCCACTGTGATCTGTCCAAGGCCAGATGCTAAATCAACAGTCTGAAGACGGCGGTTGAGCCCTGCCAGTCTCCTGCCTCAGATATGCTGTTGGTAGGTTGAGCCCTTCCCAGCAGCACTGTCACCTGACCACTGCCAGCAAGCACGTGACCATCTCCACCCTGCTACTCCCGGGTGAAATGCGCAGCTGAGCACCAGAGCTCTGACAACAGAAAGCACCACAAAACTAGCCACTGCGAAGAATACTGTCGTTAAGTATAAATGAGCACTGACTATGGATTAAAAAGGAAAAGTTCAACCAAGACCAGTGGGTTGACATCACAACTAAATTCACCTCAAATCAGGATCTCCTTTTAGATACTTCAAGATCATTACTTTGGCTTTCTGAACCTCTTTTCTGTTTCAGTGAAGCTGGCAGCATCAGCTGGATGGTTGCTATAATAATAAGTATTGAGAAGGAAGAAGGAAAATACAACTCCTAGTAATGAACAAAGGTTTAATTTCAAAAGAACACAGTGACCCAGACTATATATTTGAACAAGATCAATTCATTGTTGCTTTAAAAGCTCAGTGGGAAATTTTAGAGAAGAAATCATCACAATCTCCCCCATCAGGGTTACACGAATCTCTCGCATCACGACAGTCAATTGTTGTCTAGACAAATCAGCCAATTGACCTGCATGATGCTTTGTCTTCTGGCTTTTCCTGTGTGTATCCACAGATTCAGAGGGATTTTAAGTAGGAGCTAGTTACTCACAGATGCTCTCAAAGTCTTTAGGAAGCGGAGACTACTCCATTTCTTGAGGAAAAGAACAGAATCTCTCGGCAGATGCAAACATCTCCCAACACATCTATGACAGGCACAGATCTTCACAAGTGGAAATGACTGTTTTCCATCTGCTTCTCTGTTCAGGTGGTACGTGCCAGAGGGGAAGTGACCTAACAAACACCGTACCCATCCACCACACTGACATTTTCTGAGCACCTTCCACACCCAGACATAGACTAAAACTTAGGAATTAGAAACTTGAGTAACTCAGTATTTCAGTGAAATTCCCTGAGATAATTCTATTACTATGATTAACAGAAACTATTTAAAAATAACAATAAATATAATGAACAGCCTTTTACATTCTCTAAACCTCATTAGCCAAATATTAACATGCCAGATAAATGTCAGCTTATCTCAAGACAGGATTTCTATCAGAAGATTCTTTTTTACTGAGTGTTCCATCTTGCTCCCCATCCCTAAACCTGATCAACGTGAGAATCCTAGCTGATGACTACTCCATTCTTCCAGTTGCTAAAGCCAAGTACCCCCCACCATCCTTAATACATTTTTTTCTTCCCCCACACACTGGCAGGAAATCCTAATGGCTCACCCACAAAATGTATCCAAAATCCAACCATTTTTTGCTAGTTGGAAATTTTTAACTGACTGTTTCTCAATGCAAGAGGCTGCTTCTTAAGACCAAGGTTGCTTGATACTTCTGTTTTGAAATTAAGCAACATTCTTAACATAACTCCAGAAAATGAAATTATGTTTCTTAACTGACAAGCATAACTTAAAGCATAATTTGAACCAGCACCTTAATCCATAACCTATAAAATTGAATTTTCATTCACTTTAATGGTTTTATCATTTCCTCCAAAACCAAATCTGTGTTCACCAGAGTTAATTTCATTACAAAACATTTATTTTAGCTTACCAATATCTTATGAAATATAAATTATGTTCTTTCTGCTACAGATGAAAATTATAAAATTCTAAAACTAGTATTTTAGCCCCCTCATAATTTCAATAGCCACAATCAGCTATACTTCCACAGACTAACAAAATTTGTTAGTAACTAGAAGTGTTTCACTTTTATGGTTTAGCAGCTGTTACAGCAGTTTTTAATCTGGGACCTGGGCTTCAAAGGTGTAACGTCTCTGAAGTTACAAGCAAAATGTTAGGTATGTACATCTATGAGCAGCTTTCTGGAAGAATCTCAGGGAAATCCGAGAAACTAAAAACATTAAGCATTACATTCTGAAATTTACTATAAGAAAAAAATAATTGATGTTTGACATTCACTACTTTTTCATTTAAAATTTTTAAAAACCCTGAGATTTAAAATTAGTCTTCACACTACTTTTTCCACAGCTGCTAAACCCTAAAAGTGCAACCCTTCTAATTACTAACTGAATTGAATACTGAATTTCTAAATGCTCCTCTTAATCTGAAAGTTTAGCTATATACAATGGGCCATTAGTATTCAATATATACTTTCTACTTATATAAAAATAGAGATATGTAAAAATGGAATTGCTAATTAGACATGTGTCAGTTAAACATTTCATTGGAGAAAGGTCAAAAAAACTCCACAAAGAATTCTTCTTTCTTTTTCTACTCTACTAGAATAAAAAAAAAAAAAAAGGTAACATGGGACTAGTAGAAGACTGCTTTAGTGCTCCCACTGTCAGATGCAGTATTAGGGAGTTTGGATTTCATCCTGCAGGGAAGGGGGATGTGTTAGAGGGTTTAAATAGGGAGTAGCGTACCAGTGCACTTTAGAAATAATTCTAATTTGTTCATTATGGTTCAGCAAATATTTCTGGAGCAATGACTAGCTGTAGATGCTGGGAATAAACCAATATACAAAACTGTCAAAATTCCCTATCCACATGGAGTTTACATTCTAGTGTTGAGAGACAAACAATAATCAAAATACATACATATATGTGGCACATAAAATAATGAGGCCATGAGTAAAACAAAGCAAGGCAAGAGGATAAGGAGTGTTGGAATGCTAAATAGGGTGGGTAGAAAAGGCCTATCATGTGACATGTGAGCAAAGAATTAAAGGAGACAAGGGAGTGAGCCATGCAGACATCTGAGGGAAAAATGTTCTAAGCAAAGGCAACAATGCAAAAGCCCTGAGACAGAAGCATGCCTGTCCTGCTCCAGGATCTCCTGAGAGATCAGAAAGGTTGAGCTGGGATCCTGCTTTCCCAGCAGCCCTGCAGCCAGCCCACCCTCCATGTGCTGCTGAGTCCCGGGGAACCTATCTCTTTATCCTTTCTGGGAATACTGCGAATCCCTGAGGGCTGGCAAGATGAGGCTTACACGGCCTCAGATAAAGAACAAGTTTATAGTGTGTAGCACAGGGAACTATATGCAATATCTTGTAAGTAACCTCTAACAAAAAAGAACATGAAAACGAATATATGTATGTATATGGATGACTGAAACATTATGCTGTACACCAGAAATTGACACAACACTGTAAACTGATTATACTTAAACAAAACAAAACAAAAATTAAAAAAAAAAAGAAAAAAAAAGGAGAAGAAGAAGAGTTGAGACAGAGGAATAGTAGATGTCATCAGAAAGTAAGAGGGAACCATTGCAGGGTTTTTGAGCAGAGGAGTGACATGATCTAACTTATATTTTTAAAGGCTCTCTCTGCACAACATTGTAAACTGACTATACTTCAATAAAAATGTTAAAAATAATTATAATAAAATAAAATAAAACTTAAAATAATAATAATAAATCAATAAAGGATCTCTCTGGCTGCTGAAGCTGAGAACAGAATGTAGAGGGAAAGAGGATAGAAGCAAGGAGACCAGATAGGAAGCTACTCCAGTAACCCAGGTGAGAGCTGATGCTGACTTCAACCAGGGTGGTAGCAGAAGTGATGAGAAGTCATCAGATTCTAGGTATATTATAAAGGTAGAGCCAATGTGATTTGCTGATGGAGGGGATGCGGGTTGTGAGAGAAAGAAGAGTCAAAGATGACTCCAAAAGTTTTTGGCCTAAGCAACTAAAAGAACAGAGTTACCTTTAACTGAGAAGAGAAAGATGGCCGTGGAGTAGGTTTAGGGGAGAAGATCAGTAGTTCAGTGTATAAAGAAGTTACATTCAGGATGTATATTAGATATCCAAATAGTAATGTGAAGCAGGCAATGGAGAACAGAGTCAAGTTCAGGGGAGAGGTCCAGACTAGAGATTTTCTAGATTTGAGGTCATCTGCAATAAATGGTATTTCAAGTCATGAGACTGTATGACATTACCAAGAGAATGAGTGAGACAGAATGGACCAGTGGTATGGGCATCACCTGGGAACTGGTTAGAATACAGCATCACAGGCCCTATCCTAGATCTACTGAATCAAAATCTGCAATAGAACAAGATCCCCAGGTGATCTGCATGCAACTTAAAGTTTGCAAAGCACTGCTTTAGAGCACCCTTGCAGTCCCCTCTTATGGACAATGAAGGGTAATAATGGAAAGGATGGTGTCAAGGATTTACAACTGGATCAGCTGACTGAATGGAGGAGGAGAGGAGGTGAAGGAAAGAGATTTCTGACTTAAGTGACAGGGTAGATGGTGAGCCAGGAGTCAACTAAGCACAGGTTGGAAGGTATATGGAGGGAAGGCATTAAGAGACAGACTACTGTTTTACAGGTGTTGAATTTGAGGTACACATAGGACATGCAAGTAGGGAGATCTAGGAGGCAGACAGAAACAGAAAGACTAGAACCTGGCAATAAAACCCAGAGACACTAAGACTACCTTCAATGGGATATCATGGTTATAGGAAGATTGTTTATTTCATTTTTTTTTGAAGAATAGAATTAGAATGTTGGTAGGTTAAAAGAAGAGCACCATTAGGAAGCCACAGAACCTGCAGGAAAGCAAATAATTGATGGAGAAAGGTCCTTAAGGAAGCCATAAAGAAAGGATTTTGGGGACAAATGAAGAGGATAGCTTAAAAATAATGGGGAGAAATTAAAACATATGTCCACACAAAGAACTGTATAGTTCAGCTTTATACACAATAGCCAAAAACTGGGAACAACTCAAATGTTAATCAAGAATTGAATGAACGAATGAAAAAACAAAGTTGGTATACTCATATGATGGAATACTATTGAGCAATGAAAAGGGGCAAACTACTGACACAAATAACATGGATGAATCTCAGAGACATTATTTTCAGTGAAAGAAGCCAGATACAAAAAAGTACACATTGTATGATTCCAGTTACATGAAATTCTAGAACAGACAGTTTACTATAGAACAGACAGTTTACTGTGGAAGGCAGCTCAATGGCTGCCTGGGGTTGGGAAAGTGAAAACAGAGGGCAGAAAGCTTCAGGGTTCCTGCCATGGAATCTTCATTTTTTTTCTTGTGCGCTCCTCACTAAATAGCAATACATTGGGGGAGGGTATAGCTCAAGTGGTAGAGCGTATGCTTAGCATGCACACGGTCCTGGATTCAATCCCCAGTACCTCCTCTAAAAAATAAATACATAAATAAACGTAATTACCTACCGCCAACAAAGAAATGTAAAAAAAAAACAGCAGTACATTCACTTATTCTCGCTGGGTTTATTCTTTATAAATAAATATCTAATTATGCTATGTAACTATAATGATGGTGATAATTATACTAATAGTAACTCACTGAGTTCTTCCTGTGTGCCAAGCAATTATACTAAGCACTCACATGATCCTTACAACACTCCAGTGAAGAAGGCACTATTTTATCTCTTTTTTTAATATATAAGGAAACTGAAGCTGTTGATTAACTTGCACAAGATCTCACAGCTCATGTAACAACCTCAACTCTAAAAGTTCTTACTCTTAACAGTTACACAAGACTCAATGACAGTACAGATTATCTACGAATAGATTGTTATAAGAAGTCCATACGTTCAGAGAGTCTTTGGCTCATGGTACTTCTTGTTAGCCGCTCAGGTTTCATCTGTCCCTGCATTCTCCCTACCTAGCTGTAGCAACTTGTGGTCTGTGGACTCCCATCCCAAGTTCAAGCTTAAGTGTTCTAAACTCCTCCAGCTGCCAAGTAGTATTTACCTGGTTTTCCAGTTATGACTCCCAGTTCTGAGGTTATTTTCCCCAATGCTCTCTCCTGTGACTACCTACCTAACATTCATTCCTCTTTTCCCAATTTCTTCTCTTCCCTCCCCATTCGTCCTCCAGGCTTGGTTTCTTTTTTGTTTGAGAACTGGAACCCAAACCAACTTCCCTTGCCTATGTACTAGGAATACTTCTTTATTAGCCACTAACTCTAAACAACAACCCAAAGGTATGTAAGAATACTCTCAGCAGAGACCTGCTGAATCAGATTAAGTCGTTGAGAAAGAGGAGCAGGCACAATGAACGTATGGTAAGGCTTTTCCTCCACAGCTTCTAAAATTGCACACACTAAAACCAACACAAATGCCTGAATAGAACACCTTACTATCATGATCACAATTAGGGGAAGCCCACAGTGAGAAAATGTTTATTCAGCAAGTTCTTCAAATGGTGAAAGAAGTATATTTCCCAGTTTTGTGTTATGTGGCACTAACCCTATTTGTCACTAAGACTTCAAAAACGTTGAGACTTCCACACATATTCACATAACAAAAATGAGAGATAATTATACTAACATAAAAGCCACTTACTTTTACAAAGTAAATTCTGTGAATCTGAAGCATTCTGCAGGGTAGGTTATTGGAACCATTCTAACTGGAGTGTCAACAGTCTTCTCTAGGTTGGGCTGAGAATGGTGACTTCACATCCAAATTGTAACTCTGAAAAACAATTTATGGTGACAAGTAAGAAATTTTATGATCAGACGTAACTGACAAATAATTCATTCCCGTAGAGTTCTAATGGTAATCTTGGGAGTTTGCCCTGGGAGCCTGAAACAGAATTAACTTTAAAGATAATACCTCTGAAACAATTTCGCCGTAAACCCTGATGGTGTCTTGTGGACTAGTGACTTAAAGGAGATGAGCTGAAAACGGTTTCTACCTAATTTCTGAGTAACTTTTAGAGTGTTGCGCAACTCCTTCTAAAGAGGAGAGCCAAACAGCTTCCAGGAAGGTGGATTTGGTCTTTTACAGATTTGGAGAGGATTTGGGAGAAAATAGAAGCTCCTCCCACCCCCGCCCCACTTCCGATAAGCTGAAGAACCCTCTAGAAAAGACATTTTTTTCCAGGGTGAATTCACTCGTTCCGAAGGTCAGAGGCAAATGTACCCAGGTTTTTGGTTCCACAGAAAGAACTCGTAAAAGGCAGGTTGCCCTTGCTTCGGCGACAGTTGTATTTGACCCTCAAAGACCCCACATCTTGAACTCCCCTGTGCTGGCTTGCGACTTTTTAAAAAAGAGTCCTTGGCTGACTCCCCTAAAGTCAGGTTTCTCAGGGGCCCGGGGTGGCGACTTACCACGTCCTCAGGGCCGACCGGCTCGAGTCCTCCGGGAGAGGACCGGCAGCCCGGACGCCAGCGAAGGTAACACCCGCGGCCGCTCCCTCATTGGTTCCCAGAGGCCGGAAGTCCGTGCGTCCGGCGGAAGTGCTCCTTCTGCGCGCGTCCGCCGGGCCGGGGCCCTCAGGTAGGCGGGGTCCCTCGCTCCGAACTGTGGGACAGAATGGTTGGGCAGAGGTACAGAGGGGTCTCTGGGGGCCTGAGGTGGTTGTCCGGGTTCTGGTCAAGGAAGACCGGAAGAGTTTCGGGGCCCGCGGGTTCCCGGCGACCTCTGATAGTAACCGGGCCTAGTGGAATCGGCCGCAGTAGGACCCAAGTGCGGGAGCGTCAAGTTCCTCGATGGGAGATGGGGTTTGGGGCTATGGCCAGAGCTGCTCCCTGACCGCGTCGGGATGGTCGAGGTCTGGACGCTGCCCACTTCCAGCCTGGAAGCCGTGTGCGCTCCGATTTTACCTTTTCCGTGCTTCTGGATTTGACAGCTTCCTTCAGGGCTAGTCTAGGTGCGGAGTTTTCCTCAGTAACACCCTTGGCCTCACGAGATAAAAATCTTAGAAAAGCTGCCAGAGGCACAGGATAGAGAGAAAAACGGTCTCTCCCCCTCCTCCATCCTCACTCCCATCTCCTACCCCTCACTACCGCCCTTTAATGTGTTCCTAGAAAGAGAAGATATGTTTCAATTGCAGGTTGCTCGAGTGGAAGTTTTCGGGACTGCTTTAGGCCAAGATTATATATAGTAATTAAAACTACTTGTTAATGGCTTCCCTTTTCTCAGCCAGCTCCACCCCCAGGTGGTTTGAACTTTGAGCCTCTTGTAGACCTGATGAACAGTTTCGCTTTCCTCACGTTTATGACACTTGGAACTTCAAGAACTGGAGGTTTATGCAATTTGAGACCCGTCAGCACGGTGCAGAATTCAGAGTACTGAGAGACAGGTGAGCATGAATGAGTACCTTCCACTCCAAATTACAGTTTTTGAGAGTGATTTTGCAGTTTTTGTACAAGGTGCACCACCTTTATTGAATACTAGGTGGTGCCCGTGAGTTAATCTTTCTGGAATAAATCTCAATGTAGCACCAGATTAAGGGTTTTCAAGTGCCTCCATCTTCCTTGAAATTCATTTAGAATAGCTTTATCTGCTTAAAATATGTTGTGTCTTTATACAGTTCATCCAGTTACCCAATATCTAGTCTGTATTATGGGCTGAGGAGGCCAAGAAAGGAATCAGACTCATTTTATGTTCTTGGTTTACAGTGTGAAGAGGAAGACAGACAAACAACAAGCTATATCACATATAATTCAAGGCATACATCGTGCTAAATAGAGAATAAGATGTAGAATGCAGTGGAAGAAGCAGTCAGTTCTCATTATTCATTTACCAGTTATTTATCCAGACCTTCTCTCTGCCCAGCATTGTGCTAGATACTGGTATACAAAGAAAGTGTAAAATCCCTACTCTCAAATAACTCATAATCTAGTGATTGGTAGGGAACCAAGGAAGGCATTATGGAGAAGGCGAAACTTGACCTTGAAGAATGGCCGTGATTGATAGAAAAAGATGCAGGCTCCGAAGAGAAGAATGAAGTACATGGCATGTTTTGAAACAGCAAGTAGTTCTATGTGGTTAAACTGTAGGAAATTAAGCTTGAAAGACACGTTCAGTGTTACTTTGGGTTTGCACTGACTTAGATTGGAAAATTCAACAGATTTAAAATAATACTTACATGTATTTCCAGAAGAAATTATACATGAGGCATAGTTATAGTAAATTACCCTCTGGCTAGCATATTATACATGAAATATAGCTGTAATAAATTACACTTCTGGCTATAGTGCAGCTCATTTATGCATACATGTTATTAATGATTGAAGTTGATTTAAGTCAGTTTTAAAGGGTATAGTAGTAAGCATAGATTTTCACTGATTACACTCTACTTTGAATATAATGTAAGGAATCATTTTCATTAAAGTTCACATGTCAGATCACTGGATAATGATTACGTGTAGGAAAATTTTAAGTGCTTTCATAGGTTACCCTAGAATTTAGGTTTTGATGAACGGTTGTACCTCGTATTAAATGTGTTTCCTAAAAGGAATGTAAGTTCAATTTTTTTTTTGAAGTATAGTTGATTTGCAGTGTTGTATTCGTTTTCTGATGTACACTATAGTGATTTAGTTGTACATATGTGTATTCTTTTTCATATTCTTTTTCATTACAGGTTATTACAAGTTATTGAATATAGTTCCCTGTGCTGTACAGTAGGGCCTTGTTACTTATCTATTCTGTATATAGTAGTTTATATTTACTAATCCCAAACTCTTAATTTAACCCTCTCCCCTTTCCTCTTTGGTAACTATGAGTTTGTTTTCTATAGTTTAACTTTTATAAATGGAAAAATTTAAATACTATAAATGTTAAGGTAAATGCATACAATATCAACACACCAAAATCAGTATCTTGTCTCTACACCTGCAATAATCAGAAATTGTAATGACAAAACCCCTGTTTCTGATATTAACAAAAAAAATACAAAATATATAAGAACAGCCAATTTTCAAGGCCTTTTTTTGAATAAAACAGTACTTTTTTTTTTAATTAAAGATCATAAAAGGAAGCCTAGATTTATGGAGAGATATATTGCTTGATTGGAAGAGTCAAATTTCAAGGATACAGATTTTCTTCATATTAGTTTTAATATAATCTCTGTCAAAATTTTAGATAAATTTTTTGGAACTTCACAAACTGATTCTTAAATTCATTTAGAAGAGAAAATGTACAAGAATAGTCAAAAATTATTGGGAAAGGAACCCATAATAATAAAGGCAACTCCTTATCAGTTATCAATGTATACCACCTCTAAAGCTATAGTAATTAAATAGCAAGGTAATGCCTTAGGGCCAGACTTGAGTCTGTTTCTATTGAGTCTACATTAAAGGTAGCATAAATACAGGAAACAGTGTTGGGCCAATTGGCTATCCATTTGAAAGAAAATAAAAGTTAGATGCCTACTTCATAGTATTAACAACAACAACGAAACCTTCATATGCTTAAATACAAAATACTATGTATTTTTTTAATCTTGAGATGGTTAGGGCTGCTTTCATGGGACACAAAACTAAGAAGATATAGAGGAGAAGATAGATTTGGCCATTAAAAATAATAATTTACCATAACAAAATATACTATAAAATTTCAGTCAGGGACCAGAGATAATATTTGCCACATAATTACAAAGACTTTATACCCATGCTATATAAATCAGTAAGAGAAAGATAATCCAGTAGAAAAATGGGCACGTTTCCAAAGAAGAAATTCATATCAAAAGTTGTGCATGCCCACAAGTCATTAAGTAAATACACATAATGGCCAACGAGGTAATGCTAGGAGTATTCTGAGTCCTGGAGTGTACTTATTAAGAATGAAAAAGAATGTTAAAATGAATCTTGTAAAGCAAAGTCACACCTGATCTACTTTTTAAAAATAAATCTGTATTTTCATCTATTGAATTTTTTTTAAGTGAGACCAATAGTGAAGACTTCTGATTAATTTGTCAAGTCAGTTAAGAAGACTGCTAGGCATTTTTGTGGGGTGTTAATACTGTATGAATTTAAACTTTTATATACTAAGTGGAGGTTTTCTTTGCACAGCTATCTTCCCTACACCTGTAGCTCAGAAAGTATAGGCTATTTTAAATTGCACTGCTATATTGAATCATTTCAAATAACTTCTATGTGGGTTTATTGTTTTACTTAGAGATTAAAATGGCTTCCAGAGGAAAGACAGAGACAAGCAAATTAAAGCAGAATTTAGAAGAACAGTTGGATAGACTAATGCAGCAATTACAAGATCTGGAGGAATGCAGGTAATAGTATAATTGTATGCTGCTGTGCTGTAAAGTGGCTTTTCTTTGCATCTAGATTATAAGCTACGTGTGTGCGGCCCATGTGTGATTTGGTTTCCCCTGTAGCGTTCTTCACAGTGCTTTGTCTGCTGGAGAACTAAACTCAGTGCAGGCTTTGGAGTTACAAAGGCTGGGATATGAATGTTTTTAAATTAATTGCTAAGTGAATGTGCACTTGGGCAACATACTTAACCACCTCAAGTTTCCATTTCCTCTAGTGTGAAGTGGAAATAGTAACACCTACCTTGACTTCAGTATGTGAAGTAGCCCAGCCTGGTATCAAGCTGAGAAGGTACTACTTCAACTCCTGGTGTGTGTTTTTAGCTTTAAATGCTCAAAGGACTAGGACTACTCATTGCCTTTTTAAAAACCTTGAAAGATTGTTTTGAATATAACTTGATGAAGGGACAAACACAATGCTTGGTCCAAAGTAGGTGTTTGATAAATGGTAGCTGTTTTTGTAGTAAATGTTTAATAAATGGCTTGTTTGGTTAATTAAAAATAGCCTCTAACTCAGATGGCCAGCACCGCATTGCTATTGTATTTCAAGGTGCATAAACTTTACCTACCATTAATGATAATTGTGATAATAATAGCTGTTTAAGTACCTGTTATATGCCAAGGACTTTTTATCTAATGCTCATAGCAACCCTATAAGGTAAGTACTATCATTATCTGCAGTGTATAGACAAAGAAACTGAGGCTCGGCTATGTTAAGGTTGTACCATTGATTCAGAGACTGCTTAAAAGGAAGTTATTACATGGTTTGTTAAGTGTGCCTCATTTTGGTTAAAAAAAAAATGTAATTGTCAAAGTAACCATATTGCAGGAAAACACCCATACTAATATGTGAACACATCCATCATTAGTATTTTGATATTTTCTTTCAGCCTTTTTCCCCCAGGATATTTTTTGTATATGTAGGTATCTGAAGTCTTAGTGAACAAATACTAAAATTGTTTTTTTCACTTGGAATTCTATATTTTTCTGTATTATGTTCACTGTACATCAGAGAGGAACTTGATACCGATGAATATGAAGAAACCAAAAAGGAAACTCTGGAGCAACTGAGTGAATTTAATGATTCACTAAAGAAAATTATGTCTGGAAATATGACTTTGGTAGATGAACTAAGTGGAATGCAACTGGTAAGTGTCACGTACGTAGCATGGTAACACAGGGTGGCTTTGTTTTTGTTTAGGTTTTTTTTTCCCCAGGATGTATATTTAGGATAGAAAATGTACCCTTTTTGGGGTTTAACTTCTAGAGGAATGTCTACATATGGGTAAAACAGCATATGCTTCTAGATTTTCATCTAGTCTGTATTTGACTCCAGTGACTTACGTCGAAATAGCAAATGGTAACTAAAATTGTAACAGTGTTTGATGAACAAGGAAGACCTATTAAGAATTGAAGACCCGTCAGTCAAATATTGTAATATCTGATTTGTTGGAATATTTTGGTTAGTTTTTACCTTGTTTTATTTCTAGGCTATCCAGGCAGCTATCAGCCAGGCCTTTAAGACCCCAGAGGTCATCAGATTGTTTGCAAAGAAACAACCAGGTCAGCTTCGGACGAGGTTAGCAGAGGTAAAATTTCTTTAAATTGATCCAATTGCTGTGTGTATTTCTTTTCTCAGTGCAAGAATGTGCTCATTATGTCATTCTGAAGTTTAAAAATCAGTCAGCTGAAAATGCACACCACCAACAGTGAACCCTAATGTGAAGTATGGACTTTGGGTGATGATGACGTGTCAGTGTAGGTTCGTCAGTTGTAACAAGCGTAGCACTCGGGTGGAGGATGTTTATGACAGGGAGATTATGCATGAGAGGGGCAAGGAGTATATGGGAAATCTCTGTACCTTTTGCTCAATTTACTGTGAATCTAAAACTGCTCTAAAAAATAGTTTATTAAAAAGAAAATTAGTTGATTTTAGAGGCACAACCCACAGTTTTCTGACAAAATTAGTCCTTTGAGCAATTATTGTTGATAACGAATGCAGAGGTTTAAACAGTATACGGCAATTTAAATTGCTACAGGCCACTTCTGCTAGGACTTCACATGTAAGGTTTTACTATTTACTTCTGGAGCCCTAAATTGAAATCCACCTAGAATTCATGAGCAGCAGTGCTTTATGCATGTATGGCCTTTCCCATCAAAGAATTTCAAACATCTTTATAAACCTGATGCTTCAGGGAGTCTGTTTATAGACTTGAACGTAATTAAGATATTAGTAAGTTATCGCAACAACTAGTAATTTAATAGTATAGTAGCTAAGAGCATGGACTTGGGTCATACTGGCCGGATTTGTCCCTCTCCTCTGCTATGGAGGTATGTGACATTGGGGGAGTTATCTTCTTCAACCTCTTTGTGCCTGTTTCCCCTCTGGTAAAAAGGTGACAGTGATAGTCCGTCCCTACCTCTTATGGTTGTTACGAGGTTTAAATGGAGTAATATGTGTAAAGCACATAAAATAGTTATCAAGACATGCTGTCAGTGTGTCTGGTGGTAGAGGTGATATTTAACCTGAGTTCCAGGAGATCTGTTACCAGTCATCTCATTTAAGCATGTAGATCACACTTCAGTTTAATGAAATGTGTTCTTAGAGGATAGCGCCTCTTTAAAGGAAACTATTGACCTGCTAATTCCTTGGTAGTGTTTATAACTAAGATAATGGTTATGCTGAGCGTCAAGATTCATTAGAACTGTGTAATAGTGTTTCTGTCATGTCTGCCTTGAGTTGTTTCTATAGTTCTTTATCATATTAATCAGCTAGAGGACCTTTTATTAAAAGTAGATCTAAAAAGCTGGATTTTATGCACAGGATGTTTCTAACTTAAATACCGTATGCTTTGCATTCGTCTATATAGATGGATAGAGATCTCATGGTAGGAAAGCTGGAAAGAGACCTGTATACTCAACAGAAGGTGGAGATACTAACAGCTCTCAGGAAACTTGGAGAGAAGGTACCTGTATTTAATTTAATATGTCAGGTGTAAAGGAAAAAGTATGAAGTATTTGGTATAAAACTTCTTGATCTGTGGTCTAGTTTGTCATCCTAAGACGTTCTTAACCGTGGTTCCTAGAACTGCTTGTTAACACTTGAACTCACTCCGCCGGACTTTGTTTCTTTAGCTGACTGCAGATGACGAGGCCTTCTTGTCAGCAAACGCCGGTGCTATACTCAGCCAGTTTGAGAAAGTCTCTACAGACCTTGGTGAGTACGCTCCTATTTCTGAAAGCTGGACGTGAATTACTGCTCCAGATTGACAGATGGCACGCGTAAGATAAAATGATGGCCTTTTCTTGAGTTTAGAGGTGAAACCAGAATTGTTTCCTTTATAAACCCCTTTTAATGGGTTTATTTCCCAATACTTTTTAATTTAAAATAACCAAATTAATATAACCTACTGATTTAAAAATATGTGTCGGCTAAATGTAAACACAAAAGTAAAGTAAACGAAAATTTTACATGTTCTATTTCATACCTAAATTAGAATAAGTATTTGTAACCGATAAATCACCCTACATAGCTGAGTTGTTTGTGCAGGGGGAAGGAAACTGGGATGGCAGTGGGAAGGCTTAGGGGTAACGCACTGATAATAGCAGCTCGCTTTGTTTTCTATTTTAATATCTATGTGATAGATTTTTATTTCTTTACCTGGAACTGTGAATACATTTAAAGTGACATTTTAATTTATTATGTGTCTTTCTTCTTAGGCTCTGGAGACAAAGTTCTTGCTTTGGCAAGTTTTGAGGTTGAAAAAACAAAAAAATGACATGATATGAAAGCTTGAGACATTGATCACATTTTTGTTGTAAATGGCGTTTTTCTTCTGGGGATTTTGAGTCATTGCAGAGAAATCAAGAGATTCTTGAAATGCATTAATAACCTAAGAAAAGGTGACCGGAAAACATGCTTGTGGCTTCTGTTCATGCCCTTCATCACTGCTTTGTGCAGGGATGTCTGCTTGAGTGATCCTGGGCTTGCTGGGATGGAGGGACTAATGGACCTTATTCATTATTATTTGTGTGATTAAGAGAGAGAAAACAACAGTTTCTCTGCCTGTTTTTATTAAGGGTCCTTGTCTTTCAGTGCTGATAGTAAATGAAAAGATGTGAACTGACAGTTCTTTTCTGCTCATAATTTATCCCCACTTGTTGGAGTAAATAGTGTAGGCAACATCAGCATACCTTATATTTGTAGAATCTTAGAGTTCTGAGTGATGTTAGAAATTGTTTTCATTTTACAGTCAAGGAACCTGAGGCTCAGAAATAGCAAGTGACTTGCTTGAAGTGGCATTAGAGACAGAGCTGGGGATAAGATTTGGGTGTCCTGATTCTCAGTTTAGTGTCCATTGAGTTGTATTCCTTTATTTTGTGCTGTTTTTTTTTTTTAAATAATTCACACATATTTGTGCAAGTCTGTGTTTATGAAAATTCAAAGTCCCAACAGAAAGTTGTCACCGAGGGACCTCTCCCCAGCCTGTAAGCTCTCGGAATGAATGGTGCCATTGTGTCCCTGAATTTTGAGCTTGGAACAATGGGAGCCCTGTTGAGAGTCTCCTGAAGTAACTTAACCTCCTGCGTTGTTTCACCAGGGAAGCAATTGGAAGTGGCAGCCAGAGGCCCTCCCCGTGTGTGACCTCTTTGCCGAAACCCAGAGGGTGGGGACTGTAAACTACTATTTACTCTTCAGTTTTTGGAGAAACACGAGTTGTGAGGAAAAGCTGGTTTCTCCCCTGAGTGTTTACCTCTCTGTATACTCAAATAGGTAGACTTCCCTATACGCACATATGTTAGCTTATTTCCTAGGCTCTGGCCACTTAATATACTTACATGTTTTTCTCAATATTCTTTTTCTTTGCACTTTATGCAAATTAAAAACATTTTTAAAGCTTCTTGTATACTGTAAACTCTACTAGGTGCTCTGCCAACTAGACAAATTAGGGGACCTCAGCTACATTAATGCCTTAGTTAGAACTTCTAATGGGTAGCTTTTTATATATTGGTTTATTATGGGCAAAAACTCATTAAATTGTGACAAACTAAGAAAAAGCAAATTATTTGCTATTCATCTAGGGCTTTGTGGTCAATCACTATTTCATTATTTTTATAATCAAAGTGAAATTCACATGACATAAAATTTACCACTTCAAAGTGTGCAGTTCAGTGGCATTCCGTCCATTCACAGTGTTGTACAACTACCACCATTATCTAGTTCCAAGACATTTTCCTCACCCCTAAAATAGACCCCATACTTAGTTAAGCAGTCATTCCCTCCTCCTCCCAGCCCTCCAGCAACCACTAATCTACTTTCTGTCTCTGGACTTACCTATTCCAGATATTTTATATAAACATAATCATATAGTACGTGATTTTTTGTGTGTCTGGCTTCTTTCACTTAGCATAGTATTTTTGCGCTTAATCCGCATTGTATCATATATCAGTACTTCATTCATTTTAATGGCTGAAAATACTCTGTTGCATGGATACCACATTGTGTTTATCCATTTATCTCTTGATGAACATTTGGGCTTTTTCTACTTTTTGTCTGATGTGAGCAGTGCTGCTATTAATGAACATTTGTGCATAAACATTTGTTTAAATACCTGCTTTCAATTCTTTTGGGTCCGTACCTAGGTATGAAATTGCTGGGGTTTGTTTTTGTTTTAAGCCATAGCAGGATTCCCCCTCCCCTTCCAATAGTAGTAGGACAAGGAAAATCAGGAATATTTCATGTTTGAGAGGGGCCTAGATGAATCTGAAGTTCTTCATTTTTCCCCCGAAACTTTCTCTAAGACTAACCTCAATGAAATATTTTGTTATTAATTATATTAATGTGTTCATTTTATAAGTAATAACAAGTACTCAATTTAAAATTAATCTTCCTTTCAAAGTGGTAGGTTTACCATGCCTAGCAAGACACTGTTAGCTGTGGCCGTGTGACCTTTGGTAGGTTACTTAAACCTTTTGAGCCTCATTTTCCTCTTCTATTCAGTGGGGATAACAGGAGCTACCTACTACATCGGATTACTATGCATTCCTCTCTCTTCCTTTGTATAGAAAGTTTTGCATTAGAGCTAGTCCACCATTTAACAGTTCTTTCAAGGGCCATATGATATATTTTGTTTCTCGAATTCGATATTTAATTCAGAAAAATTATTTGAAGAGTGAATAATTTGAAAAGTATACAACTATAGTTATTAAATGATATAAACTGTGTTTCTGTTCACATTTTGCTATCCTTAATTCTCCAGTTTTTTAGACCTCTTGGGAGGTCTCAGACAGCAATAACTAACGCTAAGGCAGCTAATTATTTGACATCCTTGGGTCAAGCTAGTATTTTAATGAAAAATTTCCTGCGTTTTTCAAAGAACTGGGGTTGCAGCAGAAATAAATTTCAATGATCAAGTGTCTAACTGAGCTGTTTAATGAAATCTAGTAATTTAAAGAAATACCTATGTTTCAATGTTTTGTTTTGTTTTTATCCTGTGAGTCGTAAGTTAGGTATTCTAGGTGGGCGATAGAGGGAAAAAGCAAGCAATAGAATGAGTTGTTCCCAGGACAGAGCTGGAGCTGGGACAGATGGATTGTTAACTTTGGTTGTTAGGTCTTTTACTGAAGACACTCAGCCAAAGAACGGTCATCTTAGGCAAAATAAAAGACTCTACAAATCCGCCATTGGAATAGTATCTTATTACAGTGAATGATGGATAGTTTGAAATTATTACAGAAAAAAATAAACCCAGACCATTTTGTCTAGAGCTTTTCAACCACTTTCCTGTCTATTTTTTCCTTATTCTATTCATTACTATGACCAAAGAACGCTCTTCTTTGCCTCTCAAAATGTTTTCCAGCATTAATATGTAAATTAAAACTGTCAGCATTCCCACAGACCCCCATGAACAAGCTGTAATTGCTTTCAGCCTGTGTGGCCCTGGAATTAAAAAGATTTAGAAACCGGAGAAACTAGTATTTAATATTTTCATTAAGTTGCAAAAAGCAGGTTAGAAATATGGCTGTACTAGATATCCCCCTGGAAAATGGCCTTTTGACATCCTCACTCGCTTTCTTTTAGAAAGCCCTCTCCCTGCTCACACTAATAGCAGAGTGGAGAGACTAATGCTGAAGGGGCCTCAAAACACAAGGGGTCAGCAATGTTCTCAAGAGTTCACGATAGAAAGTCGTGCTGTTCCAAGCAGAGAACCAGGAAAGTTGAGAGGGTCGAGGCTGTCAGTTGGTGACTTCCTAATGCTTGGTTTTCCTTTGAGAAGATCACATTCCTTACAGCCTCAGACAATGAACTACAATTAAAATTAAACAAATTAAAAAAATATTTTCTACAAAGGATGTCAAGAGCCACCAATTTTCTTTTGAGTTAAAAAAGAGGAAGATAATGCTAGTAAGAGTTCTCAGATTACGCTCACAGGTCCTCTGCCCCCAACTTCTGGCAACTGTGACCATGAACTCTTGAAGCATTCCCACAAGAACTTCTAGTTTTATTTCTTCACTCATAATTTCAGTACATGGTTTAAGAGTTTATCTTAATTATGTCTGTTTACTCTAAAATGTCTTAGTAGGTCAAGTACTGTTTTTTTGTTACTACTAAATTATCCTATACATACATGGCACTTTCTTTACTATAAGAGGAGTTCAGTGATTTTTTTTTTTCTTTTTTTGGCTTATGTGAAAACCTTTAGGTCTGGCCTTATTCCTCCAATGCTAATAAACCAAGCCAAGTTGAAAACTGAGGCAGTGACCCTTGATGATAATCAAAGAGATAGATAATTTAGGTAAAAGCAAGTATTTGGCCTGGTTTGGATTATAACTGATTGCCTTAATCCTGTGGTTGACTATGATCTTAGAAAAGGTGGTGCTTTCTATTGCTTCATCTTTAAAAAAATTTTTTTGACTCTATTAGCATCTCAAATTTTAATCGTTTATTCTAGGTCTTGGTAAATTATACCTTAGATTTGGTTTATAAGGCTCTGAACTTACTTGTTTAAATATTTTGTTTCATATTTACCCAGGAGAGGAGCATTTGTACTTTTGGAGCAAATAGGCAAAAATCTCAGTCCCTTAGCCTCAGCCTTGTGGCATTTCTTTTCATCCTGTCTTCCAGAAGTATGAGTGCTTTGTTCTTCTGCAAGAAAATACCATGAGCAAGACTCCACGTAAAGGAGTACACATAGAAATACTTAAACCTACTTTCTATTCTCAGAGAGAAAAATGTGGATTCTGTCTTTAACTTGTGAGCTTGGAGGAGCAATGAGGGGTGTGAGGGTGTGCTCGCTCATGTGTATGCCTCTCTTCTGGGAGCCTGACTGCTCCCCCAGGGCTCTTACGACCTCCCACAGCACTGCTCTTGCCAGAGTGGGAGGTTGATTGTGCCAGGTTAATTTTGTTACAATCAAAGCACTGGGCAAATTGTGTGTACTAGGCCCTTTTGGTTTGAAAAACTCAAAATGTGCTTTTCTCTGGTGGGGATTAAGTCTTGAAATTGAAAAGAACACATTTGAGAAAAATCTTAACAATCGTTATTGTGTGAAAGCAAGGAAAGTTTCTATCTGCTACCTCTTCTGATTGTGATATCATTCTTTCATCAGACATTTGTTGATTGTTGATACATGCCACACATTATTTGACTCTTGTTAAATTTTCTGAAATTGGATATATATATTGGATAGAGTCCTTTTTTTAAAAAGTAGGACTCTTAAATGTTTATATAATTAATAGAAGTTTAGCTATCCAGCTGCATCACTGATTTATTTTACAATAAAATTGTGTTTAATAGATCTAACCCCCCCCAAAAAAACTTTTACTCTATCATAGGTAGCTGGGTCCTTAGAAACATTATTTCACATGTGTATTTACATGTTGTAAGGAAGATTCCACTTAGAAATAATCCTAATCTGGGGAGGAGGGTATGGTAGAGCAGCATGCTTAGCATGCACAAGATTCTGGGTTCAATCCCCAGTACCTCTAAAAAAAAAAATAAGAAATTATCCTAATCTATACAATTTGATCTAAGTGAACTCTTTCGTCTATAACTTTTTACCTCATCTTTTAATCAGTGTTGGAAAATGCATATCTCACTAAAATACAGTTGACCCTTGATCAACATGAGGTTTAGGGGTGCCCACCCTCTGCACAGTTGAAAATCCTCAGTCAGCACTCGGTATCCGCAGTTCCATGCATCAGTGAATTCAACCAACCATGGATGTGTAGTTAGTTCTATAGTATGTATTTAGTGAAAGAAATTCGGGTATAGTTTGACCCTGACAGTTCAAACCCATGTTGTTCAAGGGTCATCTGTATTTAAGTTATTAAGTTGTTCTGGAGAATATTAAATGGAAAGAAATACTCCTGTAGGGGAGGAAACATGTCTTTCCTCTACCTTTTTATGTTCTTAACTGGGACCCCGATAACAAAAGACAGATTAACAAGAGAAAAGCATGCAGATTTGTTTACTTTAAGTTTTATGTGACATGGGGACCTTCACAAGGAAGTGAAGACCCAGAGAAATCGTTAAACCTGAGTCCTTTTATACTCAGTCTGATGAAGAGTGGAAAGTTGTGGGGAAATGTGATAGAACAAAGGTGAGCTAAGTGTGATAAACTACCAGAAACTTGGCCACATCTGTTTGTTCAGAGTCCTCTCTCTGTCTCTAGTCTTCGGAGGAAAGGATGCTCCTTTCCTCCAGGTATTGGGGAGGGTACCTCTCACATGAGGGTTTTGTGACCTGCTTCAAGGGAAGGTCGAAAGTCCTTTCCACACATGCCATATCTCAGATTCCTTCAGCTTAAAATACTCAGTGTGCCAGGGTGCCACATTGTGGGGTGATGTGTCTCCTGAACCCTGTCACTCCTTTTTTAGTTCTAATTCTGCCACTCTTTTATACTTGTATCCCATTTTGTCAAGTCACCTTCCAAATGTTCATGTAGATATTTTGTGAAGAATGGTTATTAAATGTTTAAATTGCTTTGAAACTACCATATAAGGAACTGTATAAAATTAAATAATACCACTTTCATTAAAATAAAATATTTTAAATCTTAAAATATACATTTTAAGAATACTAAATAAAATGGAGGTGTTGTGTTTGGTTTGACTAAGGGAAACTTGTGTTCATATAGATATTTGAGGTAATGAGAAATTAAAATCGTAAAATAAAATTAAGTAGAAATACCTGATGTGGGGAAAAGTCTACAATTCTGTTACTCCTGTCTTTTCCTTTCCTGGAGTTGAGATAAATTACTTTTTCTGTTAAATTTCCTTTAATGACATAAGTTGTGCTAAAGAGATCTTATAATAACTCAAGACATCCGAGTGAAAGAATGTTACTGGGTTTGTGGGAATTTGTGTGTTAATATTAAAGTTTGTCTCAGCAGGGTGTCGTTAGCAGCAGAAGTAGAAGACACATTAAAACTAGTTCCACATTGTAGGCTGACTATAACTCAATACAATATTTTTAATTAAAAAATTTAAAAAGCACTATTTATTGACTCGAACAAAGTAAAAAATTAAACATAAAACTAGATACTGCAGCCCCTTTAGCATGCTGGTTCTGTGTCTCCTCCCAAAAGAAATTAAATGGAAATTGCCTGCTCAAGGTTGTTTTAAAAAGTCACAAGTGTCCCCTGTGCTTGCTTGAGGACTCCTGCCTCTTCTTCTCTGGGAGTATGTCTTTTGCTCTTTCCTAATAAAGCTTTTCTACTTATTAGTGAGGTAAGTGTCTCCGTTCTGTCTGTACTTGGGCACTAGTGAGTAAGATGAGCAGAAGTGCTCCCGTGCGGAGCACGTGCCGGGGGCGCAGGAGCAGCCGGCAGCACTTGGTGATGCGGGCTGTGGAAGCGCCTTTCCGTCTCCCAGGAGAGGACCTCAGTGGCTTTGGTCTGCCCCCTGGAGCCTGCAGCTATTTCAGTCTAACTCCTCATTAAAGTCAATCTAAGGTACTGTTAAAGCCTTTGGATTCTTTAAGTGAATTGCCTCCACTTGAATTCAGCTAAAAATAGTTAACTTTCACTTCCCAGGGCTGCTCCCAAGTTCCATGAACTCTCCCCTCAGCCTCACACCCCACCAAAAATATTGATGTCCACAGCATGACTAATTTCTTATTAAAGACCCAGGACTACGGCTATGAATGCATGCCTAACTGCAGGAACGGACGAAAAGGGTGAATCCCAGTGAGAGCTAAGCCCAAGAATGTGAGATAAATTAGGACTTAGGAGAAAAAGAATGGATTTGTTTTCCTCTCAATAAATTGTTTTTAAAAAAGAAGAAAGAAAGAAGAGAAAAAAATGCAAAAAACCCCACCCCCAAATAATAAATTATACCTAAAAACTGATGCGAGTGCATAGCACTATGCCAGACCCGTCCACCATAAACCGAGTGCCTGCTATGCCTTTCTCTCCTTGCCGTCCGGAACCCGTTGTAGAATTGGTAGCCGTGGAGCAACTGGCAGAAGAGTGAGCGTTCCTGAGCAAGGTAGAGCCAGCCCCCGCAGGAAGAAGCTCCTCTCGTGTGTACATAGCAGTGAGTGCAAACAGGGGTCAGTGTGTTTCTGAAAACTTGTAAAAGATCATTACAGCCCTACAACCACCTACAAATCATACACACACTGCATTCTGAGACTCCCCGAAAAAGTTAGGGTCAAGGACCCTAAACTGTTCCATAAATGATCAAAGTCATTCTGAGCTGATAATATTATACAGTTTTATATTCTACATATTGTTTAAAATGGAAAATTAAATTAATTGGGAAAATTAAAGCAGTTGTTTGGGGGCTAGGGGCAGGTGGATTAGGATGAAGAAAGCAGTAGACTCTATACCATTTATTTTTTTTTCCCCGTCAGAATGGAAAATGCCTTGATTATAGCTGCTTTGATGTATTGGAGTATCACTCCACAAGTATTTATTCACATCTTCCTCCCTTGAGGTGGAATATATTTCTTTACACCACCACTTCAGACCTGGCCATTAGACTGAACTTGGCAAACGGAATGTTTATGGATATGACTTCCGGAGAGGTCCTCAGTGTGCTTCCGCGGCTTGGCTTGGTGCTCGTGCTTTTCTGCCATTCATCGTAAGAGGAATGTGCCCTCTGTGGCCTCTGGTTCAGGAGAATGAGGAGACATATGGAGCAGACTTAATCCCAGTCTGCAGCTAAACCCTGTTGATCCCAGCCTAATCCAGCAGAGTCATAGCCAACCCACAGCCTGAAGTACACACACACCAGGCAATCTGCAGACCCCTGAACAAAAAACACAAATGCATGTTAAGCCACCGAGTTTTGAGGTGGTTTTTTACACAATCGCTGACTAATATGCCATTCTTATTCCATTTTAGTTCATTCTCCTTGCAGAAGCCATAGTCATCTGTTTAAATACAAATCCAACCATGTCACATCCTTGTGTAAACCTTTTAGTAGTTCTCATTGCTTTTGGAATAAATACTGAATGTTTAGCATGCCCTGTAAAGTCCTGTATGATGGGGGCCTGGCCTCTTTCCCCATCTCTCTGCACTCGAGCCACCCAGCCTTTTCTCTCAGCTGTTTGGTCTCACCATGCTCTCTTTCTTGTTCACGACCCTTTTATGGGCTGGCCCCACTGTGTGCTACCCTCTTCTCCCCACTCTTTGCTTCGTTAACTCCTATTTATACCTCAAGTGTAAGCTTAAATCTTAATTTTCCCAAGGAAACTCCCTGACCCTAATGCAAGGTTAGGTCCCTAATTATATGGGCTCGCAGCCCATTTTATTTCAGCTTTTAGCACTTAACTATAATTGCAATGAATTATTCAATTGTGTAATTCATTGGTATATGTCTTACCCATCATGAGGACGATATGTGTCTAATTTGCTGCTTTATCCCTACCTAGCACAGTGACATGCACCTGGTAAGCACTCAATATATATTCCTTGAACAAGCAGTTGACTAAGGAGACTATGCTTGAACAAAAGTCAGGGGATACCATACTAGGTCACATGAAGTTCTGAATCACTTCAAATGAAAGATCCTGTAAGAATTTAGTGTAAGGTAGTGTGAATATTGGAACAAGGTCAGAAAAAGACACCTACAAAAAAAAAAAACAAACCACAGTGTTGTCTCGGTCACAGAGCCAGGGTAGTTACAGTAATAATGAGAGATCTCTAAATGTTACTGAATTAGAAATGAAACCGGTGGTTCTATGAGGAAATGTCATTAACTGCCGGGGGATGGGCAATTTGGAAAGGTTGCTCGGTAGGAGAACTACCGGTGAGTTTCAAACAAGTGGAGCTTGTCCAGGGATTTAAAAATAAGATCAAACTGCGCCTTTTTGGGCTCTTAACTTTTTAAATAGTGTTACAGCTTATGTAATAGGAAGAAACCGTTCTAGGTATCATGATATACGCAAAGAAAAAGTAAAACCCACCAGGAATGACACTACTTTTGAAATTTGAAGTGAAAAATCTCATGAAGGTTTCAGGACAAAGAAAAGAGAATCAAGGTGGTTGTAGCTTCAGCTTTAGAGTTTCAGTGCCCTGAGTGTGTACGAGCAAGGGAAATGCACCTCGAGGAGAGCCTGGGACCCACCGCCTCAGGAATCACTGGGACCTGTGAAGACCTGACTGAGCCGCCTCCCGTCACTTCCTGCCCCCACGTGCCAGCACAGAGGGCGGCCTGTGGAAGCCATTTCATTTTCATATTCCAGTTTGTTAGCAGTGTATACAAATATAACCTAAGTTGTTCGGGTTTTTTAAAGGGAAAAAAGTGATAGAGGATTTTAAAAAATTCTTCAGCTGTTAAGTATCTTGGTCTCTTTCCCTTGACTCTATATCTTGCTGCTAATTAAAGTGATTTCAATAGAGGATCCTAGAGTGCAGCTTCCTTTTTTATCCTTTTGCCGCCTGTGTTTTCTCTCATGTTCTTTGCTTAAATAATTAATAATCACTACTATCTGTTATGCAGCGTGTGGGAGAAGAGTAGCTAATCTTGGGTCCCAGGACATTTGCACTATGCCTGTCCCCTGTGCGTAAGCTTTCATGTGAGGCTCTTCATTAGCTGGCACCAGGGCATAGATTCGCTGCCCTCAGCCTTCGGTGTTTATTTACTATTAAAAAGCCCCATCTGATTCACCAGCTGGGGGCAAATACTGCTGATGGGAACTAATTTCCCCTGAAGAACAGTAATGAAGAAAGTAAGAGGAATGGTATGTGGAGAAAACAAAGCCACAAAAAGTTCATTTAGACTGAGCAGTCTCTGCTGGACCAAAATATAAAACGGAAGTGTCTGTCATGTTACTGCAAAGCCAGGTCTCAGTCTTACAAGTAGCAGAGGATTTAAGAAAACCCCTAGCTAAAATATGAATGTGGAACAGGAGGGTTTATACTCGGGTAGGTTTAAACATTTCTACTCTTGGAACAGTGCAGGGTAGGAGCAAAGCTACAAATGTTTAATGATAACAGGCCCCACTACTTGTTAGCAACAGTCAGCTCGCGGGCAGCCTGTCCCTCAGTCGGGTGAGGAAAGAATTGCTCCTCAGGAATGGTCTTTCGGTCTCGCTTGAATACACTGATAACATTGCAGCATCTACAGATATGAAATGCACTGATTTGTGCTGGGGGGAAGAACGGCTGTTTTTTCATTTAGTCCCCGAGAGCAGAGGATATTTGCTTTTAGGGGTGGTAATTTTTTATACTTAATTGGACAATAACCAGCAAGGGGAAAAAAAGTGATTATTTAATAGACAACTGTGCTTATTGAAGGTTAATAGGCTGAATATTAGGATCCAAACTGAGGCCTTATGTTAATTTGTCTTCACTAGGTGATTAAAACATTTGAGACTACACAGACAAAATACACTTATAAGACATGTTGGTCAAAATTCTCTGCCAAAGAAAAGAAAAATTATTTCTTTATATTGTTCCCAAGCACAATACAAGCAAGGTTCCATGATGTTGGGAGCATGTACATATCAGATGCTGCAGAAACCACCCCTCTGGGGAGAGGTTGGCAGCAAGCCAGATGTTCACAGCTGCACATACTCCACTCATGACACAAAATATGTATATTCACTGATCTACAAAATGCTTTCATCATTGTGTTTAATAATTCCTTATTATCTCCAAAGTAAAATTAGATGACAAATTATTTGCCAAGGCAAAACAGGAGAATGGTGTAGGACTGTGGCAGTCTTTGCTGTGCTTCAGCCTCCGTCTCACTGTCTGTCTTCAGAGAAGTTAGAGTTCTGCCACATGTAAATAGGATGACAAGCTTAATATCAAAAAACAAACAACTCAAACAAAAAATGGGCAGACGAACTGAATAGACATTTCTCCAATGAAGACATACAAATGGCCAATAGGCACAAGAAAAGTTGTTCAATATTGTTAATTATTTGGGAAATGCAGATCAAAACTACAATGAGATATTACCTCATACCAGTCAGAATGGCCATCATTAAAAAGTCTACAAATAATACATGCTGGAAAGGGTGTGGAGAAAAAGGAATGCTTCTATACTATTGGTAGGAATGTAAATTGATGCAGCCACTACGGAGAACAGTGTGGAGGTTCCTTAAAAAAACTAAAAGTAGAGTGACCGTGTGATTCAGCAATCCTACTCCTGGTCATATATCCAGAAAAAATTAATTCAAAAAGCTACATGCACCCCAATGTTCATAGCAGCACTATTTATAAGAGCCAAGACATGGAATAATTCTGTGTTCACCAACAAATGAATGGATAAAGAAAATGTACACACACACACACACACACACACACACACACACACACACACACACAGGAATACTACTCAGCCATAAAAAAGAATGAAATAATGCCATTAGCTGCAACATGGTTGGACCTAGAGACTATTATATTAAGAGAAGACAGAGAAAGACAAATATCATATATCACTTATATGTGGGATCTAAAAAAAAAGATACAAATGAACTTACTTAAAAACCAGAAATAAACTCACAGACATAGAAAACAAACTATGGTTCCAAAGGGGAAAGGAGGAGGGAGGGGGGAGGGATAAATTAGGAGTTTGGTATTAATATATACGCACTACTATGTATATAATAGATCAACAACAAGAACTTACTTATGACATAGGGAACTATATTCAGTATCTTGTAATAACCTATAATGGAAAAAAATCTGAAAAAAAATACGTATGACTGAATCACTTTGCTGTATATTGTAAATCAACTATACTTCAATTATAAATTTTTTAGGGGGAGAGGGTATAGCTTAAGTGGTAAAGCACATGTTTAGCATGCATGAGATTCTGAGTTAAATTCCCAGTACTTCCTCTAAGAATAATAAATAAGCAAACCTAATTACCTCCCTACATCAAAAAAAATTTTTTTTAAGTAAACAGGATGACAAATACAGGAACCAAAGCAAAAGACGATGTTTTTTTACTTTCTATAGTACTGGAAATTATTAATGTTTAAAATTTGGTTCTCAAAACACAAAAGGAATTGGTTCCAACTTTTTACTAAAAAATCTCTTCTTTATTCAGTACAAAGCCTCTTCCTTTCTGTCACATTCTCACTCTGTACCTGCTCAACTTGTAAGCAGGAGGCCCTCTTAGGAGGTAAAGTTTAAGGACCACTGTTGCCATAGCTACTTCAGAATAGCTCTCCTTCCCTGCAGCCTGCTGTGGCTCCACTGTTGCTTCATACTTGGCCTGAAATTTTTACTGTTAGTGTTATCCCTTTGGATTAGAGTTAAGAGATTTTTTTTTTTACCTCCAGAAAGCAACTATTTTAAAGATACATTTAAGTCTGGGAGCAAAGAGAGGCCCTCCCTAAAGCTGAAAGGATAAAATACAGAATCATAAATTTATTAGGTGAAGAGTGAAAAGAGGATTGGTAGCATTGGAGTTCTGGGTGGAGACGGGGAGATAGGAGTGGCTATCAATGGGAGGGAAAGCCCTGGGTGGGGTATTTCCACATTTTTTTATCCATGCAGTAATATTTGTTGAGCATCTAACACATGTCAGCTAGGTGGAAGTGGTTCACAGTGACTTTCTTGCCCTCCTCCTGGAATTTATGGCCATGTTGGGACTGGGGCTAGCCTAGTATAAGTCAAGAAAACTCTCCTTGAAGAAGACCAAGAAGACCAAATATTCAGTCAGATGAAGTGGACGAAAGTGGGAAAAAGCCACTGAGGCGAAGGGAATTGTACACTCAGATGTCCCAAAACACAAAGAACCCTATGATTAAGGAATAGGGAGAAGGCCTGTGTGTGGCTGAAACCCAGGTGGCAAAAGTGGTTCAAGATCACGCTGGAGAGGGGAGGGTATAGCCTAGTGGTAGAGTGTGTGCTTAACATGCACAAGGTTCCAATCCCCACCACCTCCACTAAAAAAAATAAATAAAAGCCTAATTACCTCCTCCTCCCCACAATCAAAGAAAAAGATCAGGCTGGAGCCAGATCATGCAAGGCCTTGGAGCCATGCTAAAGACTTTGAACTTCATCAGGAAAACAAAGAGAAGTCATTGCATAGCAGACATTTGACAAACTCAGTACATTTTAGGAAGATCCCTCTAGTTGCTATGAGGGCAATGGATTGAGGGTGATAGGGAAAGGCTGAATCTGCATGTACTTGGAAGTTATTGCTGGAGTCACAGTGAGAGCTGATGATGGGTTAAACGGGCAGAGAATTGGAGTGGTGGGAAGTGAGGAGATTCAAGACATGGTCTAGGGTGGAAACAACACGGAGTGGATATGAGGGCTAAAGGGGTAGTGGTGTTAAGGATATTCTTAAGATTCTGCTGTAAGCGGCTGGGTAGAGTGGTGCCAGGTATTGACAGAGGAAAGGCAGATCTGGGGACCTATTAAGTGTGAGATGGTGTGTGCAGAGCTGGTGCAAAGTCTACTGAAACTGTGGAGCACACCATGTTAGGGGTTTCTCTCCTCTCTCCCTTTTACCTTCCCTCTCTCCAGATTTGGCTTCTGGGTCTGTCCAGCAACATTGCCTCATTCTTTCAGAATTTTCCATGTGACAGGTGGCGGATGATGCTAACATTTTTGAGGTCACATCCTTACAGCTCTTGATCCAATAGGGAAGAAAGCTTCCTTTCATTTCTAATTCAGAAAGTTTCAGAGAAGGACTCCCATTGGCTCAGCCCAGGTCATATCCTACGTCTTAGTCAATGGTCAAGAGAGCACAGCACTTGAATTGGTCCAGTTTAGGTCCATATCTCCCTGGTTTTTATTTTTGTTTTTGTGGGGAAAAGGCAGAATACTATAATTGGTAGCCTCATCAGCATCTCTGGTGGGTAGAAGGTGGGGAAAAGCAGTTCCCCAAGGGGCAGAGATGGTGCTGGGCTGTCTGAACTAACAGGTGTTTCCTGCCTCCTAAGCCTTCAGTGTATCATTCTAAGACTACAGATGGGTGGAGCCTGAGTTAATCCTGAAGTAATATTGCTATCTAAAAATGAAGAATTTTCCAACTCTGAGCTGATGGGGTAAGTGAGGGCCTGGCCGTGTGGATGAACTTATTGTGATTTTGAACTATAAAAATGATAAATAAATGAAAAATCTGAAAGAAGGAAAAGCATCCAGTATTTCACACGGACATATTTTCATTTTATTCATTCATTTCCCACCTTTATCCTTAAGCATATATCTTTTTAAAAATATAATGTATACATTGTATCTTGAATACCAAGCAACTTGTTCAATTTTAATTCATTTGGTTAAATATCCATATTTATATGAAAATAATTTGAAGGTGTAAGTTTTTTGTATTGGTATGCTCTGGTAAAATTGAAGGACTAGCTAGTAACTGTACTGGCATATATTAGTTGGGCTCTTGTTATGGTCATGGTAGTCTGGGTACTGATGGAGATACAGACATCATTAAGATCTATTTCCGGCCTTTAAAAGTTCATAACCTCGTGACTTTTGATAAAATTAAAATATTCCTCAATTGTAACTAAAAAGTTATTAAGTCAAAATAATATGAACATTGGAGAATATAAACACAGTAAAGTTTAAAAAAGGTATCTCTTACCCTTCTTGCATAGAGAAGGAGAAGAAATGTGGGGGGAGTAGAAGAGAATGGGACAGAAAAGGGGTGAAAAGGCTGGGGAAAGCTGGGCAGTAAGGCCTCTAAACTGTCAGTGTCACCCTATGCGAGTGTTGAAAGTGAGATCACATGCCCCTTTAAAAGAGAAGGTGGAGGATTCCAGACTTGGTAGACACTAAACTCTTAGAGGTTCAGTTTATCCTACTAGAAACCTGGGAACTCTTTTCCAAGAAACAGTTATTTTTCTCTTCCCAAGGTTATAAATACTTAAAAATATGTTTTATGTAATAACCTATAAGGTCGTAAGATAGTGCAATACCAAATTTTAATATAAAAGCAAAAAAAAAAAAAGGTAAGGTGGGAGCTGAGAGCAATTCGCATTTTGCCTAAAAGGGGCTGTTTCTATACACTTCCCAGACAGAGCCAGATTGGCAGATAGAGTCATACTTCCTATAGAAACATTTTAATCAAGGATCCCTTTCTCCCTGGAAAAAGGCACTCACCACCAACACACACGATATTCTAAGTTTAACGAACCCTCAGAAGCCCATCCCTGGGCTCTGAGCTAGGGGTATCCCAGGTTAGACAGGCCCTCAATTCAGGAGTGGGCCTAACTGCTTCAAAGGTAGCAATATTCCCAGCTCCAGGACACAGAAAGACCACGCCTCTAAATGTTTTGCATCCTGGTCCGTTTAAGATTTTTCAGGTGTCTTGGGTAAACTGGTCTCACCCAGGATTCAGCCCCGTCTGGCCTCTACCATTTTTAAACACAGACCCGTGTGTGGGAGAGGCCATTATTTTTACGGGATCACTGTGCTCCTTGAGCTGCTAGGGACAGGCAGGGTTGCTTTACCGCAGCGCCGGCTCCATCCTTGGCCCGGGCTCCGCCTTCAGGCCACCGCCCCCTCCGAGCCCCCGCCCCTCCTTCCTTGCCAACCCCTGACCGGCTCCACCCCTTTGCTCTGAGCGCAGCCCAGCCACTAGCCAAGACTGGGTTCCACCAGCCCATCTCGTGGCTCCGCCCCCTCCCGAGGGGCCCAATGAGCGTGCCCGTCAGACCCGCAGCACCCACCCTCAACAGGAACCTCCGCCCCACATGCTGATTTAGCCAGTGAGCCTCCCAGAGCGTCCAGGGCCACGCCCACCAGCGTGCCACGCCTCCGGCGCCCGGCCCTGTGCCGCCCTCCACCCCCGGGGCGTTGCCGTAGCCGCGCCTCCGCCGCCCGAGCGGAGCCAGATGCCGCCCCCTCCGCCGGTCCCTCCCCCGGCGGCCTGGCGCCTCCCTCCCTCCCCGCCGCGGTGACTCACGGAGCGGGAGGCGGAGGCTGAGGCGGCCGCTCCCGCTGCTGCTGCCGCCGCCGCCGCGGCTGCTTGGGCTGAGCGCGCCCCGGAACAGGCCGCCGCGCTCCGCTCTCGGACCCGCAGCCCCCGCCCGCCCGGCCGGGTCGGGCGGCCCAGGTAAGCTCCGAGGCCGGCCCGCACCCGCAGCACCCGGGCCCGCGCCGCGCCGGGGCTCGGGGGAGCCTCCGGCCCTTTGTCTCCCGGGGAGGGGCCGTAGAGGGCTCCCCCGACCCCGTTCGGACCCACCGGCCGGGTCCCCTGCGCGGCGCCCTGGTCCGGGCCGGGCCTCCTGCCCCGCCTGGCCGCCGCCACCTCCTGCCGCTCGCCGCCCCCGACCCCGCGGCAGACCACCATCCAGCCGTCCTCATCCACGCCCGGGGGTCGCCTCCACAGGTGTCCGAACCATCCACTCTGTTGCTCACCCCACCGTGTCGGCGTGGTTGTCATCGTCTGTCACTCCACGTCCCGTGTCCTCTTGTCTTTTCCCTCACCTCGCCCCGCTCTCAGCATCCTGATCCTCTGTATAGAGCCCCCCTACCCATATTTCCCAAACTAAATTCTACCAAGGTCTGGCCACTGGGCCACCTTTCCTCTCTAGTTGAACTGTCGTCTCCCCATCCCACCTCTCCCGGTTCCTGGAAGGTGCACATTGTAGGCATATGTCTCACCTGTATGGCGGGTGAGTGTGTATGAGCCTGAAAAAATTAATCACTCAGAGCCCCAAACTGCACTTCTTGCCTCCTTTTCATCACCCCCACCCCAACCACCTTCCTTTTTATTGAACCTGGTAACCAAGACACATAGATTTGGATACTCAACCTCTTTTAGGCCCCACATGCCTTCTGTTGTGTGCTGAACCTGTCTGAGCAGTACCTGCTGTCAGGTTAGCCCCTGGGAAGGCCCAGGAGGCCTGTGTTGGCAGCAAATCAAGTTTTATGAATAATGAGATGTGTGGCTTTCAGCACCTCCTATCTGAGGATCTAAGTATGCTATAGCTGTTAAATATTTTGTCTCCTGTCACTCACAGAACTTAAGGAAGTGTGCCTGGCCAACGGCTGGGTAAATTGAGGCACAGGGTGTGTAGGTAAGGGGCCTGGAGGCAAGTCAGAGTTTGCCCTGAGGTTCTGCTCCCAGGTGACTTGGCTCTTAGCTCCCTTCTACAACTGCTGGGCTCTAGTTCCTGGCTTTGGACTCTAAGTGATACTGATCTCTTGGGCCATTAAAGTGTCCAGAGAGACCAAGTTTCCTCTGATTTAAAGCAGGACTTTGAGTCATAAATAAAGGTGGCGGCTGTTAAATGCCAGTGTGTCATTCATGTTTCCTGGTGGAGTGAGTGGTCCTTGTAAAGTACAAGTCATTTCTTTGGAATGGAGATTCCTCTATTCAGTAGTGGGTGCTTACTGTGTGGCAGGCAGCATTCCAAGCACTGGGGCTGCCATGGTGAAGATAGACTCAGCCCCTGCCCTCCTGCAGCTGACATTCTAAAGAGGAGGGAATAAACAAATAAGTGGAAAAAATAATTTTAGTAGTGGTAAGTGCTATGAAGGTGGGAAGAACCAGTTTGGATTTTGTTCTAAGTGCATTTAGAAACCATTGGAGAATTTTAAGGAGAAAGGTAATAAGATCTGATTTAAGTTTTCAAAGATCATTCTGGCTGCTGTATCGAGGATGGATTGTAAGGAGCAGAGGCAGAAGCAAGGACACTAGTTGGGAGACATACTGTTGCAGCTGCCAGACGAGAGATGATGGTGGCTTGGTCCAGCGTAGTAGTACCAGAAGTGAAGAGGTGAAGCCAGTCTGCTTCCCCTGGGAGAGGCTGAGAGCTGTAACACAAAACTTCAGGTAACGCTGACTGAGGTTTCTATGTCTAGCAGAGAATTTCTAGACTTGACCATGCTCAGGTTTAGCTCAGCAAACCTTACTTGGTGCCTGTTGTGAGCCAGGTACTGTGCCAGACTCTGGGAACACTGACATAAATAGGGTGACTAGGGAGCAGTCTCCACGTTATGACAGGGTGCGCACAGAAAGAAAGGTGAGCACCTCCTTGAGGGGAGGGGGTTTGTGGGCTTAAAAACCAGTTAGAGATGGAGGAGGGCAGAACACACTGGGTGTCATTTCCACATCCAGCTTCATTATTTAGATGAGAGCATATTGTCCTGCCTCTGCTGTAAGATGTTGCCCGAAGAAATCGGGACTGTTCTCATGGTAGATGGGAGAACAGTTCAGTGGCTGTAAACTTGAACCATTAACCAGAATAAAGCTTGATCTTCATGCCATTCCAAATCTGTGCCGTCAGAACATGTCAGAGCTTGAGGGTCATGGGGTTACGTAGGCTAGCCCCCTCCTACGGTTGGGCACCTGTGGCCCAAAGGGACAGAGTAGCTCTTTTGAAATCCCATAGCAGTTTGTATATTTTCTTGCGGCACCTGTCACTTTCAGCCTGTTTCAGCTTCATGTGAATGTGCATGACCCTAAGCTTCCTGATGCCAGGATCTCTTCTGGATTCACCTTTCCATCCCTCGCAGCGTCTAGATCCTGCACAAAAATGAAACTCATCAAGTATAGGTTGACTTGCCTGGGTGTCTCACAGCACCTAGAAATAGAGCCCAGGATTTCTGACCCTGGCCATGCCTTTTCAGCAGGTTCCTCCTCATCCAAAGTGCAGTACGAGGGTCACCCAGCAGTCTCTGTGTCACCCAGCTCACACAACAGAGGCAGCCCTTCCTTGATGGATCTGCTCTCTCTCCAGCCCTGCGTACAAGGAACAGCTGCTGAGGGTGCTGACCAAGTGGTTATTCGACACGCAGCAAATATGAGGTGTAGCTCTTAATCAGAGCACGGACTTCACACCAAGACTATCTGGGTTTGGATCCTGGTTCTGCCGTTTTGGGCTTCATGACCTTCAGCAAGTAGCTTCACCTCTCTGTGACTCAGTTTCCCCATCTATAAAATATTAATACTTCTTTATGGAGTGGTTGGGATTAAACTAAGTAATACCTTAAATGCTTAGAACAATACTGAGCACCTTAGTATGGTCTTGGTTAAAGTAGTAGCTCTTATTTCACCATCATTTATTTATTTGCTTCTTATCTCCCATGAGACTTTAAGCTCTTTTAGGGTGGAGATTTTATCTTTTTTTTTTTTTGGTCAATAGTTAAACTTTGTAGACTCTCTATAAATGTTTGTTAAATTGCATGGCTCATTAAGCACCTACTGTGTGCTAGGCGCTGTTGTAGATGCTGGGGATACAGGCAAGAACAAGCTCATCTGGATGCATTATCTAATGGAGGTTATTTCCCAGTAGTAGAGACAGGCAGTAAACAAGCACACAAATCAACAAAATGACAGAGGACGGTGAAAAGAGAAGCAGGGAGAATGAAACAGAGCAGGGAGATGGAGAGGGTTGGGGTCATAACTTTAGCCAGTTCTGAGGAGGTAACATTGAATGGAGACCCAGACGACAGGCCGAGAGGTCAGCAGGGGCAGGAAGGCCCCTGGGGCTGGCATGTGGCGAGTGAGGAGCCGGCAGGAGTTGGGTCCATGGCCACGGTGAGGAGTTTAGATTTTCCCCTTCAGTTCTGAGCAGTGGGAAGTCACCATGTGGGAACTTTTTCTGGGGGTCCATCCTAGGAGGAAGAGCAGTGAGTGGGCTGTCCTTGTCCTGGGAAGGCTTTTGGAGGCCAGCAGTGCTGAGTTTATTCCCACAGGTTTCTCATTGCTCTGGCCTAGGTGCCCAGAAGATGTGGGAGCCATCTTCTAGGTTAACGAAGACCCAGGTGTGTGTCTGTGGGTCCTGCAGATTCCATCAAGCCGTCTTTCCCCCCTGAGTGTGTAGGCACTCGCTAAATGTTTCTTGAATTGAATGAATGAGTATCACCAGCTCTTAGCAGCCTGTCTTATGCAGTGGCGTGTCCTGAGGTTTCGGCTTCTCTCTGCATAATGTAAAGCTTTCAATCATGGTTGTGACTCTGGCATGACCTTGGAGTTTTGCTGCTGTTTTTAAATGCATCAAGGACACCCACACACATGCATGTCACTGTGTCTTTTCTGGAGGTGCACCAAGATCGACTGGGCAGCTTTCCCTCCACCCCACCCCATCCCCACTTCTCTTCCAGTCTCCTGCTGAGTGTCACCAGGCCACACTGTCGCCTCGGAACATCTCCTATTTTCCTGTTTGATTATTTGATTTATACTCCTGTATGTCACTTGACCTAGGTACAGTGGTACCTAGAAAGCATTGGCTGTCTTTAGTCTGGGCTGAGCGAAGTTGGGAAGTTCAGCAGAGCACTGAGGAAACTGCATTTCAAGTTTAGGAGTTCAGCTCACCAGGAATCCGGAGTCGGCCTCCTGAGACTGGGTGCAGTTGGCTAGCTTTTCAGATCCTCACTCAGGCATCCCCTTGTCTGTCAGTGTTCGTGATGCCACTTGCTCTGCTGACCTGGAGACTGGGCATCAAATAGGACTTCCGTGCTACAAGTAACCCTCAGGGTCCTGGTGTACTTCATTGGCAGAATCTGAAATGCTTGTTAGTCATATGTCACCTGTAGCCTTGTAAAAACTAAACCTGGAGTGGGTACAACCTTTTTCTCATGTAACTTTTTTTTTTTATTATGAGAGTAATAAGTACTCATTTAGAAAATGAGAAAATGAATGATAATGGCATTTTACATATATTTTCTTGTTCAATCTTCACTGTAGTTTCTGAGATAAGTACCATTATTATCATTTTACGTATCCAGAAGCTGAGCCCTGGGAAGGTTAAGTAACTTGTTTGAGGTCAAGCTAGTTAGGAACGGAGCCAAGAATCAAACCCAGGCTCCCACATGCGAGCTCTGAGCACCTAGTGTTGCTTTTCAGCAGGAACAATAGAGAAGAAAAAAACATACCCCTTAAGCCGGCGTGGGTGACGCTGTGAGGGTGGCCAGTTAGCTCACTGGCTGCTGTGAAGAGTTTGAATCCTACACCCTTTCCCTGTCTCATCTGGCCTTGGGCAAGCCAGTCGGCCTTCTTGGCCTTCCTTTCCCCAACTGTAAATGGGGATAATGATCCTTGTGCCTTCATAGCTCCCAGGGGCATTATGATGTCTGAGCCAAAGTGCTTTTGAACTTCTTTTATGAAAGGGCACTGAGCCCCAGCTGCTGTTGTACTTAGTTATTAAAGTCCTATTATGCCCTGATCCTCCACCAAGCCTTGTTAGAAGGGGAAGACAGTAGTCCCCAGAGGGAAAGGTGTCCTTCCATAGTGGTCAGAGCTGGACCAAAACATTGTTTTCTTCCTTCAGAGTTTCTTAAAGATTGAGGGTCACGAATACTTTCTCTGTTTTTTGTATTCATGCTGTACCAGACTCGTGTAAGCAGGCATGTAAGCTGTGCACCACAGCAGGACTGAGGACCGCCAGTGGCAGGGCAGAGAGGGGCTTGCGGGGCTTGGCTTCTCACCTGTCTGTAATGTCTCTGTACTATATAAGCCAAGGACACGGAGATACCAAGAAGTGATGGCTGTCTTCCATTCACCCTTCCTTTCCTCCTTCCTTCTAAGGACTCATTGATTCAATTGACAAGTATTTGCTGAGCTTTTATTATGATTTAGGACCCATAGTAGGCACTGGGAATACTGTGGTGAGCAGGGTAAAAATAATTCTTCCCTATCCAAAACTTACAGTCTAGGGCCAAGAGGCTTATTATCTAGTTGGAGTCATGTGAATAAAGAAAGAACATGTTGGTGAGTGTTTTGAACTCTCAGGGGGAGAGTCAGGATATAATTTCCAGTTGTACACATGGGCCCCACAGGTACCTGCCCTGGGTGGACATTAAGGTGGAGGGCTGTGCTTGGCTTCCCAGAAGAGGCGGGGAAGACTCGGTAGATTAGAGCCTCGTGTGTCACACTTAACAAAAGCTGCACTTGGTGTGGGCCTCTGTGGAAGCGGTTAGCACCTTGGCAGTCATGGTTAGTGAGAACTACGTTTCCATTTAAAGCCTTAACCCTTTGTTACTGAAGTTCAAGTCAGGGAGAAATGATCATGGCACCGAGCTCGTTCCAAAGTTTTTTGACGTTATGCCACCAATCCAGTGCCTTTCTTTTGAAATGACCATCAGACCTAGTCTCTCCAGAATTGTCTTCGTGCCTGACAGGTCTCCATCTGCCAACATTGGAAAGCAGGCATATGGCGGCAGGCGGGCTGCGGGGCTGCGGGCATCAGTGCTCTCCGGCACGATGCCAGGGACGCCTGTGTCTGAGAGCCCCGTTTGGGGTCAGTACATGCAGAGCCGGGTGGGGGAGGGATCTTTCTTCCCCAAGTCTAATGTCCACCCAGGGCAGGTACCAGTGGGGCCGATGTGTCCATCTGGAAAGCCCCAGCCCGAGCCTCGGGATCCCTTCAAAGAGTGCAGTCAGGGAGGCCCAGCGGTTCCTGCAAAAGCATACAGTGTTCTTCCGCTCTCTCTCTAGCGGGGGCTGGGGTGGAGAGCCAGAGGGCTGGCAGAGGCTCCTACCCTCATTCAGAGTGAGCGGAGGGTGCCAGGACGGTGGTTCAGTCCCGGGCGATGTTACTTTCACCCAGCCCCTGTCACTGCCTTCCTGGTGCTGGTCAGCTGCCCCTTCCGAGTGGAGGGCCTCAGAGTCATCCAGCATCTGATCAGAAGGAAATGGCTGGCTTCGCGAGGAGACCGGGTCCCTCAGTGCCCCTGGACTTCTTCAGGTGTGGTTGGGGCCCACAGGGAGAAGGTGACCCACTTCCGTATCCCCTCCCACGTGGACAGCTGGGTGGGAGGCTTTTGGAGACGAGTTCCAATTAAGGTTTTTTCAGGCCTGAGTATCTCCTGAGTCTCCAACCCACATGCTTCCTGCTGCTGGAATCCTGTGGTCCGTGTCCCTGAACTAAGTAACAACCCCAAACAGATGAAGTTACCGCCTGGTCGTTCTGCAGTCCTGGTTTCTGAGGCGGGCTTTCTTCAGGGGTCAGGGTCCGTTTTGAATTCAAACACCTTTCACAGAGTGGGCCCCACCCTTGTTCTTCCTGCCCAGTTTCCAAGGAGGTGGGTTAGTGTTGACCTTCCTACCCCAACCAAGGCCTCACAGCCTCCTGCCCCAGGCAGCCCTGGCTTCTGACAGATCTGTCCTGACCCTTGCCCTCGAAGAATGTTCTGCTGCAGAGATACGAACTAAAATGTGTTTCGGACCCTCTAGGTTTCTTCCATTCTCTCTCAAGTAGAGGGCCTTTGAATGATTTTCCATTTATAGTTTTGCTTCTCATGTGGGTGCGGGGGTGAAGGGTAGAGGAAGATGATCTAAATTTGTGAGGCTGTGAGTACTGCCCAGATGATCCGGAGATTTTTAAATGGTGACGTGTGATAGTTCTGAGCCCCTGAATGATCCAGTCTTACTTACAAAGGGGAGAGCAGAAGGTGGTAGAGAAACCGCCAAGGTCAGGTCCTCAGACCCGTGTGAGCACTGTACCTGACCGTTAGCTCCACGGCCGATCGCTGGAGTTGCAGGAGGTTGGGGGGTGCTGGTGATTTTGAGGAGAACAAAGAGGCTGTGGGGGCGTCTCTCCAGGGCCCTGGCTCTACTTTCCTGCACAGACAGCCTTCCGGAGCTTGTGGTGGGGCGTGGTGGAGTGGAGTCAGCCGGCGCAGGTGCAGGCCTCCCTCCCTCCCGGGGAAGCTGCTGCCGCCACCTGAGAGGCAGCAGGTGCCCATCACTTTCTGTCTGCTCTGGGTGCCGCCGTCCACCCTCACTTCCTGCCTCCCAGCCCCGTGAGCGATGATGGCAGAGTTGAATGCTCAACATCAGCCACGGCGCTGGACTGGCTGGACCACCCGGAGGAGGAGCTTTCTTTTGTTTTCATCTTCTGACGCCATTGCACTTCCTTTAAAAAAAAAATACCATTTGGTTATTTTGCAGTAGGTAGTATATACACAGTACACAACTCAAAAGGCTAATTGGAAACGAAGTCTCCCTGCCTCTCTGAAAGAGACGCCCTGAAAAAGACGTCTGTTAGTGGATGTCCTGTGCATCTTAACCAGAGACCTCCTGCACACATACGAGTGCATGGCGCACACGCTGACCACACACACGCCTGACACGCACTATTTTTTTTCACACTGTAACACACAGTGTTCCCGACCTTACTTTTTTCATTTCACAGTAAATACTGGAACTCATTCCATTCCACCACCACCACCGCCATCACCACTGTCATCATTTGGCTAATAGCTCTTGAGCACTCTCTGTGTCCTGGGTATTGTTAAAGTGCTTTACTTATATTAATGTATTTATTCCTCACAACTAAGTACTGAGCAGTGTTAATTGTGTACAGTTTGCAGATGAGTAAACTGAGGCAGAGAGGTTAAGTTGCTAAGTTCCTTTAGAACCACCTTACTCATTTTGTTGGTTCCATGGCATTCTTTTGATTGGTTATACTTTAATTATTTTTTAATCAATCCCCTGTTGCTGAGCATATGACTTTTCTTTTATTGCTATTAACAAGAAATATATTCTTCTGCATATATCTTTGTGCATTTATATAAGTGTATCTATAGGATAAATTCCTATAGTCTGGATTACTAGAGCAAAGGCATCTGCTTAAATTTTTAGTATTGCCAAATTGCCCTCCATGGAGATGGTAACATTTTATACACCCACTAAAATTGCACAAGAGTACCTGTTCCCTTCATACCTTGGCAGAAGTTGTCAAACTTTTTGATTTGTTGCTAATCTGATAGGTGAGATTTGGTATATCATTATAAATTTAATTTGCATTTCCTTATGAGAAAATAGAGCATCATTTCATATCTTTAAGAGCAATCTGTGATACTGTTTGCCCATTTCTTTCTTGGGTTGCCAGTCTTTTTCTTATTGATCTACAGGTGTCCTTTATATATTAAGGAAGTTTGTCCTATGACTGTGATGTATGTTACACATATTTCTACAGTTTGTGATTTTTTTTAATTATATTGTTTTTTCCATGCAGAGAGTTTTGGTTTTTCTATAATCAGATTTCTAAATCTTTTATTTTATAACTTCTAGGTTTCATTTCATATTATTTCCTCTTCCCACTGTTTTCTTTTCATATACTTAATTCTCTACTGTACACATTTAAAATTTTGGTCCATAACTGAGTGATACACAAATCCGGCATACCAGGAGTGAAACAACCTGGTATTGTGTGCCTCCAGTGGGACTTGGACAATGCCAGCTATGATGGTTTCTTGCCAAAATGTTTACCCTTTCCAATTCTAAAGAAAACTGGACAAATAGACGGTGGTCCTGGACTCTAAAAAAATGTTAATGTCATGATAGAGAAAGAAAAGCTGGTGAACCATTCTAGGCTAAGAGAAAGGAAAACGCGTGGGAACCAGATGGGGTTGAGATCTTTGATTAGATCCTGGATTAAAAACCGGTAAAGGCTGAAGCGAGGGGCGCGGCTGGGGAAATCTGGATACAGGCTGTATACGAGAACACTACTGGGTCAGTAGTAAATTCCTTGGGGGTGAGAATAGTATTGTGGTCATGTCAGAACATGGCTTTAGGAGATGGGAGATAAACTGAGAGACGTTTAGCAAAGTATCTGGTGTTTGCAACTTGCGTTCAAATGGCTCAGGGAAAGAAGCAGCGTCCGCACCTCCATCTCCCTACAGCCTGGGGAGGCGGGGACAAATGTGGCAAAATGTTATCCATTGGTGACTCTAGGGGAAGGGTATTGGGGTGTTCCTTGCACTCTTCTTTCAGTTTTTCTGTGGCTCTAAAAATTGTCAGAATAAAAAGGTGAGGAGGAAAAAGCAGCAATAAGTTTGTTCCATCTGGAATTTATTTGGGTTGCAGCCCCCTTGGCTTTGCCTGGCCATCCTGGGTTATTGTCCTGGATTTCTGGTTTCTTTTCCCTTTACAGTATGCAGTCGTCTGTTTTTCTTTGAATTCTTTTTTGGGTGAGTTATTCTTTTTTGGACTTGGAAGTTTTTTGACTGAGTATCTTTCTGGCAGACTTACATGACTTTTCTAGAAGCAGGTAAGAACTAGTGTGCATTGTATTTTTTGTTTTAACATTGCATCATGTGCTTCACGTAAATTTGCAAGGAATTTTAAATCCTCAGGAATACCACCAAGCTAATGTATAGTATAACCTCTCTCTCAGTGAACCTGGATATAAGCTTTTTCCTCTCAGCTGAGAGTTTTTGCAGGAGGTGGGGTTCTGATTGTGTTTTGTGGATATGGGCTTGTAAAAAGACTGTTGGATTTCATTTTATGGAATATGACAGCCTTGGGTGAGTAGCTGGCCTGTGAAACTGGGAGTCATTTTGCCAGGGGAGTGCTTGCAGGCCAGTTTTGCTGGGAGCTTCTGCTCCCTCTCTGTGACTTGGTGACTAATGGTTTCATAGCTTTGGGAATGGAAGATGTCATTACAAATGGATGATGAAGACTTGGCTCCTGAACTGGGTTATCTGGGCGTGCCCAGTGAGTGGGAGCAGAATATGCCATCCCCAAATATACCACTTTGGCATCTTGATTATTTTGAATTAAAGTTACTTGAAAATAACAAGTTACTTCTGGATAGCACAGGGAGCTATATTCAATATCTTGTAGTAACCTATAATGAAAGAGAAAATGAAAATGAATATATGTTTGTATATGTAGAACTGAAACATTATGCCATACACCAGAAATTGATACAACATTGAAATGGACTAGATTTCAAGAAATAAAAATCAAACAAACAAAAATAAAGTTACTTGATAAACAACCAGTGCAAGAAGGACACTCTGACCGTCCTTTGTCTCTCTGAAAGCAGGAAATAAATCTCCCATGTGCAAGGTTCCCTCCCTGTACCCTGGGCAGAAGGCATCCTTATCACCAGAGACAGGGAATTCAAGGCTGAGAAGGCTATGTAAACGAACTTCTTACTCCCTCAGTGACTTACTACCCCTAGCCCAGACTTCTTTGGTCAGTTCTTCACAAATGTAATATTTCTTTGCCTAGAAGGTATAAAAGCTGCCTTCTTTGCTCACTTCTTTGAGCCTCATCTCTTTGGGGCTCCCATATGTACAAAATCAAATTTATTTTTCTCCTGTTAATGTCTTACATCAGTTTAATTATTAGATCAGCTAAAGACCCTGGAAGGAAAGAGGGGGAGAGTTTTCCTTCCCTGCACTGGTCTGGGTGTTCGTGCCTACCCTCAGTGGGGATGGGGTAGTTTTTCCCTGAGAACCTTCACACAAGCCCCTGAGGCCTCCTGTCAACTTCTATCTGTTCTTCTGAGCTTTTCCACTGTCGCCCTGGCCCTGAGCAGGTGACCCTGGGTGGATTCCTGTCGCATAAGGTGCTGTGCTTTCCCGTCTCCTCAGAGCCTATGTGTTTTCCCTGATCATCTCTCCCCTCCCCTCCGGCCTCCAGTGTCCTTGCAGTCAGACTGGACCCATCAGAAGTTCTCATCTTCAGGCTACTTCCCCAGCGAGTTAATGGAATAAATGCATGTAGATTCTGGAGTTGCCTTTGTGTGAGATATTTTTTTATTTTTATTATCAGCTTGTTAAACATTTAGGGAGGAAGGAAACTTAAGTCTTCAGCAGCCTCTTAGGGGGAGGTTTCCTCCTTTTTTGTCCTGAGGTGGCTGGAGGGAAAGGAGAGGGAAGGTCACGGCCCTGTGTAACAGAGCAGAAGCAGTTATCCAAACAAACAAACAGTGTGGCTTTACGTGGTTCGAGGGTGTGATGAATCCTTGCAGTTTAGTGCGATGGTCTGGATATGTTTTTGAGGTAAACAGACGTAGCTATATTGTTATGCAAATTAGCACACACCTGTATGCTGAAAGCCTACAGCAAAGAGGGGGCAGTAACCCTAAAACTCATTTTCTTCAGCGCTTATAGGGAGAAGGTTCCCCCAGGAGGCCAGGCCTGGGGCCTGTCAGCTGGATCCCGAGGGGGGCCATCTCCAGAGCTGGGCAGGGAGGAGGGGGCTGGCTCCAGAGGCCGGGAGGCACGACTGGGGGACTGAGCCCTCGCCCTGCAAGCGACCCAATTGGTTTAATGACCTAATTCTCACCACAGGAAGCTGGGGGCCTTCCTGGCCCCCATTCTGAGGGGATGCCAGAGAGCCTGGTTCGGGAAGCTTATTTATTTGAACCAATTATAGGAGACTTCAGTGGGATGGAGGGAGAGTGGGGGCAAAGGCAGAGGAGCCGGAGAGGGTGGTGATTCTGGAGCAGGCCAGCCTGCCATTAGGCGTGGGAAGGGCTGGGCTGGCCTTGCCTGGGCCTGCCTCTGAGAACAAGGCTCCAGCATGAGGGTGGCGTGGACGTGTCCAAATGGCTCTGAGCGAAGGGACCTTACGCAGGAGCTGAGAAATAAATAGCACTGTGTCCGTTTTTCCCCATCCTTTAGAATTTCCCAATTGAATGGACATTTTAAATGAGGACCCTGCAAGAGCTGACATAGCTGTGGGCAGTGGGATGGATGGAGCCTCCATGGGTTAAAATTTCCCTTCTGGCCTCTTTCTCTGGAGGTGACCCAAGGTCTGTGAAACCTGGCCAGACTCCTTCCGTGGGATGATTAGGCTTGGAACTGGTCCTTCCAGCCCAAAGTTGACTTCAGCGATCCCTAAGAAGACTGACCAGCAATGCAAATGGAGTTGTCCCGAAGTGGGGGTGGAGGTGGGCGTGGGGGTTGTCAGCATGTTGGGGACATCTCAGATTTTGCCACTTACATCCACTCATAAATAGACATGAGCTCTGGAGTCCGCGTTACCCGGTCCTTGGAACCTGCAAGAGGCCAAGGGTCAGACTGAATCGGAGGAAGATCCGGAGCCGGATTTTGATCGCTTGCTGGTTCCTGCCCTCAGGTCTCAGGCTCTGGCTTGGCCAGGTTCCAGGGCTCCAGCTGCTCCCTGGGAAGGAAAAAAAAATCTCTTTTTAAATTAGGTCAGAAGATGCCTTTCTTTCCTTCTGTCCTTTGTCCCCCTACTGTGCGGAGATGAAGCCACCACCTGCACTTCCCTTGGTCAGAACTGCAGAGCCTTTGCCGGGGACCAGGAGCCTCCTGGTGCAGCCTCAGAAACTTCTCTGCCCCTGCTCCGTGTTCCCTTCCTGTTTTTATTGTTCTAGCTGACCCACAGGGGCTGTCAGAGCAGGCCTGCCAGGTGCTCTTGCTTAGCTGTGAAAAGGTAGGTTTACCTAATTCAGGACTTAAAGAGACAGTGAGGTCTTTTTCTACCAACCAACCCAAAATCACAGGATAAAAAAAAAATTTATTTTGTAGGGGGAGGAGGTAATTAGATTTATTTATTTGTTTTTAGAGGAGGTCCTGGGGATTGAACCTAGGACCCTTGCGCATGCTAGGCATGTGCTCAACCACTGAGCTATACCCTCCCCACTAAAAAAATTTTTTTAAACTGAGAGTTTTGAACAGGTCCCTTTTACCAATCCAGTTACATCAACATACAGTAATCTACACGTGCAGGCTCCTTCAGTTCCTTGACATCTTAGAGTCTCTGAGGTGAGGACGTCCTGAGGTTGGAGGTGTCTTTCATGGTCCCCAGGTGAATCTGAAATCCGTTCATTCACTTAACCACGTGTGGAGCTCCAGTGTGACTGGCAGCAGTGTTCCATCTACTGGGCTCCTCAGCACAGAGCCCACAGTCTGCGAACTTTTCAAGGGTCCACAAAAATGTTGGAGACCCGAAAAAACAGTTCCAGGTCCCTCTGCTCTTGCGAGTTACATGAGAATTCTATTTAATGAGAGATGTGGGTCCGTTTTGCTAGATCACTGAGAACACAGCTGCCCAGGGCCTACGAAGGCCTTGTAAACCTCCCTGTGGCTGCCCTCAGAGAGCTTCCGGTTTGGAGGTGGAAACAGATATGCAGACCCCCAAGTGCAGTGTCAGGGCAGAGCTGCGAGCAGAGGAAATTTGGGTGAGCTTGCAAACACAGGCTTCAGAAAGGTAATGACAGAACAGTAAACAGTGAGCACAGAAGAACGTCCCAGGCTGAGGGACCAGAGATGTGACGGCCCAGAGGTGTGGAAGGAGCCTGGTGCAGTTGGTAACTGAGGTGCCACCCAGCAGGGCTTCTCACCCTCCGTCCCGGGGTGGGAGGCTTCCTGTGCTTCGTAGGATGCTTAGCACTGTCCCCGGCCCTACCCAGTAGCATCCTCCCAATTATGACAATCAAAAGTCCCCAGACACTGCCAGATGCCCCTGGCTGAGAACCACTGTCGAGGAGGGAGCCCTTTCCTGTCCACCGTGTGGGTCCGGGGAGGGCTGGCTCGGGCAGGGTTGTGCCTGTCCTGGAGCCCGCTGGTCTGCGTGGCACGCCTGTTGGAGCCACACGCACGAGCGGCCTGCGGGCTCACTCCGAGGGGGAGTCAGGCCACAAAAAGGAGGATGTACCCCCGAACCCGCCTTCCCAGCCTAACCACGGTTTTCTGTGTTGATGCCTTTCCCGCAGCCATCGTGTGGACAGCTGGGCAGGGCGGCCGCGCTCTGCGTGTTGTTGGGCTGTTTTGAATGATGTCCAGTGGATTTGATTTTAATGCTTCAAGAAGCTTCACCAAGGGGGCTTCATCAGGGCAGCTCACGCCTGGAACAGAATGTGCCGTGTCACTGTGAAGGGGCAGGTGGCAGCTCTGAGGGAGGAGGTGTTGGGAGGGGGAGTGTCGAGCGTTCCAGAATCTCTCCTGCGCCAGGGCTGAGGAGGGCCCATCGGTGTCTGGGCTCCCTAGCCGCTCCCCCAGACGAGGGTTGCCCCAGGGCCTTCGGAGACAGCTGCAGCCTCTCCTGCTGCTGCCCCCCATTTCCCTGGGGCTTTTTAATGTTTTCCTGGCTTTAAATTTTGATTTCATATCTGCAGAAAATTTGAAATAGTACAGTGAACACGCCTGTGCCCTTTACCTTGATTGACCGGTGCTAAATAACAATTGCCATATTTGCTCATCGCCCTGTCTCTGTCCAAACGCATACACACACGCATACACTCACACATACACACTTATATATACACACACTTAGACACATACACACATACACTCATAAACACATACACACTCACACACACACACACACACACAGACACAGTCACATACACATACCTTTCTTCCTGAACCATTTGAGAATAAGTTGCAAGCATTAAGACATTTCACCCTTAAATGCTTCAGCCTGTATCTCTTAAGGACCAGGACATTTTCCAACATAATCACAATGTAGTCATCACACTCAACACAAAAACACTGATACAGTACTGATATCTATTGGCTACTCCTGTCACATTTTCTCCAGTTGCCCAGCAATGCCCTTTATGACTCCCTCCCTCCCCTCCCCTCCGCTCTCTGGGTCCCATCAAGAACCAGTCACTGTATTTAGGTCTTATTCTGCCTTATTCCATTTTCTGATTGGCAGTAGTTTGGGGCTCTGGCTTGTTTTTTCCCCATAAAGAAGATTTTCATTTTAATTTCAGTTAAAATGGCTAGTGTTTCTATCAACTTCTGGACTAGGAGGGGTGGATAGGATGGAGAGAAAGTATGAATTTTCAAATCCAGGCTCAGTCACGTATTAGCTCCATGGCCTTGGGCCAGTTACTTACCTTCTCTGAGCCTTGGTTGTCCCATCTATAAAATGGGAATAATTCCTACCTTGCAGGCTTGTCGTGAGGACTCAATGTGCTGAACATGCCTGACATTGTGCCGGGCCCTTAGAAATGCCCTAGCAACAGCAGTAATTACCACTGTTGTTCTGCAACTTCGACTGGCTTCACAGAGCAGGAAGGAGCTTTGGAACAGGTTGGAATCTGGGTTGGTGACCTCAGGACAAATTCCTTATCCCAAGCTCATCGCCTGAAAATGGTCTGCGCCCTGCAAACTCCCTGCCGCCCCTGCCGCCGCTACACCTGTTTTGCTCCTGCTAGTGGAGTACGGTTCGAGAGTGCTGAGCCCCGCTCTGGGCTGAGGAGGCTGCAATGTGGAATTTATTAATTAAGACGGTTGCTCATGAGGCCCTAGTGTCTGGGAGGTTGCAGCTTAATTACTGAGAGTGGAGCTGGTGGAAGTTCTCTGGTGCCCCAGTTGTGATGTCACTGGGGAGGTGCTGTCCCGCGTGGGACTCGCAGCCAGGGCCGCAGATCAGCCTCAGCCCTGCCTCCCTCTCCCTGGCTCTGAGCACGTTTTTGTCTGTTTACTTGTATACTGGAGGACAGCGTAGCACAGGGGCAAGAGCCCGGACTGTCAGAGGTCGAATCCTGCCCCAGAACGGACTAGGATGGACTGGCTGGGTGAGCAGAATCTCTGTGTTTCTGTGTCCTCATTTGTAAAATCTTCTAGGGATATTTGTCTCGAAGACTGAAAGATTCACATACACAAAGGGTTAAAAGAATAGTGTCTGGGTGTCTGGCCAACAGCAAGGCAGAATGTGTGTCAGCCGTTTCTTTAAGCCGTGTTCTCACCTGGAGGGGATTTTGCCCCCCCCCCAGGGAACACGTGGCAATGTCTGGAATGGTCTTGGCGGTCACAGCGAAGGGGGAGGTGCTAGTGCACCTGGCGGGGAGAGCACAGGGGTGCTGCTAAATATCCTGCAGTGTGCAGGACAGTCTCCACAGCAGGGAATTACCCAGTCCCAAATGTCAACAGTAGGGGGAGGGTAGAGCTCAGTGGTAGAGCGCATGCCGAGCTTGCACAAGGTCCTGGGTTCAATCTCCAGTACCTCCTCTAAAAATAAATAAACCTAATTACCTCCTCCCCCCACTTAAGAAAAAAAACCAAAGCAAAATGTCAACAGAGCCAAGAGTGAGACACCAAGGGCAGCATGTAGAACATGGGAGGGGGCCCTGTTTCCCTCTCCAGCCCTCCTCTCATTCCTTCACCTCATCATTCCTTTGACTCAGTTGAGGGCTGATGGGCAAACTAGGACGGAAGAAGGGAAAAGAAATGCTGGAAGATTTTAAACCTTTGAATTCTTATTGTTTGTTTAACTTTACCCCCATCCTGTAACAAAAATATCATTTACTTACACTGTCCACGTTGTCTCCTGATCTTATCGTAATAAGTAATAGTAACTAATATTTATTGCACATGTGCCATGTGCCAGGCACTCTGCCGGGTGCTTTCTTTGTATGTTCTTTCATTTAATTTCACAGCCAGCACTTGTGGTGGGTTCCATTGTCACCCCCATTATGCAGATAAGGAAACTGAGGCCTAGAAATGGGAAGGGCTCTAAGCAAATCCTGGTCTTTCCCCAAAACTGCTCTGCTAGTTTCTCCCCCATCTTGGTGATAGGAAAGCCCCTTTTCAGTATCTCAGCCTGAAAACCTGGGAATTCCCATCACACACCCCTCTCCTCACATCCCACACCAGACCCGCGGGCCCTCCTGATGTCCACTCTGCACCCACTGCAGCCACTGCCACTGCCCCTCCATCTGCCTGGATTCCTGCCACGGCCTCCTTGCTGCTGTCCCCAAGTCAGGGTGGCCCTGCTAAAACCCAGGTCGGATCAGGCCACGCCTCTGCTCCAGCCTCACAGGGGCTCCCTACCCCCCCACTGCCACCCGCTTCCCTCCCGCTGCACCCAGGGCCCCTGTCCAGCTCTCCTGGTCCTCCTCTGCACACCCCCTCACCAGACCACTCCACACTCCTGTCCCCTCGCCCCTGTCCCCTTGCTCCTCCCTATAGATTACCTACCCATTGATTACACTTTGTTTATTTCACTTTGTCTGTTCTCCCCTCTCACTGGAATGTACCTAGGGACTTTTGACCGCTTTGCACTGCTGTATCCCAGTACCCAGAGAGTGCTCCTTATGTTTGTTGATTGAGTGAATAAGCGCGCTTCCCCTAAGGCTGCTCAGCTGGTAAGTGGCATTGCCAGGATGTCAGTTCTTCACCCTCACTCACGTCACTCCTTCCCAAAGGGCCCGGCTCCCCAACCACCCCATCCAGCACAGTGTCTCCCAAAAGTGCCCAGAAGTTTCTCAGGTCTGGTCTGTCACCACATTTAGACTCTGTCTTCAGGACACTTTGCGGATTTTCATGGTGGTACCGATTTCATCTGAAGGAGGAATCTGCTCTGGTTCCAGCATGGGCTTCTCTGTGGCCCATGGAGTCCTGTCCTCGCTGTTCAGCCTGTTCCCAGGGCCTCCACCTCCACTGGCAGCTGTCAACGTCATGCCTCCCCACACCTCTTCCCACAGCCACAGCAGCAGTCCAGGCTCTGACACAACTCCCATCCTGCAGTTCCACCTGCCGAGGTGTCCCATGCCCTTCTGTCCTTGCCGTCCCTTCTCCGTCACCCCCACCCGAGCCCCGGCTCTCACGTGGCCTGGCAGGGACATGCACTCCAGCTCTGCCCATCTCTCCTCCACGCTGCAGCCACAGTGGTCTCTTGACGCACTCCCCTACCCCTGCTTGACCCTCTCCTCACCCCCTCAGGACCCCATGCAGTCCAGCACCTCCAGCCCCTTCACCTGCCTCCCCAGCCACACCTTATTCCTCCAGTTTCCCTGTCCAGGCTCTTCCTGCTTCAGGACCTTTACATGCCTGTGGCCCCCAACCCAGCTCCTCCTCTTCCTCGAGTGTGTCCTCTGAAGGGTGCCTGCCCCCAGGGCAAGGTCAGATCCCCAGCTGCACTCCAAAGGCACCTTGCACTCACCCTTCTGGTCATTTATCACAGTGTCTGAGGCTGCGTTTACCTGAGTATGACTTGGTTAGTATCTGTCTCCCCTGCTCACTGGGAACCACCGTCGCAAGCAGACTGTGATGGTTGAACTCACCTGTGTGTCCTCAGTGCCCAGCACAGGGCCTGGCATTTAATAAACAGATGCTCAGTAATTGTTCAGAGAATGTCTATTCCCTGTGCCTGCAGTGCCCTTCCTTGTCTTCTCTACCAGCAAACTCCTGTTCATCCTTTAAGACCCAGCTCCAGTGTCTTCTCCCAGGAGCTTTATCCCTCCTCTGTGTTGTCACAGAGCTTTGCACATCCCCTTACTCTGCCACTTACTACACTGGGATCTCCTCCCGCCTCTGAGCTGCTGAGGGGGAGGTGCTGGGCACCGCGTGTTACGGGCGCTGGCACTTCGAAAGTGTTGTGTCTTAACCTGGCATATCTTTTTGGCTTGTTGTTACGTGTTATTTGTGTTGTTTTCCATTTGCCTTGTGCAGTGTGCTTTCTCAGCCATTCGGTTACCTCTTGGAAGACAGGCTCAGTGTCACTGCCCCCCTTCTGTCTCTCCTGCTCCCTGAGCCTGACGCAGGGCTGTGGGCACCTAGAAAGGTTTTATTTTAGAAATCCATCTGGAGTCCATGTCATACCTACTTAAGGTTACGGGGCTCTTGGCAGTTTGAGAGCACTTGGCATCCTTTCCCTCATTCTGGACCAGCTAGATAATTTGTGAGGCCCGATTTGGGGCCCCTTGTTCAAAAATTATTAAGACGGTGACAGCCAAGCATTAAACCAAGTGTAGGACTCTTCTGAGTGCAGGCCCTGTGCTGGCGCCCAGGCCTTGTGCTCGTGAAGCCAGGCCAGATCTCGTGTGTCCACTGAGGGAAGACATGGTAGAGGCCCTGATTTCCTCTTGACCAATGGCAAAATGAAGGGCCCAGAGGCCAGTGACTGACTGACCTCAGGTGGCACAGTTGACCAGTGAGAGAACAGAACCGGAAACAGTCCAGCCCCAGGGGTGTGCTCTCTGTCTCCACTGCTCTGGGGCCCCAGCAGCCTTGAGCCTCAGTTTCCTCCTCTGTAAACTGGGAACATTGACCTGATCATAAAGTGGCAAATGGAAAAGCTGGTGTGAGTCCCAGGGTAGTGCCGTGAGGAGCCCACCACATCCCTTTGACGCCGTCTCCTTCAAGTCATGAATCCAAGGTGCCTCTGCTTCCTGGACGGTCCGGGCCCTGTAGGCAGTAGGAAGCTAATTGGCTGTTGGGATAGTTGGAGAAATTAAAGCCTGTCAGAAGTGGGAGAAGGTTGTCTCTTTTCATCTCTTTTTGAAGGAATATGGGGACTTGGGTGGAAAGTTCCCCAGGGATCCTTGGTATTTCAGTGCTTTGATGTCTCGAGAAATAAAAGAGCAATTAATTGCTGTAAATGTCTTTCCCATAGGGTAGTCTGAGGGTGGGGGGTGGCAGTGGCGGGTCACCACTCTCCCATCCCAGGGACATCGCTGGCTGAAGGGCCATGCCGACCGGAGACCCAGAGGCTAGAGCGGCACCTCCCTGTAGGGGAGGCTTTTGAAATCTCAATTTCTCTGGAAAACACGTTTTCCTCGGCCCCTTGCATGAGTGAGTAGCTTTCTTGCAGAAATTGCTGAAGACAGATGGGTTGCAAAGCTCCTCTCAGTCCCTCAGAACTGGTTTCTTAATTATCCAAAGACATCTGTCCTCACTGGGGGCTGAGAGCCAAAAGTCCACCTTTAAACCAGGTGCTCTGAGGTCCATGCACCACCGTGGGGAGTGGCCGAGCTGACAAGGGTGGGCCAGACTCCCCTGCCCCCTGCTCCTCCACCTGCTCCTGCCAGGTTGCAGAACCCAAAGAATGAGGTTGGGGGGCGGGCAAAAGAAGAGAAGAGAATGTTCTCTGATTCCTGGAAGAGGTGTGTTTGAGGCAAGCGGACATGTGGCCAGGCTAGCAGGTTGTCAATCATCTGCAAATGTGCTGTGTGTGTGCAAGTCTGTGTTTCCATACACAGCTCCCAATGTCCCCCAGGCACACGCACACGGTACACGTCTGGGCACAAAGTGGGCAGAGTGCCAGGTCCCTGTGCCTGGCTCTTTGTAGGTCTGGTTGTTTGGAGGGTGGGACGCCTTCTCATGCAGATGCAGGACTTGCCCATCAGCTGCCCCAGAGTGATTCACTCTGGTCTTCGACGTCTCCCAGCACTGCTCTCACTCAGCCTCGGTGACTAACCTGGGGCAGGGGGTTGTGGGGAGGCTGTGTGGTGACCTGCTTTGGCCGGAAATGACAGGCAAGCACAGCTGCAGTCAGCACCTTATCCCAGAGATGTGGGTGCAAGTTCCCAGGCTGGCCAGACACACAGGTATTTCTGGACTGCACGGAGCTCATCACCACGAGGTTCCCACCAGCTGCCCTGTATCCCTCAGCGTGGGGCGTGCGCTCCTCCCAGCTCCTCCCAGCTCCTCCCATGACCTGTGTCTGTTTCCACAGGGCTGCACCTTCCTATATTCTCCCCGGCCACAACCTGCCCATCGCAGTTGAGCCCCAGTTTGCCTGAAATTAATTTCCAGAAGCAGGTAAGAACCTCAGGGGAAGACATCTGGGTGGGTGGCCATAGAACAGTGTTGGGGTGGGGGCCTTGGGTCCCGCCTCAGGGGCTGACCATGAAGTTAGCACATCTCCTGTCCTTTCTCCCTCATCCTGACAATGCTCGTTGCTTCAGCTGTGTGGGTTCTTACGCTGAGTGTGTGGTACTACTGATGTCTTTTAGGCTGTTAAGGTGTGTGCAGTCTGAATTTTTCATATAAGCTCTATGAATTGCACAATTGTATTGTATTTTCGTGCAGCATAATCATTGTACAAATTTAAAGGTACCTTTTAAAACATGAGCATTTATAATATATCACAACTTTTAAAAAATGGACAAAACAAAAGGCAAGTGCTGGGACCCATGGGGCAGAGAGGGCTTGTGTATCTAAAGGTCCCCCGCTGTCTGGCCCAGCCCACAGTTGCTCAGCATTTTCCAAGCAGGTGCCTAGACCACCATGAGTAGGAAGGTATATTCCAATTTATATAAATATGGGTATTAACATTAGCTTCAAGTTTATAAATAAAAATGAGGGCAGGTGGCTGTGTTCGTGTTCGGGGCCCCTCGGGCCTGTCAGTGGGAGGCCAGCTTTCAAAGCTGTTTATCAGAAGGGGTCTGACTGCTGCACGCCCCGATCTCCAGTCCCTCCCACACCACCTCCTGATTCTCCCAAAGTGAGATCAGCTGCTTCCAAGATGGAGCTCGTGGGCATAGAGATTAGGTCCCTCTAATCCCTGGGTGGGAGCAGGGTACCTTCTGGATGACCTCGATGCCTCCCAGAGAGCGCAGTGTGGCCTCCCAGGCCGAGGGCCACATTTGTCGCTTTGTATGGGTCCTTCCCAGTGGTTGGGAACCCCTTCCTCACTGTCCTTTACCAGCCAACCTTCCTTCAACTGAGATGCGGTCTCAAAGCCAACAGAAGTGTGTATCTGGTGGGGATGGATACATCTGTGTGTCTGCAGTGAATGTATGTACCTCAGTTTCCCTTAATTGCATTTGTCCAAGATCAAGCGTATTTTCTGGAGTCACGCCCACTTTTCACACAACACGTGGGTGTCTGTGACATAATGTATCTATAGCCACATTCCCGTCGCCATTCGTTTGGATAGTTAGCTGATAGTTGCCTGTTTCTATCCAGTTTCTGGTTTTTGGCTCACATATGCCTTTCCCTGGTTAGCTTCCAGAATGCTGTATCTCCAGAGAGGGAGCAGATCTGTCTCTGACCTGGGCAGGTGACATTGAGGGGTTTTCTTGGGGTTTAGAATGGAAGCGCCACCATCTTAGGTGATGGGGTGTTGAGGGGGTAGCTGGGAGACCATAACTGAGAAGCATTGTTACCTTTGGCTCCAGAGGCTGAGGACTGAATGCATAATTAGTGTGTCTAAATTCTTTGTAGTTTGGACTCATGCAATTCAAACACATTTTAGTGGAGACCAGTTTTTTTTTTTCTGGACAATTTTTTTCTTTTTTTTTGAGAGCAGTTCTTGATCCCTACAGGGGAGAGTAAGAATTCTCAAGTGAAGTTAATCTGATGTGTGTCAAAATTGCGATGAAAACTTAATAGCATGTTTGCTTGGATAGGCACCAAACGCAAACACACTTTAATCCGCTTGTGGCATACCAGCGACTGGACCGTCTGTGCTGTTTAGGTCAATTATGATTTATTCTCTTCAGTAATTTCCTTCACCTTGGCACCCCTGATGCAGGTTCTGTTTAGGACGGAATTATGTAAACCAGTCACAACGTCCCAGTCCACCCAGATTGGAGTGTGAAGCAGGAATGTGGTCCTGGTCCACAGTCTGCCCCAGACCCAGCCCTGGGTGTTCCTCCCTCAGGGCGGGACCAGCTCAAACTAGAGCTCGGAAAATGCTAGAAGACCAGAATTTTCAGCAGTGGCAGGAGTCTCCCCAAGGCAAGGAGAAACTGTGTAAGAACCCGTCTCTGCCAGGAAGTGTGAAGTGGAAGTGACCTGGCCCCAAAGACCCCAGGCCCACAGCTGGGTGTGTGGGGCTCCCCAGTGATCACAGCATGAGTGTGGGAGGCAGGTCCCCTGGAATAGTGAGGCTACAGTGGTGGAAACTGGAGCAGCACCTATGTGTATGGGGCGCCAAGGGTAAGATTTGGGAAGAGCAAAGTTCCATGAAGTAGAGCCCACGTGAAATGATTCACACGTGTACACACACGCGCGCGCACACACACACAGTCTCTGCCCTGTTGGTTCTGAGCCCTGATACCTCTGTTGAAGGGCACTTGGCTGATTAGGAAAGGACAGCGAGGAAGGAGCTCCCAACTTCCCTGAGGCCAGGATCCCTGGTCCTGGGATGCACAGCAAAACCAGATGCATATCCTTGCCTGGGTAGAGCTGCCCTTGCATGAGGGAACAAGCTTGCTCTGGGACTGGGATGTGGTTTGTGACAGTAGGGTCACAATAAAGCCTTGAACCAGAGGGGCCTGTTGGGGGCTTGTGTTGGGGGGAACAGTACTGGAGCTCCGGTTCTTTTGTGTGTGGCGACACCTAGTGGCCAGTCCCTTGTCTTCCACAAAGAGAGAGCAAACAGCTTTGACACAGGACAGAATCCGATTTTTACTCCTGGAAGCACTAACTCTCAGTGTGAAGGCTTCATGGAGCATCCCAGATGGACTTTGCAGAACACGACAGCTGAAGGCACACAAATGACTCAGGAATGAGAGTCTTTGAAAAAAATAAGTTTGGTTATGGAGGCTGGATTCGGGACTTCATTGAGCCTAAAGTGATGTGGCTATTGTAGAGGGGAAACCCTGTTACCACAGGCTGTCTGGACGCTCCCTTCAGCCTGCCAGGCACGGCGCTGGGCTGTGGGAGCACTGGGCCAGCGAGACAGACGCGGCCCCGGCCCTCCAGGCGGGTGCAGAAAACACAGTGAGCAGGCGCCCCAGCAGCGGCCTTCAGAAACTGGGACGAGACAGGGCTATGTGCCCAAGAGGGCCTGGGCGGGTCCCAGAACCTGCTTTGGTCGTGCAGTTAGGGAAGGCTCCCTGGGAAGGCATCTAAGCGAGATGGAAAGAAGTCAGTTCCAGGCCTGGGGACACCCAGTGCAAAGGCTGCTGGGGAAGGGACTTCTTGGAATGATCTAGAAACACTGGGGGCCAGTGGGGCAGAGCGGCAAGGGGAAGAGTGAGGAGAGAGAGGCCAGGCCAGCTGTGCAGGGTCCTGGCGAGGACACGAAATGTGTTCTAGGGTAGGTTCAAGTGGAGAGGGTTGTCATCTGTTCTGGGTTTATTAAAAGACCGTTCTGGCTCCCTATGTGGGGTGGTGGAGTGGGAGGAAGTGAGAGGGTGTCAGCAGGAGGGGAGGTGATAGCCCAGAACCGAGCTTCCCCACTCAGCTGCGCTGGGAAGTTAGGGCGTTCAGCTGGCCTCGAGCACCTGGCCCTGGGGGGTGGCTCACCCTTCCCTCCCGGTTACCAGTTGTTAATTGGCTCTTTTCTGAGCCCAGAGGAGGTGTCAGGGGAGTAGACAGTAGAGGAGGGAGCCTGGGCTTTGGTGGTGGAGAGGAGGGCCCTGCAAGGGGACAGCACCTCGTCAGGGACCCGGCCACTCCATCCGCATCTTGCCCTATTGTGTCGGCTTTTAGGGCCAGAGCCCCTGTTGCCTTATGGGGACAGCGGTTGACAGGAGCCTCCAGGGAGGCTGCTGCCTAGGGCTCTGGCACATTTCTGAGCCCTCCCTTTGCCCGAGAGAGCCTGCTGGTCCAGGGCTGGCTGGCCCCGAGGGATGGACGGTGTGAGGAGTGTCCTTGGCCCGCCAGCCCGGTTCCCTTGGTCCTCCGAGTGCAGCTCCTTGGCACCAGGGCTGCTGAGGCTCCACCCCCACCAGCTGCTGCGTTATTTCTGACTCATCCAGGAGTTACAAGTGTGTAACCCAAACCCCTCCACGCCTGCTTCCTCCCCACCGGCTCCTCCTGGAGGGAGGAGACCCTGGGACTTCTCTCCTGGGATCTTTCTGCAGGTCGGGTCCCTGCTGCACCTGGACACAGCTGTTGCCTTCAGGAGCCACCCTGTAACAGGTGGGTGGGCTTGTGAGGGCGGCGGCAGTGAGCCCTGGTGAGTGGTCTGTGTCCACAGCCGTGGGCTCACTGTCCCCGTCGAGGGACTCCTTGGAGCCCAGCCCGGGAGCTGGCCTCCTGAACTTGTCAGGGACTTTTGCAGAGGGAGCTGTCTTAGTGTTTGGGGGCTGGGTACTGATCCCACAGTTTCTCCAGCAACAGGCCCCAGCCTGCTACCTCTAATCATATCACTTTGCAGTTTGTGGAAGTTGCTTGCTTTGAAAGCTGGGAGTAGACAGTAGAGAAAGCTGGGGACACTTTGGGCTTCATGCAGCACATCTCCTGGGCTCGCAGCAGGAGCCTTGCTGAGCAGGTGGATAGAAGGTAGATCTACCCAGAAGTCTGAGTCAGCCCAGGCTCCCGGGGCCCGACAGCCCCATGCACAGAGGGGGCTGGCCACCCACGCCTGCTCCGGGGTCTAGCTGCTCAGTCTGGCCATATGGGGTCACGGTGGTGAAGGAGGAGCCACCTGCTCTGGGCTCTCAAAAACAAGACCCTAAAGCATTGTGGGCTGCCTGATGACTCCCACCTAGCTCCCCGATATCTGTGGATCTATCTTGTCCTGACACCCCCGCCACACTTCTCCTCGCTCCGCAGGAGTCCCCAGAGCTGGCCAGGGGATGAACCGCGAGGGGGCGCCCGGGAAGAGTCCGGAAGAGATGTACATTCAGCAGAAGGTCCGAGTGCTGCTCATGCTGAGGAAGATGGGCTCCAACGTGAGTGCCTTGCGGGCGCCAAGGAGCAGGCCCCCCAGGCAGGGTGCCTGATGCAGGCAGGGCAGAGGGGCTGTAGCCACCTAATGTGGCAGCCGTGGTCTGGGGAGGGGATGCCGGGCCTCTGGTTTGGTTTTGTGGCCAATTCAGTCTCCCAGGCACAGAGACCAGCACGCCCAGTTCTGGAGGCCCTACTGGGATGGTCTTCCCACCTCCCCACACCAAGTATGGGCCAGATGGGTAAGAGTTCTACAGGCCTTGACCTTCCTTTCCTCCCCTCTCCCACCACCTGAGAGTCTTCTCTGCCAGGAGCATCCAGGGGGCATGGCGGGCGCTGAGAGGGCAGCAGGTGTGCGGGGCGCTTCCCAAAGGCGAGGGAGGGCGGGCTCTCGGAGCAGCGCTGGTGTCTTCCCACTGGCCCTGCACTGCGCCGGAATCCATCTCAGATCTGGTTGAGTGGCAAGGCCTGTGGGCCCCATGGACCAGGTTTCAGAGGTGGGAGGGAGGTGGGTGGGGGGTGGTGCTCACCCCCAAACCGAAAGGTCCAATCACAAGAATAGAGACCCAGGGAGCAGCGGAGGAGGCACCCCTCGGTGATTGAGCAGCTCTGGGCAGGTGCCTTGGGGGGCAGTGCATGGCCCCTCACCCATAGCTCTGTCCCCCTGCAGCTGACGGCCAGCGAGGAGGAGTTCCTGCGCACCTACGCGGGGGTGGTCAACAGCCAGCTCAGCCAGCTGCCCCAGCACTCCATCGACCAGGGTGAGTGGGGGGCCCACGCAGCCGGCCGCGCCCTTCCCAGGGACACTCGGTGGTGCTTTCTCAGAGAACATAGCTCCAGCCCTTCTAGATGGGGAGTCCATGGGAGAGAGATTTGGGTGGACGAGGATGGGCTGCCACCCCCTCCCACCCACAGAGCTGAGCCCCAGGCGGCGGCTGCCTCTAGACTTGGACCCCGGGGAACGTCCAGGGCCTCCAGGCTGGCCTCTTCTCCTTCCCCAGGTGGGAGCAAGGACCCAGTCTGGCCACGGTGGGATCCCTTTCTAGCCCAGGGGGAGGCAAGAACTAGAGGTGTCTAGGGGCCCTGTCACTGCAGAGTCTCTGGTGTTTGCATTTCTTTAGCCTTTGGCCTGACCCCTCCCCACCCAGGATCCAGTTCAGGGCCAGGTCTTGTGTGCTAAGACCTGGCCTGGGCACAGGCTACATGGGGCAATTGTGTTCCTGGCTGTGCCCAGGGAGGTGGCCCCTGTGGCCCCGGAGGTCTTCATGTGCCCAAGGGAGTTCTTTCTTTTTTGAGTGCCCTCAGCCAATCATGATAATAGTGGTGGGTAAGATGGAGTGTTTATTGTCTGGCAGACTTGGGCGAAGTGCTTGATCCACAGCGTTTCATTTAACCATAGGTAGCTACCAGCTGTTTCATTTCTACTTAACAGGCAAGGAAGCTGGGCTTCAGAAGCAGTAAGTCACTGCAGCCGGTTACCGGGGGGCCCAGGGTGCAAACCTGCAGCCCGAGTCCAGAGTTGGCTTCATCACTGTCTGTCCAGGAAACTGCTAGACCCTTAATGGGGCTCTCCCTTTCCAGAAGGCTTATCCTGCTGACCCTGTGGCCCCATATCCTGACCACCACATCCATCTAGGCCTTTCCTTTGGTCCTTACTTTGCTTGGTTGGAATCACTGACCATTAGCAGTGGAGCCGGTGGCCTGCCTGGCGGGAGCGGGCTCCCAGGGACAGAGTGCTGACGAGCATGTCCGCTGGTCCCGGAGGCCGCCGAGGAGGGCAGGTCTGGCACATGGGGCTACTTTTCCTGAGGCTGCCCTTGTTCTCCTGGATGTCGCAGGGCTCTGCCCTGGCCTGAGGCCCGGTTCCCGAGCTCTGACGCTGGGACCCAGCCTGTGCACCCGACTCAGCAGAAATGTACAGGGTGTTCCAGTGGCGTGGGCAGCTCCTGGGGACAGCCACTGGCCGTGCACAGCTTGCCCGGGCCACACTCATGCTGCAGCCTGTTCTGTCCCAAGTGCACTGTCAGCCGGCTGCAGAGGAGATGAGGGGTGTGGAGTCTGCCCCTGCCCTCCTGCTGGGATATTTTCTGGGGAGAGGTCTTTTCTCTTCCAGGGCTGATTTGGGTTTTATCATGGGTCCCTGTTCCCTGGTCCTGAACCATATCCACCTGAAACCCTCAGGCTTCTGAGTCCCTGGAGCATCACCTTTCCTCCCCTCCTAGTCTTGGGTCACTGCGTTAACCTGAATTTGAGCTGCGGTGGTAAGAATGCCTCTCGTAGAATGCTCTTAATAGAAAAAGTCAAAATAAGCTATACAGCTGTCTGTAAGTGTAGAAGGCACCACCACATATATCCCCCCCTCCCCGAGCACACACACTCATACATGTCCGTGTAGAGAACAGAAAAAGCTGAAAGAGTGTATCCTGGCCTGTTGATAGGAAATTTTGATGAAGGGTAGAACTACGTAAGGCACTTCCACTTTCCAAGTCACACATTTTGGTAAAACTAATTTTTAAACGAGTTCTGTTAAATTGTTTAAGGAGGTCATGGTGACCTCACCTGGCCTGAAACTGCTGAGCCGTCAGGAGGGAGCCATGGGCGTGTGGGTGTCATTTCGTGGGCCGTGGAAGCCACGCCCTCTTGGGTGTGGGACATCCAGACAGCCAGGCTGGCTTCAGATATTCTCTCTCCAGGGAACAGACTCCTGGAAGTGAACCTGGAGCCGGGGAAGAATCTCTGGGGAGATGGTTCTCTGCTGCAGAGTTCCCTTCAGCCTGCCCCTCGCCCCCACGGTCACCTCTGACCTGAACCTCACGGGAAGACATGGGCTGCAGAAAGGCCTGAGGGAGAATTCCCCTGGAGTGGGGGGTCGAGAGAGAAGGGGTGACGGTGCTGGGAAGAGCTCCTGTATTTTCTTTGTGCCTAAAGACACTACAAGCAAACACACAATCAAACAAAACAGCTGTCAGTTCCGTCTCTCCCACTATGGAAGTATAAGCCTGAGAGCAGGACCCTATATTTCTGCCCATGCCATGGGGCCAAATGGATCTCGGCAAAAATTCTAGCCTGACCACCCTTCTCCACTGGCAGAGCTGACCTCAGCTGATGCTACAGGGAGAGTTTCTGTCCCAGGCTCAGGTGCTGCCTGGGTGGCAATAGCTATGGATCATTGCTTCCAATGCAAGAGACCCCAGCATGAAAGGCATGAAAGGCTTAGGAGCAAGGGGGTATGATGGGCACCATGGTCCCATAGAAACCTGGCATTAGTGCCTCCTGCCACTAGGTGGCACTGTCTCTCAGCAAATGCCCGTGCTCTCCTCCTGTTCGAGCTGCTGTCAGTAGGGGGCCTAGGTCTCCCCACCAACAGGTCAGAGCTTGGCATTGGTCCTGGGGTTCTACCCACCAACTCTAGACCCGCACGTGCTTCCCCTCTGGGGCTGGAGGGGCCTGGTACTGGGAGCACTGCTTGCCCTCCCCAGATCCAGGTAGGATCGTGGGCTGGAACTTCTCGCTCACTGTGGTCCTGCCCTTCGCCCCGTGCCCAAGTCTCCTGGCCTCCCCCCACCCCATTCTTCCCTTGGTGAACATGTTCAGTATCTGCCGGGTCTAGGCAGGCGCTGGAGTGCATGGACCTGCACCTATGGGACTCACTGAATGGTTCCAGCAGAGGGCCCAGTGGCCCCCCAGTGTGAACTGAACAGTGGGCCTGCCTGGCCTCTGCTGCTCTAAGCCATCTTAATCTCCCCACCCATCTCCTTCTCTCTTTCCCCCTCCACCTTCTGCCTCTCTCTGCTCATCCCCCCAGAGCACCTTCTTCCCCTCGTTGTACACTGCTCTTCTCGCTCTTCTTTTTTTGGGGGGGGGTGGTAGAGGGAATTAGGTTTATTTAATAGTTTTTTTAATGGAGGTACTGAGGATTGAACCCAGGACCTAGTACATGCAAAGCATGTGCTCTACCACTGAGCTATGCCCTCCCCCTGCTCTTCTCTGTATTCTTTGAACCAGAGGAAATCAGTGCTGCTCTGAGAAGGTCGCCTGGCTGAGAAGGCCCAGCTGCAGGCTCAGGGGAGGAGGGCCGTAGCTTCCAGAGCAGGCTCAGCAGAACGCTGCGTTCATTCCTTCCTTACTGTCGGTTCTGTTCTCTCCGTCACATTATCAATCGTTTTCCCTGGCTGTAAAGTAATGCATAGTCACTGTGGAAAGTCATTGGGAAAGACAGAAATAGCAGAAAAACTTAGATAATTGACTCCTGCCACATAGCTAGAATCACCATTACCTTGTGTTCATTCCCCATCAGCCTTTAAAAAATATGCATGTATTTCCGTTATAACACTGAGACCATACAGTGTAAACACTTTGATATCCCTTTTGATACCCATTTTTCACTTATGATAATTTTACCATGTCCTTGAGCAATTTTCAGGAAAGCATTTTATCAATCATGTGCGTGATACGCAGCTGTTTGGCTGTGCCACGGGTTTTTGAGCCATCCTTTATTGTTGGACATTTGTTCCTCATTTCTGCTATTAATTATAATAGTAGCAAACATTCATTGAGCTCCTACTACTCTCCAGGTTCCGTGTTAAGTAGCACACGTTATCCCAGTGAATCCTCACGATGGCCCTGTGAGGAGGTAGGTGCTGTCCGATGTCCACGATGAGAAAATGGGCCCTGAAAGGTTAAGTAACACGCTCACGGCCATAAAACAGGTCATGTGGGTCCCGGGTGCGGCAAACAAAGAACATCTGGGAGTGGCTTATAGGCCGTGCATGTTTTGTTTGTTTGTTTGTTTATTATTGTTTTTTTAAGTGGAGGTACTGGGGATTGAACCCAGGAGCTTGTGCATGCTATGCATGCACTCTGCCACAGAGCTGTACCCTCCCCCCAGGCCATATGCATTTTTCATCAGAACAGTGCTTTACCTGAGTGTGATTTAGGCAGTTAACATACTATTCCAGGAGGGCATGAAAAAATTGGAAGGGTTTCCTGCTGTCTCATTATTCTAGGCCCTTCAACAGGTGCCTTTGAACATGCTGGTTCTCTGCAAGCTCCTGATCTCTCCCTGCGCCAGCACTGCATAGGGAATGGGTGCCCAGTGAGCGCCAGTTCCAGGCCCCCGGTGCACCCTGCAAAGTGGCCTGCAGAACTGGCATCCTCGTGCTGAGCTCCGGATAGACCCTTGTCCAGCTGTCCCGGGACTGGAGGGACCCCGTCTAGGTGTGGCCCCTTTTGTTAAGGAAGCTTCTGTCCTTTCTCTTCCCCACTTCTTGGCCCTGGGAGCTGTGATGCTGGCACTGTGGCTCCTCAGGCCTGTCGTAGCCTCTGTCTGATGACACTCTTTTTCGAAGAGACTTTCCAGGGAAGGTCCCCAGCCCGAGCCAGCTGGGCGGTCCCTGAGCCCTGCTGGCTTTCCCCCTTGGAAGCCAAGGCTGCGGGCTCAGGGTATGCTGCCAGAGAGCCTAAAATAGGTCATTTGGTCTCAGGGTTACACTGAGAACCTTGTTAAAATAGCTGCGGTCATGGGCAACCCAGCAGGGAGCCAGCAGCCTGAGGGAACGGCCCACCCATCACACCGCGCTCCTGGGGACTGAGCCGGGCACCCCTCTGCTTGTCACCCCGCTTGACCCTCCCTGCAGCCCTCGGGTGGCAGTGCTGGCACCATCTTCTCCATTTCACAGCCACCTTCTTCCGGGAATTCTCCCACACTCTCCCAGCCTCTGCTCTTTCACTTCCTCCATGCCGCCCTCTGACCCCCTCCGGGGCCTACCTGGGTTCCTTCTTGCTTCTGAACTGCCTGCGATGTTTCCTTCCACGTAGCTGTTAGTACATCGTGTCAGGAGCCCCGTGGGGCCAGCCAGGGTCTGTGCTGGGCTCACAGTCTCATGTTCGGCCCGAGGTCTGGCTCTGGCACGGAGAGGGGGTACCTCAGATCCCTGTGTAGATTGAGACTCAGGGGCCGAGTCCTGTAAGAGGCTCCCCCCTCTGCGGGGCCTCTGCACCGCACGGACCACTTGCTGGGGTTTCGGGGACACCCCCCCCCGCCCATGTGCTGCTCCGAGGCGTCTCCCAGAGGCTCCAGGTGATCACCAGCTCTGGACTGAAATTGCAGTCAGGCCCGGGAGAGTTCCAGTCGGTGGGATGGGAAACTAATATCTTTTAACTTTAATCAACACTTACACGAGAATTACCTGTAACCTAGTAATAACAAAATTGAACCAAAAAGTCACACATACCCTGAATCCAACTGAAAAATCAACCAAAGGGACTTGGTATGTGATAACTCGTGTCACAGAAAAAAAAAAACCCAAGGAAGGATCAGGAGCGTGCTCCACCAACAGGGCCCGATGATCAGTTCGGCATCTGGTTCTCGTCTGTAAAGGGCGACTTTGACCCCTCTTCACCCCAGTGATGGGTTCTGTTGTGTAGACCTGAGAGCTGAGGCCCCCTAGGCCGTGTGCCCCTCTGTCCTGGAGAAGAGCATCCATGGCCCCTCGGGCTGGCGGAGGCACAGGCACCCTCGTGTGAACCCGTTGATTTGGGTGCCAGGCAGCAGCCCCGGCCTTGAGCTGCCGACCCAGCATGGCAGACAGAAACGGGAACTAACATATAAAGAGCTTTGGGCGCCGATCACAGGATAGCAAACCCTGAGGGAAGGGAACTCACCTAGAAAGCCCCAGAGAAAAGGTGCTGTGCCCGGGTCTTGAAGGATGCCCAGGAGTGCATGTGGACAACGGGGAGGAGGAGGGCACAGGCCAAGGGATTCCCTGGAGCCTGCCCGGCAGGAGCGAGTGTCAGGTGTCTCTGGGTTCCCCTAAGGTGCTGGTGTGGGCGGTGAGTGGCCGGAAAGGCAGACAGGCTCAGGACAGTTTCTTCCGGAGATGAGACCACAGGTCACCAGGGCCTGAAGGGGAGGGATGGACGGGCTGGTGGGTTGCGTGCTGGGGAGAGGTCACAGGGCAGAGGCTGAGGCAGGGAGACAGCCGGGAGGTCATGGCGGTGTCCTGTGTGAGGTGATGTGCATGACTTCAGAGGCAAGACAGCTGAGCAGGTGGGGATGGGGTTTGAGGTGAGGGCCCCATGGACAGGGCTTCTGGTCTGAGCAGCTGCAATGGGGAGGTAGGAGGAGGAGCTCCCGGTGGTAGGTGTCTGTGGGGGGATGGGGGTGAGGTCAGAGCCCAGATGCCAGGAGGGAGTAGATTGGAGGATTGGGTGTGGGTGAGGCCCCCAGGGAAAGTGGGTAGGGTGAGAGGGGTGGGAACCCCCTGAGCGCAGCTCTGAGGCCAGCAGGGGGATGCAGAGGGGTTGCCGGTTCGTCTTCAGGGCCCCCTGGGCTCATAATTAAGTGGTGACTTTTCCCGAAACAGTTTCTGTGGGTCCTGGCTGGAGGCAAATTGCCGAGGGCTGGGGACATGGAAGCAGAACAGATGTCACTTTCAGAACGTTGGCCAGGAAGGGACAGCAGCTCAGGGGTGGGTCCATCTGTAGCATTGAGTTCTCGGACTGTGGGCCACAGACCACCGCATCGGAGTCACCAAGAGTACTTGCTTAAAATGCAGGTTCCAGGCCCCAGCCCAGCCCTGCTGAATGAGAGTGTCTGCCAAGTGAGCCAGGGAATCTGCATTTGAAACAGGCCACCAGGGTGGTTGTGATGCCCACCAGAATTTGACAAGATGCCAGGACTTTAGGTCAAGACCTGGTCCTTCCTGACCCCTGGAGGGATCCACTCGTGCCTCCCAGGTTCTGTCCCTTCTCTGCACAGCCAAGCTCGGTGGTCTAGGAGAGCTTGCATTTTGGGGAGCTGAGAAAATTGAGCGAGGACAGTGGGTACCTCACCTGGGAAACCAAACCCCACAGGTGGGATGGGTGTGTTGGGCCCAGTGTGGGGTATGGGAGGAGGTGAGGTGGGTCTGGGGGAGCATGGGACTAGAGCAGAGTAGGTGTGATAGAACCCCAAGTCATGACCTCACAAGGTGCTGTTTGTGATGCTTCCTGCTGCGGACGTTATCCTGGTCAGTCCGATGGGTGGGACAGGTGTTTTGTAGATGCGGAAACCTAGGGGGACGTGCAGGGACTTGCCCTGTGTCACACAAGTAGGCAGGGTGACATTCAGGCCCCAGCAAGGGAGCCCAAGCCTGGAGAGGCCCTTATCGGCCTGTCAGGAGGCCCAGTACCCCTGCCAGGGGCTGCCCCCATGTCTTGGCCCACGTGCCCCACCTTCTGGCAGCCCCAGTGCCTGGTGATGTGGTTGTCAGCCTGGAGCCCAGTAGGCGCCATCGAGCCTGGAGGCTGCTTTGGCTGCTGAGACCTTGATGGATCCAGGGCACTGTCCCCATGGCAACTAGTGTCATGCAGTCTCTGGGTAAAAGCCATCCCCTGGGAACTTTGGGCATCAGAGCTGAGATGTATAGAACCCCTGGGTCCCTAGGCCATGTCTGCTAAAAACAGCACGTGCCACCCAGCGGGTCTGGGTTTGTCTAGGGGAAGGCCTAGTCCCAGCTGGTGCCCGAGCCTCATCCCAGTGGAAACTCTCGCCCTTGGAGGAGTGGCGGGGACCTGTTTTTCCAGGAGCCTTGCTGCCTGGCTCACCTCCCCAGACTGGTAGCTGAGCCCGCAGTTTGGGTAACCAAGCAGCAGGTGCTAGTGGTATTAACAGCAAGATAATGAGCTGAGGGGACAAGGAGGAAGTACCAACACCAAAAATCATGTGGTCAGAGAAGGGACAGACATCAGGAACGGCAATTACCCTGGACGCTTTGGAACATGTGGTTGTGTTTCCTCTGCGCCGGTCGGCCGTGCGGCGAGGGTGACCTGGGTTTGGCAGGTTGGGTCTCCCGGACAGTTTTCAAGAACTTTGGCCAAAGTTAACTTCCTATGCTGTCTCCCATCTCCAGCAAGAGCTGGGAGACACTAGGCTGTCAGGGCTGTATTTCTGAGTATTTCAGGCCCAAGCATTTACCTCATTAGGAGGGTTGGGCCCCTCGGAAGGTCAGGAGCCACAAGACCCCGGAGCCCAGCATGGAGTCTCCTGGGTATCTCCAGCCAGTGATGGGTGCGAGCATCTCAGAAAGGCTGGGAGGACCCATGGCTGCATCGGGTGATGTGGGTGTCCCCAACTGTGGCTGATGCTGGTGCTGGGAGTCCCCCCTTGTCTGGTGACACCTGTACAGGGCTGTGTCCTGAACTGCGGGGCCCTGGAGCTGGCAGCCTTTGGAAGCTGGACCAGGGTTTGTCAGTTTCTCGGGGAGGATTTACCCTCAGGGCTGTTTTCTCCTTCCAGCCACCTTTGAGCGCTGGCTCCTCCGAGCCGGACTTTGCAGGAGCTGGACAAGCTCTCTGCAGCCTGGTGCTTCGGTGGGATGTAGGCAGGAGCCGCACTGGCAGCATATCACGGCCACCAGGAGGCCTGTCCTTTCCTTCCCGCCACCTGGTCTCTCTCCCCGCAGGTCCCTCCTGGAGAGAGAGGGAGGGTGGTGTCAGGAGCAGTCCTCGTCTGCCCTGGGAGCTGAGCCAGCTCCACATGGGCTCCAGGTCTGTGCCTTTCCTGGAAGAGGGCGAGAGGCTCCACTAGGATTTTCCCCAGCCAGGCTGGAGAAATAGAGGTTGTGTGTCCCCTTGCTCCATCCATCCGCATCAGGGCTGCAGCCACCTCCTTGTTCCTTTTTCCTGTTCTTTTTCATCCCTGGGGCTTTTCTCCAAACCACTGCTCCCTGCCCCCTGTGCCACAGTGCCCTGTGGTGAGCTGGCTTCCTGATGGCAACGTGCTGATCCCCTTCAGTGAGCCGGGATGCGGGCCGAGGGTGGTGCTGCTGTGTGGAGCCTGCGCTGGGCTTTTGAGTCTGCTGGTGTGAATTCATCCTGAGCTTGCAAACAGACCAGTGACCCCATTGTCTGTCTCCCGCCCCCGGCTAGGGGCCAGCTTCCCTTTTCTAAGCTCCTGAATATTTGTCATTTTTCTCTCCCTAGTCACTTGACTGAACTCCATTAAAGGGGCCAAGCTGGCATGGGATGTGGGATGGCATGGCCCACTGGGTGCCCTGCACTGGTTCAGAGAGCTGCGTCCTCACCGGTGCCTTGGCCCTGCTTTTCGTGGCAGATGAATCATGGGACAGGGGACACCTGGCAGAGCATTAGGCCAGGGCACAGGGCAGGGGTCTGGGCTCTGGGCTCCTCCCAGTTGGCCTTCTGGATTCCATGTTGAATTTTCTCCAAGGCATCCCGGGGCTGCGTTGGTGTTGCTTTCTAAATCCTGGGTCTCGGTTCCGCTCTAACAGGGTTGGGTGAACTGGTGCAGCCTCTGCTGGGAGGCCTGAGCAGCCCCCGTGCTGGGGTGACTGGAGCAGGACCATTATTTCCTTCTTCTGGGAAACGACAAAGCGCATGATGCAGAGTGGTCCACAGAGTCTGCGTCGGATCCTCCCTCTGCCTCTGATTCACTAAGTTGCTTCGTCTCTTTGAGCTTCAGGCTCCTCACCTGTAACAGTTCATCCTGTGAATGATGTAAGTCATCCTATAAATAATGGTGTAGGAGCTGTGGTCAGGGAGGGCCTGAGGAGGTGATTTTGCACAGAGACTGGCATGAGGTGTGAGAGCTGTGAGATGGGTTTGGGAAACAGCACTGAGGCAAAGGAAATAGCAGGTGCAAAGGCCCTGCGGTGCAAGTTCCTGTGCCTGAAGGACAGCCGGGAGGCCCATATGGCTGCAGTGGAGTGAGGGGTGGGAGAGGGAGTATAAAAGGGGGTAAAGAGGCAGCCAGAGGCCATCATGCTGGGTCTTGTGGCCATGATGTGGAGTTTGGAGTTTACCTTAAGTATGATGAGATATCTTGCAATAAGCTGCCTTTGGAGAGTTTTGTGCAAAGAAGTGGCAAGGTCTGACTGCTGTGTGGAGAGTGGGCCATTAGGGGCCAGAGTGGGGAGACCAGGAACAGAGAGTACAGGAGGCTAGTGGAGGGGTTGTGGTGGCCCGGACCAGGGTGGTGGTAGAGGAAGTCGTCATGTATTCAGGATACCTTGTAAAAGTGGAGTCAGCAAGATTTGCTGATGTGTTGTTTGTATGTGGAGTGTGTTGGAGAGAGAGGGGAACTGGGAAGACCCCAGGGTTTTTGACCTGAGCAACCAGGGGACGGAGGTGCCATCGGCTGAGATGAGGAAGGCTGCGGGTGGAGCAGAACTGGAAGCTGTACCGTTTGATGTTCCACCAGCAATATCTGAGGTTCCAGTTTCTCCACATCCTTGCCAGTGCTTGTCATTGTCTGTCGTTTGGATCCCAGCTGTCTAGTCAGTATGAAATGATGTTTCATTGTGGTTTTGATTTGCATTTTCATAATGACTGATGATGTTGAGCATCTTTTCATGCTCTTGTTGACCATTCATATATCTTCTTTGGAGAAATGTTTCTTCACGTTCTTTGCCTATGTTGAAAATTGGGTTGTTTGCTTTTTACTATTACTGAGTTGTGTTATTTATATATGCTAGATATAAGTCCCTTACCAGATGTTTTCTCCCATCTTGTGGCTTGTCTTTTCACTTTTTTGACAGTATTTTTTGAAGCATAAAAGCATTTAACTTTGATAAAGCCCAGTTTATCTATATTTTTTGTTGTTTGTGTTTTGGGTGTCATATCTAAGGAACCATTTCCTAACCCAAGGTCATGAAGATTTACTCCTGTGTTTTCTTCTAAGGGTTTTATAACTTTAGCTCTTATATTTAGGTCATTGGTCCATTTTGAGTCGATATTTGTATATGGTGTGTGGTAGGGGTCCAACTTCATCCTTTTCATGTGAATATCCAGTTGTCCCAGGACGATTTGTTCAGTTATCTCCTGTTGAACCACGAAAACCTTTGTGAAAACTTAATTGACCATAAATGGGAGGGTTTATTTCTGGATTCTTTATTCTGTTTCACTGATCTATGCCAGTTCCACCCAGTCTTGTTTACTGTAGCTTTGTAGTAAGTTTTAAAATCCAAAAGTGTGGGCCCAACCTTGTCCTTCTTTCTCAAGATTATTTTGGCTATTCTGGATCCTTTGTGTTTCCAAATGAATTTTAGGAGCAGCTTGTCAATTTCTACAAAAAAGGCTGCTGGGATTTTGATAGAAATTGTGTTGAATCTCATTCAGTGATGTTTTGAACAATGACGTTTTATACTTTTTAGAGCACAAATTTCACACTTGGTTTGTTAAATTTATTCCTAAGTATTTTATTATTTTTGATGCTACTGTAAATGAAATTGTTTTCTTAATTTCACTTTCAGGTTATTATTGATTGCTAGTGTATAGAAATACAAATGATTTTTGTATGTTGATCTTATACCCTGCAACTTTAAGTTATTTATTAGTACTAATAGTTTTTTAATGGGTTTCTTAGGATTTTCTTTACACAAAGTCCATGTCATCTACAAATAGAGTTTTACTTCTTCATTTCCAATTTGGATGCCTTTTATGTCTCTTTCTTGCCAAATTGCCCTGGATAGAATCTTCAACACAATATTGAATAGAAATGGTGAGAGTGGACATTGTTTTCTTGGCTCTAATCTTGAAGCAGGGAGAGCTTTCAGTCTTTCACCAGTGAGGATGATGGTATCTGTGAGTTTTTATTAAATGCCCTTTATCAGATTGAGAAAGTTCCCTTTTATTCCTAGCGTGCTGGGTGTTTTATCATAAGCGAGTATTGAATTTTGTCAGATGTGTTTTCTGTGTCTATTCAGATGATTATATGATTTTTTTGGTCCTTTTTCCTATTGATAGAATATGTTACATTAATTGATTTTGGGATATTAAACCAACTTTGCATTCCTGGGATAAATGTCACTGTGTCCAAGTGTATAATCCTTTTTCATGTTGCTGTATTCAGTTTGCTAGTATTTTGTGAGCGTTTTTGCATATCATAGGTATCATGAATGTCTGTATTCATAAGATATTGGTCTGCAGTTCTCTTTGCTTGTAATGCCTCTGTCTGGTTTTGGCTTTCTTTATCTTTTAATGGGTCAGAGAGTGTGGAAGAGGAGAGACTAATCAGCTTCTTCCCCACCTCCTGTGCTCCCCGCATCCAGGGGGGAAGGGCAAACAGAAGCTCTGAGCCCATTTCCAGACAGTGTCAGCAGAGGTACCAATGGGGCGGACCAGTCTCATGTGTAAAAGGGGGTAGTAAGCCTGGCTGACAGCCTGGAGGTGATGGGCTAGGCCCACTGACTTCTTTGCAGCATCTTCCCATTGCGAGCCCCATGTTTCCTGGACAGTGAGAGTGTCCAAGGAAGCCACCGTATACTGGTGTTTAAGGGAGAAGGAGGGACCATGAGGGTCAACCTTGGAGATCCCTCCTGGCTCTGAAGCTCTAAGAGGCTGGATCATAAGTACCTGAACAGGTCACCCTCCCCGTTAGGTAAGTGGCCCAAATTCCATGGAGAAGAGGAGCGGGAGGGGCAGCAGCCTCACCTCGAGGTCACGTGGGCAGGCCCTTGTTGAAAGACAAGTTCCCAGCCAACCAGTGATAAGAACAGGTCAGGAAGGGCCTGTCCCCTCTTCGGCCCCAAAGGAACACAGATCCCTGATGGTGAGGCCTGGAAAACAGCACGTCCTATAGGAACAACAGAGCGTGAATGGGCAGCAGCTCTGTGGGCCCTGTCTGCACCCGGCTCCAGCAGCAGAATGGGAGGCTCTGTAAATGGGAGCCGTGGATTCCCAGCCTTCCCCACCCCAGCTGGGGATGGGGCAACCAGCTGGCAGTGTGGCGCTGCCTCAGGTGTCTTGTTAAATAGTCATCGCAGTCCCTGCCCGACCTTTCTCCACCTCTCAGTGTCGCCCAGGTACACACACTGGGCAGCCCTTGGGTCTGGGCTCCTCCAAGGAGCCAGTGGGCCGTTCCCTCTGCCAGATTCACTGTTCCCTCCTAGGGCAGCCAGTGCTACTTTTGTGCCTGCAGCTCAGTACAGAGGCCCCAGGTCCCTGTGAGAAAGCCCGTGAGGCAGGCAAGGAAGGAAGCGAGTGGGCTGCCACTGTTCATTGCATTTTTGCTGACAACTCGCCTTTCACGGTCTCCCTCCAGCCCTTTCCTGATAAGCGAGCTGGAGAGGCGGCACTTGGGAGAAGCCGGCATCTGTTAGGTAACCAGCTCAGCTGCCATGCAGGGTATGATGTAATCTTGGATCCTGTGGTTGCTAGGAAAATTCTGCCTGCAGTGATATTGCGTGTTCCGAGGACTGAGGTGAGAACAGAATGTTCCTGAGAAGGTAGGGGAAGGATTTGTAGGGCTTCCCAAGCAAAGGAACCCCATCCCAAGAAATCAGACAAGTTGAGCTCCTTTCTAGAAGTTTATTCCCCTTTTCAGGAATAGAGGTTGTGTTAGTAACAGCAGAATGCCATCAGGGCAGGGGGGTGCATGCAGCAGGGTTAGCTCCCTTGGCAGCACCTTGGTGCTCTGGTGCCAAACTGAAGGCACGTGTCTGTAGTGTTACATCCTTGTGGACGGGCCCTCCTCCTGCAGCGCCCACGGCCGGGTGCCTCCTCCGCGCCTCCACGTGGCAAGCCAGCCAAGAAGGAGATCAGTAGGAGGCTGCCAGTGGGAAGGGGAGACGCCCTGGGGTGGGGACAGAGATGACCGGGCCCAGGGTAGGGGGTGGAATCCAACCACTCCCTGACTCCGTCTCACATGCCAGCAGCTCCACTGCACGCCCCCTCACCGCCCACCCCTTAGTGGCCTTTCCCGTGCCTGCTGTTCCCACCCTTCCCTCCTGGGGAGAATTCCTCCAGCGGAACAGGAGAGAAGTATGTCTGAAAGGCACTGCAGCCGACTGTTATTTAACGTTCAGGAAGCAACCAAGAACCGGCCTAAATTTAGAAAAAGGGGGGAAAGCGGCAGGAGCCAGGCAGGGCGCGGGCCCGGGAGGCGGGGTGGGACCTGCCGGTCACCTCACCTGCCCTGTAGGGTCTGCCACTCAGTCCTTCCTTCCCCAGCAGCTTCGGGTCGGGGAGGCAGGTCAGCATCTCAAGCTCTCTCCCTCCTCCTTCCTGCCTTTTCTGGCTGCAGGTCAGAGCCGGTCTTACGGAAAACAAGACAAAGGAAGTGATTTCATGAGTGCCTGGACTGTAATCCTCAAGTCCACCATTAAAAATAACAATGAAAAGATTACAGCTGTTATCCGTCTGCATAGGAGCCAGCCCTGCAGCAGGCTGGGGATGGGCCTGGCCATGCTCCTTTGAGCAGGTGTTGGGTTTGTGCAAAAAGGGATGAATATTAGAAATCACAATGAGCAAGATCAAAACAAGAGTCTTAAAAAGGAAGAGGGAAGTTCTCAAGGGCCCCAGCTTTGGTGACGTTGGAGCAAGCGTCACAAGCAGAGCCCTGCTCCAGGACAGCAGCCTAGGTTCCTGTCATGCCCACCTCTTCACTCTGTAGCCTTGAGAAGCCTCTGAGCCGCACCCCTGCAGCCCACAGCCCTGAGCCCTCCAGCAGGGTTGCTGGCGCGCCCTGGTCAGGCTGTCGGGGAGGCCCCGAGGGCAGGTGGGCTTCCCTGGAAGCACCTTGTTCTCAGAAGGCACCCCGCTCCGGGGGACTGTCCCTGGGTGCCGCAGCCTCCTTGCCTCATCCCAGATGGCAGCCCAGTATCCGCGGCCCTCCAGCAGCAGTTCTTTTCCCTGGTCTGCAGGTGCAGAGGATGTGGTGATGGCATTTTCCAGGTCGGAGACGGAGGACCGGAGGCAGTAGCTGCGAACCCCTTGGAACACTCTGGAAGCTGGCAAGGGCCAAGAGATCTGTGTGGACCTCACCGGCTGAGTGGCAGAGGTCACCTTCCCTACCCCCCACCCACCACCCCACCCCTTCCCGTCCCGCCCCACGGCCACTCAGCATCATCGAGGGAGACACCAGTGGTGCAGTTACGATTGGCTTGAAGGGACGGACTCATGATTGGCTGCGGGAAGAAACCTTTTTATTTTTAAATCTTGACCAACGGAAACCTTTTTATTTTTATTTCTGACTCTTATTTTTTAAAAAAAATTTGCGCCTCGGTGTATGGCTTCCCAGGAAGCTCTCCGAGCTCTGGTGCTTTATTTAGGTCACTTTTTAGGAATGTGAAGAGGTCCGATTGGGTGCTTAAACTGGAAAAGGATCTTGATTGGCAGGCTAATGGGAAACGATTTTTTTTCTTTGATTGGCTGCAGGTGTCCTGCTGATCAGCAACAGCTTCTCTCTTTTGAACGTCGAAAACAGGGTTTGGGACGTTGGTTGTTATATTTGACTTGAAAAAAAGAAAGAAAAAAGAAACCAAGTGCGCTTTGCAACATTTATTACACAAAGAGCTTACTGCTGCTTTTGTTTGTGTTTGCATTCGATTGGCCTTCGGTATGTGTGTTTGGTTTCCCATTGGCTCACCCATGACTCCCGTTGCCATGGGCTCCCTCTCTGCTGCCTGCAGGCCCTCTCCAGCCCCAGGGTTCACCTGGAAAATGCATTTGCTTTAATGACCATGCCCGGCCCCACCAGCATGGGGACCGCGAGGACCCCAAGCAAGATCCGCAGATGGAAAACAGGGCCCCCGAGGAAGTCTGTGTTGTACTGATCTAGCAGCCCAGAGCTTAGAGGTGACCATTGGCCAGGATTTATGTGCATCACTTCCATGAGTTGGCAAGCATCCAGCTTCGCTTGGTGAGAATGGAATCGCTCACACGCCATCCGTCCAGCTCCCCCAGCCTGCCTGTGCTGAGCAGACGAGCAGGGCGCTGGGCGGCTCTGTCCTTTCAGCCATTCCCTCCATAGGCTACTTCCTGAGGCCTCATCTGGGGGCTCCTCCTGTAAAGGGAAGGAGCTGCTCCCAGCTGTGAGACCCCAAAACATGGCAGAGGTCTCTGCCTGGGAGCCTCGAACCCACGCAGAAGCTTCAGCTTGGCTCACCAGGCCCAGGAGGCCTCTGGTTCCAGACACCCCCTTCCTCCCCAGCCTCCCCCAGCCTCCTCCGGAGGTGTCTGCTGCCGGAGCAGTGGGTCCTGACCAGACTGCCCTCAGATGGGGCTCTCTCCACAGCTGCCTGGAAGTGACAGTCATTATTTATGAAGTGCCCACTGGGACAGCTAGCTGATCCTTCACTGAACAGATCCCACCAGGCTGGCCCTCAACCCAGGCCCCCCAAAACACATTGCAGGGAAGTGGTCTTCGAAGGGCTGCAGGCACCCCAAGCCCTCCCACCTGGCCTCCTTCCTCCCCTGGAGGCAGCCTCCCCTGCTTCCTGCCTCTCACGGGAACAGAATCTGGGTGTGGAGTTGGAGGAAGATGTGGACCTCCGGGAGACAGTAAATGCCTGAGGCCTCCTTCCTGCCCCAGGTACCCAGCGCCAGGAGAAAACTCTCAAGAGTCAAATCTCCCCTTCTCAGGGCTTGGGGCTGTCGTGGAGCATAGAAGTGAACGCCAGCATGCCCTAGGCCCAAGCCCTGGAAGGCTCCACGGTGAGTGGTCGTTGTGCTCTGAGCTTCCTCTGAACCTTGCCCAGAGGAGAACCAGACACTCATGTCCTCCACATACTGGCCACATCAGTTGGCTGATCGTTAACCTGAAGAGGCTGTGGGGGACCCCAGCAGGGGCCTGAGAGCATCTTCCTCTCAGGGGCAGTGCATGTGCACACGCGTGTATAAGTACACAAACTCAGACTCGCACATGCACACTCCCAGCTCAGTGGCCTGCAGCTCCAGCTGAGCTCCTGGGGAAAGGCGAGTTTTTTTTCAGTCTCTGCCCTGGCCCCACGTGGTATATCTGTTAACAGACGTCAGTGCCGGCGTGGCCGGCTGCTCCCTCTCCTTGTACCTGTAGCTCTCAGAAAGGGTCCGTGTCCTGGCTGATGGTGTGTTCCTGCCCCAGCCTGTCCTTGCCAAGGTCATGGGCCTCCCTCTTGTAACTGTGGTGGCCCTGATCTGTCTCATTTTCTGAAGAAGTAAAGTGAAAATGTTGCTGTGGCTTCATATTTCAACTAAAAATATATCTGTTGGAGAAAAAAAAAACAATAAAAATTTTTAATAGTTTGGCATGTGAGCTGAGTTACTCGCACAGAGCTGGGTGCATTGGCTGATTTCCCCATATCATGTGGACTCTGCTGCTGGGACCCGCCCTCCCCAAGGAGGCTTCCCAAGGAGAGGTGAAAACACCATGCTGGCTAGTTGAATTGTCTATGATGTGGAGTGGAGCTCAGGGTTTGGAAGAGCTTCCAGATCTACCCAGCCCAGCTGACATGTCTGTAGGAATGGTGAGCCCCTCTTTTGACCTGGAGGTCCCAAATATTATCCTAGATTGGGCTGAAACCAGCAATCTTCAGAGGTGACCCCCCCATGCCCTTGAGCAGACCCTGAGCACCCTGGGCACCCTAGACTCCCCAGCATCCTGTGTGACGGCGGTGGTCATAGAATGCTAGAAACAAAAGTCTAAACAGAGTATTGGTCCCTTCCATCATCCCAGAAATGAAAGATTTATTGGTGTTCAGCTGTATATTCAAGTTTGGAAGCTGAAATCATTTCTGCTTTAGGAATTTTTGCCTTGGAAGCATTTTCTAGAATTTTTCATTTCCGCCCTTCGTCATCCCATTTTAGGTCCTTTTTTTTCTGCTTACATGGACTCACCATGTCTGTTTCCTTTTCAAAGAGTTTCACTGGGTGCTCAGCGCTATGAGGTTTATTGAATATGGGGGGCTGATGGCACAACTGACATCATCAAATCTTGGTGTTGGGAGAGATGTTGGAGGTTGTCTAACAGCCCTAGTAGCCAGATGTGAGTCCCCTCTGAGACATCTGAAAAAGGCTTGTCCAGCCTTTGCTTGTATACCCTCTGGGAGTGGGAAACTCACTACCTCACACGATAACCCATTCTACCTACAGGTAATTTATGTTCAGCCTTAGACTGAGTTGCTCTGCCCTTCTCTGTAACTTCCTTTTCCAGGAAGGAGTTTATAGTTATTGAGAGAAAGACAAAAAAAGACAGTTATGTTAGCCAAAAATTACATAGAGACACCTATCAAGAGGTTCCCATTGGGTAAATTATGTGTAGACTCTCCCCACCCCCCACCTGCGCTCTGAGTGGCACTGTCGGTAGTTAGTTAACCTTGGACTTAATCGGCTCTTCTTAGCTGGGCCGCTGTGCAGAGGGAGGGGTTGGCTGGCCCTGGTCCCACCTGCCCAGCCCCACTGCAGAGAGCCTGGAACTGGAGCAGGGAGGGAGGAGCTTCCCAGAGCTGTCTGACCCTGGTGGGAATCAGGCTATGCAAGAAAGATGAGTTGGGACACTTCAGCAGGTGAAGGGAAAGCACTGGGGGAAGGACTGGGCCTTTCAGGGTCTCAGCCCACATGGCAGGCAAACTTCCGGGTCCACCTTCCCAGGTGCAGGTGCACATGGCCAGTAAAGATCCCAACAGCGGGACTGGGACTGCTGAGGCCAGGGACACCTGGGAGCCTGGCGATGCCTAGGATGGGCTGAGAAGGGAGGCTGGGCACCCTGCCTTTTGTTGGTGTTTCCCAGCCCTGGGGGAAGGGTGGTTGAGGATGAATGAAGCGCTTCTTCTCCCTGGCCCCCCCGGGGTGAATAGCACCTGTGAGAACCCAGGCTGCTCCAGGCTTGAACAGGGCCCTTTGTAGCAGGGAAAACGATCCCTCCACGGCTCCTGGTTCAGTGGTGGGGCTCTTCCAGAGCAGGGGAGCTCTGTGGGCCCCGGGGGCCCCACCATCACCCACCTGCCCTGCCCGCACAGCCTCTCTCTCTCGTTCATGGCCACCCTCTCCTTTCCTAGAGGATGAAATAGGCTTAGACTAACCTGAGGCCATGTTTAGAAAACATTTCTCCATCCAATGAAGCAACTTTCTCTTCTGGGGCAACAGCTGGTGTCTGGTAGATGTGGGGGCTTGGGGCACCATGACTGCCAGTCCTAACTTAAAGAAAGGCCTCTTCAAAGGACAAGGGCAGTAAAATGCCTTTTGAATCTCAGCCAGTGCCTTGCCTTCGCTTGGAACTGCCCCCTCACAGGTGGTTTCTGAGGGGCAGGGAAGTCAGAGGAGCTGAGCCCCACCCTGCCCACCCCGCCCTGTCTGGGCCTCCTCCCTAGCCCCCCAGGCATGGAGGAGAGTGTGTGACAGGTGGCAGCCCTGTTGGCACACCTGTGGGAGCCCCGCCCCACTGCGCAGCCCCAGATCCTCTGAAAGTTCCCGCCTCTGGGCCCTTGGCCTTGGCCGTGGAAGGCGTGGGTTTTTGCAAACACCTTTTTTATGCAGGTGTCTCCCACATCCCAGGCTTAATAACACAGTGGATGTATGTTGGGTGCTACTCGGGTGCAGATGCGTAGCGCTTTGTGTACACCACCTCCGGTCATGTGTGAGGTTCGTTATCTCCATTTTATAGATGAGGAGACGGGGGTGACATAGTTTGCTAAAGCATAGTACAGCCAGAACTTGGACCCACGTTGTCTGACCCCAGACTCTGTGCTTAGAGCCACTATTTCCAACTTTGACAGGAGGGGCAGGTAGGGGTGGGGGTAAATCCCATGTCGCTGGGTCACCCAGTACCTTCTCCCCACCTGCCAGCTCTGTGACCCCAGTCCAGTCTGGTGTTTGCCCCTGGTTTCCAAGCCCCCTAACCCTAACCCCAGCTGTCTGACTATGGTAGGTTGTTAACAACTGTTTCTCAGGCGGGTTAACCCAACAGCTGGGTCCTCGGTCCAGCCCTCATCTCGGGGATGAAACTGCTGTCCTCCCAGCCTGGGAAAGAAGCTGGTTTCCCACAACCCAAGGAGCCCCGGCAGCCTCCGAGCCGCCCCTTTCTGACTCCTGCTCCTCACCTTTCACCCACTCTGATGCCTCCTCATGCAGACCTGGCAGTTCTCCAGCCTAAGCTGGTTTCTCTAGAACACGTTTCTCTTCCACTTTGCCATAACTCTTCCCGTTCACAGCTCCCAGCCAGGCCATCCGACCTTGAAGCTCACCTGCTCCTGCAAGGCCAGTGGAAGTGTTCAGGATGTGGGGACAGCAGGCTGGGTCTGGAGCTCTGCCTGCCTCCTGTGACCTCTGTACCTTTGGACAGGTCTCAGCCTCAATTTTCTCATCTATAAAATGGGAATAATATCAACATCTGTACCTTTAACAAATTCTATGCGAATTTGAACCCAGTAAAGCCCTGGACAAACATTATTCTCCCCTGACCTCATTTTATGCTGTCTACTCCCACCGTGCAAGTCTTTATGTCTTTATGTCTTTGGCGGCTGGGGAGACATTAGGATTCTGAGCAAGGACTCTGGAAGCCACCTGCTGAAACTGAAGTCTGGATCTGCCCCTCAGCAGCTGTGTGACTTGGGGCAAATTTCCCACCATTGGAAAAACAGAAGAAACCCAAAGCATCTACCCTATAAGGCTGTTGCTGAGAATTAATGGGATAATGCATATGACAAGCTCAGCCCACTGACCTACCCACAGTGTGGGCGGGCAGCACATATGGTCGCCATTAAGTCACCATGACGGTGTCCCTCACCCCCGTCCTCCCCACTCACAAGTCCTGCAGAGCAAGGCCCTGTCTGCAGCTCCTGGTGTGCGTGGGGGAACAAGCCTCAGGTCCAATCAGGTGCTTGTTAAACACCTTTTAAAAGAGGATGAAAGAGCTGAGACATCCCTTGTTGAGGCCAGAGCTGCCTCCTGCTCCTGGGCCCCCGCCCCAGGCCTCTCCCTCTGCTAAGCAGCTTTGCGCAGAGAAAGAGCAATAATTGGAGCGAAGTCCCTCGGCCTTCCAAGACCTGCAGAGCTGATGGGGGGTCCCCCAGATGGACCTTGTCAAGGCTGGATAGACAGGGAGGGGCCTCGCAGAGCCTGGTGGTGGGAGGCTCTGCAAGAGTTCCAAGGACCCTCCTGCTCACGAGCTCGTGCTTAAACTCCAAATAGAATCAGAGCCAGCCAGGGAAGAGGATAAAATTAAATCCTTGATCATGATCAAGTGGTTAAAAAAAAACCATCACAGCCAGAGGCTCCTTCCCACTGCAGCCAGCCCTGCTTCAGAGCAAACAGGAGGAGGAGGATGGAGCCACTCGCTCAGAATGCCCAGCACCCCCCTCCCCCTTCCTCCGCCCTCCCTGGTCACAGATCCCAGCCCCCCAGGGTCCGAGGTTCCCCCCACCAGAGCCATGGACTGGAACAAAGCTCCTGTGGGGCTCCAGGGTGGTCGCTGTCAGGGGAGGCCCTCCCAGACTCTAGACTCAGGGCCTGCACAGATCCGGCTTCAAACCCAGAACGCGGGGATAATACTGGCACCTGCCCTGTGTGTCCTCATCTGCATTCAGTGTGTGAACACCAGTGCGGCCTTCCCAGGATGCGGCACCCGTGGGAGCAGTCAGCCAGATGCGGGACCCAGGTCAGGCAGTAGGGTGTGTTGGCTAGAGAGAATTTCAGAACAGCAACACTGGTGAAAGGTCTGGTCTGCCTTTTTTTGTCTCCATGCATCAGCAACTCAAGCTCTGGGGCTGAGGAAGGGGGCCCCCAACCTTTGCCCTCCCCTCAGGTGGGAGGGGGCTGCTGCCTCTCTCACGGGGGCTCTTCTGAGCAGGCCGTGGTTCTGGGTGGGCTGCGGCAGAGGTGTCTGCGGGGGGATGGGTCTCCCAGGCCGGGCTTTGGAGTCCTCGGTGCGCTTCCCCAGCCTCACAACCCCCAACCGCAGCCCGGGCGGCCGCCTCTCCTCACCCTGCAGCCTGGCCTGCCGCGAGGCGGCCGGCCCGAGGGAGAGGTGGTGGCTGAGCCGCTGGCACCTGGCAGCATGCGAGGAGGGAGGACTCAGGTGTACCTTGGCTGGGGAGCTAGGAGGCTGAGAGAGGAAACAATGAGGTGGTAAAAATAGCCCTTTGTTTACCAGAGGCTGCACATCCTCCTGTGTCCTTGTTCAAAAGAAAAACACCGACCACCCTAGGGAGCAGAGTCAGCACAGCCCAGGCCCAGGCCTGGTGGAGGGAGCCAGGCTGTGCATGGGGAAGGGGCCTGGATGAGGGGGGAGGACAGACTGGTCTGGGTGGGGCCAGCCTCACCCTCGGCAGCTCCCACAGACCCTCCCGCTGGGTTGGCCCCTCCTGGCCAGGCCTATGGTGTAGCTGCCACTGTGCTCCCTCAGAAACACTGTGTCCCCCAAACTCCAGCCCAGAGGAGGCCTAGGGCCAGCCTGGATTGCAGGGCGGGGAGCTGGCTGCCCCTGCCCCCCCACCCCCTTCTCAGCCAGACTGCTCCTGCCAGCTTGCCCCTTTGGGAATTTGTCCTGGGAGTGGTCCAGCATCCCAGGGAAGGGTAGTCTGTGGACTCTTCTCTGGCTGAGTCACCCCCATACCCCATCCAAAACTGAGGCTGCTGGGAGGCCATAACCAGGGAGGGGCAGCCTGAACTCTGGCCCTCACGGTTTCTATCCCAAACCTTCCTCGGTGGCTCTTACAGGTCCTCAAGCTCAGGTGGCCTGCCTCAGAGGTGACCCCTGAGTCACCTGGCTGGCCCCTGGAACTCCTCCACACTTCCGGAGAGTTATCCCTCCTCCCCGAAATTGGGCCCCTGCCAGGCTTTCAGCCAGTCAGGAAACACTGGCTGAGGACCTACTATGTGCAAGCTGGGAGGCAGCAATGAGTGGGACCGAGCCCCACCCTGTGGTGGCGGTGGCTGCTGGGACAGATGGATTTGGAAGCAGCCAACAGTGTGGCATCTTATGAGGGGGAGCAAAACCCTCGTCACGGAGGAAGCGAATTGGAGCTGGAGGATCCAGGCTTGTTGCCAGGAGCCCAAGGGGTCAGGAGGGTCTCTCGGAGCTCCTGCACATGCCCGTGGGGCTGTCCTTCTCCTTGCCGCTCATGGTGGGGTTCAGGGCACAGGACTGCGGGTCCCTGGCTCCTCTCCAGCAGCCAGATGGTGAGAGAGCAACCGGAGGAGCCCAGGAAACTGCTTCCAAGGTAGAAGGCACTCGGGCGATGTGCTGGGGCAAGCCTGGCAGTTCAGGCTGGAGCCTGCTGGTTGCGAGAGAGCCAGCAGCACCCCACCTGGCCCAGCCCGGAGGACCCCGCCACTGCGGCTGGATGCACAGCTGCCAGCACCAGCTCGGGCCTGCTCTGGCCATCCCTGCCCTGTCCGGGCTGTGTCATCTCTTCAGGGCCCCAACATTCGTCCTGGGAGAGAAGAAGGGGGAGGGGGGTGTCCTAGAACCCTGTCCCTCCTCTGAGACGTTGGGAGGACAAGCTCGTGCTTGTTTGTGGAAGGCACGAGAAGCTTATGAGATTAAGCTCTTAAAGGTCGTTAGGCAGAAGAGGAGGCTGGGGCAGGTGGGGAGGGGGTGGGGCGCGGCAGAGAGCCCTGGACTACAGCCCACTCGCCACTAACCTTGGGGATTCCACCCCATGGGTCTGAGCCTCAGCTTCCCGTCTGTAAAACAGGGAGTCATCAGTGCTGCTCCCCAAACACTCCCAAGCTCTCTACCTGCCAGGCCTGTGGAAGGACTGTGAACCCCTCTCCCCACTTTCCAGTTAAGTGTGGCCCTGACTTGCTTTGGCCAATGAAATGTGGGCAGAAGTGCTGGGCCATTTTGGGCGGAAGCTCTAAGAGCCGTTCGGTAATCTTCCAGAGGCGGCTGGCCGACCAGCTCGGGTCCTGGCAGAGCCCCCGCCAGTCCACCAGTGAGGGGGGAGGTGTGCTGTTGTCTTGTGCCCTGAGAATCCTGGGCCTGTTTATTTCTTCAGCGTCACCTGGCCTCTCCTGACCGCTAGGTCGCAAGAGTCATCTCAATCAAGCCTCTGATGCCGCGTGGCTTTCTGACACTTGCTGTTTCGGTGACTGCTGTTCTGCTCCCGGCCCAAGGGCTTCCCCGAAAGTGTTTGGAACCTGCTTGCTTTCCTGGGACCTGAGAAAACACAAGCAAAGCTGCCCACATTCCCACCCTGGACCCTGCAAGGCAGTGGCTGCTCTTCGCACTCAGGGTAAAAATCTCCCCTCCCTCATGGGCAGCCCCAGGCCTCGGGGACCTGTCTCCGGCTAACCTCTGACCTCTCTTCCCCGCCCTCCGCACTTGGCCCCCGGCCTCCTTTGGTCCCTCTCACACACGCTGAGCAGCCTGCCCGCACCTCAGGGCTGTGTGCTGGTCCCTCCTTCTGCCGGCAGTTCTCTTCCACATGGCTGAATCCTCCATTTTCAGATGTCAGCTCAAATGTCACCCCCTGTCTCCGTCTGCTCAGGCTGCTATAACAAAATAGCACAGACTGGTGGCTTATAAACAACAGAAGTTTATTTCTTACAGTTCTGGAGGCTGGAAGTCCAAGATCAGGGCGCCAGCATGCTCAGGCTCTGGTGAGAGCCCTTTTCTGGGACACAGACGCCAGCTTCTCGCTGCGTGCGTTCTGAGGTGGTGGGAGGGGCGAGGGAGTTCTGCGGGCTCTCTTTATAAGAGCACTAATTCCATCCATGAGGGCTGGCCTTCACGACCTCATCACCTCCCAAAGGCCCCACCCCCTACACCGGTGCACTGGGGGTTAGGACAACAACATATGGATTTGAGGGGACCCCAAACATTCAGACCTCAGAGAGGCTTCACTGACCATCCTATTTTGCTTCCCACTCTCTGAAGTGCTCTGTCCCTTTTTTCTGTTGATTTTCTTTATCTGAAATAACTTTATTTATGAATTTCCTTCCTTGCTTGTGTATCTCTGACTCCTCCCACCAGAAGGTAAGCTCGCAGCGTCAGGAAACTTGTCTGGCTTCCGTGATGCTGGGTCCCGGGGAACTGACATAGCGTAGGCTCTCCATAAAGTTTTGTTAAATGAATGAATAACCTTGACCTTGAAATGGATCCTCTGCTGAGGCCTCTGTCACCGACAGTTACAGTGAGCCTGTTTTCTGAACTAAGACAAGGAAATCTGGGACCTACAGAGAGGAGAGAATTGTCTGTTTTTCTGGCTGTGGCCTCAGGGCACGTTTCAGAGGGGCTGGGCCCAGGTACCCGTGTGGCACCCCACACCCACGGCCCTGTTGGGCCTGTCTTGGCTGCTGAAGCAATTTCAGGCTCCTGAAAGGGTCCAGGGACTGGCAGGGTCAGGACCTTTTGATTGCAGGCAGCAGAAACACAGCTCCAACGGGCTGCCATGGCTGGGGAGGCTCTGGGCGTAGCTCACAGGATGAAGGCAATTGCGGCAGGAGCCAGGGCCTCCGGGCCCAAAACTGGAGACTCGGTGTTTCTGAGGGGATTCTCTTCTTCTAGGTCCAGCTCTGCTTGTTTCTGCTTGATGTTGGTTTTGGTCTCATCATTTCCTTTCAGACTGAACTTCTCCGCCCGCAGCCTCAGTGCCCCAAACAATCCCAGGGCAGTTTCTGATTGGCCCTGCTTGGGTCATGTGCCACCTTTTGGACCAATCACAGTTGCTGGGGATTTAGCCATCTCCCTTTCCTGTGACCAGGGTGGGACAGGCTATTGAGAATGTCACCACCACCAGGGCCACATGCAGGACAGCAATGGTGTCTCACACACCTCAATGATGCTGTGTCATCGGGAACAAGCCATTCATCCCTGGGCTCTGGTGCTGACTGAACCCCAGGGGGCGAGAAATCTTACAGTGATATCAACCCTGGTGCTCAACCAGCCTGCCACAAGGGGCAGAAAGTGGACACACTCATTGCGATCAGTTTTCCTCTTCCCCGTACAGAACTGGTTTTGCCAGCCTAGAGCAGCACTGTGGTGTCATGCAGCCCTGCCTAGAGTGGCAGGTGTCCCACTAAAGTAAAAGAAGGCTAGAAAAGGCTGCATGCTATACACAGGCTTTTGCAGGGTGGCAGTATATCATCGTAAAGGTTCTGAGGAGTCCTGCAATAAAGACGATCTTTTCATTTAGCTTTTCTCCTCATCTGTTTGACCACAGAACTCTGAAGCTCTGCGCCCTGCTGCTTACGGGTTGTGTGTGACTTCTCCAAGCTCCAACTTCCCCACCTGTGAAGTGAACGATGATACCAACACCCACCCCCCAGGGTTGTCATAAGTTTGGAATGGAAACAGGTCTTTGATAAGTATCTTTTGAAACTGAAAGCATTGTGCAGAAACCTGATCATTTCCTGGTTTAACCTGGAAAATAACACATACCCTGTTTACCTGACAAGGTACGTAACCCCCTGTCATCAAGATTAGGCGAAGACAAAGGGAAAGGAAGTGATACATCCAGCGTTGGCCAGCTAGCTGGCTAGTTAGAGGTGGGTACAGAGGGAAGGGGGAACTCTGACAGCAGTGCTGTGGGGAATGAAGGCTCAGGGACCAGGAGAACAGAGGTGACAGTAATGGGAACTGGTGCCCGATGGGAGGGAGGGGCTGGATATCGCTCCTGATCCTTTCTCAAGACTTGTGAACAGACAGCATCACTGGTGTCCCCTTCCCTGAGACTTCCCTGTCCCCCACAGGGGACTCTGCCTGGGACAGAGACGGGTCTATGAGTTTGCTCAGGCTGCGTTAACAAACATCATTAAGTGACTTTAGGGAAATTCATTTTCTCCCAGCTCTGGAGGCTAGAAGTCCAAGGTCAAGGCGTTGGCAGGGTTGTTCCTCCTGAGGGCTATGAAACAGAAATCAGCTCCAGGCCTCTCTCCTTGGCCATCTTCTTCCATGTCCTCCCTCTTTGTGCCTAAATTTCCCCCTTAAAAAAAATTTTTTTTGAGCTGTCTTACTGATTTTGTCCATTTAAAAAAATTTTTTGTTGTTGTTTGGTCTTTTTTTTGGTGGGGGGAGGGAGGTAACTAGGTTTCTATTTTATTTTTGCTGGATTCAAAGCAAAATTCATTTGCTTTTCTATACAATAACAAAAATCAATTGGTTTTTATTTATTTCTTAATGGAGGTAGCTGGGAATTGAACCCAGGACCTCATGTATGCTAAGCATTGCTCTACCACTGAGCTATACCCTCCCCCCTAAATTTCCCCTTTTGATGAGGACAGCAGACCTATTGGATTAGGGCCCACTCCCATGACCTCATTTTAACTTGGTACTTCTACAGAGACCCTATCTCCACATAAGGTCACATTCTGAGGTACTGAGTGGTTAAGACTTCAACATACAAATTTTGGGGAGACACAGCCCAACCCATAACCGTGGGCATTCTCCCGAGTGGGACTCAGCCTCCATCCCACTAGCGCAACTCCTTGGCCAAAAGCACGTGGATTGTGGCCTGCCGGAAGAGAGAGAGAGCCCATAATTGTGTTAATTGCCACAATGCCCGATCTGCAATTAATATGCCATGGGAACAAAGAGCAAATGCACTAATAGCACATAATTGGACCCAAACTACACCCTCGGCAGAGCCGTGCAACTGAGCTCGGCTGTTTATGCTCCTTTTCAAATTAGCAAAGACAAGCAAATTAACATCCGTTTCCCCTTCACTCTGCTCAGAGGGGGGCAGTGGGAGAACCTCAGGGATGGGGGATGCTTGCCGGGCACCCTGGGAGGTTTGTCCAGAGCCAGGCACCCAGGCTGGCCTTTGGAGCTATGGGCAAGAGGAGGGCATCCAAGGAGTGAGGAAGCCAGACCTTTCCACAAGTCCTGACGCTGGGGCCTTGGCAGACCTCCACCAGGAAGGCAGAGATTCTGGTGACTGGGGCATAGGCATCACGCACATGCAAGTGGAGACTATTTCGGGCCTGGGGCAGGATTGGTCAGGATTTGGAAACTTGAGGCTCAGTGCTGGGACCTCTCCTCCTCCATTCCTGGGGTGGTGGTCAAGTCCAGGGGCAGACAGCAAACCCCACAGGAGGGCAGATACAAGCTCCTTCTGCCCTCTGGGCACACAGGCCTGACTGCCTTGTGTCTCCACGGCCCCAGGGACAACCAGCTGGAGCCTGCTCTGCCCGAGCTTGTCTCCTTCAGTGGCAAGGTGCCCTGCTCAGGCCTGGAGGCGGCTGGCCCAAGCTTCCTCCCTAACACGCAGCATCCAGCTAGTGCCAGGCAGAGCCTCCCCACCCTCCACTGTGTGCCTGGGGCTCCTCGTCCTTGGCTGCCCCATCTGCCTCTTCCTTCTTCCTAAAGCTCCCAGGTCCTGCCTCAGGGACACAGGGATGGACTGAGCCTGCAGCCTGCAGCTCAGATGGTCTCCCCTGGGCCCCATCAGGGCTCCTGGCTGGGCCTGTGCAGCCAGAGGGGCAGAGTGTGAGTGGGGCTAACAGACTCCTCAGCTGGCCCCCTCTGCTCCCCTCCAGGCCACTAGGATGCCCCTGCCTCCCAGGGCCTGGGTGGAAGGTGAGGGAGGCCCTTCTAGCTCCAGTACCTTCCTGAAATTCGCTCACCTACCTTTCCTAGGCTGTGCTAAGCCAGCCACAGCAGGGTCATTGAGAATTCTCGGGTCGTATCTGTGGTCCATCCACAGGTTGGTGGGGAGAGACTGTCTTCCTCTGACAGGCAGCCTCTTCATTTGCATCCCCGAAATCAACGCCCTCAGATGATGGACACCGAGCATGGAAGAAGCTTCAATGGGGCTACAGTTGGGGAGAGGAGGAAGGAGTTTTCTGCTGCCGCCTGAGGCCCAGGGGACCTGGAAACAAGAGGCCCTGGGGAGCACACAAAAGGGCAGCAGAAGTCCCTCCCTAGGTAAGTGTTCCCGTTCCCTGGTCCTTCCTGCCTGCTGGACAGAGACGGGGCAGCACCGGACCTGTGGCAGCACGGCTTGCTCTGATGTTCCTGGCCCTGGGGGTGACTGGGACCCTGACTAGGGCCAATCCTGACCATCCACCCACCGTACCAGGAGCTCCCAGGGCTGGGAGAGGCACTACCAGCCAAGCAGGGCTCCCCTCTGACTTCCTGGCCTTGCAGAAACTTCCACCATCAGAGCAGTTTAGGCAGATGGTAATAGCGTGGGTAAGAGCTTCAGCTTCAGGGCCACACCGATCTAGGCTGGCATCCTGGCTTTACCCCTGAGCTTTGTCACCTCGGGCAAATTACTTAACCTTTCTCAGCCCCAGCTTCCTCCTCTGTGAATGCAGGATAATCACTGTATTCATTGCACGTGATCGCTGCTAGCATTGAAATCAGATAACACACAGGATACTTCATGCACAGCAAACACTCATGGCTTGTTATTTCTTCATCTCTGGGGGGTGATTAATCCATGCCACACAGTTGAGGAAGGAGGGAAAAGGGTATCCCTGAGCAATTAAATTAGCTGTAAGCTTGAAAGAGCCAGAAATTCTGAAATCTGGCTCTTGATTTTTATTGGAGTTTGCTGGCCTAGGGAGCTTCAGGGTCAAGGAAAAAGCACAAAAATGCCAGAGGAGCCTCATCCAAGGTTTGGCTCTGCTACGTCTTTGCTGGGTAGTCTTGGTAAGTCACTCAACCCCTCTGAATTCCCGCTTCCCATCAGCTCAATAAAAACCCCTGTGAGGGAGATTGTTGTGAGTCCCAAAGGCATCAGATGCCCTTGAGAAAGGAAGTATGCTAAACAAATGCAAACTCGAAAGTACTGCAGGAAAGTAGTTATTATAATCATCAACTCCTTGGACATCTCAGGTGCATTCGTGTTTATCCCCATCATCGTGAGAGTAGTTACCACTAACTGAGCATCCACTATGTGTCTCCGACTGAGCTAAACCCGTCATGTGTATCCTTTCATTTGATCCTCACAATAACCCAAAGGAGGTATTGTTATTGCTGTTATGGTGATGATGACCATTTTACAGATGAGGAAACTGAAGCTCTGAAGATCTCACTTATCTGGTCTTTTCTGCTGATAACTGGAACCCAGGTGTGTCTGCAGTAAGACCATGGGAGTAAGACATGCCTCCTATTTTTTTAACCACTTTATCCTACAACCTCCCCACTAATTCTAGGAAATGTGATGGAGCTGTGGATAGAACCCAAGTTTGGTGCTGTTTCCATTGTGCCCAAACAGTGTCTGTGTTTCCTTTGGGCTGTTTCTGCCCTCGCCTTTCCCTTCTCCCTGGAGACCTGGTCTAGTCCTTTCCATCAGCACGTGTGTGCAGACAGCGCACATCACATTTGGCTGGTGTGCCCTCAGAGGGACCACATTTGCCCATATGTTCTCTTTGTGTGTGTGTGTGTGTGTGTAGGGTGTGTGGGGTGTATCACTGGTGCTGCTGAATCAGACAGCCACCCCCTCCCCTTCACGACACGCAGAAACGAGTGGCTCGTGTGCCTCCCCCGGGTGCCCATCCAAAGAGAGGAGAGGAGAATGCAGTGTGTTATCTCTGGGAGGGAGGATAAGCAGGAAACCCCAATCCTGGTCCCTTTTGGGGGTGGACAATCCAGCTGCCTGGCTTCTGTGTGAAGGTGAAGTTTTCCTTCTCTGTAAAATTTCACCAGCCAGAAATAGCTGATGCTTCATGTGTAGCAATTCTCAGTTCCTTTCCAAATGAGAGCCATGGAAAGCTTTAGAGAGAGCCTGAATCCTACGGCCACAACCTGATTGTTTGGAGACCACGGGAATGCACCTTCCTAAGTCAGGGTTTCTGCTACTGCCGATGAGGCTTAAAGCTCCAAGCCATGGACAGAAATGAACAGCTGATGTTGTGTGTTGGTTCCTCTATTTGTCATATTCACCCAGCGAGGCGGGCACTGGCTTATCTCCATTTTACAGATGAAGATACAGAGATTGGAGAGGTGAAGCCCTCACCCAAGGCCACAAATGGAGAAGGTCACATAACTGGCCAAAAATACAAAAAGGCTCACTGCTGCGCTCTTTGTAAAAGCAGAAGACTGGAAACAGCCCATCATTAGGGGACTGACGACATAAATCCCAGTACGTTCTCTACTCACAACACTTCTGACCCCAAATGTGTGGCTTTTCCACACCAAGCAAGTCTCTAATTCTCTGTGGACATCAACTGGTGTCCTACAAATTAAATTAATTCTGATAGTAACTCCCTAGAGTTAGTGCAGACCCCACGGACTAGGGCTCAACCCCACACTGCCACCACTTCACGTGCAGATTGCAAGGAGGGGGCCCCCAGGTTGCCCACACTTCTGTCTGACTTGGCTGTGACCCCTTTTTAGTTTCAATAATTTGTCATAATGGCTCACAGAACTCAGGAAAACACCTTACCTTTCCCAGTTTATTACAATGGATATTATTAAGGACCCCATGAACAGCTAGATGAAGAGGTACCCTAGGTCAAGGAAGACCATACCCTAGGTTGAGGTCTGGAACGGTCCCAAGTGCATGAGCTTCTTTCTGTTCCTGAGCAGTTGGGGGTGCACCACCCTCTTGGCAAGGGGATCTCTTCACTGGTCCAGAAGCTCGCTGGATCCTACAGTTCAGGGATTTTTATGGAGGCTTCATTATGAAGGCATGATTGATTATTAACTCAATTTCCAGACCCTCTCTCTTCCCTGAGGTTGGAGGTGAAGTGGGGCTGAAATTTCCAAGTTTCTAACCATGGCTTGGTCTTTCTGGTGACTGACTGTCATCCTGAAATTATCTTAGAGCCCACCAAGAGTCACTTCATTAGATCAAAAGATGCTTCTATCACCCAGGAAATTTCAAAAGATTTAGGAGCTCTGTGTTAGGAACCGAGGACAAAGACCAAATATGAATTTCTTAATACACCACACAAGGGAGTACCATGCACCCATGAAAAAGAACGAAGACAATGTTTGTATACTGAGATGGAAACATCTCCAGGATATTTTATTAAGTGGAAACATCAGGATACAGAAAAGCTGGTGTGATATGCTTCTTTTTATCTAAGAAAGGGAAAAGAAATATATTTGAATATTTACTTGTATTTTTAAAAACCCCACAATGGAAAGATAAACCAAAACAAGACAAAATGATAATCTTTAAGGGCGGGAGGGGATAGGAAAGAACAGAAAGAATGGAGCCTCTTGCCTTCTAGATTTGACTTTGGGCCCATGCAAATATTTCATATAACCATACAACAAGATGAAATTAGAATTTTACAGAAGCGAAGGATGTGGGTAGATACGGGTTTAACCTGGGTCTGTCCTTCTAGAGTCCCTGCTGTAAGCAGACACTGTCTCACTCCTCATTAATTAACACTTTTAACAGCAATGGAGTGACCTAGCCTGGCCACCAGAAGGCAGAGATGGGGCCAGACTTCCCTGCTGCTTTCAGGGCTCCAGGGGATAGCCCTGGAGTGGGTTTGCTCCCAAGCACATCATTAGGAGAGCAGCCACAATGATGGCTTACCCGCCTCCAGCTCAGTTCCACGAACACAGGTCAAGCAGTATATGCTGTGTGAACACTGATCACGCATCCACCGGAGAAGGGCTTGGCTTCTGGCAAAGAGGTTCCTACACGAGTCCTTGTTTCACTCCCACAGCAGCTCTGCACCTGGGAATGAACAACCTGGTGAGGTACCCAGCTTCCATGCTTCATACAGCTGGAGGGTCTGGCGCGGTGGAACAGGTTAGTTCCAAGCTGTGGGATCCCATGCAGAGCTTCCTTCCTTCCTTTCTTTCTTTCTTCATCTGGGGCATAATTTCACGCAGCAGGTAAGGCACTACTTGGGCTCAGACGTAAAACTGAATCCCAGGTATCCTCCCTTCTAGCCATGAGCTCTTGAGCAAATTTTACTTTATCTGGAATAATAAAAGTACCTTCTGGAAAGAGTTGCTGCAGGCATCACTGATATGTCACTTATAGGTACAGAGGCTGTTTTTATTAGCAAACCTCATTTTGAAAGATGCAGCACCATGGAAATTCTGTGTCCTCTCTCCTTTGGTTTAGGCGGGCTGACTATACATTCAAAGGTTCCAGTCTTCCTTGGCTGGCTGACAAAGCCACCTCCTCATCCTCCCAGTTGCCCACTGAGGGTGGGCCTGGCTGGTGCCTCATTTCTCCCTGCTCCAGGGCTCCCGGAGCTGCAGCTCCGTCAATATAGCAGGCTAGGTTCAGGCAAGGCCTCTCTCTGTTACCCACAGCCTAAGTCTAGATCAATCCTCATCTCAGGGCCATTTAAAGGATTAGCCAATCCATCACGTGGAGACCTTTGAAAAGTCCCAATATGGCTGAGGCTATTGTCAAACCAACCGGAAACCGAGTTCACTGCATTCCCTGGCTTCCAAGATACTCAAGCTGAGCCCTGCTGCTGGACTAACTCTCTTGGGGGCGAAATCTCAGCGTGTGCAGCTTGCACTGAGCTCGGGGGCTGCCTGCCTGCCCACCTGCCGCTAGACCTGTTTAGATCTCTCTTTCTATTTCTCTAAGGGACAGCCAGGGTGAGAAGATAAAGCGATCAGGATTCCAGACTCCAAAGAGCTTTTGTTTGTGTTTCTTATGGAACTGAATACATTACATTTTCCCTCTTGGCATCAGTTTATTGACTCAAAACATAGTTCTGAGATTATACCTTTCTGATTTTATGTTTTGTAAATCTCCAAGGTTGCTGGAAACCTACAGGGTGTATTTTTTACCCTCTTGAGATATGATCTCCACAATAAAAAAATCTAACACAGCAATTCATTTAGTGTATCATGGAGTGTTTATTGAGTACCTACTGTGTGTTCAGCAGTATACCAGGAGCTCAGAAGCCTCCTGGGGAAGAGAAAAAACCACCATATGTTTAGACCTACTGTATATCAGTCTCTGTGAGGCACTTTAATTGCATCAGCCATTGAATTCACAACTCTAGGAAATAGGTATCATTAACCCATTCCACATGTGAGGAAAGATTTGGAAGGTTCTTTAACTCATCTAAGGTCATTTGGAGTAGCAGGAGCCAGAATTCCCATCCAGTGCTGTCTGACTGTACTACACGGGTCCTTCCCACTACAATAGTGTGGAGGAGAAAAGGACACACATGGATTAGTTAACCAACAGCACAAAGCAGCAGATTACCAAGCCTGGATTGTCAGGTTAAGAGCATGTGGGTTTGGGGGGGAGGGCCTGATAGTCAGGAGGACTTCCTGGAGGCGGCAGCCCAGAAGTGCACTGGTAGGACCAGAGGCTCAGGGCAGTGATAGGGGATGGTGTGCCATGTGATGCTGGCCCTGGGAAGGAATGAACTTGATCTCAGAGAGTGGTGAGACATGGGGCCTAAAGTCAGCTGGGTGGGACCCAAGGATGGAGTATGGGAAGCCCAGCAGAGCTGTCTGGACCTGATGAGGTGGCAGCAGGGAGCCACTGGGAGCCAGGTAGGGCCTGAAGCAACAGCAACGCCTGGAGAGGATGACTGCAGTGCTGGCTAGAAGGAGTGGGGGGCGTGGCCTGGAGATGGCAGGAGCCAGGCAGGTGTCTCGGAGTTTAGCCCTCTTGGACCCAGATGGATGTGCAGGGGGATCAGAGGTGGAGTCTTCAGGCTTTGGTGGAGGATGCCTCTGAGAGACAAAGGACGGGAAGGAGCATATTCCATCACAGATGGCTTTGAAACTCCCCCCAAGGTCACATCATGCCTCTGTGCACTGCTGTTCAAGGTCTTCCTGTGGCCTCTAGGATTAAGTCTGAATCCCTCAGCTTGCCACTGAAGGCACCTCACAATGGCCTCAACCTACCTTTCGGGCTCTTCACCCATTATTCTCTTAAATGAGTCCTCTGCTTTCCTAAATGAGTCCTCCTCTCTCCACAAACTGAGTGACTCACTTTCCTCCCAGCCTCTGAGACTGCCCACCTCCTTCACCCCACTCGAAGCTGGTCTCCACAAAGCCCACCAGCCAGCCAGACCCTCTCAGCCAACATAGCCCCGGCAATCATTGTGCAGTGAATCACCTCTGATACCTCTCCTAGCAGTCTTGAATAATTAACATGTTGCTGTTGTTTAACTTTTGCTGTGGGTATCTCCCTAATGCTAGCATCCCGTTCTTGAGGGCTGATCTTTTTACAGCAGTTGTCTCAACTGGGGAAGTCATTTCGCCTTAATCTTCTTCTCTGCAAAATGGAGCCAATAAAATGTCTGCTCATAGGGCACTGTGCCTGGCACTCAGGAGACCATCCATGACAATTCTGGTCCTTTCCTCTAGTGTGAGGCAGCCCCAGGGCTCCCAGAGAGCCCCAGGACAGGAGGAAAGAGGAGGACCCAAAGGCCCTGAAGGGACCCTTCTTTATCCATCCCGATTTCTGCATTTCTAAAGGACCGTTAGCATTACACTGAGCTCTAGAAAGGGCACGTGCACAATCTGCTTTTAAAAAGCCACAGACGGATTTCTTCAGCAAATGGAGAAATCCTGAGTTACAAATTCAGGACGGTTTTCTTGGAACAAGCAAGCCCCCTCCCAGGGCTGGTCCCACTGCAGCACGTGCTGCACAGCCCTTGACTGTTTACAAAGCGCGTTTCGCTGACCTCGTCTCCTTGAACACCTTTCACACCCCGCAAACTCCTTCTCATCACCTCCACTTGGCAGAAGAGGACACCGAGGTTCTGGGAGGCGACGTGACTTGCTGCAACTGGCACAGGGTGTTGGCGCTCAGCGGCCCTGGGCTGCACCCTGCAGCGGGGTCTGCACTCCTTGGGGGTGGGGTGGGAAGGGGAGAAGGGGACGGCGCGGGATCCAAGGTACCCATCGCCCCGTTCTGGAGCCTGGGAGCTCGCGTCGGAAATGAGGAGGTGATGCTCTCGGCTGCGGCAGCGGACAGGGGGTGCAGTCCCCGGGGCCTCTCCCACCCTCTCGGAGCCCCCACCCCGGCCCCTGCCCTCCCCCAGCGCGTACCCGCGGGCGCGCGTTCCCGGCTCCGCCTGCGGGTTCTGAGGCGCGCGCGCGCCCCCCATCCCCACGCCCCGCGCGCTCCCTCGACCGCGCGCGCGCGCCGCGCCGCCGTCCCTTCCCGCCCCTCCCGCTGCTCCCCTCCCCGCCCCTCCCGCCGCCACCCCGCCCCCGGCCGGGTACCCTCGCCGGACCCGAGAGAGAGCGCCGCCGCCATCTTAGTTGCTGCCGCTGCCTCCAGCGAAGCACTGCCTCCGCCGAGGGGAGGGCGCCCGCGGCCCAAGCGCGCGGCCCAGCGTCACGGCGGCGGCTCCTCCTCGGACCCCGGTGCTCGCCGCGGCGCCAGACAGCCGGCCCCGGGCCGCCAGAGCCTCGCTCGGCGCCCCGCGCGCGTCCCTGCCGCTCCCGCCTCGGGCCGGCCGCGGCGCCGGGAGCCGGAGCGATGCCGCGCCGCCCTGCGCCCTCGCTGGCCCCGGCCGCCTGGCTGCTGTTGGTCGGGCTGCTGTGCGGCGGCGGGGTCTGGGCCGCGCGAGGTAAGCGGCGGGACCGGGTCGGGGCGTGGGGAGTCGGGTTGGGGCGCGGGGACCGAGCGCCGGGAGCCGGGTCGGGACGCGGGGTTCGGGCCGGGCGCGCGACTCCGGGTCGGGGCGCAGGAGGCCGTGGACGCGCGCTGCAGGCGCCGGAGGGGAAGCCAGGCTCCGTCCCGGGCGCGGCACCAGGTCTCTGGTCGCCCCCATTGCACCCGCTCCCGGTGGTGGCTGCGCGGGTCTGGGGGGCTGTGCAGACGGGCGGAAAGATCGGTCCGCCTTCCTTAGCAGCGCCCGCGGGCTAGGGATGCAGCCCCCGGGTGAGATGCCGTGTACGTGTGTTGTGTGCTTAGATGTGCATAAGGCTGGGGGTGCACGCACAATTTTTGGTGTGTGCTTACATAAGAGCCCACTCCTCCGCATGCCTTCCCCAGATCTCGATTATCTGCTGCTGCACCGCGGACGCGGCATCTTCGCCCTTTTCCGCCTCCTTCCAGGGTCTTTTTGAACGTCTGTTTTAAAACGAGGCGAGGCTGAAACTTCTTGCTCCCCTCCCACCTTTTCACCCAAGGGTGAAATTGTGATGAGGTTTACGACCACGGTCTCACCCTGTGTTGGAAATCTTCCTCTGCTTTACCCTCGACGCCTTGGTGCAGTTTTTCTGACGGTAATTTAGATCGTGCCAAAACGAGAAACCCGTCTTTGGTTCCTTAGAGCCTAAATTCTTTTATGGTTACTTGGCAAAAATTTGTTAGTGAATCAGTTGTTTCGTTGTTGTTGTTTCAACCTTCAATCACTTAACCTTGTAAACGTTACACGCTTTCTGATATTGACTGATCTTGCCAACGAAAAGCTTACGCATTGCAGATATATGCTTCCGAGTGGATCTTGGAATCGTAAACATTTTCCTCGGCCTTAGAGCAAAGTAAACTAAGTGTAGTCTATAGAATCCTTGGACCTATTCTGATTTTTTTTTAATCAGAAAAAAATTTTTTTTGGTGGAGAGGGCTGATGGAAGGCCAGACGAAATGGTCATTATTTCAGTTTGGCAAGCTTTTAAAAAATTGTCATTTTCTCCTTCTGGGCATGACATATCAAGAGAAGTATGGTGTTCACAAGTTAAAGGGCAGGAGAGGCAAATGCTTCTTTTGTTCTGTGTTCGTTTCTTCACATCGAAGATGATAGACTTTGAATACTTCTTTCATTTATTTCATTTCTAACATTCTTTTGACTCTGTCAAATTCGGATCTTAGTCACTAAATATCTGATTGCTGTCAGTTTGATTTTTAAAAGTTAATCAAGCTGTTTGGCATGTTCTTTCTGGATGTGGGCTGGAGTAAGTAATATATCCAAGAAAAAAGGTCAAAGTTTGCTTCTCTTGGGGAAAACCCACACAGTTTAAAAATATGTGCTTGGATTGGGCATTTTGGCAACAGTTCCAGTATATTTAGTTTAGTTAGTGATAATATTTCTTGTTAAATATCCGTATTTTCTTAGGTTTGTCCATTCACCTCCATTTGCTTTTCATCACTGAATTAACAAATGGGCTAGTTAATTAGCCTATTAGCATTATTGGGGTACTTAAACAGCAGAGAGTTCAGCCATCAAGCATCTTCGTTATGGTGGACTAACAGAAATCTTAATGAAAGTCATGCCGAGGACTTAAGTCATTTGTAATTTGCTAACTTTCTCTAAGCTTTTCTTGGTGCATTTGAATTCTTGGTCTTCAAAATAAAAACACATTTTAAACATCAGTTATTCTGTTGCATTTTTTTTCCAGCTTGCAAGTTAGAAAATGTCTTGTGAATGTTACATGAAATGTTAATAAAACGATTTCACTTTGAGGTGTTACATGTAAATTTTGTATGTAAATAGGCATTTTGTGGAGATACTTTCTGTGGGCTCATTTAAAAGATGATCTTTTCAACTAATATCTGAATTTTTAATCCTGTAAGACAGTGTGACATTGTGAACTGCTGTTCATACTCTAGCTACCTCTAATAATAATGGGGTAAAGATAACGTGTAAACTGCTGGAGAGAATCTAAGGTTTTGTAATATAAATTCCACTTAAATTTTAATTAGTTATTTTATGGAGAACCCTGGATTTCACTTTAATTGTAGCCATAGTTTTAAAAAACAAACAACTATTAGGAGAAATCTCCTTGGCATGCCCTAGGCTGCTTTGCGTCTCTCCAGTCTGTCAATGATCAGAAAATAGAAAATTTAATAGGGAAAGTAGAAAGCTTATATGAATATTAAATAAAAATAAATGCACTCCTACAATGCATTCCAATGCCAAATAAATGATATTCACTGTTATTTTCCTGTTTGCACACAGACTTCTCAGTAAGGTCTCTCTGAACCCCAGAGCCCTCCCTCCGCTGCTTCACTTTTTCTTTTCTCCATAGCACTTACCCCATTCCAACACACTCTGCTATTTACTGATTTTGTTTATTGCCTGTCTCCCCTCACTAGAATATACCCCGAAATGGAAGGGTATTTGATCTGTTTTGTTCACATATGTATCCGATCACCTGTACACAGTAGGCACTCAGTATTGTATGAATGAATGTATTAACTATATTCCAGTTTAGGCAGCATAGAGTTTTTACATCCTAATTTTGACCTGACAGATAAATGTTATATACTGAAAAAGCATTACAGACATAAAGTATAAAGCAACTTAAATTCTACAACACGGATATAAGAGCTCACTAGTGTATAATTTTTCAAGGATTCATTCTGTTGATTGCAGTGTTGAGGATATGAGATCATGAACGTCTGTATCAGCCTTTGAAGGCTGTAGCTCTGTGGCTAACGCTTTGAGTTCATTTTTCAAAAATACTGTAATTCTCAGCTTTTTTTTTTTGAAAATGCTTTTATTTGTTACCTTGTTTTTCAGAAGCAACATTGAGGAAAATGTCATTTTACTATAGACTTCAATATGATACTTAACATTTTTATTGCTGAAAGTAAATATTATTTATTTCACATAAGAGACCTATAACTGCTACGGAAATAATAAAATATTAATAATTCTGAATATGTTCCAATTTAAGAGCTGTAACTCAATTAACTGGAATCCTCAGTTAACTGGAATCCAGGTTTTGGCTGCAGACTATTTTTAGAGAAAAAAGCATTAAAACCAAGCAGTTCCCCAGAAATTCTTTTTCAAAAGGAAGATTTAGGCATTCATATCGTACGCTATTTGATTTTGGAGCCAAAAAAAGCAATTCAGTTTTAGGTATGATGAATATGACAAATAAATGAAATTTTTATGAAATAATGGTAACATTTTTGTATTGAAATTAGAAAATGCTGTCAGTCCATGACACTAGTTTTAGGACTTGGTTAAGCTTACTAAACCAATTCTTAATGTTTAAAATCAGGAAACTGGGGGGTGTTAGATTTTTAAGACATGGCAAAAAAAAGGCTTGAATTATTTTTTATTATTGCTTTCGAAGGCAGGAAAACAATATTTTGGTAGAATTTTCATTTATAAGAGTTGAAACAAAGTGGATTTGGTTATCCTGAAGATCATCCAGAGTCATATTTCTCATGCATTCTGAGTAATTAAGGTTTTAGATTATTATGCTTTAAAAAATACATGTTGCTTTTTCTGTGGTCATGATTTGGTAAGAGCAGAGGTCCTTAAGAAATACATCTTTTATAAGTGAAATTCAAGATAGTGGTTTGTGATAAAATACAGATTTTAGTAGAGCTTCAGGAGTATAGATTCAAGGTTGGTGGAAATAATTTATACAGTGTCATGTTCTTCCACTGTTAAAAAAAAGAAAGCCTCAGAAATGACATTTTGACACCAGTAGAGGCTATGCAAAGGCCAGAGTTAGGAACCTTCAAACTATGACAGTCCCCCAGCCCCGCATGTGACGCTGATGCAAGGTACCCAGGAGCACCTAGGGATTGGGGCACAGCATTCCGTGTTCCTGATTTGATAGGTCCTTTCTCCCTTATGTTTTAGATACGTTTTTGTTCATTTTCGCATTTAGCTGTAGGATGATATTATTTGATTAAAAATTTCCACAAGATCTGCTGCTAAGGTTTTTTAGTTTTAAAATTCTAGGCAAAAGATTCAGTTACTTCAAAGTAATTCAATTTATAACATCTTAAAAACCTATAAAAACACATCTGAAAGTTAACTTCCTTCCATTCCAGAACCCCAGTAAGGAGGTATGTCTTAGCCGACTAGGGGAGAATTGTGTTTTTCTACTTCACCTTTGGTTAGGCATGAATATGTTTTGGACCACTCTGATTCTCTTGTGACAAGAACTTCTATAAAGTCTGCTACTTTTCAAGTCTACCTTGATCAGTATTTTTTTGAACTTACTGTTTTAGGGCCAAAGAAGACTTTCTTTTCCTACATCCACTCTTTTTTAATGTTTAAAACAGGTTTATTGAAATATAACTCACCATAAAATTCACCCTTTTAAAGTATGCAATCCAGCGATTTTAGTATATTCACAAAGTTGTGCAACCACTATCAATGTCTAATTTTAGCGCATTTCATCACCTCCCCCCCCCAAATCCCATATCCTTAGCAATCACTCCTGATTCTCCCCTTTTCCCTATCCCCTGGTGACCACTAATATACTTTATCTCTATGGACTTAACCTATTCTGGACATTTTATATATATAGTATATGGCCTTTGTGACTAGCTTCTTTCACTTAGCATGATGTTTTTTCAGAGTTCACCCATGTTGTTGTGGGTGTCAGTGCTTTTATTCCTTCTTATGGCTGAATAATATTTGCTATAGAATGAATGTTTGTGACCCTCCAAAATTTGTAAGTTGAAACCTAATCCCCAGTGTGATAGGATTTTTAGGTGGGGGCTTTTGGGAAGTGATTAGGTGATTGAGGGTGGGGCCCTCATGAATGGGATTAGTGCCCTTATAAAATACTCCAGAGAGTGCCCTTGCCACTTCAGCCACCAGCAGACACAGTGAGAAGATAGGTGGCTGTCTGTGAACCAGGAAGCAGGCACTCACCAGACACTGAATCTGCTGGCACTTTGCCCTTGGATTTCCCAGCCTCCAGGACTGTGAGAAATAAATTTCTATTGTTGGTAAGCCACCCAGTCTGTGGTATTTTGTTATAGAGCCCAGACAGACTGAGACAATATTCCATACTGTGTGGCTAGACCACATTTTGTTTATCCGTTCATCGGTTGATGGGCATTTGGGTTGGTTCTCCACTTCGTGGCTGCTATGAATAATGCTGCTGTGAACGTTAATGTGCAAGTTTTTGTGTGGACATACATTTTCAGTTCTGGGTATGTGACTGGAGTGCAATTGCTGGGTCTTAACAAATCTGTGTTCAACATTTTGAGGAATGGGCCGAACTGTTTTCCAGTCTGCATTCACTTTTGACTTCCATAATCACTCCAGGAACATTTTTCTAATCAGATACGTATCTCACAATTGTTTTAAGAATTTTCTTATGACAGTTTTAAATTGCTGATTTTTTTCCTACCCTAGGGACAAATTGACATTTCATCCAGCCAACTCCTTCCTTCCCCACTCTCCCTTATCATTTCTACCCAGGATCTTAGACTTTGAGTTGAAAGGAACTTCGAAAGTTCTGTCTTCTGCACTTCCTAAGAAATAGGCGTTTCCTCACACGTCCCTGACATTTGATCATTCAGCTGGGCATTTGTTAGCTCGCAAAAAGCAAAACGTTTCTTCAAAAACATTGTTTTCTTCAAAACATTGTTTGGGATTTCAGTCAGCTTTCCTTAGGACTAAATGTTATCCATTCTTCAAATCTTTGCAGGCATCCAGCCCTGCGGCTCTTTGTTTTTTGCTGCCTCTCACTTTAAGAAAGGCTGAGAGCATCTGTGACCCAGTGTCTATCCCTGAGGCCCTGATTTCTGCCCGTGATCTGAGGAGTCAGCTAGTACAATGCTGCAGACCCAGTGATTGGGGACATCCCCCCATCACAGAGTAAATATTTAGTGCTTAATCTTATGAAAGAGACTGTAAGAAACACTAGGATTCTTAAACTGACATTTCTTCATTCATTACATTTTTGCTATGCTAATTGGCTAAAAAGGACTTTGTTAAAGCAAATTATTTTGTCTGATCCTTTGATTTATTCTTTAATTAACTATTCATTGTTTACCCTGTCTTCAATCATAGTATAAAATGCTTAGAAATACGTCTTTAGATTGAAAGTGAATTTTAATATGGTAAAAATGGATGTGATCTTTATTTAAGTATAATGAAGACATATTTATTCCGAGCTCTTCCTAAACCTTAAAAATATTTTCTTGATACAATACTTTCATTTTAAAGACCACCAAGGGAAAAAAATTTGAATGTCATAAATTCCTTTTATGAGGTTGTCTATTAAAGTGGTTTTTAAAGAGCAAATTTTATTCCATCTGAAATGCAGAACCCAGTCACACTGAATTTTGCATATTTCAGACATAGTTAATGATGAATATTGATAGGACCAGCTGCATAATCAAAGTGTGGGGCTCCTTTGTTCAAAAATTATTAGGAATTTCAAGATGGCAGCGGAGCATTAAACCAAGCGTGGAGCCCCGCACACCCAAGAAACTGGTCCTGAGTATTGACAGACTTCACGTGGCTGGAGTGTAAACAGAATGTGGGCCTGACCCTGAGATTTTAGCCAGAGCCCTGGGTCCTCTGGGTACCCTCCCCATGAACCAGCGGCACAGCCCTCCTCAGCACACCACCCACTGGTCCCGCCCCCTCCCTGGAAGATTTTTGTTCTTTAGTGGCCTCAGGGTGGAGGCTACAGCTCTTCTATGCCCCCCCCCCGCCCCAGCACCTGGTGAAGGACAAACTGTACAGGGTTCACAGTAGGCAGTGAGAGCAAGTGGTAGAGTCTAATTGAGGAATAGGGTCACTTGATTTGAGGGAGTAAAGCCTTTGCGCCAAGGAGATTATGTTTACCTTTAAAAAACCTTGACTAATTCATGCATTTCCTGTTACTCATGGAACTAGTAACAAGGATAACAGAAGTAATTAAAATTCTTGGATGATCCCTAATCTGTTTTTTGCTGTGCATTTCAAACATGTATCAGAGTAGCTAGTAAGCAGCAAGATGCACCCACTGGCTTGAATTTAATTTTCTCCCCAGGCCACATTCACTCTGGGCCACAATTTTTAAGACCAGTGGGAGGACTGAAAGGTAGGCAGCAGCCATTCACGTATTTGTGTTTCTCCTGGTATTTCTACTAATGCTGTGTGAGTGGTAGTGTCCTTGATAATCCTGCAGCCTGAATTATAAAGCCCTAAATTGGCAGTGTTTCTGGTCTTGCTTCTGAGTTGTTTGTAAATATCCATTAATAACTGCCCATGATTGCTGTATAAAGCATTTCATTTGGCAAGAGTTTTAAAAAGCGCATGCCCGAGTGTACAAAGCGTTCTCCTGCTTAATTAAGAGAAGCAGCTAATAGGTATCTCACATTCAAAGCCTAGAATAGAAAATGAATTAAATGCTTTTTAAATGTGAAATCTGACATTTCAAAACATTTTCTAACTGGAGGAAGATGTACCATCGTGATCGTTTAATAACATAGCCTCTCTTTCCCCGTAACGGCGACTTCAATTAGTAATAACTGTAGCGTTAGTATTTGATGAAGTGTTTTAGAAAGGCCATAAATGCCAGTAATTAGTACATATTTTCTTACTCAGTTGATGATGTTTATTAACCCCACTTTCCTCTAGAATTATTCTTTCTGAATATTGAAAGGTTTGATACGTTTACCAGTACTTTAAAAAAGTAATGCGTACGGCAAGTATGTCTTCTTTGCACTTTTTTTCCTTTTCTATTAACATAGTGTATGCTTACATGGTTTTCAGTTCTGATGGACAGAGGGAAGCCGGGGCAATGAGAACGCAAACATGGCCACTTAGGGCAGGCTTTGGTTGTGTAGACCTGAAGGGAGAGGGCTAAAAAGGTTTCTCAAAATTTCTGTTTTATCTTAAAACTCAGCTCAGGAGTGCAGGAGAGCAGATAGGAATTTGGAGCAAAAGCCTTGCCTTGGAACAGAGCAGTCCTGACTGTACCTTCTTATCTTTTGGAAACCCAAGTAGAGACAAGTAAACTGAGGCGAGCTGGTGCCACAGGCAGTGATGGACCCTGGACACCAGAGAAACCCCCAACTGTGGCTAACAAAAGTTAGTCCATGTCTGGTTCCAATCAGATTGAGCTCTTTTCTCCTGAGACACTCAGGCACATTTTATTTCTCCGTGCCGATTCCCTGGGTCAGGGAACTCACTGCAGCCGAGGCTCCTTGACTCCCTCAGCTCCGCGCCGCCTGCCAGTGCCTGTCCTTCAGCTGCCTTAACCCAGCTTCGTCGTGATGTATTGTCTCCTGGGACCCATTTCTGATTCCCAGAGGACCTGAGAAGGCCATTCGTATCGCTCTGTTAGGAATTGAGATCGGGACTCAAGTTTTATTTTTCCCCTGGAAACATGGTTACAAACTGCTTATACTCCAGAAGTGATCATCACTAACCTGTTTGACCCATAATGAATGAAAATCAGGCCAATTTTGCAGTAAAACACGGCACACACACCATTATAATACTAATAATTATCTAAACCAGCGATGAGGTACTAGGTGAAGTTTTGTGGTAAGCAAGTCTCAAAGTTGCTTGAAAGATTTTGTGAGGAGCGTCAGCCATGATCAGCCATTCCTTGAGGAGCCTGAAGCAAGAGAAAGGCCGAGAAGGAGGAGCCTGATGATCTGAGTGACCTAACCTGTGACAGGAACTGGGGGTAGTTTGTTGTGATCTTGAAAAGGAAAAAAGGCAGCAGAAGAGAGGAGACAAATCCCCTGGTGCCCAGTTGCTCCAAGAGTCTGCAGTGGAGGAAGAGGCCGAGGTGCGGGAGAGGCATTGGGGGTGGGGGCGTTGAGGGAAGGTGGATGTGTGTGGCAGGCCCTCTGCAGGCTACGTGTTGACCACGCCAAGAACTGCTTGTCTGTGCAGGTCATCCCTTCAAGAGACTACTTACTGATGTGCCTCATTTAAAGGAATGACTCATGGTCCGATGGACTGAATGTTTTTCATCAAAGAAAATTTTACCTAAGAATTCCTGTTTAAAACCTTGCTTTGACTTTTCCAAGTCCCTGAATCTATATGAATTCAGTTTACTCCTTTGTAGAATTATTTTGCTAAATCAGATGTAAAAAAATATATTTTACATAACCCCTCAAAATTTTTTTTTGAGAGGAGTAGATTATTTATTTGTTTATTTATTTTTTAGAGGTGGTACTGGGGTTGAACCCAAGACCTTGTGCATGCTGAGCATGCGCTGTACCATTTGAGCTATACCCTCCCCTGCACCTCTCAAATTCTTGATTGGATTTGTGAGTGTCATTTCCTGGAAGTCATCCTTTCTTTTTTTATTTTTTAATTGAAGTATAGTCAATTTACAATTGTTAATTTCATGTGTACAGCATAATGTTTTGTCATACATATACATACATATGTTTGTGAATTCTAATGGTAATGGTAAAGGATCAGCGTGAAGGCTTCCTCTTCACACTGATTATATAGGATAAGTTGGTCTCTAAGGCAGTGTTTTTCAAAGGATGTTATGTGGATGGATGTTATTTGGTAAAAAAGGGTCTGTTAGTCACCTAAGTTTGGGAAATGCTGTTAAACAGTTTTCGCGACTGTAGGACTACTCGGAACCTTTAGTGTAGTCATGTGTGTTGAAGAATTGCCAAGGTATCATCAACTAACTTGACCATGGACTTGTCTGGGAGCATGTTGTGGCACCACTGTTCCACAGAACGTACTTTATATTGCTGCTCCAGATTCCCCATCCACACCCCCACTGTAGAAAATGGAAAATATGGTTTACTACAAAAAAGAAAAAGTTAAAATGACCTAAAATACTGCATTTATGAGATCATGAGTCTTAACACTTGTGTATTTCTAGATTTTTTTTTTCCCATGTAAAAATTTATCTACATAGGCAAAATTTTAAGGAAAATGAGTTCATTTCATACTGGGTGTTTCATAACTTTCTCAGTGTCATTCATTGAACATTTGTCCCAGGTGTGGTGGGTGTAATAGTCTACTAGAGAGATGTAACAGGATCTATTTTACTAGTCCTTAGGGATTTCCAGACTCTGGCTCAGAACCCCTGTGCTCTCCAAAATTATTGAGGACATCAAAGAACTTGCACTTAATGTGGGTTTTATCTATCAATATTTGCTCTATTGGTAATTAAACTGAGAACCTGTTAAAATATTTATTAATTTATTTAAAATAGCAATAATAACCCATTTGATGGTAGTGACATCTTTTTTAATGAAAAATAACTACATATTCCAGAACAAAAGCCGGTTTAGTTGGAAGACTGGCATTGCTTTACTTTTTTGCTAATCTCTTTCATGTGGGCTTAAGAGAAGGCACTGGGATTCTGCATCTAACCAGTTGCAATCTGTTATTTGGTTGAAGAAGATGAAGAAAATTTGGCCTCACACAGGCACATAGCTGGAAAAGGGAAGCCTTGAGACCCCCTGAAAGGATCTTGGGGACCTTCCGAGAGTCTTCAGACCACATTCTGATAACTGCTGCTTTAGGGCAGTGGTTGATACTGATGTCAAAATACAGTGGGGGATATGTCACCAGTCATTTGCTTCTAAATAACAGTTGAAGTAGCAAAGCAAAGCTTGCAAGTGATTTTTCTTAAAAAAAAAAAACAACAAAACAGAAATTAGGGTTAATGTACTTACTCCTATAATCATGTCTCTTGCTTACATTGTCACTTGCTTTCTTGAGTGTATTTTTAGAAATTTTTTTCATTCTTGAGTATACAGATGGGGGGACCCTCACTACAGACCTGGATTTCCCTGCTGTGTCTGTCCAGCACATTCTGCTGCAGTAAGGGGCCCTCGTAGGTGGGCAGTCAGTACCTCCATGTGTGGAATCAGCATCTTGTGTGCTTGTGGGCTGTTGCTTTGGTTTTCTTTTTAATTTCACGACAGGACACAGTCTTAATAAGAGGAAAGACAGAAATAGGTGAAAAGTATAAGCAGGTGTTAAGTAGATGTACGAGTAGATGTTAAACTCAGATTTATTTAGGCTTTTTCTTTTTTTAAAAATTGATGTATTGTTATTCTTTTTAATTTAGGGTGAGGTAATTAGATTTTTATTTATTTATTTGAATGGAGGTATTGGGGATTGAACCCAGGACCTTGTGCATGCTAAGCACACACTCTACCACTGAGCTCTGCCCCCCCCCCCCCCGGGCCTTTTCTTTGGTGGTGTACACTTATGCATATTGTTAGTAATTTCTGTAGAATGAGATCTGGGGAAAATTGTCTTTTTTTTTAAAAGTTCAATACTTAAAAAGGTTACTATCTTTGTTTTTCCTGACAAGATGGCCCTTTTGAGACTTCTACATGGCTGATTTCACTGTAAAAATGTTTTTTATAACTACCATGATGAAAGAAGTCTGTTTGTTTTATTTTCCTGAAAAAAAATCTTCAGGGATTTTCTCAGAACCTGGAGTACAGTTGTGCATGGATGTGTACGTTTGTCTTGGTGGAGAGTGTTTGTTTTGGTGTTTCCCTTGATTACCAGTGAGCTTGTTCTCAGCTATGTTACATTTCATAAGTCTGGTTTCCCCTTGAGGGGTCATCTAATCCTTTCTCCCCTTTTATAATAAACTCCTTTACTTTTAAAATCTGGCACTTTGTCTTCCCGCTTAAATAATCTCTTGTTACTTGTATATCATTGCATTAGAATGTTAAGTACCTTTAAACCACTCAATTTTAAAAAAGTCTCCTAGTGTATCTAAAAAAAACCATGTGAATTAATGTGGCTAGAATTCTAGAAAGGAAGGGATTTTAGAAATCATTTTGTTCAGTCAGCCCATTTTCCTGTAGAGGAAACAAGTGGAGTTGTGTTGTCAAGATGATGTTTTCACAGCTCAGAATGTGGAAAGTAGGAAACAGTGGAGAACAGTCAAGAGTATCTTTAACCCCGTTTCTTTCTGTGATAAATAGTGTTCAGAAAGCATACGTTTGGGTCGCTTTGTTATGAACCTTTCATGTGCGTGTTGAGTCAGGAAAGATGATGAAGTTGGAGTAGAATTTTAAAAATTCTGAAGAAAGGCTCCATTATATTAACAAAGTTACATCCCTTTAAATTTTGTAGCACTTTTTTATTGGTGTCTCGGAAATTTGCACACTGTGCTCAAATCAGTTTTGGAGTTGACAAGAGCTTTAGAAATGATCTGGTGCAGCTTTCGGTGGTCTCTTCTCTATCATGGGTCCTGACATCAGGTGACCAGTCCCTCCTGAAAGTCCTTTAATCAGGAACTCCTTCCATTTCGGAGGGCAGCCTTCATTGTCAGAAAGTCCTCTATCTTAGTCCTGCCTCTGATCCCCACAGAGCAAATGCTGGCGCTCTGGGAGCGTGGTGGGTGGTGAAGAACGTGGACTCTGCAGCCAGATGACCAGGATGTGAACCCGGCTCTGCTTTTCACTTGCTGTGTGTGCCCCAGCAGGCGCCTTAATCTCTCTGTGCTTCAGTTTCTTCATTTGTAAAAAGGAGGTAATAGTACCTGTCTCACCAGGTTGCTAGGATTAAACAGATTTTGAAAGTGTTTAGAACAGTAGAATATATACATCATGTGTTTGCTCTTTTATTAACTCAATTCCATATAACCCCCTCTTTTAAATTGAGGTGAAATTCACACAGTAAAATGAACATAGCATTTTAAAAATTTAATAAACTTTATTTTTTAGAACAGTTTTAGGTTCATAGCAAAGGTGAATGGAGAGTACAGGCCCCACGTGTGCACAAGCTCCCCCACTGTTGCTGTCCTGCACCACGGTGGTACGTTTATTACAACTGAGGAACCTACACTGACATGCCATTGTCACTCAGAGTCCACAGTGTAAGGTTCACTCTTAGTGTTGTGCATTGTCTGGTTCTTGACAAATGTGTGATGCCATGTATCCAGCACTGTAGTATCATACAAAATTGTTTCACAGCGCTAAAAACTTTCTGTCCCCTTCTGTCCCTCCCTCCCCTTGAACTCCTCGTGACCACTGATCCTTTTACTGTCTCTGTAGTTTTGCTTTTTCCAGGATGTCATGCAGTTGGAATCGTACAGTATGAAGCTTGTTCAGTTTGGCTTCTTGTGCTTAGTGATGTGTTTATGTTTTCTCCATGTCTTTTCATGGCTTGATAGCTCATTTCTTTTTAGCACTTCTAGTACTTTTTAGCACAAATATTCCATTATTTGGAGGCACCACAGTTTATTTATCCATTCATCCCCTGAAGGACATCTTGGTTACTTCCAGGTTTGGGACAATTACGGATAAACATCCACGTGCAGGTTTTTGTGTGGATGTAAGTTTTCTGTTTATTTGGGTAAGTACCAGGGGGCAGTTTTGCCGGGTCACACAGTAGGCGTATGTTTAACGCTGAAAGGAGCTGCCGAAGTGTTGTCCAGAGTGGCTGCAGCATTTTGCATTCCTTCCAGCAGCGAGTGACAGTTCCTATTGCTCCACATCCTCACCAGCATTTGGTGTTACCCGTGTGTTGGAATCTGGCCGTTCTAATGCGTGTGTAATGGTACCGTTGTTTCCGTCCGCGATTCCCTAGTGGTACGTGATGTCAAACATCTTCTCATTGCCGTCCTTCACCTGTATATCTTCATTGATGAGCTGCATGTTCACACCTTTTGCCCATTGAAAATACTGTATTGGTTGTTTTCTTGTTGTTGAGTTCTTTGTGTGTTTTGGATCAGAGTCCTTTATCAGATGTGTCTTCTGCAGATGTTTTGATTAGTGTTAGTGGTATATCTTTCTCTCTCTACTTTTCGTCTATATGTGTCTTTATATTAAAAGTGGGTTTCTTACAGAAAACGTAGTTGGGTGTTGTTTTTTTTGATCTGCTCTGACCGTCTCTGTCTTTTAGTTGGTATATTTAGACCTTTGATATTTAAAGCAATTATTGATACAGTTGGTTTAGTATCTGTCAGATTTGTTACTATTTTCTGTTCGGTGCCCTTGTGTTTTGTTGTTCTTTATGTCTTCCGTACTTTTTTTTCCCTTTTTGTGGTTTTAATGAGTATTTTATATGATTCCATTTTCTCTCTTTTCTTAGCTTCTCAATTATACTTTTTCTTACTTTTGTCTTAGAGTTTCCACTGTACATTTCCAATTAATCCAAGTCCACTTTCAGATAACACTGTTACTACTTCACGGGTAATGCACGTACCTTATGAAAACAAATGATCCCTGAGTCTTCCCTCCTGTCCCTTGTGTCATTGCTGTCATTGATTCACCTATATACAGACGCGTCCAAGAGCATATATGTGCAAGAGCAGACTTACTGGTTAGACCAATTAAAAGTAAGAAAAAATAAAAATAAGAGAAATATTCTATCTTCACTTACTTATGCTCCAGTGGTCTTGCTTTCTTTATGTAGACCTGAGTTTCTGACATAATTTTCCTTCTTTTAACATTTCTTACTGGCAACAAATTCCCTCAATTTTTGTTTGAGAAAGTCTTTCATTCTTCACTTTCAAAGGCTAATTTTGCAGGATACAGAATTTTTGGTGGTTTTTTTTTTTTTCCTTCTTAACACTTTAAACATTTCATTTTGTTCTCTTCTTGCTTGCATGGATTCTGAGAAGTCAGATGTAATTCTTATATTTGCTTCTTTGTAGGTAAGATATTTTACCCTTTCTGGCTTCTTTCAAGATTTTTTCTAATCTCTGATAGTTGGCAGTTTGAATATGACATGCCTAGGTGTAGTTTTGTTGTTTTTTGCATTTATCCTGGTTGGTGTTCTCTGAGCTTCTCAGATCTGTGGTTTGGTGTCTCACATTAATCTGAGGGAAATTCTTTCGTTACTGCTTCAGATGTTGCTCTGTTCCTTCCTTCTCCTTTGGATATTCCCATTTATGCATATGTTACACCTCCTAGAGTTGAACAAGTTCCCAAAGTTCTTGGGTATTCTGTTTCTGGGTCTTTTTGTTTTTTGTTTCTCAGTCTTTTTTTTTTTTTTTTGCTTTGCTTTTCAGTTTTGTCATATCCTCAAATTCAAAAAGTGTTTCCTCAGCCTTGTCCAGTCTCCTAATGAGCCCATCGAAGGCATTCTTCATTTCTGTAGCGTTCTTAATCTCTAGCATTTCTTTATTTTTTCTTAGAATTTTCATCTGTTTACATTAACCATCTGTCCTTGTATGTTGTTTATTTTTTTCCATTAAAGCACTTACCATATTAATCACAGGGTTTCCCATCCTTCCTTCCTGCCTCCCAGATAAGTCCAACTTTCCTGTCATATGTAACTCTGGTTCTGATGCTTGTTCAGTGTCTTAAAAATGTGTTTTTGGTTTTTAGTATGCCTTGTAATCTTTTGTTGAAAGGTGGACGTGGTGTCCTGGGCGGAAGGGTGCCTTTGGTGATGCAGCGGTAGGTGTGGGAGTGGCAGTGTTCTGTGGTCCTGGGATGAGGTCCTGGTCTTTCAGTGAACCTGTGCTCTTGGGCTGTGGACCTCACCAGTGCTTCTTGGGCCCCTCCCATCCTTCAGTGGGACAGGATGGCTGCAGTGGGCTGGAGTTGGTACTTTCCCCTCCCCCAGGTAGATCAGGCTCTGGTAAAACCCCAGTGGGTTAGACTCTGGTTAAAGAGTTAACCTGTTAAGAACAGAATGCTCTGGAGTATTTTCAAATGGTTCCTTCCCCTCTCCCCCTGCTGGAAACACAAGGTGGGGGGGTTTCTCCAGTATTTACGTGAGGACCTGCTAAGGTTCCTGGAGGTAAAATGCACAGAAGTGTGGGAGACCCCGATGACTGGGGCCCCCTGGGGTTTTCAGCCTCAGAGCTGGCCACACGGACCCTCCAGCAATTCGTCAGTGACTCTGGCACTGGCTCCCGGAGGCTTCTGCCCGTGGGTTTCTGCTCTCGTATGTTGTGGTTATCTGTATCACCCTGTCTGTCTCTACCATTTGGGAGGCACCAGTTTGCCCTGTGACCTCACTTCTCTGATGGATCCAAGAAGAGTGGTTGCTATTTCAGTTTGTTCAGCTTTTCACTTGTTAGCATGGAGTGGTTTCTAAGCTCCTTACATGCAAGACGGGAAACCAGAAGTTCTCAACATAGTGTTTTAAGGTGTATAGTTAACTCAGTGGCATTTAGTTATTCACAGTGTTGTACAACCACCACCTCTGGTAGTTCCACAACAGATCATCACCCCAAAAGAAAGCCTCACACCCATTAATCAGTCCCTTGCTACTCCCTCCCCCCCATCCCTGGTAACCACTAATCTGCTTCCTGTCTCTATGGATTTCATTATTCTGAAAATTTCATGTAAGTGGAGTCATACAATATGAGACCTTTTACATATGACTTCTTTCACTTAACATAGTGTTTTTGAGGTTTGTTCCCATTGTAGTGTATATTAGTACTTCCTTTTTATGGCTGAATAATATTCCATCTTATACATAGACCGCATTTTGTTTATCCATTCATCTGCTGATGGACATTTTGGGTGGTTTCCACCTGTTAGCTGTTGTGAATAGTGCTGGCATGAAAATTCATGTATGGGTGTTTTTTTGAGTACCTATTTGCGGTCTTCTGGGTATATACCTAGGAGTGAGACATATGATAATTCTGTGTTTAATTGATTGAGGAACCGCCAGACAGTGGCTGAACCATTTTGCACCCCCAACTCTCCCCTCCCCACCAACTTTCTACATTTCAAAATAAAGCATCCTTTGTTTCTTCAGCTGTTCTTCATGGACATATTTCCAAAATCTCTGCCAGCCTGCCTGGTCTCTTTCTCCGGGTGCTCCGTGGTGTAGATACCGCCTTTCAGACGGGGCAGAGGTTAATAGAGTTCCATTCACAGGAGCGGAGTTGGAGTGGTGTGTGGCCAGTACCCCTTGTCTAAACTTCTCAGACAGACCCCCACGTAGGTGTTGAACCCTAACCCGAGACTGTGAACCACTGTGGGGCTTCACGTCCACCTTCATTATGTTTCTTCTTGCTGCATGGGACCGGCCACTCCATGCTGTCAAGTAGTTTTGAATCCTGACTGCACGTGTCCACCTGTCCATTCAGCTTCATGTCATTATCCAATTCAATGTAAAGACTGAAGAGTGCCAGCCAAGAACGAGCCTTTGACAGGTTACCAGAGATTGGTCCAGGGTTCCCTGGGTTTATTTATCCAATGACCTTTGGGGATGGTCATTGTAAGTCCCCCGACCTTGATTTCCATCCAGTTTCCATCCTGCCGTCTTGTTCTCAGTCCCCAGGAAATGAGGAGAAGCCTTGTCCAATCCGTTTCCGCAGTTCAGTGCACTATTTCTAGGGTTTCAGGCGGGTCGTGGTGAGTAAAGTTTTCACCAGGGCGCTTGGCGCTCCATAAACCGCAGCTCATGTTACTTTTCCAGCTTTCCTCTGACTTTCCTAATAACCCTCTCAAAAGAGGAAACATTTAATACCTTGTGCTTGTGAATAATGTCACCAGCTCTTGGCGATTTTCTTTCCTTCTCTAGAGGCACAAAAACTTACCAAGAATTTTGTCCGTGATCGATGTCAAACTCATTGAAATACAGTTTAAAATGTCCATCATCTTCTTATTTTTGAACCAGGTTATTATATCCTTCACAGATCCCTTAACGATCAACCATGGTGTAGGTTAGCAGTTCCGTCTAAGTTTTCTCAATGTCCTGGGATTTAAAACACCCAGAATAACTTAGGGGAAGTGTATCTTCTTCACGTCTTCCCCAGTCCGGGACATTAATTATCTCATTATTGTATTGGTTCTGCTCTTCCTAATCCAGACCTGCTTCTTGAGAGACTCAGTGGCAAAGTAAGATGGAGATGTTTCATTTTGTGTTTGTCACAAAAGCCTTTACACTTATTTTACAGATGATGTGAGAACGCTATGTAAAAGCAGTTGTCTTGCTCTTGTTAGTATTGTAGGAATGTAAGCAACAAAGGAGCAAAAAGTAGGGGAGCGAGGACAGAATCTTGATTTTTTTCTTCCCCCTGATTAGCTACCAGGGACTTTACTAGACAGCTCTAGTCAACTTATGACAGTACTTCGGGTACCAGCTGCTTGGAACGTTGCATTGATATGAATGTCAGAAGGTCTTGAATACTGTGTGGCCTTTTCAAACTGTATGTGATAAAGTTTTCCATTGTACATGAAGGTCAGGAGACTAAAAAAACACACAGAACTTGGAAATTAGCACTGGACTATTATGTTACGATTCAGGACAGCGCCCTGTCCTATTTTAACTCAAGACAAACGTGATAATGATAAAGAGGAAAGAAAAGGGCAAACCTGGCCTGTATTTTCTGATAACGTTGCAGAACAGGGAACTGAAGGAAACCATGGCATGAGCTTCTTTGTACTGCTAGGTTTCTGATGGACTTGCATTATAGGAGTTAAGGGATAAATGGATGCATACAGATCAACAGCTTGAAGTGTTCTACGAGTGGTTTGGCAGGTTTGTACCTGTCATGCTGTGTATTTAATTCTGTAGGAAACTTTGTATGTCGTCAGAATAACTTCCATGCACGTAAGATACGAACTGAGGTGTGTTAAAGGGCTCTGTTCCAAAATTGTTTTCCTCCACCAGCTGGCAGGGTGCCTGCATTTCTTACCTTAGCTTCTACTTTTGTATTCAGTCATTGAAGTTCTTTTGCAAAATGCAGGTGTCCTCACCCTTCATCTGCACCCAACTCAAATGAGTGTCTCAGACCAGCTGGCCAGTCCCAGCAGGAGTGTGAGGAAATGGAAAGCTGGAGCAGGTACATTTTGCTTTGGTGTAAATGAGGAGGTCAGGAGGATCTGGAAACACACACTGATGGGTTGGGGACAGAGGCAGGTATATACCTTGGAAACCCTGGCCTGCCAAAGGAGGCTCCAGGAGCCTGGTGGCAGCTTGTATAGAAAGGCAGTAGGGTGACATGAAGATAAAGTTCACAACGTTGTGTTGCCTTTCCTGAGAAAAATGCTGTGCATCACATTTTAGAGAATGCAGTCACGCGTGAGATGGCTGCTTAAGGAGGGCTCTTGTGTAAAACAAAAGTGGTGGCCGGAGCTGGAGCCAGTTACAAGTGTCCTGGAAGAGCAAAGCCAAAGACAGGTCGCTACCAAAATAGCTCTCTGGGGTGAGGGTGGCAGTGGTTGGAGTTCGGGGGATGTGTGCAGAGGGCAAGAAAGCATTTAAGAGAACAGAAGTGAAAATTGTCCAGTTTCTCTTAAAGAGAGCTCTCCAAATGCCTCTGTTCATGAGCCGTGTGGGATACGTTTGTTCGTTGTTGGGCAGTGTGTCAGAGTCTCCCGGAGGACGTTCCGTTCCAGACCTGCCCAGCCCCAGGTCAGTCTGACTGACTCAGACTCCAGGGTGCGGCCCAGGAGGTGCAGCTGAGGGGCGAGGTCTAGAAGATTCTGCCCTGCACCCTGGTTACAGAGCCCTGCTGTGGTACGCACACTTGGGCATGTTCTTTGCCCTCTGTGGTTTGGGCTCTCCTCCTTTTAGGATATTAATTTTAGTAAGTGAAGTTTCTCCAGTTTCCCACCACTCCTGGCCACAGATCGACATCTGAATGAGGAAGACACTTTCTCCAGCTGCACACCTTCCTCCCTTCCCCGTCACAGAACTGCGTTCTGGATTATCTCACTGTTCATGCAGGAGCAGCCACCAGGGAACAGAGCTTGTGAAAAACTCTTAGGACCCCCTGAACCTAACCCGAGTGCCCACCCACATTGGTCAGAAGATCCCAAGTGCCCTGGGGATGTCAGCCTCCAGACCAGCCTCTGGGTCACCTGTTGGGCGTTGTGGGGTTCTGGCCAGGTGCCTCCTCTGTTCCTGGGGATGCTGTAGCTAAGGGCCCAGCTCTCGGCACAGGGGACCAGGATGGTGGCAGCGTATTCGTTACCAGGACCCGAGAGGAATTCTGTGACCCTGGAGCACTTCCACCTGGACCCCTCCCAGCGCAAATCCTAAGGGAGACCCCTTATTTCCCAGAAGTTTAAGGACCGTGTCCTCTGCACCTCTCCCATCACCTGGAACTTCTGGAAGAGTCGGGGATGGGGGGGGAGTTTTTTTGCCATTAGAAATTGTGTTGTCACCAGAAACGAGGCTCCCATGCTAGAGTGGCTGCCACGTCTCATGTGTGACATTCAGCAGTGGCTCTCAGTTACTGCGTGAGTTTCATAATGCTGACGACGGAACACAGGCATGTTGGTTATGTTAGACCTGCTGGTTATGTTTTAGGTTGGGACCTGGCCTGTTAGTTTGGTGGGGGTGAATCTCAGTACTGAGTAAAACAGAATTTGATTTGAAAATTTCACTTCTTATTAGTGACATGTCTTCATTTGCTCACCAGAAAAAATTGTGACTATGATATTGTTACCTTGGAGAATTAAATACAACTTACCGCGAAAATCTGAGTGCTAGAAAAATGAGATAATGGGCAGCTGAAGGGCAGGTAGCGTCTTTAAATGTTTAAAAAAGTTTGTTGGAGCCTTCTTTAAAATACCCACTTTTTTCTTTTTTTTTTTAACATTTTTTATTGATTTATAATCATTTTACAATGTTGTGTCAAATTCCAGTGTTCAGCACAATTTTTCAGTCATTCATGGACATATACACACTCACTGTCACATTTTTTTCTCTGTGAATTATCATAACATTTTGTGTATATTTCCCTGTGCTATACAGTGTAATCTTGTTTATCTATTCTACAACTTTGAAATCCCAGTCTATCCCTTCCCACCCTCCGCCCCCCAAAATACCCACTTTTTTCTGACGATAGTGAATGAAATATGCTAACCACCTTGGTGGTTTGGGATCAGTTATACTGTGCTGCAGGTGGTGCGTGTAGGTCTTCACCGACCCCTCTGTGGAGCAAACCTGGAACTTCTTTAAAGAAGGAACTCCTTATACTGTTATCTGTCCTTCCATCTACCCACCCAGTTTCCTTTTCATCTTTCTCTTAACAGTGATCTAAGAATGTTTAATTATGTAATTAACCTCCTGAATAGTGTAATAAAGATGCCCATCTATAAAACTAATTAGGGGGGCAAGATGGAAGTAACCCTCTTGAAAGTTGTTTTTTAAAATTGTTATTCTCAGTAAAAGCATAATTCTGTCTTTATTACTTGAGCTTCTCACCATCACTCAAAGCATACTCCATTATCTCAGCTTCAAATTAAGTTCCTTGTTACTTTCAGCCTCTCTGTGTCCCTAGTCTTTAAATTCTTTAAAAATGCAGCAACAATGTCTTTCCTAATTTGTATTTCTTCCCTGGTTCTTTCCTGGGGTGATGTGGGGAAGTCTCCATGAACTGTTCAGCTATTGCTGCCGAAGAGCATGAAGTTCAAGTAGAATTTGAGAACGACAAGCATAAAAGAAATGTAGCTTTATGGTTTGATTCCAGCTTACACTGAGGCTGCAGAGGCAGACGCCAGGTTTCTGAGGGTCAGCTAGTGGAGATTCCGCTGGGTAGTGAGTCTTACTGGACTGGAGTGGCAGCAGGAGGATGGAGCCCTTAAAACCTGCCATGTGTTGTGTGTGTTCTCATTTCCTCCTTGGGGTGAGGGGTTCTTGGCTTTCATTAGGTTCTCAAAAGAACCCATGATCTCAGGGGGGAGAGTATAGCGCAAGTGGTTGAGTCCGTGCTTAGCATGCATGAGGTCCAGAGTTCAGTTCCCAGTACCTCCTCTAAAAATAAGTGGATCCAATTACCCCCCCAAACAGAAACAAAACAAAGAAACAAAAAAGAGCCCGTGATCTGAAAAGGTCATGACCGTTGTTTTAGGAGGTCCTGCCTCTTCACTAACAGACCTTCAATTATTTGTCTCTCAGGTGTAGGGGTGCTATGTTTCACCCAGATTTAATATCAGAAACATTAATTTTATTTGACTCCTAAATTTTAAGAACATGTTTAAGAACATCACACCCTGATTTCTCAAAAATAGCACTGTGACTGTTGTTGTCTCATGTAGCTAAATCTTTGGGAAAATCAGTCCCACTGGTAAGAAAATTGAGCCTACACGGTGCCCAGCACGTAGCTAGTGCTATATTCAAGCCAGTAGAATTTTCAGATCAAAATGGAAGTGAATTGAAATATATTGACAAAAACATTTATAAAAATGACAGTCTCAATGAACTGTTAAAAGTCCTCAATAAGACATTAGCAAATCAAATCAATAATGTACAAAAAGAATTACACACCATGACCAAATGGGATTTATTCTATGTACACAAGGCTGTTTCAATATTTAAAAACCAGTAGTCCACCATATCAACAAGTTAAAGATAAAATCACTTGATCATGTCAGTTAATGCAGAAATAGCATTTGATGAAGTCTAACACCTATTCACGATAAAAACTCCAGCAAGTTAAGAATAGGAGGGGAACTCTCAAAACCTGATAAAGAACATTTATAAAAACCCTACTTAATAGACATACTTAATGGTGAAAAAAGATTGGGAAGTTGTGGAAACCATTAAAGAATTATTGTTTAAGAGCGATTAGTGGTTTTAAGTTTTTTCTTTCATAGTAATAGAATTCACGATGAAACATCACAGAGAGATTATTGAGTTAAAGTATTTGATGTACCAAAACTATTAGGTAAATATGAATCCTGGCTGGGTATTTGATGGTATTAAATCATTATTGTGAATTTTTAGGTGATAATGCCATTATGGTTAGTTTCAAAAAGAGTCATCTTTTAGGATGCATGTTGAAATATTGAGCAGTGAAGTTATATGATGTCTGAGAGTTGTTTCAAAATATTTGAAATTAGCAGGAGAAGTAGGAGCGTGTATATCAAACAAGATTGGCCTTGTGTTGATAACTGTGGTGGTTGAATCATGGATACATGGGGTTCATTATTCTGTTTTGTCTACTTTTGTATCATGCATAATAGAAAAAAACAAAATTACATGATATAAAATTTGTTTGGTCATACCCATTAGGTGGCTTCTATAAAAAACAAGAAAGTAACAAGTGTTGGTGAGGGTGTGAAGAAATTGGAACCCTTTGCACTGTTGGTGGGAATGTAAAGTGGTGCAGCCACTATGGAAAACAATATGGCATTCCTCAAAAAATTAAAAATAGGATTACTGTATGATCCAACCAAAAGAATTGAAAGAAGGGTCCTGAGAAAATATTTGTATACCCATGTTTGTGACAGCATTTTCACAATAGCCAAAAGATGGCAGCCACCCATGTCCATTGATGGATGAATGGATAAACAAAGTGTGGTCTATACATACAGTGGAATATTATTCAGCCCTAAAAAGGAAGGAAATTCTGATACATGCTGTAACATCAGTCACCCTTGAGGACGTTATGCTAATTGAAACAAACCAGTCATAACAGGACAAATATCTGCTTATCCAAGGTACCTAGAGTAGTCAAATTCAAAAGAGACAGGAAGTAGGCTGGTAGTTACTGGGAGCTGGAGTGAGGGGGAGTGGAGAATCACTGTTTCATGGGGACAGACAGAGCTCCAGTTTTGCAGGATGAAAAGAATTCTGGAGATGAATGTACTTAATCCTATTGAATGAAATACTTAAAAATGGTTAAGGTGGTAAAATTTATATTGTGTGTTTTACAACAATTTAAAAAAACTTGTTTGGAATTCGGAAGAATAATTAAAAGGGGGCCCCTTTAAGCTTGGAAAAGTTAGAATTATAAAAAGTGTGATCTTGCTCCCTAAGAATTCCTTTGCAGAATGTGCTTAAAATTAATATTTTAATCATAACATAAGCTCTGTGAGGGCAGTAAGCATTCCAATCACCGTTGTTTCCTCAGCACTTAGAAGACTACCTGGGGCTCAGTAAAAATGGATTGATGAATGGATGAATGATGGATGATGGATGGATGATAGATGATGGATGATGGATGGATGGATGGATGGATGATGGATAGAAAGAAGGAAAAGGAAAGAAGCCCCTTTCCCTGGATTCTCCCCAGCCCTGACGTCCCTCCTGAACTCTCAGTCCAGGATAGGAGCAGCTGTCCCATCAGCTGTGTGCTGTGGAGGCCCAGATACTAAACCAGAGTCTTGGGTCCACCGGCTACCATTTCTCGTCTTGTCCCTGCAGCCAAGGTCTTTGACGGACTTCCTGGATTCCGTCCTTGCCCCTTCCTGTCCCTTCTGCCCTGAGGCAGGAGGTCTCTCCCTGTTCCCCTCTGCATGGCCTCTGCCCTCCACACTTTGAACTTGGGAGAAGGGCATCAAGTCTTCTCCCCTTCTGCTCTTACTCTCTGGTCTCACCTCAGGACACGTCCTGTCCCTGCCACGCGGAGCCAGGGTAGCTCTTCGGTCTCGCGAGCTTGACTGATGATGAGCCCACCACGCGGCGCAGGGCCGCCCTCACCCAGACATTCCCCACAGGCCCACCTTCTCCCCACTTACCGGACAGCCCCGCTTCACCCGGAGGGCTGCACGTTCGCTGTAGGTGAAGTGTGTGTCCAGTGAAAAGTGAACAAACACGAGAAACGTTTCACTGAACCATTAGTTGTTTAAATGTTAAATTTACTTGCAATTGTGATGAGGCCTTTCAACCTGCTTACTTACAGAATTTGTCTAGAGAGCAATTGCTCGTTTGCTTACTTTAAGGATTTATTTTACACTGAAATGTGATTTTAAAGGTGAACTTCTTGTTGATGTAATACACACATTGTAAAGCTGGCTGTTTTTGAAGTCTACAAATGCTTTTACTGTGGAAAACCTTGGTTTTCCTTAAGGAGGTGGATCCAAGTCAGTGGCTCTCGGGAGCCGGGCAGGGTGTCGGCCCGGCCGAGTCTTGGCCGTGTCTGGAGACATTTTTGGTTGTCACAGCAGGGGAGGTGCTCCTGGCATCTAGTGGATGGAGGCCAGGGACGCTGTCAAACATCCTACAGTGACGGGACGGGCCCCTCAGCTAGACATTACCTGGCTCAGAATGTCAGTAGCGCCGAGGTTGAGAAACCCAGATCTAAACAACGGCTAATACATAGAGTTGTTTTTTTTTTTTTAACATTGTAACATTAAATTTATTTGGGATTGTGATGAAGAGGCCTTTAAACCTGCTTACAGGATTTGTCTAGAGATTCTTTGGAAGTGTTCAGTTTTAGAAAAAAAAACAAGAGTAATTAAGAAATGTATTTTACAAAGTCAGAGGAAACTAATGCTGCATTAGCCAAAACCGTTACCAGCTGTAACTTCGGCTGAAAAGGAGGACTATTGTTTATAAATTTCATGCAGTGTTACTTTGGTTGATTAGAAAGTTTCCTCTTTTGGTTAAAAAAAAAAACAGGTTTTTGTTGGTTTGTTTGCTTTTTGGTTTACACTTAGCAATGTTGCTCTGTGTAATACTACATCTCTCTCTTTTGCTGAATAAAGGGGATATAATTAGGCCTCTACAGGGTCTGAGGCTGTAGGGAGTTCCTTTTGCTGTAGGTTGTATTCAGGAAGATGATGATACGGAGGTTGTCATGGGAACACCTCCTGAGCCTCCTAGGCCCTGGTCTCTGCCCTCCCAGGCTCTGGTCTCTGCCCTCCCAGTTTTTTCTAAAACGTAGTTCTTGCTTACGATTCATTTAACAACAGGTGTTTGTGGAACGCCTGTGTTGGAGGCAGAGTGGGCCCTTCAGTTACGTCATTTATAATCCTCAAAGCAAGATTGTGGAAGGTGGTCTCATTCTCCACTACGATGCAGAAATAGGCACAGTGATTAAATAATCTGCCCCTTGTTACAGAGCGAGTGAGAAACAATTCATTTATTAACTAAGTTCTGTCTGATACAAAGTTCCTGCCTTTCCCACCAGACCACTCTTTGTTTATAGCTTTTAACAGCATCTTGCTGTCTGAAGAATTGAGAGAGCTCATCCGTGTAGCAGAGGGGTGCTCACCACGATACCCCAAATCGCAGGCCAGCCCCTCTCCAGTTGCACCTCCTGATGCTCTTGTCTTGCTAGTCCCAGGTTGAGCCATGTATTTTTCTACCTTTATACCTTATATGTATTTTTATTCTGTTTTAAATACTCCCGCACACCCAAGAAACCTCAGTTATCCTTTTAGGGAGATCCCTGGGAGGTCTCCTTGTGGACTTCTGGTGGTCCCTAGAGTTGATCTCAGGTATTTCCAGCCCCCTCTTCCAGCACACAGTACAGTTGCACTTCCCCACCCCATGCATTTGGGTGAGGGCATGTGACCAGTTCTGGTCCTGACTTAGGAGCAGAAGTGACTTGTGACCCTTCTGAGTGCGAGGGTCAGCTCCCACCAGGAGACCCTCCAGAGCGCTCTTTCCCTCTGGGAAGAGGCGGGGCCAGATTTGAGATCTTGGCTCCTTGGTCATCTTGGTCCCTGCTGCCTGATGAATTTCCCAGCACAGCATGAGTTGTTCACACCTCATCACCCTTTGGTTATAGCACCTTCATTTAGAATGTAGTGGTCGTTGACATGTTCATGTCCCCTAAAAGATTGTGACTTGATTCCCCAGGAGCCCAGCACCTGCGCCATGGTAGGTGTTTAAGGAAGATCCCTGGGAACAAACCCCAGCTCAGCGGTGGTGTAATGCTGAAAGGACCTTTGATGTTAAGATGCTTTGAAGGATCAGGGATGGTCTGATCTAAATATGAATTTATGACCCAGAGAGTCTGAGAGAATATTTGTCTCTTTATTTTTTTATATTGAGACTATGAATATTTTGCTTATGCTAAACTTTTCTAGAAAATAATCTGCTGGGGATTTTATACTCATATAGTTTAAGACACTTTTTCATGCCTATCATCTTTAACAAAGGGCCTGTTAACTCAGACTACGTTCCCCTCCTTTGGTAAATAAAGAGCTGGATTTTGTAATCAAAGCCTGTTAATTGGCGGCATGGACTCGGTGGCACCTCTCGCCACCTAGTGGCAACATCCCTCTATTGCAGATTCTTTTGATGGACCAAGGTTAAACATTGAATCTGCAGACAAAACAGGTAACATCGTCTAGGATTTACCTGTAAGCTCCTAAAAGTAAGTCACCTGTCATTATTTATTATGATGTCAGTATTGGCCCAGTGTGACCAAGCTAAGTAAGTATTCTGGAATGAGAAGGAGGCACATATCAAATTCTCTTGAAACAGTGGATTTCTCTTTATAACTGAATAAATCAGAAGGGAGTGGTTTGTGGTGCCCAGCTGAAGTCAAGGCCGTCGCACACAGGCTTTGGAACCACCTTGCCTGGGTCTGTGACTTGTGGGACCTGGACAAGGGGTCGTCCTCTCTTTAGGCCAGAGAGTTGGGACGTACTCGGGGGCATAAGTTTTATATTCCAAGTTTACCTTGACATTGACGATTGTATTCTTTTCATTTTGATTTTTAAACTGGTGGCAATTCCTAATGATTAAAATCTACCACAACCACGAAAACTAGCCGTGTCCTGAAACAGTAGGCGTGTACCCAGATACGGCCCACACTTACAGAAGGTCTGATCTCTAGCATTGCTATTCTGCAGTTTTGTTTAGTGCTGTGCTATTCAGAATTTGCATGGCTTTTTTATGGCTTAGAATGTAATGAAATGTATCAGGTAGACTCTGAATATGGTGACCTGCTCCTAGACTTATGGCCAGTAGTCTCATGTCTTTATTTGTGATTTTTGGAGGATGATGACAGAAACATCAATCACTTGTTTCCATAAATATTTTATAATGCCAATTGAAGGTGATGAAATATTAAAAATATCATTTATTAAATATTTAAAAGCTCAGTCTTTGGAACTGGCCACATCTCTTCATTCTACTGCCAGCTTAAGGAGCAATTTAGAAATTTTGAATTATAAAGTTAGAATAGTGGGGAAAAAAATGAAAGAGCTGGGATGATAGCTACGTAGTAATTATTCCCCTTGAACCATCAGCTGTTTTCAGCGGCAGGCCTTTCCGTTAGGGCGGGCAGAAGTCCATCGGGTTTTCTGCAGTTTGCTTTGCCGAGTATTTTTACTTCCCTAGCAGCTTAAATAAATCCATTTAGTTTAAGTCTCGGAAGTTTATGGACTCACATATGGGAGTAGTGTTCTTCAGTTTTATTTGCTGTGCTTCTAGTTTTATTAATAAAATCTTAAATATGAAAACAAATTAGAATTGAGTATGGCTATTACTAATACGCCATCAGGAGTGAATTGAACTAACGGCCTTTGTGTTTTAAAATGAGAGATTAGCGACGAACAGCGGAGGTTTTGGAGTCCTTTCTTTAAAATGGCCTGTCTTCCTGTATTAGGCCTGTAGCTCCAGGCAGTGTTCCAGCCTATCTCATAGCCTGGTTCAGCAAGATGCCTGGAGGAGAAGATGAGTTTCAGCAGTTAGGTAAAACATTTGGCCTGATTGCAAAATGAGGCTGTTTTCTGTGTTTGCTGGAAACCTCTCAGATCAAAGGCTGCAGCCAGCTGTGGGGCCCACGCAGAGCCCTGCGCCATCACCTGTCCTGGGGTGTGCTTCTGAAGGAGAAGGCGGGTGGACCAGGACCGTCCGAACTCTTTACCAAATCTCTTGTCCTGGGGGCAGCTTTGGCGAGGCGATGAGGTGTTTTCTAGAGGCACTTTTTTTGTGTGACTGTGTATATATGTTTATTTGTTTCTTGAGGTACAGTCAGTTTACAATGTTGTGTCAATTTCTGGTGTACAGCATAATGCCTCAGTCATACGTACATATACATATATTCGTTTTCATATTCTTTTTCACCACAGGTTACTATAAGATATTGAATATAGTTCCCAGTGCTATACAGTATGAACTTGTTGTTTGTTGGATTTTATGAGGAATCCTCCTGTATTTTGAAGTTAGAGACACCCTGCCAGAGTTCAGCAAGTGTTCTGTGCAATTCAAGGGGGTCTGCAGATGTAATTCTTGGTGTTTGTGGGAGAGGGCGAGCGATGAGTCTCTCTACCTTGCCATCTTGGCACCTCTCTCCCAGAGGCACTGTAAACATTTGGACTTTATCGTCTGGGTTTGGTCTCATATTGGTTCTTTCCATAATCTCACCAGAGCTCACCTTGCCAGACATCCCTCGGTATTTTGATGTCTGCGCTGCCTCTGGATTCTTGTCTGTTGTACTTGGAACATCCACCTGCCACAAACAGACAAACAAACAAACATCTTCCCAATGTCTAAAACATCAGATCATACCTTTCTTTGTTCAGTTCTCAGCACCAAAACTTTTCTTTGTGAGAATTTATAAACCAGGGCACTGACTTGACTTGCACTGTGTATGAGGTTTCTTATAACCTCACTCACTCACCAAGTAGTTCCTGAGGTGTGAGGTGCTGAGTCCTGTCCTAGGTACTGGGAATTAGCAGTGAGCAAAGGGCCACACTCTCCCGGAATCTGTTTTTGTCCCCATACATGTGCAGGAGGAGAAGGGACCACGCAACCCTTGGCATTTGCTGAGTGCCTGACGCTGATCTGAACATTTTGCACATGATTGGTTTGATCACATAGCAGCCTGTGAGGTGGGTGGTGTCACTGTCCCCAGTTTACAGATGAGGAAACCGAGGCTTAGGGAAGAGGCCAGGTAGCCTGCTCCCGGGGGGGCCCAGGCTGACTGTAGGAGGAAAGAAAAAGGAAGTGGAGGTAGGTGGGGTGGAGCAGCGGGGGCTCCAGAGGAGGGGGGGAGGAGGGAACCTTTGAACAAAGGCCTGAAGCAAGAGACCTGGTCAGGGGATTCGTGAGGTCAAAGCTATTTTAATAATAACATTACAACGTCATTTGCCTTTTCCTCATCTTCTCACGAGTGCGCAGTGGAGGGTCTTAGAGGCCACAGGACACGGAATAGCACTGCATGTGGCCTGCAGGAGGGGCAGTGAGAGCCCCGCTGGCTCTGCCAAGCTGGACCCAGGAAGGGTGTGCAGAAATGTAGCACACTGCCTCTATTCCTAGTAAACTTTGTTTTTAAAAATAGGGTTGTGTTCATTAAAATATGATTTATGTTAACGTCCAGTGGGTTTGCTTTTTTAAAAATGAGTAAGTACTAAAAGTTGTCTTGGTTTTAATTCCCAGTACAGTAAATACTGATAGGTTGATGGGCGGACCCCACAGAAACCCAAGCTGATTGGGGTCCTTGGTGTAAAGGGATCCCAAGAGCACGGGGTTTGAGCCACCCCTGCGTTAGAAGTGTCCCCCTGGCCGCTGTGTGAAGAGTCCGGGCAGGAGGACACGATGAGGTGGTTACTCGGCTTCTGTAATTGGTCTAAGCGGGCAGCAGAGAGGATGAGAAATGGTGCATCTGGATTTATTTTGTGAATGTGGATTTTTTTTTAAATCTGGTAAATACACATATAACAAAGTTTCCCATCATAACCATTTTTAAGTGTGCAAGTCAGTAGTGTTAAGTTCATTCATTCCTTCTGTTGTGCAACCAGCCCCTGGAATTCTTTTCATCTTGCAGAACTGAAACTCTACACCCATTTGTCACCTCCCCATGGGTCTGGATTTACTTTGAAAGTGAAGGCAGAGGTTTGGATGCAACATGTGTAAAATGTCTTGTAGATGCGTCATTAACCAGAGAGATGGTGGCTCCCCACCTCACCCCGCAAATGTACTTTCACACGCCTGCTTGTGTGGAATTTTACACGTGAGCGCACTGCTCCTCCCGCACGTCAGGTGGGAGTGAGTGCAGGTGAGGCCCAGGTGCTTCTGGTCCTCACCTCCTGTTACCCCATAACATGATGTGGTCACATGACAGCCAAAGAAAGTATCTCATCATGGTAGCATTGTATGAACGGTGGTTAAACATTTGAATTTAGTTTCAGATACTTCTGGGCTGACTTACACTTAGGGAGAGAATCTGGGTGGTTCATTCAAGAAATAGGCACTGACTATGTGGAAATAAGGTTTTCATCACATTCCTTTTAATCAGGTCCACTTGGTGAGTGGCTCCATGGTTAATTACATGTCCTGAGATTATGATGTGAACACTCATAAGGTGAAGGTAAAAGGAAAATGGAAGGTTTCCAGCTGTGAGATGAGCCCCAGATGTGCTTGTGGAGATGGGAACTCGGGGAGGAGGCGGGGTTGGTGACCAGAACCAGGGAACGTCTCAGCACAGACCCCCTGGGAGCCAAGCCCTGGGCAAAACAAAATGGGCAGAAATGAAAAATTGATTTTGTCAGGTAAGCAGACTGCCAGAATGCAGTCCTTAACCTTAAAAACAAAAGTAGCAGTTCGAGTGCCCAAGCAGGAAGGAAAAACACCACTTCTCCAAATTGTCCGCCCAGCCCGGTGGGTTGTGGGGTGTCCCTGGTTCACAGAAGAGGAAATTGAGATCAAGAGGTCAGTTACGTGCTGCAGGTCACCCGGCTGGTTGGCCTGATCCCACAGGGGGTTATTCTTGAGCATTGTTTTCAGTCTAGTTTTTCAGAAATTATGTATTTCATTCTCTTTTAAGACCTGATATTTGTAATTTTATATTCATAAATCTTGTTTCACATCTTTGTATGTTTTTGTTTGTAATGCAAATTTTAAATAAGGAATATTGTATTACTGTTGTCATAGAGAAGTAACATTTTAAAACTAATTCTTTAGTTTTAAAAAAATTTTTACTGAAGTTTAGTTGATTTGCAATGTTAGTTTTAGGTGTACAGCAAAGCAATTCAGTTATATGTATACTTACACATATATACACATATTTTTCAGATTCTTTTCCATTACAGCTCATTACAAGAAATTGAGTGTATTTCCCTGTGCTATTCAGTAGGTCCTTGTTTATTTTATATGTAGTATGTGGTAACGTGTGTCTGAGAAGTAACATTTTTTTAATTGAAATGTGCTTGATCTACAATGTTAGTTTCAGGTGTAGAACATAGCAATTCACTGTTTTTATAGATTATACTCCATTTAAAGCTATTACAAAATAATGGCTGTATTTCTCTGTGCTGTACAGTATATCCTTGTGGTTTATCTGCTTTATGTGTAGTAGTTTGTATCTCTTAATCCAAGAAATAACACGTTATTATTTGTAACTTTTCTGTGATAGACTGAAAAACGGAGTGTGAGTTTGTCTGTGACGCTGTCTACAGATGTCAGTCTTTTTTCTTTCGATTTCTAGAGCAGTTTATTTCTTATTTTCAGTTACTTCGTGGACTCATATAATTTGTACAGTACTTACTCTAGAATTGAAGATTTCATCCCACTTCGGTCTTGATGCCAGACTTTGTAACAAAAACGTACAAGCGCGGCCTTCCAGGCTCGTGAGAGTTTTGTCGTTTTAACAGTGCACATGTGTCTTCAGAGCAGTTGGGTTGAAGGTAATAATCCTAACTCGGCCTACGTCCTTTCTCCGTTTTTTTTTTCACACACAGTTAACAAGCACAAGCCATGGCTGGAGCCCACGTACCATGGCTTAGTGACAGAGAGCGACAGCACTGTGCTCCTGGACCCCCCGCTCATCGCCCTGGACAAGGATGCCCCTCTGCGCTTTGCAGGTAAGCACGTGTCTTTGTCCACCTTGGCGAGTTGGATGGGTGGGAAGCATTTCACGCGGCCCATTGGGCTGTCGCTGAGCCCTTCCGAGAATGTCTTGATTTGGTAGCTAAGGGTTGCTTGTGGCCTCTTGTAACCACTTTTTTTCCCTTTAGTTTTAAGAGTTGGGGTACCTGATCCCCTCCCTCCAAAAGCCTATACCTGTTGAAAAGCAAAACAGTTAATTGCATCACTGTGTCCCTTGTCTTGTTGGAACTAGAGAGAGAGAGAGCGTCCAGACCAGTGCATCTCAGACTTCAGTGTCACACAGAGCACCGGGGATCACGTTGTTTGTTGAAATGCAGGTTTGGATGGAGTGGGTCTGGGGGGACCTGGGCTTCTGCCTTTTTAACCTGTGCCCTGGTGCTGCTGGCCGTGAGCATCACGGATCGAGGTAATTACAGCCCAAGATGTCCTCGCCCTACCTAGGTTTCAGTTACCTGAGAAGACCTACTTGAAAACACTGAGCAATCTTCTATGAGTGAATTCTTTTGGCTTAGATTTTACTTTCAGTAAATTTTTATCTTGAGTTACTTTATAAGATTGTAAACTAAGTGTTTATGGTCACAGGTTTCTAGGGTTGCTTTGGATTTGCTGCTCGGCTAACATTCAGTCACACTTTGCACATCAGAACTGTTCTTACTTTTCGCTGGGGCCACGGTGACTCATAACTGGTAGAGGAATGGGCCCTTCGCCCTGTCTGTGCCTCAGAGTCAAAACTGGAGTTGTGAAGTTGATTTTTAAAGAGTAGTTTCTGCGTGACATTTCTCCAGAACAGAATTTCTCCTGTTAAAGAGCGTTCTGTTGGCCTAGGGACAAATGAGAAAGATTTCAGTTAGCTCATGGAGATCATACCGCCCATGAATTTTACTGTGGTAAATGGGGGGAGTGAATGTGAAGCCGTCTCTGCAGAGCTATGTGAAAAATGAATTTGTTCTTCATCCCATTTAAGTGCCACTTCCCATTTTCAGGAAAGTAGCCTGAGAACAAGCTTGGAGTCAGTGGAGGAGACAGACCTTTCCAATTAGTTTTACTTGTTTATTGGTTTTTAGAGAGAAATCCAATTAGATCTGGGGCAGTGGAGGAAGCTCTCTGTGCTATGAACACACACAGAGTATTTGTCCAGGAGCCAAGGTGTTGTTTTTGTTTGTCCCCACCCCTGCCATTAAGGTCATTTTTAGCTGGCTTCCTCTGTGAGCAGCCAGATTTTGAGTGTCGGCGTGCACGTCTGTGCACACACTTTGCATGCAACACCTTCGGTTATTGTATGCAGTTCCTCCTCAGGAGTGTGGCGCTTCAGGGCTGTGTGAATAACCTTCGTAAGACTGTCTAGTTTTTGTTTCTGAGTGGACCTGGACATTTCTGACATCGCGTACATTTTAAGAAGTGATTGCATTGGGGGAAGGGATAGCTCAGTGGTAGAGCACATGCTTAGCATACACGAGGTCCTGGGTTCAATCCCGCAGTACCTCCATTTAAAAAGAAAAAGAAGTGATTGCAGTCAGGAGCTCTGTACGTACTCCCTCCAGCCTCTTTTTACGGTGTGGATTGTCAGGTTGTCAGCCGCATCCAGTCCTGTTAGTAGAGCTCTGTCTGTCTGCATCACGATACACAACGCTTATAAAGTGCGTAGTGTTCCAGACGCCGTTCTAAGCGCTTTACTAAAGTACGCATTTGTGTTTAATCCTCAGTGACCCTTCGAGGTAAGGACGCTTCCTGCCATCCCCATTTTAAAGAGAGGAAGCTGAGGCACAGAGCAGGTCACTTACCTGCTCTGGATCACATAGCTCGTAGGAGGCAGAGGCCAGATTCCAACCCAGCAGGATGGCTCTTTACTGTGATGCTGTCTAAGGCACCACAGGAAGTTACTGGGGGAGGGAAGTAGGAAATGAAATGTACAGTAAGTGCTCACTTTGAAGGGAAATGTCATACTAGTTACCTGTCATGTATTTTTTCTTTCTCATTGTTTTTAATTGTATTGTGCCTTTTATCAAAACTTAATGTATTATAATGGGGTGGGGAAGGGTATAGTTCAGTGGTAGAGCATGTGCTTAGCATGCACAGTGTCCTGGGTTCAATCTCCAGTGCCCCCATTTAAAAACAAAAATAAACAAATAAACCTAATTAATTACCCCCCAAAAAACTTAATGTATTACCATAAATGAAATAATACTTACAGAGTTTTATGTTTTTAGAGATTCTCAGGTATTTTTTAGTTGATGTGTAAGAGTTATATATTGGAATTTTTAAAAAGTATATAAGGAAGCAGTTTAGAGCCAAGTATAGTAGTAACCTATTGTATTTGCCCATAGGGAACATAAAAAAACGTATTTTCCTTCTGGAGATTTTCATAGTGGGAGCACAATTGCTGTTATAGTCCTTTTTTTTTTTAATAAAATTCATCTACCATAAAATGTACTTTTCTTTTTTTTTTTTTTTTAGTTAAATTCATGTCTAGTAATTATAGGCACTGTGGTCCCCCTTCCCCCTGCCCAGGCAGCAGCAGGGGTGGTGCAGGGGCTGGGGCATATGCCCCCAGCAGGGAGGACAGCAGTCCCAAGAGTGATTTTCAGAAAATAAAAAGGACCCCAGGGGCAGGCGCTGGTGCCCCCTCCCCCCCAAAAATGTACTCTTCTGAAGTATACAGTTGGCTGATTTTTGGCATACTCATAAGATTGTTCAACCATTAGCTACTGTCTAATTCTGGAACATTTCATCTTCCCCAAAAAGAAACTCTTGCACCTGTTAACAATCACCCACTACCCCCAGCAGCAACTAGTCTACTTTGTGTCTGTGGATTTGCCTATTCTGGACATTTCATATAAATTCAACATGTGGCTTTGTGACTAGCATCCTTTACTTAGCATGATTATTTGAAGGTTCACCCATGTTGTGACACGTATCAGTCTTTCATTCCTTTTCATTGCTGAATAATATTCCATTGTGTGGATATACCACATTTCATTTATCATTCATCAGTGATGAGCCTCAGAATTGTTTCCACTCTGTGGCAATAATGAATAAAGCTGCTGTGAACATTTGTGCACAAGTCTTCGGATGGATGTCAGTGTTCAGTTCTCCTGGTTATATACCCAGGGATGGAACTGATGCTCATATGCTCTAGTCTGAAGCATGGACCTCATCCTTCTACCAAGGTGAGCAGCTGCACAGCATGGGAAAGGGAACACCTCTCTGCCTCCTCCCTCTTCTGTTGCCATGGTATCCACCCGGCCCCTACAAAGAACACTGGCCCCCACGAGGCTGTAGCAGCAGGTACATCAGGAACCCAAGTGCTGAATCTTGGCTCTGGAACTTATTGGCTGTGTGGCCTTGGATAAATTATTTAACATTTCTGTGCCTCAATTTCATCATTTGTAAAATGAGGATAATAATGCCACATACCTCATAGGGTTTAGGGAATATTAGCTTCTTTATTTGTAAATATGAGGAGCTTAAAACAGTGCCTGGTGCACACTGAGTGCTGTGTATACAGTGAGTGCTGCTGCTGTTATGAACCTTTTCAAGATATTTTTTACTCACCATTCTGTGAGAACTGTTTTTCCATCTTCCTGTAATAGCTTTCATACTGTTCCATTTTCTCACTGAGTTTCTTTGGGTAAAGCAGAGGCCAGGTCCAAAGCCTTATTTTGATCTTAGGTTGGTTTTGGTGATGACAGTGAGTTTAATTTAGCTCTATGGTTATGGTGGTGGCGGCGGCGGCAGCATCTGACGTCTACGGAGCCCTTCCAGTGTGGCAGAGGGTGTGTGCTGAGCGCCCTGCGTTGTTACTTAAGCTGATTCTTTCCAGCCATCTCATGTGGGAGGTACTCACACTCCCATCTTCCAGATGAGGAAGTGGAGGCTCAGAGCACTTCTGTCAGCAGCATGACTGCTGTGTTCTCCATCTAATCCCTGGTCCCTAGACCAGCGCCTGGGACTGGTTGATGCTCCATAAATATTTGTAGAAGGAACGAGTGCCTTTGCCCAAGATCACGCAGCTCACACACTGTATAGCTGCCTTCAAGCCAGTGGTCTGACCCCAGCGTGGTTCTTAGATTCACTGTGTCAGTTCTCACGACATTGTCTCTACAGCATAGTAAACACTGGTTCACAGTCTTCCCACGTCGCAGGACCTGTGTGTGGTAACCGCTGGAGATGACTTGTCCCAGCTCCGAAATAAATACTCGTGTAACGTGGGAAGCCTAGTCCCAGAAGTTCCTTGTAGGTTGTCCCTCATCAGACTTTCGTATGCGGTGCACAGGGTCTGGCCCAGATTGTTTTCTTGGGGTGAAACTAAGCGAATAAAGTCTTGGTATTTGTCAGGTGTTTTAGGAAGTTAAAATGACTCAATTCCTTATTCCTTATTCCACCCCTTTCCCTTAATCTGTTAATCTAACGGCCTGAGTAGAGATGAGGGTCACGGAGTGTACTGTACATTTTACGTATGTAATGGGGGAGTTACAGGTTTGAGCCACTTTGCAGGCCACGTTGTTGCTGTTTGGACAGTAACTCCTTCGTCACTGCCGGTATCAGAAACTGAGCATCCTGCATCCCTCCTGTTTTGAAGCTCTTCCCTTTAGTAGGTGGTTCTGGAAGCATTCTTTTTCCTGCCTTTCTAGACTGAGTACAGATATTTTACAAGATTAATTAAACAGTTGCGATATGGGTAGAATCTAAAAGAAATCTCAGGGTGAGAATGAGAACTTTTATCTTTGTTGGTATTTAATTAGAACCAACTCAGATCTGTGCCACTTTTCTGGGTATTCTTTGTAATTCATGTGACTCACATGCCCTGGGGATGGGGTTCACTACCACTCTTCTCCTCCCACTTTTGCTTTTTCAGCATGTGTAGTGTCGTGTTGGCAGTGATGAGCTGGATGTCAGTTAAGCCGCATGAAATTGCCATTATTATGTGCTGAAACTGTCAAAATATTTGAAAAAAATGAAGCGTCAGAAATTGCATGTGATTCAGCCTAATGTAAGGTAATAATGTTGAGTAGCAAGCAGTTTTAAGTAAGAATCTAGATGTCAGTGCAGAAACATCCTATTAACAGTAACTGACTAGAGTGAACTCATTTTGGATGCATTTGCCTCCAGAAAAGGTTTGAGATCGATAATCATTAAATATTAGGTAGCTCTGCTAGGTCTTCCAGAAAACACACACAAAAAACCCATAAACATTCTCGGTCCTCAAAGCACTGATCATCTGGGTGGGAAGGCAAAACTCACGCCGACAAAGAGTTAACCAGGGAGACCAGGATGTTTGTTAGCTCGGTGCTGAGAGGCCACGGTATAGACTGGGGGTTAAGGGAGGCAAGGAGGTGATCTAAGGCAGGTCCGGGCTCCTGCAGAGGACAGCTGGGATGTATAGGGAAGAGGGGGGTTAAGGGCCGAGGTGGAAACAGGCAGGGCTTCCAAAGAGGAGGATGAATAGTTGGCTCACGGGGTGTGTGGAGGAGCAGAGGGGTGGAAGTGAGCTCAGCGCTGCGTGGTGTCTGTAGCCACGCTGAGTAGATGGGACGTTACCCCTCACGCGGTTTTCTAATACCGTTTCCAGATGGTCCTGGGACCCCTCCACTGAAGGCAGATTCCTGGGCTCTGTTCTTAGCTCTTTGAGTCTGTACTTCCAGGAGTACAGTTTAAGAAATCTGTAAGCAGCCAGAGAGGTTTGGAAACCATTGCGGGGTCAGCATCTCAGGCACAGGCTGCAGCCTGTCTGCATTGGGGCCTTCTGGCAGCGCTCGTTAAAAACACAGATTACTGAGCTCGACTCCTGAGCTGCTGAGTCAGAATTTCTGGGAATGGGGCTTGGCAAACCACATTTTTAACAAGCTTCCCCGGCAGTTCTTGGCACACTGAAATTTGAGAGCCGTTGCGGTAGCGGGCGAGGCGCTTGGAGGGCACAGCCCCCGGGTGGTTAGGCTTGGGCTGGTGGGGCATAACCCTTGGGTGTCTGATTTTTGTTACTGTATATTCACGGTGTCTTGAAAAACTGCTTTGATTAGAGCCGCACATGAGCTTGTCCCAGAAACCAGCCTGGACCAGGGAGCAAGGAAGCAAAAGTCACCATAAATGAGAGTCAGCCTGGATGTCCAGCTGGTGAGCGTGGGTGCCAGGGCCTCGCAGGGAGGAGACTTGGATCAGCAGGGACGTTGTCCTGGACTTACTGCTCAGGCAGTGCTGTTCATTTTCCCTGAACAGCCCCCGATCTCTCTCCTGCTGGGCCCAGATTGGTGGGTCTGCGCCCGTTACCTGCTGCCCCCCTAGCCAAGTGCCTGCGCGACGCAGGCTAGGCCGACCTGACGCTCCCTCTTGGAATGTGAATGTGGAGCAGAGGGACGAGGGTGCGAAGACCAGTTGTGGTCACGTTGCTTCCGTCCAGGCCATTTGCTCTGGGACTGTTGCGGCTCTTCCTTCCTGGTCTCTCAAGCTGCCTTGGTTTCTGACCGTTTCCAAATCCCTTTCTCTGGCTTGTGGTCACTTCCATGAGTTTCCGATGGCTATTCACTGGAGGCCTTTTTGCTGAGTCAGCTTGAGCGGTTTTTTGGTTGCCACCAGAGGCCCCTCAGTGTGTGGGCAGGACGGTGTGCGAGCTGGGGGGCTGCAGGAGAGACTCGAGACACGCCCTCTTATTGGCGGAGGAGGCTGAGACCCTACTCAGATTTCGAAGAAGACTCAGAAAGAATGCAGGGCCAGATGGAAGCTGAGGTTCCTGAAAGGAACAGACGAGGGAAGTGAGGGCTGAACACAGTCAGCCGAGAACCCTGGATGCAACTGGGTATCGTGAAGTCAAATCCGTACTTTGCTGGGCTCATTTATTATGTTTTTGTGTTTTGCTTTAAAAAATTCTTTAGTAAAGTTCCTTTTGGCTATTTTAGATGACCTTAGGAATGAAGAGGGGAGAGAGAGATAAGGGAAGGTTTGATCCATTCTGAGGCCTGCATAGCTGGAGAGGTCACCTGGGGGCACTGCAGGTGTGACAGAGCAGGGCTGTAGGTGGATTTATCCGGCAGAGCAGTGGTGCAGGGTCTGAACTGAGTGGGGAGGGGCAGGACAGGGAGAAAAGAGAACATGAGAAGTGATTTTGAGAGGTTCTTCCTTGCTGAGGTAAGAGAAGGCTGAGTCTGGGAGAGCAGTCTGAGGATGTAAAGGGCAGAGATGCCCTTTCTGTGTGGTCATGTGTGCGGGGTGGTCATATGTATGTACCTGGTAGACCTGTACGTACAAAGATGAAGGAGAGGGAAGAGGAATGAATCGATGACGAGTTTAATGTTTAGAAAAATCAGCTCCTGGGAGAATGGGGCATTATGGACAGAAATTGGTCCCTGTATTGGGAGAGAAAAATCATAAACTGCGTGTCATTCAAGTGGCAGTTGGAGACTCACTATGAAAATAGGTAAGGAGTTATTGTTAATTTTGTTGTCTGTGTAATGTTACTGTAGTTATGTTAAAGCAAAGGCCTTTATCTGTTAAAGATGGCCAGGGACTGGTGTGAGGATGAAACAGTGTGATGTCTGGCTTTCAGATCCTCCAGCAAGCAAACACACAAGACGTTGTCAGGGATGAACAGGCCGAGCTCCGTTCTCCTGAGTCGTTTCCTCTCTTCTCTGTGCCTTAGCTCCCTAAGTGGCGCCATTCGCTGTAAACCAGGGGTTCACTCCCGACGCTTCCGCCCCCTCCATCCAGTTGGCTATGAAGCGCTAGCATCCTCCTAGTCTCCTGCTGACACGGCCTTAGTCCGGCCCTCATCCAGTCTCTGCTGAAATTCGGCGTAGTTTTAACTTGTTCACGCTCCCCTCGCCTGCTCCAGTCGGCTCCATCTTCCTCATTGAAATCAGGGTCCTCGTTTGAATGAGTGGACAGACCCTTGAAGTGGGCGTAGCGGCCAGGCCTGCAGACAGTGGCTCAGCAGAGACACGCAAGGCCACGCTGTGGGTACAGAAAACCCAGGTCTGCCGGCGTGCAGCTTTGTGCCACTCTTGCCCCATCACGTTGCCACCCGGAAAGATGTCAGGGGCATGTAAGTCCTGCAGGTAGAGGGACCAGCCAGCCTAGTGATGTAGTAAGCACCCGTGAGCGTGAGGCACCGAACCCTGTTGGTGCAGCCCCTCCGAGTAGCAACTTGAGTACAGTTGGTGGGGACATGGGGAAAGATATGAATGTACGTTTTTGCTGTTCTCATTATAAATGGAGCCAGTCTTTTAGAGAGCAGCCTGGAAATACATGCATTTCAAAATAATGTCTATTATTGTAGTTGGTAACCATACCTCTGAGGTGCTGTTCCTTAGCAAATTGCGGTACAGATACACGTTCAGAGCTAAAGTGCGAACTCCCATTCCTCCCTCCAGACCCTCCTTCCATGGTTTCTCCTGGCTTGACCGAAGGCAACTTCGTCCTTGCCGTTTCTCACTCATAATCCGACAGCCTTGGCCTTGCTTTGAAAGCACAACTTGAATCTGACCACCCCCCACCATCTCGTGTACCCCCTGGTTGTGGCCTCCAGCATCTCTGCCTGTATTACCCCCGTGTCCATCTTTACCCTCTTAGAGACTTATTGCAGCACAGCAGCCAGATGGATTCTTTCAGCATATAAGCCACATTTATTTATTTCTCTGCTCAAAACTCTCCAGTCATTTCCTCCTCACTTGGAGGAAACGTTGCATTTCTGTAGTAGCCCCTGTCACCTTGGTTCCTTGTCTGTGTCTGACCCCCTCTGTGGTCCTCCCCTTTGCTCAGCCACCCTAGCAGCATAGACCTTGTTCCAGAGCCGGGCCGGCCCACGTCTGCCTCAGGACCTTTGCACTTACTGTTCTCGCTGTCTGAAGCTATTCCCCAGATTAGCATGTGGTTTGCTTCCTTAGTTTCTTCTGGTTTCTTCTCTGACATTATCTTATCAATGCAGCCTTCCCCGAACACCTGAAGTATAAAACTGAAACACCCCAGTGCCTTCCTATACTCCGAGTCCTCTCTTCCCTTCCTCCCAGCCCGATAGCTCAAAGGAGAGATTGAGGGAGTCTGCGGCTGTTGGCAAGCAGTTCCGCTCCTCCTGGTGATCTCGTGGTCAGAAACAATCTCAAGGACGCTGCCTGAATGATGAGTGTCTTTAAACTCTCACTCAGCAGTGCACCATGTAGGTGGCATCACCCAGGTCAGACACTTCATCCCTGAGTCTTAAATCTCACTTTCCTGCGCAGCGGCCTTGTCAGGAAAGCACACGTGTCACCTGAGTGATGTGGGGCAGCCTCACCCTCTTTTCTTCAGAGCAGCAGAGTCTGAATCAGACTGAGACATTTTCTCTGAATTAAAACTGGGTAACTTGACTTACCTTCAGGTGTCTTGTGCTGTATTAATACACACCCCAAAGTGTAAGCATAATCTCGTGAATGTGCACATTCTGGAAGACAGCTGGGCACAGCTCATGGCGGATGTCTAGAGCAGTGGTCAGCCAGCCTTTCTATAAAGAATTTTGGAGGTCTTGCAGCCTATGGGGTCTCCTTGGCAGTGACCCAGCTTTACCATCGTTGGGGGGTGGGGGAAGCAGCCCCCAGATGAGACAGAAACAGGTCTGTGTCCCAATAAAACATGACTTAAGGACACTGAAGTTTGAATTCCATGTAATTTTCTTGTGTCGTGAAGTAATCTGCAGAAACCATTTTCAGCACGCAGGCTGTTGAAAAGCGGGCACAGGCTGGACTCAGCCCGCGGCCGCTGCGCAGCGCTGTTGGGTAGAGCCCGGGGTGGGGATGGAAAGCTTCCGGGTCCGCGTCTCCATTCAGCAGTGATCAGTCCCGTGTGGCTGTGGAGCACTTGAAATGCAGCCACTTTCACCGAGGAGCAGAGTTTTTAATATCACTCACTTTTACTATGAATTTTAGTTTCATTTTAAACAGCCCCATGTGGCTAGTGGCTTCGTATTGGGCAGCACAGATCTGAAGAGAGCCTGTGTGTGGGCCCGGGGAGCCCAGACAGAAGTGTCCACTGTTGCACTGTTCACAGACAGCAGAAACCTGGAATTCTGGTATGTTCACACACTGGAAAATAATTACAGTCATGGCGAACGTTCGTTGAGTGCTTTCTTGATGCCAGGCAGTGTTTTAAGCACTTCACAGGTTTTAACTCATCGGGTTCTCACTGTGTGTGGCAGTGAGAATGAAAGACCAGTGTAACTGCACGAGCCAACCAGGACGAAGGAGTCAGACACACACAGCTGGGAAAAAGCTGAGTGAAAAAGCAAGTCACAAAAATTGCACACCGTCTGATTCCATTTTAAAAAACCTCACAAACAAAATGAAACAACATCTCAGGGATATACAAATATGTGGTAAAACCACTGAAAAAAGGGAAGGGAATTCAGGCAGTGTGACCTTTGGGGAAGCGACGGTCTCCCCAGTGAGGCCACGCTTTGTGTGGGGAGAGGGGCTCCTGACCTCTGCTTGTTTCTGCTCTGTGGTGGTCACAGGGCAGGAGTGATACTGACTTGTGAGAACAGATGTTTCAGGAAATAAGAACTGCGATGGTTGTAGCATCACTCCACTTAGCATCGACTCTGGTTTTGGTTCCCGTTTAAGCAGAGGTTCCACTGGAAGAGGCATTTGTATTTGCTGCCTCGATTGGGTACTTTAGACAGAACATTGTTATTTATTCAGCTCAAGAACAAAGGGTTAACATAAAGCCCTTTGCTCCGACTGTTTCATTAAATCTAACGATGAGTTGAGTGCTACCAGAGTCTAACCACTGAGAACTTACTTAGCTTGAAAATGAAAATCTGAAAACTGTAAAATAACAAATAGATCTACTTATGAACTGTTGTCATCAAAGCATTCATTAAAAGAAAAATCCTAGTGACACCTGAGGGTGTCAGGAAACTTTATAGCAGAATTTTATCCCTGGGCTGGTGTAGTTCATGGTAAGTGGGATCCAAAGAGACATTTTGTTACCCAAGACTCAGTCTTGTTATAACAATTCTAGCAACTGACTACTGAGTTTATTGTTAAATTATATCAAGCTTTTCTATGTAATATATGCATCTTTTGACTTTTTTTTTCCCTTGTTTTGGCTTCATTCTTTCCTGTAATACTGACATGGGTTTATCTTTTCTCCCTTCAGAGAGTTTTGAGGTGACAGTCACCAAAGAAGGTGATAAAGGGTTCTTTCTCTCCCTCTTACGAACATTAACCCACTAACTTTGTTTATAAAATTGGGAATCAGCCCTTAAACAGAAGAAACTGTCATGCTCTTTTACCCCTATTTATTCTCCTACTTTGTTTCTATTTTTAAGTATATTGATGGGAATTGTATGTAACCAAACCCTTGGTTAGAAATATCTGGAAATCAGACATCCATTTGAACTGTATGGATTATCCTGTTCCTTTTTAAAAAATTGGATTTAAGAGATTCACCTTGTAGTCATTTTCTACTAGTTGTAACTTTGGAAAGATTCAGTTTTATTTTTTTGTGAAATATGTTTTGTGACGTTTTATACATACATCAAAATACTGATAGGTGTTCTCCCACGGGCAAGAGTGGAAACCTAGATGTTAATTTCAGCTTAAGCTTGTAAATCAGCTTGGATGTACTTAGGTTCCCCGGCAGGCGTCGGCTTCAGGTCTGACAGGAGAAAGTCCGAAACGAGGGCAAGTCTAGCAAATCCTCCCCAGAACGGAAGCTGTGTCTTCATCTTAGAGGATAGCTGTTGAAATGGATGCCTGAAAAGTTGGTATTTCTACCTTTTTCTTATCCAGTAGTTTGTTTTGATTCCCTAATTTTAGCCAGGCTCATTGCACAGGAAGACTTGTTTCTTCGATTTTTTTTTTTTTTGACAGACTTTCTGTAATTATGGTGCTGAACCTACATCTCCGCATCTTCCTCTCTCAACACTTAACTGTGCCTTTTAGCCTCCTCTCTGGTCCAAATCAAAACAGCTGCCCAGCCCTGCCAGGTCGCTGGGCAGTTTCTCCGAGTTATCAGGCCTTGGCTGTTTGCTAATGAACTGCTTTACCCTGGAGCTGTCTTAAGTACTCCTGTGAAATGCCTGTCTGTATTTTCTCTTTCTCTCTTTTGTATTCCTGCATGAATGGATGCAAAGTTAAACAAGTTGCTTGGAAAGCCAGAACATGCTTCTTTTTACTAAAGCCCCAGAACTTACCCCTTGTCCAAGCACAGCGCCCTTGCTTTGTCCACAGACCCTCCAACCCTCTGGCTGCCGATTGTTGTCGTTTATTTTCTTTGGGGGAGGAGGGGAGCGTGCCCAGGGTCGGTTTGGCAGAAATTCTAACCCCTGCTCCTTTGACTCCCTAGGTGAGATTTGTGGATTTAAAATTCATGGGCAGAATGTCCCCTTTGATGCAGTGGTAGTGGATAAATCCACTGGTGAGGGAATCATTCGCTCTAAAGAGAAACTGGACTGTGAACTTCAGAAAGATTACACGTTCTCCATCCAGGCCTACGACTGCGGGAAGGGACCGGATGGGGCCAGCGTGAAAAAGTCTCATAAGTAAGTGAACTGGACAGAGAATGTGTGTAAAGAGAGCAGGAGTGACTGTTCTGCTGTCTCCAAGACTCCCTGTTTTTGAAATGTGAGGCCCATGGTAGTTCCCAATTGTCCACAGAGGGACTGTAGTAAGCTCTTTGAGGGCAGGAATCGTGCCTGTTGACCCTTGTGTATGGTGCCTGGCACGTACTAGGTGCTGAATGAATGAATGAATACTTCGATCTCACCAGATACTCCAGTAAAGAAACGAGGGCTTTACGTTGAGAATCAGAAAAGCCCACTTTTTCCAGAGGATGATATTTTGTTGATATGTTTGTCTTTTTTTTTTTTCCTATAAATTTTAAGGTCATTTGAGCCAGTGGAGGAAAGCTGGCTTCTGCACCCCATCCTGGGTGTGTTCACACCCTTCCTGCCACTTGAGAACTACTGGTGTAACAGAGAAGACTGAACGAGATGTAGATTTAGAATTCTAGTCTTTTCTCCACCACTCACTAGCCCTTTGACACCAGGCAAATTCAATTTTGTTGAGTCTCAGTTTCTTCTTAGCCCATTGACTCAGGGAGAAGGGTAGGTGGGTGAGGTGATGGCACGCAGCCCACTGTGAGGGCAGAGGTGGGTGGAGGGTCTTGGTGGACAGTGGGGGTGCTGCGTGCCGGTGAATCATGCCTCATCCTTTTCACACGGTGTGGTATTACTGTTTTCCTTGAAAAACACCTCGTTTCCACCAGGGACCTTGTCTGATTCAGAAACGCGCCCTGATCAGTTGCACTTGAGACTGACAGTTTTCTCTGTTTGTCACCTGGTCTGATGGTATGTGTTAGTTTTCTCAGGCCCGAGTGGGGCGATGGAATGAGGTTTACCGGGGAGGGCAGGCTGCGGTCTCTGTCGGGTCAGCAGCGGGTGGCATCCCAGCAGTGGTCGCTGATGGTCTCCATCCCTTTGAGGCAGGATGAAACTTGCTTTGATGCTCATAATTTCCCATCTTCCTTCTCTCTTCCTACCCCTTCTTCCTAACTTTTCTGGATTTTGCAACAAAGTATTTTTAATTTTTTGATTGGAGAGCAAATAGACGTCTGACACAGTTTATCTTCCTTCTTTATGCGCTGTCCCACATTGTCAAGAAAATCCCAAGTCTCTCACTTCATATTATTGCCTTTTTACCAGCGGCCTTACTCGCTGGGACTTGGAAGAATCAACCCAAATTCCTATTTTAACTTTCTGTTGTCTCTGCGCTAAATGAAAAACAATGACTAGTTTAATTTTTATCTCCATCATAAGGATTTAATGAAACAAGATAGCAAAGAAAGGAAATGTAAGAATAGGGCAGAATGGTATTCTTGGGGTAAAAGAACCCACAAACAGAACACACGGCTTCTTCCCGCCCTTCTTCCAGAGCCACTGTCCACATTCAGGTGAATGACGTGAACGAGTACGCACCTGTGTTCAAGGAGAAGTCCTACAAGGCCACCGTCGTGGAGGGCAAGCAGTACGACAGCATCCTGAGGGTGGAGGCGCTGGACGCAGACTGCTCCCCGCAGTTCAGCCAGATCTGCAGCTACGAAATTGTCACTCCAGACGTGCCCTTCACCGTGGACAAAGACGGTAAGAACCCAGGAACGTGCCTTCCTCACCATGGGAGAGATGGGGGCAGGCGGTGGGTCCCCTGGACACCAGTCAGCCTCAAACCCAAACTTGGTCTGCACTTCTGTGAAACTCTGTTCAGGCTGCTCTAACAAAACACCATAAACTGGGAGGCTAAAACAGCAGGCGCTTATTTCTCAGTCTGGAGGCTGAGAAGTCCAAGATCAAGGTGCTGAATGATTCCGTGTTAATGAGGACCTGTACTTACTTGGAGATGGAGTCTTCTTGCTGTGTCCTCAAGTGGCAGGGAGAGACCTCTTGTCTCTTCCTCTTATGAGGACACTAATCCCAACATGAGGGCTCTACCCTCATGACCTCACCTGAACCTCATCACCTCCCAAAGGCCCCACCTCCTGATGCCATCACCGTGAGGGCTGGCGCTTCAGTGTGAGAATCTGGAGGTGGCAGGGACACACACGTTCAGTCCGTATCAAGACCGAACATGGTGTGTCTGTTTCACGTTCAGCTTTTTGCTCTGTCCTCCTGCAAGCCTCTTTCCTGGCTCTATTTAGTCTTGTGTTCTCTGAGAGGGCAGTCCTCCATTTCCTTCTCCCCCAAAATCTATTAAAAATCCCCCACCTAAGGTGCTTTTATTTTTTTTATCTCCCCACCTTTCAGTCAGTGTGCATCTGGATAAGATTGTCTTTTAGTCAGTCTCGTTTTCTGTTCTCCGTCAGATGTGCATCTTCAGCCTCATCTTGAAGATGAAGGTTCATACCTTACTGCCAGGCCCCCTCCATCCTTAGTAACTGAACAGAATGGACTTATTCTAGAGCTCAACTTCTTTATTAGGTTATGGCTTCTTGATGATGCCATGGTGTCTCCACTGTTAGTGCACAGTCCAGAATCTCTGATGAAATTAAGGGCACTGAAAATACTTTGCAGACGTCTGTACTGAGGTTCAGAAAGCAGGCTTCTGTTCTGCTGGGGAGGGGGAGGAAACCCCTCTCTAGAAGAGTAAATCTTTTAGCAAGAAGTATTGAATGCAGCTCGATCTTGTGTTTCATATTTGAAGTACTTGAGTTCTTTTGCCTCTTTTATATTCTTACATGTTAATGATTAAATCTCAAATATAAAACCAAATAAAACTGTAAGAATATATAGAGGTTGGATTGTGTAGACTCATCCCTCTGCTTAAACAATCCTTAGAGGTGGATTTAGGGTGTACTCAAGCTCAGGAAAGCCAGACTGAATGTTAATTACCTCAAGCGTCAGTTTTTTCTGTCTGTATTTCTAGGGTGGAAAGCAGGTGCATTTGTGTTTCAGCATGGGACGACAGAAGTCAAAACCAGCATGTGTTTGAAAGTAATCTGGAAAAAAAAACCACATATACAGGCACACCCATGTGTAACTGAAGCACTTTACACTTGAAACTCACACAATATTGTAAATCGACTATAGTTCAATTAAGCAAACAGTCGCGAAGAGAAAAACAGCATGGTTTTGGGTCCTCACTGTTGTTCTCCCTTGGAAGGTTATATAAAAAACACAGAGAAGCTGAGCTACGGGAAGGAGCACCAGTACAAGCTGACGGTCACGGCCTACGACTGCGGGAAGAAAAGAGCAACGCAAGACGTGCTGGTGAAGATCAGCATCAAGCCCACCTGCGCCCCCGGGTGGCGAGGTGAGCCCCCCACCCCGCTCCCACCCCGTCCCTGCCGTGTGTTCCCCGGGGAGGCCTGACGGGAGCTGCCCTCTCCCCCTCCCCTCCGGGGGCCCACACAGGATGGAACAACAGGGTCGAGTACGAGCCCGGCACTGGCGCCTTGGCGCTCTTCCCAAACGTCCACCTGGAGACGTGTGACGAGTCGGTGGCCTCGGTGCAGGCGACGGTGGAGCTGGAGACCAGCCACATAGGGAAGGGCTGTGACCGCGACACCTACTCGGAGAAGTCCCTTCACCGGCTGTGCGGTAAGGAGGCGAGAGGGGGACCCCCGCCCCTGGAGGTGTGTTCAAAGGTTGTGTGTATGTGTGCATTTTAAGCACCACTGATTTGAAGCAAGTATTTCTCTAACCTACGTTAAGAATCATCCAAGTAGTGATTATAAAAGTGGAGTGAGGTTTGGTTTGTTTTGTTTTATGAGGGGGAGGTAATTAGGTTTATTTATTTATGTTTAGAGGAGGGACTGGGGATTGAACCTAGGACCCTGTGTATGCTAAGCATGCGCTCTGCTACTTGAGCTATTCCCTTCCCCCGGAGTGAATTTTAAATGTAATGAGATGTGTTTTTTATTGTATTGTATTGGCCCCAAAGCGGCATTTATTTACCCATTGAATTCCAAAACAGTTAATTTAGAAGTCTGGCATTTCATAATCACCCATCTCAACTGACACGGGCGCCGTCAGGATATGCAAGGACAACAGCCAAAGGGTCACAAAAAATAAATCCATGATTTTTAAAAAATATTTTTATTGAAGTATAGTCAGTTTACAATGTTGTGTCAGTTTCTGGTGCACAGCAAATCCATGATCCTTAAGCAGTCGCAACCAAAACAAAAAAAAAGTTGCAGGTATCAAAGCTTTAGATGCATTGCATTGAAACAAGGTTTGTGCACATCATAATTTAGAGGCAAAACAAGGCACCACTGAAACTTCATGTTAAATGGTGGAGAAGTTAAACTGAAGGAGAAGAAGGAAAAAAAGAACAGAACCATAGGTAATGCGGTAGCTTTTGGCAAAGCTGGAGTAGAAAGTCGAAACTAAGGAGGCCCGCATCTGAGTTACAGTCTTGGCCGACTTCGTGTCCCACCTACAAGCTGCGGGGCGGCTGAGGGACAGGGTGGCTGCGAATCTGACCCGAGCCTGGTTCTTTGGCTTCTCGTCCGCTGTGGATATTTTTCTGGTTTATCTAAATGAGGTAAAGGTGAGGCATGCAGCCTCTCGGGGAGAGCGCTGAGGAAGAATGTTCTACTCGCCGGTGATAAAAGCACCAGTGAGCGAGGTGCCCTCCTCGCGATCGCAGGGGCCTCCTGTGTTCCCAGAGCTTCTCAGTAACAGCGTCGCGGGGAGCATTTTCCTATCCTCATCTGTCTTCTCCCTGAGGTATCGGCAGATCAGGCGACCGGTTTTCCCACGTGGTTGGACATTGTTACACGGTGAACAAGCAGGCGGGGAAGTATGTTCTCTGCCGGCTCCTCCCGCTGGGGGATATACTCAGGTGTTTCATGACTCTGGGTCCCGATAGGCATAATCATGTACTAAATATATGCAAGCTAAGATGTCTGGGATATTTTCTGTTTTAAACTATGTATATAAATGTAGTGCGGAAGACTTAATTTCTCATTATGCCATCATTTTATATGATGTCCAGTGCACATTTTCTCAGCAGAGCAGTTTAAAGGTAGAAAAATGGAAAGAATTTCTTATTTGCGTGCTTACTGTGTGCTCGGTACCTCCACGTGTGTTATTTCATTTGATCTCCTGTCAGGCCACAAAGACAGTAGTGCCGGCCTCGTTTTTACAGGGGATCTAATTGAGACCGAGGGAGGCCGGGTCTCTTGCCCGAGGTCACACTTTTGGGAAGTGGCGGAGCCGGGGTTGGGACTGAGATCGTATGATATTCGAAAGGCCAGGCTGTTCCAGCCAAGTCTTGCTGCCTCTTGAAATAGGGAAGTCCAGGACCAAGTGACTGGGAGAGGTTGCAAACTCTTCTGTGGACGAATTTAAAAGAAAATCGAGCCTGGAGATGTGTAAACAACAGTTGTGAAAATGTTTGACGTTCTTTGGCCTAGTATTCCATTTCTAGGAATTTATCCTCAAAGAATAGTCATGGAGACACACAGAGGTCCTCATCAAGGCAAGGTTTATCACAGAAAAAAATCAGGGACAACTCAACATGCTTGGGATAGGTCAGTTAAACTACAGTATGTCTGTGCAGTGAAGCCCTATTCAGACATTTTAAATTACACTGTGAAGAATGTGGATGGGAAGATATGTATGTATGTGCGTAGTCTTAGAATACGTATGTATTCATATGTATTACACATATTTTATAATATATATTTGCACATATTATACATGTTTTTATAATATGTATATATTCGTAAAGAAAGGACTGGAAGTATTTATACCCAAATATTAATAATGCATGTATTTGGTTGGAATTGCAAGTAATGTGTCTTTTTTTTTCTTTTTTGTTTCTTTTATTTTTGGGGGGTGGGGAGAGGTAATTAGATCTATTCATTTATTTATATTTAGGGGAGGCACTGGGGATTGAACCCAGGACTTCATGCAGGCTAAGCATGTGCTCTGCCATTAGAACTATACCCTCCCCCATTTTTCTTTTTTTTAAATCGAAGTATATTTGATGTACAGTTATGTAAGTTATAGGTGTACAACATAGTGATTTACAATTTTTAAAGATAATACTCTTCTTTTTTTTCCTTCTTCCCTTTTAAAAAAATACCCACGGTTGTTACTTATGAATCTTTTAAATAATAGAACCCCTTATTTTTGAGGAAAAGTAAACCGGAACTAGCAAGTTGTGCATCATAAGATAAAGGTAGTACCTCAGCACGGTTTTGAGATGCTCACACCTTTTGTTGGGCGCGTCACGCGTGTTGAGTGTGACTGTTGACTGTTACAGGTGCCGCGTCCGGCACAGCTGAGCTGCTCCCCTCCCCGAGCGGCTCCTCCAACTGGACCGTCGGCCTCCCCACCGACAACGGCCACGACAGCGACCAGGTCTTCGAGTTCAACGGCACTCAGGCCGTGAGGATCCCGGGCGGTGTGGTTTCCGTCAACCCCAAAGAGCCTTTCACGATTTCTGTGTGGATGCGGCATGGGCCGTTCGGCAGGAAGAAGGAGACGGTTCTTTGCAGTTCAGACAAAACAGGTGAACTTCCCTGCGACAGGCGTCCCCTGCGGTGGCACCTGGGGGCTGCTGCCGTGTGCTCCCTGAAACAGCTCCCGTGGGCTGTTGGTGACATATGTTGTTCCGTGATCAAGATACCACACTGGCACGTGGGCGTTTGTTCGTTTTGGGCCCCACTTCTCATTAAAATCCAAGTGTATTTATTTCTAAACCCTACCTTGGCTCACCCCAGAGAGTGCATTTATGCTGATAAATTTGTGTCTTCAAAATTTATTAAAGAAATAGCTTTTCCTTCTCCGTTGGGTCTTGAGTTGGCAGTTTGGCAGCAGAACGTCTCTTTGCAGATATGAACCGGCACCACTATTCACTCTATGTCCACGGCTGCCGGCTTGTTTTCCTCCTCCGTCAGGATCCTTCAGAAGAGAAGAAGTACAAACCTGCAGAATTCCACTGGAAGTTGAATCAGGTGAGTGAATGGCAAGCTCGCTGGTTATGAGAGAGATTAACTAGGTACTGCAGCCTTGGCTTGCACAGTACCAGCTGTTAAATGGGCAGCATATGTTGAAGATTTTATGATTTCTGTGTCTGTAGGTGTTAGATAGCAAATGAAATCACATTGAGGAGTTGGGCATAGCTCAGTGGTAGAGTGCATGCCTAGCATATACAAGGTCCTGGGTTCAGTTCCCAGTACCTCCATTTAAAAATAAATAAATAAGTAAACTTAATTACCTCTCCCACCAAAAATATGTAAGAGCATGCATGAGAAAGGAACAAAGTATGTGGCTGTGGAAAGATGGCTGTCCAGGTGGTAGCGTCATCGCTTACTGGTGTAATTTTTATCTACATAGATCATCTCTTTCTGGGAAACTTTTATCAGAAGTTCTTTCAAGAAACTAAGAAAGGGATAGTCCAGAAAAAATTTTTGCAGTGTAGGTAGACATTTTAGGTATAGTTCTGTTTTAGTAACCATAGTCTGTATTTATATATTTATAGTTTCTCTTGATTACTTGTTTAATTATGGGAAATTTCATACATATGTAAAGTAGATGCGTATAGAGCAAAACTGTACACCTCCTTCGCCTAGCTTCAGTCATTATCAACTCTGGTCAGTCTCGTTTCATTGTTGCCTCTGCTGTTAATAATCTGACATCCATCCCAGTGATCACATTTCAAATTGTCTCATAAATGTTTTGTGTTTATAATTTGCTTGTTTGAATCAGGATCTAAATAAGGTCATATATTGTGATTGGCTGATAGACCTTTTGAGTTTATTTTAATCTGTAGATTTTTCTCTTCTCTCTTGGAATTTATTTGGTGACAAAATCAGAGTTTCCAGGAGCTTAGATTTGGCTGATTGCATCCCTGTGGTGTCGTTTAACGTGCTCCTCTGTCTTCTTTATGTCCTGTAAACTGAGCTTGGGCTCTGAAGGGTTGATCAGAATGAGGTTTATATGTTTCTTTCTTTCTTACTTCCTTTTTAAAAAAAAAATTTTAATGGAAATACTGGGCATAGGAACCCAGGGCCTTGTGCATCCTGATAAGCATGTGCTCTGCCACTGACCCGTACCTGTGCCCGCCCCCTGCCCCCCGGGGTGTGTACGTTTCTGATCTGTTTCAGCTCTGGGTCTGGTGGTTTCTCTTTGTGACTTAAGCAACGGTTAGTGCTCGGTGCCACCAGTCCTCAGGGTGCTTGACGTTGGTCATTTGGGTTGTAGGAAGTGTGTTCCCAGGAACGGCTCATGGAACACTCGGCTCCTGAGTTCTTATATGTTGTTTTAATAGTTTGTCTGTGGCCTTTATACTGAAGGTCACTTAGGCTGGATGTAACATCTGACTCAGATTCAAGATTTCCAAGAAGAGAAGACACCTCCCTCCGTTGCCTCCTGACATAAAATACTGCTGTTAAAATCTGCCACCAACCTGATGTTCCTTCCTTTGTAAAACACCTGGTCTTTTTGTTTGGATGACCAAAGGATGTGTTTCTTTTTGCTTCTTCTCTTCTTCAGGCTGTTCGATTTTACGAAGATGTCTTGGTTGTTCGGGGCCTGTTTCCTCCAGTGCGTGTGTATGTTCTCACGCGTTTCGGTATTTCAGGAGGCTTTGCTGCAGCTGTTGGTGTTCCCTTCCAGGGCTTCGGTTCTCCTCTCTGGGGACTCCTTTTATCCTTGGTTAATGCCCTTTACCCGCCTTCTGTATCTGTCACTTTTGTCTAATTCGTTCCTGTGTTTTGTCACCTCATTTCCGAGTTGCTCTAGTTCTGAACTATGTAGTCTTGATTTTGTGTCATTTTTCTGATGTCTTTTGATGCATGACCGTTGTCATCCTTCTTGTAGTTAACGTCTCTCAGGTTTGGTTTCATTGTCTGAAGGGATATTACTCCCTTTGATTGAATTTTTTTTTCTTTAAAAAACCCTGCGTGGGGTCGAGTTGTCGTCTTCTCCCCTCTCGGTTTTATATGAAATGAGCTTTCCTGCACTTTGAAAATAGAGTTGATCAGCGTGACCTTCTCCCCCCAGCTTTAGAGTATGATCTCTCTCTCCCTTCTGCTGTTTTCACAAAGTGTGAGGAAGAACGTGCCCCCGCCCCGGCTCTGGCGTCCCGCTGACTCTCCTCTTGGCGTTCGCACCGTTACCACGTCACCCAGTGTTGCTGTGGGGTTGTCTGTGGTGTGGGGTTTCACTTTCCCAATCACCCTGTTTTTAAGGAAATTAGAAAATTATACTAATTCTACTACTGTCTTCTCAGAATATATGCTCATGGATTTGACCAATTATGAGTGATATTTAAATACACTGTTACTCTGCGAATCCCCTAGAAGCCAGCAGTACTTTAAGAACTGGAATGTAATATAAGTTGCTTTCTGCAGGAGCTTATGTTACAGAACTTGTTTCAAATGAAGATTTTTTTTAATTAAGATTTTTATCTATCTCAAAAGTGAATTACTGTGCAATTCCTTTATGTAGAAACACGTGATTATACATTTATATACACACATAATATGCATGTATAATAAACATATACAGTGTTAGAGGTTTGGCTTTTTACTCAAGCTTACCGGGAGCAGCTGCTTTCCTTTTGGGGGTAATCTTTGGCAGTTCCTCCATTTATTTTGATGTTTCTGGTCTGTTTAAGATCTGTTTCTCGTTTGTTCAGTGTCTGAGCGTTTAAATGTGAATTGGGCGAACTTTTTAGAAACACACTTTCAGAGCTCTCACCTCACAGCACCTGCTCCTGCCTGTCTCTGTTCCTGCACGTCTGCTCCTTCCTCTCGGGCCAGCGGTCGGGGAGCGCCGGGCCTGGCAGGGCCTCGGGGCCTGCAGCCCGACTCCCCACGTGGCGGCTCCTTCACGATGGGAAGGAGCTCGGTTCAGTCTGGGCATCTGAACTGTCTGCATTTATCTAGACCGTCACCTTTGAGCTGAGAAAGGAAACGCACGAGCTCCAGGGTGCCTTGTCCTGAGACTGGAGGCGTTTCTCATTTTGATCTAGAAAAGGAGTGCCCAGCTCAGTGGGTGGTGTCTGTCCCGCCGATGCTAGAATTTTCTGGTGCTGCGCTCTTGGCCAGAGAGATGCGGGCAGCTCCCTTCTGGACCCTGTCACATGGTGGGCGAGCGGTGCCCTCATCCCAAGTGTCCCAGAGGCGGTAGTGCCGCCGGGGCCCCTCTGCCGGGACGTGCTGGGCACGTATTTTGTGGTTGTTGCTGTTTTACGTCTTTCCCTTTCTAAGGAGACAGATTCATCATGGGTGACTCGTTCTCGCGTCCAGTTGTGTCGCTGTCACTGCTGCGTCTTCGGGCGAGAGGGAAGGTGGGCACCGCACACTTAACCCTGCCCTTGGCCTCGTAGGTCTGTGACGAGGAGTGGCATCACTACGTCCTCAACGTGGAAATCCCGAGCGTGACTCTCTACGTGGACGGCGTTTCTCATGAGCCCTTCTCTGTGACCGAAGATTATCCGCTGCATCCAGCCAAGATCGAAACTCAGCTCGTGGTTGGGGCCTGCTGGCAAGGTGACGGTCACTGGCACCCCGTTCCCCCAGGGCGCAGGGCTTCAGCAACACTCCTGCGCTGCGTCGGAGGGGACGGGCTCCTCTCAGTATCTCACGCCCGTCACTCCCCTTCCCTTGGTCCTTTTGCTCCCTTGTCTGGCTTCATCTCGGGGGCATTGCTCTGTTTACTGTGCTCACCGAGGGGGACGAAGGACTCGCGCACACCCCAGCCTTCCCAGGAGCCTGGGAGGGCGCGTGGCACAGGGGGAGTGTCCTTGAGGGACTCTTATAAATCAATCTGTTTGCTGGAATGTTCTCAAGAAACGGAGAGGCAGCAGTCAGGCACGGGTGTGGGGGTGTGCTTCGGCCCAGAGGGGCTCACCAGAGCCTTTAACCTGGTGGGGACACCTTCAGCAGGTGCTCCGCTGGTGGGGGGCTCTGTGGACGTGTCTGTGAAGACCAGGGATGGGAGGTGATGACAGCCCCCAGCGAGACGAGGCCGGTTACCGCTGCTTTCCGAGTGGCAGGCTGTGTGCCGATGACCTCACATGCATTACCTCTCTAACTGCAAGAATAAGTCTGCGGGGTAGGAGCTGAGAACCTGAGGCTCAGAGAAGTAGGGAGCTGTGTTACCCAGCTGGTAACGTGACGCTGGGATTTGAACCTTGGGCCAGACCTCTGACCCACTGAACCAGGGGTTTTACCCTTTTCTGGGCCATCGAGCCCTTTGGTGGTCCGAGAAGAAGTATTCTCAGGATACTTTGTAGTTAATCTGTAAAATACATAGAATTTCAGACACAAGCAATTAAATTGAAACACAATCATCTAAGCGCTGAACAGCTGGATTTGTAAGGTAGCAGTACCCATGCTGCTGTGTTGCCACGTGAAGATCAGGCAAGTCCAGAAACTGCGGTGAATCAGGGCAGCGAGGTGCTTTGTGACGGCGCTCGCGTCTCTGCCCAGTGCACCGAGACAGGAAATTACTCCTACTGGCAAAGTCTCAGTTTCTGCTAATACTTCTGTGGTTTGTAGCTGACACTTATAACCAAAGGGAGAGCTGAATTTCAGAAGTTCTTGAAAAGAAGCATGTAGTTTTTCCTATCCAAGTTCACAAACCCCTCGGTCAGCCCTCGAGGTTCTTACCCATCCTGCCCCCACCCCCTTCAGCCCTCGCCTTTGACTGTGGTGTCACTCAGGGTGTCACCATCACTACACATGCCTGCTAAATAGGCCTTCTTTTTCCCTCCCTGTGGAAACATTCTACCTCAAGTTAGGTTAGAAGTTTGTGAAAGAGCCTAATTTCCAAGACAGCTTTGCTTCTTTTAGGACAATTTGAATTTCGTAATTTTCCTGCAGACCCTTTCCAAAGGAGAAAGACAGTATTTCAGAGTGAACTTCCTCAGTGAATCCCCAGATTTCATTCTCGTGATAGTTCATCCATCAGGAAGCAGAGCATGAGACCAAGGAATGAAGAGTTAATTATTAGGCACATAGGAACTTTTTAGTGGTTATTCTTAAAACTTTGGTTCAAGTTTGCTTTCCAAATTAAACAATAATTTCTGAGTAGTGATTTTAAAAATAAGAATAAGAAAGCAGGCATGAGCCTGAAGGTTATTTTGTATTCTGGGAACTTTGTCCCGGGGGTTAAAATAACCCCCCTGCCTTCCTGGTCATGTCACAGCATCTCTGCTGTCACGTGGCAGTTACCTTTCACCCCCTCTCATCTCTTCTATCTCAGCCCTCAGCATCCTTAGCCAGAAAAATCTGCCTAAATTCCCAAACCAAATACAAGTTTTAAAAGTTTTAGTTAATGGGGAAGATGTCTTTTCTTCCTTTCAGTGGGTTTGAAGCCCCCTTCCTTCCAGATTCACTGTCGGGAGCCTGGGCTGCAGGCACCGCTTCACACATCAACTGAAACAGCAATTCTGACTGTGTTAGGAAGGTAGGAGCTGTGTGGGCTGCGGGGCTCACCTGCACACACCTGGCCCTACCCCCAGCGTATCCCCGTGAGGCTGCAGCACAAAAGGTGGCAGAGCCTGGGAGAGAAGCAGTGCACCTCCCACATGGTCTGGGAAGTGAAAATTCTGTGCTGGATCACTGGGCGGTCACTGGGCAGTGCCTCTCCCCTCAACACTGGGCCGGGAGCTGCAGGCGCTGTCAGGGGTTAGAGTTCCCAGGCCTGTCACGGATTAAGTCTTTCTCTGGGTGAGTTCCTTAACCTCTGACTCTCCCTTCCTGTTCAGAAAAAGTGGTTAAAATGCCTTTTTTCCTCTGTCACTTAGAGGTCAAACTCTAGACCGATGTGAACTCCTTTTGAGCTTTAAAAAAGACAGCTTTTTACATATTCACCACATGCCAGGCTTCAGATGCTTCCACGGGCCGTCCCGTTTTGTCTGCCAAAGTATCTTACCCCCTAGGAAGGTCGGGGTGGGGTCCTGTTTGCACCAGGTGCGTCTCCGCCATCGGTGTCAGCTGGCACTTCTCAGCGTCCTGCTGGCAGCAGGGGTTGAGGACATCAGTGAATTTAGAGCACAGCATTTACTCATCGTACTTTGAATCCAACCTGTGTTTCGGCAAGGAGGCTGCAGGAAGGTGGGATGAAAGTAGAAAGAAGAGTGAGGGTGGTCAGTGTAACTTCAGGAAATGGTGACCAGGTACAGACTTCATCCAGGTGGAGTGTGTCCCCAGGAGGGGCAAGAAGGGAATTTTTCTCGTTGTGTGTTGTGTTTGGTAGCTTTTCAAAACTAATTTTCAAGGTCCAGTTTGAAGAGCCTAACCTCTTGGTCCTTTTCTATTGTCTGTCTTGCTTTTCTGCAGAGTATTCAGGAGTTGAAAATGACAATGAAACTGAGCCTGTGCCTGTGGCCTCTGCAGGTTGCTGGACTTTTCCCCCTACGGTTCACTATTGTGTTTCATTTAAAGACAAGACATCAATTCACTGCACATTTCGCATGAGATGCCCAAGTTGCATTTTGGTCCCAGACCCTGTCTGAGCTGCTGCTTTGCCTTCCGCTGCCCTCCCTGCATCATGGGATTTCCCTTTTCTGCCCTTTCCGATCACAGTTGAAGTGAGAGCAAGTGACTCATTAATGCAGTGCACTAAGTGGAATTTTTGTTTTCCCTCATCAAGTTTGACCCCATTCCCTCTGCCTGAGGCGCCCCGCGGAAATCTCACAGGCCAGGTTTGGGAGGCCACCTCCTGCTTCTTGTGTGTCTGAACCACGAGACAGGAAAAGACTCGTGTCCAGATAGTCTGTCCTCATGGTGACTTTTGAATAGTGTTTCTTAGAAATCTCGATCCCTAGAGATGATTTAGCATCTGATGTCCTTATCAGGAGTGAGATGTGCTGCTGCCAGTTGGTCCCCTCTCCAGTGTAAAAACAGGGTGTAGTTCCACCTGGTTTTGGCTCTTTGTTACAGTCTGTCAAGGGCCACTTTCCGGGTTTTTCTTTTTCTTTTTTGGGAAGCAAAGAAAAGAGCAGCTTTATTGCTTTTGCTCGGCAGAGGGGAATCAATGCAGGCTAATGCCTTAGTAACTGTGAATCCCTCTTTTTAAAAAATCTAATTTGGGGGGTGGAAATAATTAGATTTTATTCTTATTTATTTATTTTTTTAATGGAGGTACTGAGGATTGAACCCAGGACCTCGTGCATGCTAAGCATGGCTCTGCCACTGAGCTACACCCTTCTACCCTGGGTTTTTCTTACAGCGTCTTCACTTCCCAATTATCCTCAGTGGTAGGAGACAGGCACAATGGGACTCAACAAAATAGCCACCTATGGGCCTCGTACTGGCGTTCCTTTTATCTTTCTAGTCCTGTTTGTGTACGTTCACACCCACGTTTGTATGTAACCCCCTGAGTATGCTCAGTTAGAAAAAGCAACCCAGCACCTGACACAGCTGATTGAGAAGGCGGTGGTGGAATAGGCTGGCACCAGTATGATGTCACTCGTGTACCATGGTGACGGGTACAGTGCAGGCCACCCTTCCCAGGGAGTGGCTGGATGTGTGGGGACACTCATGGGACCTCTTGGCTTCTGGGCTTGGGTGAGGGACCCCCAACTCCTCTTCTCCAGGCCATGTGCATGATCATAAACCATTTAATTTCTTCACTGCGCTTCCATGTCAGTTGCAAAGCTAACAGGATTTGGTAGGAACTAACCTGCATGTCCACTCATCAAGCTGCCACCACCAGTAACACCACGTTCAGAAATGAAGCAGGAGGCCCTGGGCTGCAGGCCTAACTTCTGCTCTTCTCCCCCGTGTTCCAAAGGTGGTGACCTGCACATGACCCAGTTTTTCCGAGGTAATCTGGCTGGCCTGACGATCCGTTCTGGGAAACTTGCAGATAAGAAGGTGATAGACTGTCTGTATACCTGCAAAGAGGGGCTGGACCTGCACGTCCCTGAAGACAGCAGCAGAGGCATAAAGGTAACACCGGCAGCCGCCTGCATGGCACTCACGGCTTCCTGGGCCGCGATGTTGACACAAGGATTAATCTGTGATTGTCTTTACTCACAGCACCTCTGTGCGGGCACCACACCCGCATGTGACACCACATGTGCGGGTTTTTTCCCCACACCAGTTCTCCAGCTCTCTGGACTCTAGCTCCCTTGGTGTCCTGCAGTTCAGTTCAGCTCTGACACTAACTCCCTGGAGGGGGGGCAGGGACCCCCAGCCCACCACACGCCTGCTCCTCAGGTGCCAGCTGCAGTGTCAGGGCCTCCGACACCCACACTTCCATCCAACTGGGCTAACAGTCGAGGCTCCCACAATCCCTCCCCCTTTCCAGGTTCAGTAATCCGCTAGGACTGCTCAGTAAACCCCAGAAACACTTCACTTACTGTTACTGGTTTTTGATAAAAGATACAACTCAGGAGCAACCAAGTAGAAGAGACACACGGGGCGAGGAGCGAGGGAGGGCCCATGGCGCTTCCACGCCTTGTCTAGAAGCACCTCCCTCCCAGAACCTCGATGCATCCACCAACCCAGAAGCTCCCCAGACCCATCACTTAGGGGGTTTTGTGGATGTCCCATTAGGTAGGTATATTGATTAAATCACTGACCATTGATGGGTGGCTCAGTCTCCAGCTTCTCCCCGCTCCCAGGGTTTAGGGGGTGGGGCTGAAGGGCCAACCCTCTAATCACGTGGTTGGTTCCTCTGGCAAGCAACTCCCCTCCAGACTATCCAGGGCTCCACCAGGGGTCACTCCATTAAGGTACACTCTGGGCTGGTCAAAAGGGTCTTATTATGAGTCATAAGACTCTCCTGTCACTCTGGAAATTCCTAGGGTTTTAGGAGCTCTGTGCCAGAAGCCAGAGACGAAGACCAAATGTATATTTCTTACTATATCAGAGATCTGTTTGCACCTCAGGTATTTACCATCAACTTACAGGGTCACGTCCCTGGAGTTACATGAGTTTTTCCTCTCCACGTCACCAATTCAAGTCAAGGGCAAGCTAACCCTCTTTGCCAAAGCGTTTGTTCGTAGCTTCAGCTTCTTGCAATTAGAACCTTATTCCTCTCTTCTCTGTTTGGCACCATTTCAGATCCAAGCCAACCCCAGTCAGTCGGTGTTGACCTTGGAGGGAGAGGATGTTGGGGAGTTGGATAAGGCCATGCAGCACATTTCCTACCTGAATTCACGACAGTTCCCCACCCCTGGAATCCGAAGACTCAAAATCACCAGCACGGTCAAGTATGTGCTGATTGGTAACAATAAATCTGTCTTTGCTCAGTGACCCTTGAGAAGAAAGTGTGCGTATTTGGGTTTTTAAGACAACTCAGCCTCCCTTCTGTAAGGAAAGGTGATCCATCGCTCCTTACCAGGAAGGTCGAGTGATGTTCATTAATGATGTTTGGAAATACTCCGGGACTGGCCACTGTCTTCAGTCCCCCAGGTAGCTGTGGAATCCTGCGTGTTCCACCTCCGAGCACCTTTGCCTGTGAGGCCTGGGAAGCCGCCTCTTAAAGCCCTGACGCCTCCCTCGCCTTCTTGTTGGCAGGTGTTTCAATGAGGCCGCCTGCATCTCCATCCCCCCGGTGGATGGCTACGTGATGGTCCTACAGCCGGAAGAGCCCAAGATCAGCCTGAGTGGCGTCCGCCATTTTGCTCGAGCGGCTTCTGAATTTGAAAGCTCAGAGGGTGTGTTCCTTTTCCCTGAGCTTCGGATCATCAGCACCATCACACGAGAAGTGGAGCCTGAAGGGGAGGGGGACGAGGACCCCACAGGTAACAGCCCCTCTGCCCTCCGAGATGTCTGCCTCTGCCTGGGCTCGAAGCTGGGCGCTGAAACCCCACCACTGCTGCACTCCTCCTGGCCCCTTTTCTTTTTTTTTCTCCCTTCCTTTCTGTTGGTGCTTTCTGTTTTGTTTTGATTTTTGTGTTTTTTAGGGGGCAGGAGGTAATTAGGTAGGCTGGTTGGTTTGTTCGTTTATTTAAACAGAGATTCTGTGAATAAAACCAGACCTCGTGCGTGTTGAGCATGTGCCCTACCACTGAGCTGTACCCGCCCGCCTGGCCCTTTTTCCCTGGGGTTTTAGGGACTTGGAATCTGACCCATGGGCTGGAGCTTACTGTGACCTTTGGAAACCCACCCGGAGGGTCCTTTCATCTTTGTCCGGCTTGATGCCAGGATCTGGGATGGATCTTGTGGGTTGGGAGGATGGAGACCAGGGCAGGAGACGCTGTTGGGGTGCTCCTACTGGCTGGTCAGCCAGATGGGACAGGGTTCCCTCTTCTTGGGCCTTCCCAGTGGCCAGTCATCCTAGACACATAAAGCGCCCCCAGTTCTTGAAGGTGACTGTCCCGTACCTCTGTCTGTGGTCCCTAAAAGGGCTCTGCGAGTTACAGGATGGGTGGGCCGGCCGTCAGGTGCGACCTGGGCTCTGCGGCCTCTATTTCCCTGTGGGCTGTTTTTGCAGTTCAAGAGTCACTGGTGTCTGAGGAGATCGTGCACGACCTGGACACCTGTGAGGTCACGGTGGAGGGAGAGGAACTGAACCGAGAGCAGGAGAGCCTGGAGGTGGACGCGGTCCGCCTGCAGCAGAAGGGCATCGAAGTCAGCAGCTCTGAGCTGGGTGTGGTCTTCACAGGTGAGAGGTGGAGCGGAGAGCGGGCGCTCCAAACCCTCAGCCCCGCTTCCCCGCATCACAGAACCCGGAGGGAGTCCGCGGGGAAGTGTCGACTGGGGAGAGTGGCGGCTACCCACCTTCTCCAGACGGGAGGGGCTCTGCCTTGGGTCCTGTCCTCACAAAGGGCGGAAGTTTGGGCGCGTGGTGGCACGTCCCTCCACGGCCCGCGCTCCTAACCTCAGCCGCCGGGCGTCTTCTCCCTGCCTGCAGGTGTCGGCACCATGGCCAGCTACGAGGAGGTCTTACGCCTTCTGCGGTATCGGAACTGGCACACCAGGTCTTTGCTGGACCGGAAGTTCAAGCTCATCTGCTCCGAGCTGAATGGCCGCTACGTCAGCAACGAGTTCCAGGTGGAGGTGAGTGCCGGGTCTGTGGAGAAGGGCCAGCAGCATGGTGACTGACCCTCACTCGTGGTCCCCTTGTTTGCACACGAGCTACCTGGGGAGGGTAGGCTTTTGCAGCCTAGGGTCTGTTGCCGGTTAGACCTGCACAGGTTTGGGGTGACAGGTCGTGCCTAAAGTGGGCCTGGGTACTGCACAGTGCCTGCCTTTCACCAGATGCCTCAGCCCAGGGGCCAGAGGGGCCTTTGGAGAAAGGAGGTCAAGAACAAGTGTCAGTCAGTGCCCTGGTTGAGGGACGAGATGGTTTCTTGAGACTGGACACTGCTTTTGAGAGAGCAGCGCCTAGAGAACCGAGGGTTCTTTGTAGGTGGCCGGTCCCTCTGAGAACAAATCCTTGGCCCAGGGTGAGGGCTGCTGTCCTGCCCTGAAACCTGTCATCTCAGTCCGAGCTTCTGTGGTCCAGAGAAATGGGCCCAAAGTTCTAAGCAGTCGAACGCTTCCACCATGACCCCGTGGCAGCAGAATTAAACTCACAGGGCTGGAGCCAGAGGGTAGCGGGTTTGAAAGGAAATGAATGGCTGTGACTTGTGCTGTCGTTCACGTGGCTGTGGCTTGGGGGAAAGAGGAGCCGTGGTCTGTGCCAGGGATTCTCAAACGACTTGTGGGGAGGGGCCAGTGGTGGTGGCGGGGTCTCGCCTCCGGGCTGTTGTGGACAAATTGTTTTATCAGATGTAATAGAAATTAGCTATTAGGGCAGCGGGATGTCAGATGGTTACAGCAGCCTCCTCGGTTTCCCCCTGTCCTTTTCTCCACCCACCAGTATCGGTCCAGGACCCACTTTGGTGGTGCTGGTCCCATCGGCATCTCAAGTGCGTCTCCACCATTCAGACACATTAAGGCTGCCTTTCTGTCCCCACTGCAGGTGAACGTCATCCACACGGCCAACCCCATGGAGCACGCCAGCCACATGGCCGCCCAGCCACAGTTCGTCCACCCCGAGCACCGCTCCTTCATTGATCTCTCGGGTCACAACCTGGCCAACCCTCACCCGTTCGCAGGTAGGACCATGGGGAGCAGCCCCGCAACTTCTGACCTCCAGGCAGAGTCGGGCAGCCCCAACCCCACACCCCTTCCTGTGGGAGCCCAGCTCCCACTCAGAACAGCCACCAGCCAGCCCGGTCATTGTTCTGTGTCACACGTGAGGAAGCTAAAGCGCTGACAGAGGGCAGACTCACTGATCCCCGACCACCGGACAGCGGGGCCAAACCTGGATTTGAAGCTGTGCTGTGCCTCCTCCCATCTGTCTGCCTGTTCTCTGGGGGCTGGCGGGGCGTGAGGCGTGTCGGGGAGGAGGTCGGGCGCATGTGGGCTCTGAGTTGGGTCTGGTTGCCGCAGCCGCCCCGTCTCCCGTCCCCACAGTTGTCCCCAGCACCGCCACCGTCGTGATTGTGGTGTGTGTCAGCTTCCTGGTGTTCATGATCATCCTGGGAGTGTTCCGGATCCGGGCCGCCCATCAGAGGACCATGCGGGACCAGGACACCGGGAAGGAGAACGAGATGGACTGGGACGACTCCGCCTTGACCATCACCGTAAACCCCATGGAGGTAGGTGCGGCCGGATGACGGCCGACACACAGCCAACCAGGCCGGGGCCGGACAGAGCTGGGCTCACCTCACCCTCAGTCGTGTGCTTTACGTGATCTGCACAACTGGGTAAACAGAGGCCTAGAGAGGCCTTCTTCAGGCTCACGGTCACCCTGTGGGGGTGACCAGAGCTTTGTTGTCCCCTGTCCTTGGTGAGGCTCCTCCCAGCACAGCCCAGCCCTTCTACTGGGCAGCGGCTGGGGCTCCTGGCAGGTGAATGCACGCTGGGCAGTTAGCGGGGCCGCGGGGTGGGGCCAGGTTCATGCCCAGTCACCTCTTGGTCAGACGTATGAGGACCAGCACAGCAGCGAGGAGGAGGAGGAGGAGGAAGAGGAAGAGGAGAGTGAGGACGGAGACGAGGAAGACGACATCACCAGTGCTGAGTCGGAGAGCAGCGAGGAGGAGGAAGGGGAGCACGGAGACCAGCAGACGGCAAACAGGCAGCAGCAGCTGGAGTGGGACGACTCCACCCTCAGCTACTGAGCCAGCCGCTCCCTCCGTCACCTCCCTTCCTGCTTCAGGAGACTCTGCTGTCATCTCCGTCCCCGCCCTAAGGGTCCACGATGTACAAAGTCATTCTGGCCAGTAGGTCTGCAGACCCTCCCCACCGCTCATCTCTGCCCGTGCTTGGTGTGTAGGACCGTAGGCCCCTTTGCTCTCTCCCCGCCTCCGCCTGATCGCTCGTAAGTTATGTGAGGAGCTGACACTCTCCAGAAAAGTTGCTGTGACTGGACTCGTTGACAAAGGGTTAAAATTGCTCACTCCCACCTGGTAATCCTTTTTCTTTTTCTTTTTTTTTTTAATTTTTATTTTTTCCAAACTAGTGCATGTATAAAATGGCAGAATGGGGATTAATATGTAGATGATGAACTGACTTTTTAATATTTTGTAAATAAATTGGGATTCCTTGTGTCCTTTGTGCTAGTGTAAACCAGGGCCGGGTGCAAAGTGAAGTAGGAGACGCTGAGCGTGGGAGGGACCGAGGCCCCCGTCCCTGGGTGCCTGCCCGACTCGGGCAGCCCTGGGCACTGACGGCCTTGGGTCTCAGGCCTTGGCGCGTGGACGGGGCAGCCAGGGGCACAGACGTCAGTGTGCTGCCTGGCAGGAAGGGACCAGGTCAGGGACCGCTCTTCGGAGGCTGGATATGGCCAGGTCTTTTCTTGGGGATTCTACCCGTTTCTGACTTGGCAGAGGTCCGCGGGGGAGCTGAGGTCCCTGGCCATTTGTGTAGGCTTCTCCGAGGACCAGCAGCTCCCTGTGCGGGAACCTGGACTCACACGCGGCCTTGGGGTTTGTACTGAACATTTCCTTGCTGGTGAGAGCGCATGTCGGTTATACGGCTAGGGCAGACCGTCTGACCTCTTGGTTTGGATCAGCAGGCCTGAGGGGTCCATACTCAGAACGGCTGAGGAGCAGGTTTGCTGAAACGATGCCCAGTGGCCTGAAGGCAGTGCTAGGCCCCCTCCCCAGAGCCCCGGGGCAAAGCCCGCGCCCAGCCGGTGGTGAAGGGGAGAGGTCGGGCAGCGGTCAGGAGCTCAGACCCCTCAGCACTTGGTTTTTAATTTACATGTGAAATTTCAGATTTCTAAAACTGGGGGACGATAATTTTGAACACTGTTCCGTGCTCCTAACTGCTAGTTTTGAGGACACCGCCAGCTGTCCTGTGTCGTGTGTGGCCACCCCTCCATGTACTGTCGCTGTAGCTGCTCTGTTTAGACAACGGCTAGACGCCGACGCGGAGGTGGGACGTTCTCGCGCTGTCTGTAGCCGCCGCCGTGTCACTTTCCTGATGTGTACATTGATGATTAGGTCAGAAAGTGTATACACCACAATAAAGTTCGGGTTCTAACCAACTCCAGTGGGAGAGTGGGTTGTTTTTTGTCTGGTTTTCAATTTAATCCCGCATTCCCTTGTTTCTTTCTGAGCCAAAAGCCTGACACGCAAAGGCTTTTATTTCTTTCACTGTTTTTACCTCTCATTTCAAGGTTTCAGAGTGCTGGTCTCAACCTGCAGCAATTACATTGAACTTGCCTTCCCCATCCATACAGAAACAGCAAATGAGTTAAAAAAAAAGTAGAAAATATTCACTCAAACAAGAAATTGCTGTGAATATGCAGTGTGCTGCCCACGCCAGAAAGCACAGACAAGTTTAAATAAATAACAGATAAACATACACTCGGCTTTTCCTATTTCCAGACAGGTGAGGTGGGTTTGATGAATTCAGCACTTGGTGGGGAACCAGAGTGTGGTCTGTGGGGCTGTGCGTGGGGCACGGTTGCTACGCCTGTCAGCCACCTGTAACTAATTGAGAGAGAGCATTGGCACCTGGGCTGCTGGGAGGGCGGCTGCCTCGGACTCTCCTGAACCTCGCAAGGCCTTTTGAGACAGAAGCAGTGCAGCCCTGCAGGCCCCAAGTCAGCTGCTAATACATGAAGCTCGCCCGTGGGCTTCTAAAAGCCCAGATTCTAAGCCTCATCTCTGGAGTTCACTTCAAAAGGCTGAGAGAGGCCCGAGAACCTGCATTTCTTGAGTTCCTCAGATGCACCTAAGGCTGAGTCTAAATCATTCAAGCTAAGTACCGTCAGAGGAAAAGATGCCGCCACACCCCTAGCTCTCACGCTGCTGGTACCTGGGTACTGAGAGCAGGTTTTCGGAGGTGAGCATCCAGGGAGAGGAGAGCAGGTCCTTCGCTACCTAAAACCTGCTTTAAGAGGAGGTTACACGTCATTGCACAAAGTATTCGCACCTGTTTGCACCTTGATCCACGACCAGGAAGAGCTCAGTCAAGCTCAGGTCTTTTTAATGTGTCTCAAGGACCAGCGAAGGCTATACTTCCTGGAGGCTAGGGCCGTTCTCCCAAGCCACAGAGGTTCAGTAGTTTGGCTAATTTTTTCTTACCCGCAAACAAAATCGCCTTACAGCAGAGATGAGAGAATTCCCGTACCCGAGAGTCACTTTCAAAGTGGAAAGCAAGTGTCCCTGAAGTTGGAGGGGACCCAGGCTTCCTCCAGGAGCTGCCCAGAACTCAGTCAACGGAGAGCACGGAGGCGGAGGGGGTGAGCAAGCCTGGGCGCCCTGTCTGGACTGCAGGCACCAGGTAACTGCTAGGTGCCAAGACCTGTGCAGTCCAGTGGGAGCCTGGAAAGAGAAGGCCTCCCCGTGGGAGAAGAGTCTTTGCTGGCTCCAGATCCACCAGCTGGAAGACTTGAGGTTACAAATCCTCGGCAAGATGCAGCCTCGAGGTGCCCAGCTCACAGTGTCTTCTCATCAAAGCCCAGGGCTCTGGCAGGGGCCTCCGGAGGACAGCACCCCTCCCCTGCATGAAGGATGCATTTCCATTTATGGCTGTTCAGTTCCTGAAACGTTTCAAGTCATAAATAAATAACCAGTGTAAACAAAAGGCAGCCATGTAGGTTATTTACCAAACGGTGCAGTTCAGGCTTTAGGCCCTGGAGGATGGCTGAGGACACCTGGTTCCCAGGACTGACAGTTGGTTTGTCCAGGCCCAGGGCTTGCAGGGGCCAGTGTCCGGCCAGGAGGGGCTGCTATTGCCTGTTATCTTTGGACACGTTGTGGGCCAGCCAGTTCACTTTGGTTTTCCAGCTCTCCCGGAGGGCTTCGTTAAACTTCACTCGGAAGTGCTTCAGAGCCTCCTCCTCTGTTTTTCCCAAGGCCAGAGAATCCTGAGGCAAAATCAGAGCAGTGGGCGACCACACTGAGGGGCCTGGTCCCTGCTCTGCAGGCTCCCCTCCTGCCTCCTTGTACCTCTGCCCACCCTGAGCAGGTAAGAGTTCCTCCTTAGGGAGCTGTGCGAAGGGATTCAGGAGATCTCCACCCAACAGCTCCCCTGGAAGAGCTTGCTATTCTGCTCCCAGGGAGGCCCCCGACCCATCCTCAAAACAAGAGGCCAACTTGTGCCAGGTGGTCTTGGCCCCAAAGCTCCGGGTGGACAGGCGGCCTCGCCTTCTCCATCGGAAGCTGGCAGGAGGAGGAAGGGAGGGAGCAGCTTCATCTCATGAACTGGGCACCAAAGAACACCTGGCAGGTGCTGGTAACCCTGCCGCCCTTACTCCCTGCCAGCCTCAGACTGAGAAGACATAGGAAGGAAAAATACTTCTTGACTGTAGGTGAACCCTATCTAATCCGGCCCTCCCGTACAAGTGGAAACACCACAGTCCGTGGAGGACAGCGGGGTGGATCAAGGGAGGTGCTCGCACATCCTCAGCAGAACTGGGGCTCCGGCCAGCTGCTTCCCACCAGACCCGGGGCCCAGGGCCTGTGAGTCTGGAGGGCCCACCACACTCTAGAGGGGAGGAGAGGCTCGGCCATATTGCTCGGAGGCCGGCCTGCCTGGGCTTCTGCCTGGCGGGGCCCTGTCCTGGCGCTTACCTTGAGATACTGGATGTCTTTGGAGCAGCTGAGCTCAGGCAGGCCTGCCGCCCGCATGAGGGCGAAGAGGTGGAGGAAGAGCAGCCCGTGCCGCCGCAGGATGGAGTAGGCCCTCTCACAGTAGCCCCGGAACCTGCAGCGGAGGCCGGGGGCAGGGCTCAGGGCCCTCCCAGCCACCCCTACCCCAAGCCAGCCCATCCTCGCCCCGGAAACAGCTGTGGACACAAAGCCCTCGCTCCCTCTAACTGACCCCCGACGCCCTGAGAGGACCCCTAGACCTGCCCACACTGCCCGTCCCTGCACCTAGACTGGGGCCCCCCGCAGCAGGGGGGATTTAGGGGGCCTGGGGCACCCTCACCTTTCAAATTTCTCACTATTATTCGTCTTCCCCTGCTGGATCACGTGGACAAAGTCATAGGTGAGGATGAATGGGACTCGCTCACGGTTGATTCCAAACTTGGTCTTGAAATTCCCCAGAAAGTGGCCGAAATCAATGTGGAAAAGCTAAGGGGAGGGAAGGGCAAAGACTGAAATGGAGTCAGAAAGGAGGGCACCCCGGCCCAGAGCAGCCTGGGAAAGCAGAGGAAGCCGGAAGGGCTTGGAGCGGGCTCCGCCCAGCAGTCGTGTGCAGAGCAGAGAGGCCAGCAGGCTGGCGCAGGGTGACAGGCACCCCCCTCATGGCCGCCCCCAACCTGCCCCTACCTGCCCGTTCTCCCGGACCATGATGTTGTCGCTGTGCCGATCACCGATGCCCAGCACATATGTGGCCACGCAGTAGCCAGCACAGGAGAGGGTGAACTCCTCAATGGCTCGATCCAGGGCCTCCCTGGTGGGAGGGGTTGGAAACCATGGCCACATCGTTCATGCAACTCCTATCAAGGGATGGGGTCTATGTCCCCCCCCGAATCTTATTTTATAACTTGCTTGGACCAATGGAACGTGGAAGAAGTCATGCTGGGCTCATTCCAGAGCCTGGGCCTTAAGACACCTTGCAGCTCCTGAACTTCCCTATGGCCGTGGAGGGATGCTCAGGCTAGAATGAGCGACCACATGGAGAGAGGCCCCGGTCACACAACCTTCCAGGCCCAGGCACACTACCAAATGACAGCAGCCTCACGAGTGATTCCAGTGGAAGAGCCACCCAGCTGAGCCAGCTCAAGTTGCAGATTGGTGGTTTAGGCCCCTAAATTCAGGGTGGTTGTTACATGGAAATAACTAACTGATACATGGGGGAACAGAGACCTGACCTCACACTATCTATGGGCTGGTCCTCAGAAGAAGCCACAGAAACTGTCACAGGCCTTCCTCCTTGCCTTTGACTCCCAAACTGTATCTCCTGGAAGGAAGGGTGTGTGTCCCTAGAGCCCCAAACCTACCCAGGGTTCTTGGACTTGAGCCAGTTGAGTAGAGCATCTTTGTTGAAGGCAGCTGTGGCCGCCATGTTGCTCTTGTTCAGCTGGATGTTGGCGATGGTGTCCGAGTGAAGAACGACCTCGATGAGGCCTGTGCGGTCCCCGGTGGAGAGGCAGCCATAGGGGGTCATCCTAGCAGGTGGGAGGAAAGGCAGGCAGACACAGTGGTCAAGGGCTGTCCCTTTGGCTGCTTGGCCCTGAGAAGCATAACTCAAAAAAGCCACAGGAGATGCTACTCAAGTTGCTGAAAAAGAGGAGACAGGCCTGGGGAGGAGCCCTTGACCCTCCGGGGCTTCAGGGAAGTTTCCTTGGAGAGGTTGCACCAGCACCCAAGATGCAGAGAAGAAAAGTCAGCACCTTGGCTGAGCTCACTATTTGCTGAGAGATAAAAATCCAAGTGGCCTGGATGAAGATGGGGTTGGAAGCCAGGGATGCTTAGGGCAAAGGAAACAATGGAGCAAGATGGGTACTAAGGGCCAGGGCTGGCCTCCTCCACCCTCATTCTGGGGCCCTATCACCTCCCTGGCCCCGGGTTTAAACTGGTCCCTGCTCTTCTTAGAGCAGCCAGTCTTCTCCAGCTGAGGTGGGAATGTCAGCTTTGACTGGGGTCCCCTCCCAAGGGACAGGATCCTAGGCCTGGTGCAGGCACGAGTGGATGACAGGAGGGCCTCTCACCTCAGGTCCAACCCCTCCTGCTTCCACAGAATGTCCATGAGCTGGATCATCTGCAGGGTCAGCATGTCCTGGCGGAGGTCTGTGCAGCCGGCCCCCGGGAGGAGAAACACGAGTTTCTGACAGATTCTCCAATCGCAGCCATGCCCAGGCTCCAAAGTCCCGGGACTCTGTCTTTTCCTCAGCTGGCCCTCCAGGAGTGCCCCCTCCCAGGGCCCCCCGAGGGCAGTATGGGGAGGCCAGGGCCTGGCCTGCTCACCATCCCCATTCTTGAAAATGATGCCCACGCTGCCGTCACTGCCGGCCTCCTCGTTGCTGTACATGACCCACAGGGGCTTCATCTTGGAGTCCATGAAGGTGCACTGCTCCACGCTGCTGGGGCAGGGCGCAGTCAGCGGCGGGCCCTCCGCAGGGCCTCTGGGGGGTGGGGGGAGGGGCCCTGGCTGGGGCCCGGGGCTCACCAGACTTCAGCCAGCAGGGTGCTGGGGTCAAGCGGGGACTGCAGGTGGGAGAGGGCCTCCAGGTAGGTCTCCTGGCGCATGCACACGTGCATCAGCTCCTTGGTCTGCGGCTTGGGGGTCTTCTGGGAGCTCACTTTGACAAAGTCGTTCAGGGCCTTCAGTTTGCTCAGAGCTTCCCCCTGGCCCGGAGGATGGGAAGGCAGTGTGGGCAGGCTCCGAACCTCGGTTCTACCGAGGTCGAGGCGACTTGACCAGAAAGTAGAGCCCAGCGTGGGGTGAGAGTGCAGGGCCCCGAGCCTCACCTGCTTCATCAGCACCTTCATGTGGTGGGTGCTGCCCCGGCAGTAGGCCTCCATGATGAGGCCGAAGCGCAGGGCCACAGACGGCACGTGCATCTCGGAGCTGGAGGAAGAGGAGGGGCTGAGCCTCACCTGGCAGGGCCACACAGCCCCTCCCAGCCTGGCCCGCCAGGCCAGCAGGCAAGAGGCCCCTCCTCCCCACGGCCTTCCAGGTGAGTCCAGCTACCGGAGGTGCCAGAAGAGGAAGTGGCCGATCTTGCGGTTGGCCAGGGCCCGGTCCAGCAGGAATTTGGTCAGTTCGCAGTCGAGGTAGGACTCGTACTTGAGCACCTGCACCAGCTGCAGTAGGTACTGGAAAAGCTCGTCGTCCCTGCAGACAAGGGAGGCCGGCTGGGGCCCGGAGCTTAACGGCTTGGGGAAGGGTCTGCAGCTGGGGAGGGGTCAGGGCAGGCGCAGGAGGCCCCATCCAGCACCCAGTCCTAGACGTTGGGGCAAAGCGGCCCTCTGAGGAGCAGGGAGCCCGCAGGACTCACGTCAGTTTCCGCAGGGACTTGATGGCGAAGGAGCCCACGTGGCGGTCGGGGAAGCTGAAGTCCAGCAGCTCCAGGGCACTCAGGACAGGCAGCTCAGGCCAGGAGCACAGCAGGTAGAGCATCTGGGGGGAGCCGGTGGTCAGGGCGGGGGCCGCAGGCGGTGGTCTGGCTCCAGGCCCGGCCCCCTCCCCGGCCCTGCCCCCACCGCCCACCTGGGCCACGTCCTCATGTTTGTTCCACTTGGTGACCAGCAGCAGCCGGGCCAGCGCCTCGGGGAAGTGCTCCTGGATCTCATGCCGCATCTTCCACACCAGGTCCTTTTCGTGCTCATACAGCTCCCCGGATCCCCGCCGCTCCAGGATTTCCCGCAGCTGCAGCTGCTGGAGGACGCAGGCGGGGAGGCGTGAGCGCTGCAGCCGGGCCCACACCCCACCGCCCACGGCCCCCAGCTCACCTCCTCCTCCGTGAAGCGCCCATGCTCCCCGTGCCGCCCCAGCTCCAGGATCTGCAACAGCGGCCCTGCTCTCAGTGGCGCCCCTGGGGCCCTGGGCCAGCCTGGCAGGGCCCCCAGGGCGATGTCAATGCCTCAGCGCTGCCTTTGTGGGCCAATGACTCTCAGTGGTGGAGATCGTCCCTCCCGTGCAGGGTCTTTAGCAGCATCCCTGGCCTCCACCCACAAGACGCCAGGAGCATCTCTCCCACTAGTTGTGACCCCCAAAATTGTCCTTGGCATTGTCAAGTCCCCTGGGGGGGGGCAAAGAGGCCCCTGGTTGAGAACCACTGCTCTAGGACATATGAGAACTACAGAGAGTCAAGGTGTGTGGGGGACCCAGCCTCCAGCCCCAGGCAACTCACGGGGTGCGGGGACCAAGTCCTGGGGAGCCTCAGAGGCAGGGTCAGGAAAGTTAATCTTTAGCCCTGAGGTTTCTAGGCAGGGTAGGTCCTGGACCCCTCACTGACCTTGTCCAGGGCAGGGTAGTACACAGGGTGGGGGGCCACCTCAGGGAGAAAGATGACCAGAGCGGCTGCACTCTCAGTGTTGGGATTACTCCGCACAGTTCCCGAGGGGTTCAGCAGCTCCCCTTTCTCATCTGGATACAGGGCCAGATGGAGTTACAAGGGGAATGCCACCAGGTCTGGGAGCTGCCCCCCCACCCCACACCTGCCCTTCTGGCCTGGGCCCACCTGGGACGGAGGGCCACATGTAGAGGCGGCGCTCGCCGGTCTTGAGCTGGTCCTTGTAGTCAAACAACATGAGGTTGGCCCACGCGATAGGGCAGTCCTGGGAAAGGAGTCCAGCTGCTGAAAAGCCTCTATTTGCTCACCTGCAGGATGGGCCCAGCCAGGCCCAGACTCCCTGCGAGGCAGCCAGCAGGGTCAGCTACCCCTTGGCTCCCTTCTGCTCCGGGATGCATCTCACTCTTGGCTTCTTGAGAAAGCCCCAAACAAACCACATCAGCCCCAGAGATCTGGCCTGGCCCAGCTACCAGTGAGTCAGCATGGCTTGGTGGCCAGTCACATCCTGGGCCCAGTGACTCAGTGCTCGACCACCACTCCATGCCTGGCCGGCTGCTGTCTCAGGCCCCCTTGCTCCCTGGGAGTACACTGCATTTGTCCTTTCACCCCAGGGGGCTGCCTCCAGGTTCCCGCGAGGACCAAAGTCCCAGGCCCAGATATTCTGAGACCCCTGCTCATGAGCCCAGAGACCCAGCACCATCACACAGCAGGGGTGGTGGTCAGGGTGGGAGGGGTGGGGAGTCTGGGTCCAGAGGCCCTCTAGACCCCATCCCCAGGCTGCCGGGATGCTGGGAGCAGGGCGAGCAGCGGCCCCGGAGCTGCAGGACTGGACTGGACCCAGCAGGGAGTCCACTGGCTCTCTGAGGCCTGGCCCAGCCTCCCGACCAGCCCCACCTACCGCCTTCTTGGACTTCTTCTTGGTAGAGCGCGCCTTCTTGGCCTTCTCAATCACGGCGTAAAGTGCAAAGCAGAGGCGGGCCATGCGCGGCAGGTCGCACACATTGATGTCAAACTCCAGCCGTTGCTTCCACACGGGCTCTGAGCACACGCTCACCTCTGAGCTGGACACCGTCTTGCACAGTGTCTCGTTGCCATGGAAGAGCCCGGCCTGCACCACCAGCTGGGGAAGGCACGGGCACGGGTGACAGGTGGCCGAGGCCCAGCCTCCCTCTCCCTCCCACCTAAGGCTCGAGTCTCCTCCTGAAATGTGGGTCCGAACCCCACTCCCCACATGGAAGAAAGGGGTCTGGAAGAGGGATGGCTGGCTGCCTGAGCAGGATGAGTGGCTCTGGGTGACAGGGAAGGCGCCCTGGGCTATGCTCCCCATCAGCTCGGCAGGATTCTGGGGCATGTTGCCTCCCTGCTCTGGGTGTTGGTTTCCCCATCAGGGTTTGGAAACTCCTGGGGCCCTTCTAGCTCAAGCACTCAGGGGTTCCCGCACTGCTCAGAATCATACAAAGGATTCTGTGGAAGGGGTTTAATGCCGCCCGCACATGCTGCCCTGCCTCCTCCAAATCTACCCTCATCGCCCAGTCAGAAAGCTGCCTCCATCCAACCCTCCATGATTCGTTCACGGAAACCCAGACCTGCCCTGCTTGGGAAGTTACCCCAGTGAAAAAGTGCTCCAGAAAGAGCTTTGATCTATATGGACCCTGGTTTTCTGTCCTACAAATGGGACGAGAAAACCTGCATCTCGCAGGCCATCCTAAGGACTAAGGAGGTGGGCTTGTGAACGACCCAGAAGTGGGCTTGGCCCCAGGATTGAGGTCTGGGCTGCATGCACCCCGCCGTACCCCAGTGCCCCCTTGGAGCCCCAAGGCCCCTGGCCAGTGGGAGCGGCTCCTCTTCTGTGCCTGTCACCTCCTAGACTCTGTGGTTCCCACGTCCCTGGGCTGGGCCTGGCCCCACAAACAACACCAAAGTCAATACCCAGAATTCGCTGGGCCCGGTTTCTCCGAATCGGCACCTCTGGCTGGCCAGCCTGCTCCCCTCCCCCCTTCCTGTTTTGAAGCAGCTCACAATCACCCCAGGCAGGGATGCCGGGTAATGTGGTCAGGTGGCTTTCGTGTAAACCCCCCTTCTTCCTCCACCACCCCTCCAGGTCACAGCCACCGTGTTTGTGCAGAAAACACATAATCCCTATGCCCTTCCTGGCCCAGGAGCCCCTACCTTCATCCGCTCATCTGCATTCACTTTGCTGCCCTGGATCAGCTCGATGCAGAAAGGCTGCTCCAGGGACCACAGAGACACTGAGGAAGGCTGGGCGGGGTGGAGGCAAGAAGCCAGCTGTTAGAGCAGAGGAATTCAGAGGAGGGCACGCCTCGGCCACTGACAAGGCTGGTGGCCACTTGGGTGGGGGTGGGGTGGGAGTGTTTCAGGCTCACGACAGGGCTCAGGTACCTGCGTGCAACACCATCCGTTACCAGAAAACCTGCCATGCAGGCCCCCCAGGGGCCCCAGGACCCATGGAGTCCTGCCCGCAGTGCAGCAGGCAGGTCCTAGTGAGGAGAGGAGGCCTGAGAGCCAGGCCTAGAAGCTGCCCTGGGGAGTTCAGACAGGCCCCCACCCCAGCAGTCCAGTCGCGCTGGCTGCCCAAGCTCCAAGGCCCAAGTCTTAACACAGTGTTGCCCAGTGGGCTCCAGGCTTGGGCAACAGGTGGGAGGGAGAGGTGGGGGGAGGGTAAGTGCACGGTGCCGCTCACCTTCTTCATGGGAATGGGGGGCGGCTTGGTGCGTGGTTTTTGGACTTGGGAGGCGGGGTTGCTCTGTTCGTCCCGCATAGCGAGGATGGAGGAGGAGTGCACCATGGTCAGGTGCGGGGTCAGCCCGCTGTGCAGGCAGCTGCAGATGTACTGAGATGGGGGGCAGAGTGAGCAGCCGATGGGGCGGCCCCAGCTGTTCCCTGCATGATTGGCTACCCATCTGACCACTGCCTGTGCCAGGCCTTTTGGGGGCTCTCTTGCTGGCTCTTCCTGTCCCCACATACCTCCCTGTGCTCTCGGGGAGATGCCGGCCCAGCAAGAGGACACTCTCACTGTGATCCCCTGAGATCTGGCTTGTTGGGCTCAAGAGGGGCCAAGGACTGCCTCCCCACCCCTACCCCCACCACCCAGGCCCCGGGCCAGGGCTGTGGGGAACCCATGAGCCCAAGGCCCCTCCCAGACCTCAGCCCTCACCTGGAACTGGCAGAGGGGGTAGCTGCCGTACAGGTACTCATGCCTCCCGTTCACTCGCAGTGTGTAGTCCTCGGGCTGCTCCACCAGTGGCTGCCGGAACACTGTGGCCTTCTTCCGGAGGGCGCAGGCCATCAGTGCCAGGGGCACATCCTTGGTGGACACCTGGAAGGTGAAGCTCTCCTAGGGGGAGGAGGGAGGGTCAGGCCTCCTCACTCGTGGAGAGCCCATGGGGTTCTGGGGCATGGGGGTGCAGTTGCCTAGCTGCACGTAGTAGGTACCCCCTGGCCTCCGGATGTGAGCTCCGTGAGGGTACGTGGCCGACACCAGGAAATATCTGTTGAACAAATGAGTGGACAAATGACCAAAGCCAACGGTCACTCTGCCTCTCAGATCTTGCCTGGTGGGACATTCAGCCGAGCCCCTCATGTGCACAGATATACCACAAATACCTGATGTAGTTGGGAGGAGGGTGGACCTGGAAGGCTGGTGGGTGACCGGGAGTCTGGCAGGGGAACCGTCCCCCATGGACACAGCAGCACACAGGCTGGCAGGAGCCACCGCTCACCTCACTACCCTCGAACTTGACATTGACCAGGAGGGCCCGGTTGGGGACGCGCAGGGTGCCTGGTCCCCAGCTCCGTGCTGAAGGCTCCAGCTGCAGCGGGAAGCTGTACTGCAGCCAGGCCTCCCAGCTCAGCTGCTGTCTCCGCGCAGCCGCCTCCTCGCAGAACTGGCGCATCTTGGCTCGAAAGTCATTCACCTCCGGGTCTTGCAAGGAGTCAAATTCGTGGAGGCCTGGGGGGGAAGGGGGAGCTGGGTCAGCGTGGGGGTCATGGGTCAGGGGTCGGGGGGCAGGCCCAGTGGAGGTACCTTTGCCAATGAGCAGGCTGATCTGGGAGTTGATGAGCTTCTTCACTCTGTCCCCCTCGCGGGCCACCAGGCGCAGAACGGGCAGAAAGGGCTGGATGTCGCACAGCCGCCGCTGCTCGTCCTCCAGCTCCTGCTGCTCCGCAGTCTGGTTGACGCAGGTGAACACATAGGCCTCGGGGTCACTGAGCATGTGGAAGAGCGGCTCATACTGGGCTCGGTGCCACAACACCTGGAAGGGACAGTCACCGGTCAGCCCCTCTAGCTAAGGCAGGCGGGGCCCCGGGGAGCCGGGAGGTGACTGGAGCTGCATGACCCTGACAGGGAGGCAAAGGCAAGATCCCAGGACCGCTACCCTCTCCATCCATTGAGCGTTGACCATTGGGTCACCAGGGGTGTCCATCACTGCTCCTCTGTGAAGGGGGCCAGGTACGCGCTCAAGTCCAGAGCTGAGTGGTGGGTCCTACTCTCTCCCCTGTGGACTGGCCTGAGGGATGGCCCGCTGGACAGGACCTCCTGGCACCCAGCTAATCGTTCTGGGGCTCATCAACCTTATCTTTAAATGTTGGCCACTAATTCAGAAAAGTTTAACACACTGAGGGGGCCATAAACACCTCTGTGGGCTGCGTTCAGCTCCTGTTCTGTCAGTGTGTAGCCTCGGGGTGAGGTGTCCCCAGGGATCACTGGGGCGCCATCTAACAGTCAGGCTTTAGTGCAAAGGCGCTCACTGCTGAGTCACAGAGAAGACTGTGGAAAAGGAGAGAACAGCCCTATTTTTCTTCCACGGGGGACAGATAACTGTGGTCCATCAATGCAAAGGGAGAGCACAGGGGGGTGGCCCAGAATCTAAGGACACCCGTAAGAACGAACGGGCACAGAGGGCTGGAGACACAGCGCTTAGTAGGACAAAACCCCAAGCTATAGAACAACGGTTGTAATTCAAGCCCATTCCCATAAAAATAACAATAATAAACGTGTCAATTACTTGGCAAGCTCGGGTTTGCCAAGTTACTGGAAGATGGCCACGCCCATCGGCTAGGCACCCTCTCCGGCCGCTCTGGCCCTACAATGGCAGAGCTGAGCAGCCACGACGAGACCAGCAAAGCCTACGCTATTTACTACCTGGTCCCTGGTATAAATAAAAATATGAAGAAATTGAAATCGAACTGGGGCGTGAGGTGAGGCTGCAGGGACCGATGCGTTTTACATTTCTGGGGTATTGGAATTTTAATAACATGCACATATGGCTCTGTAGGCAGAAAAACGAGATTGACTTTAAAATGATATTTATATAAAGTTAATAACACAAAAAAGATATGTTATAATGTTGTAACGTTAACTCAGAAAAAAATTCATGATCAGAATTATCACAAAAAACACAATATAGGAAAGAAAACAGGAAACAGCCAAAGTGTTAGGCAACTTTTCCTTCTACTTTCTTTTATTTTCCTAAATTTCAATGTGTCCATATTGCTTTTGAAATGAAAAAAAATTTTTTAAGTTTTAAAGAAACATCCAGGAAGGGAAGAGTTAAAAAACAAACGAACAAAACAAAACCAAGGATGGTTCATGACTCCTTTCCTTTTTTTTCTGCTCCCAAGTATAGCTTTTCAAATTCTGGGCATTGCCCTCTGGCACGACCCATAAAATCCCACAGACAAGCCCTCTGAAAAGTCACAATATTCACCGAATACCACCCAGACGTTTAATCCTTTGACTGAGTAATTGACCCTGAAAATTATTCAACAGAGCCAGAAACCACTTCCAAAGATGATGTTTACTAAGAAAACAGTTCTAAAGACAAAAGACCGGTAAGACTCCTAAGTGGCTGTGGATGGGGTGTGGTTCCAAACACGGTGGCACAGTCACGGAGAGGATGACAGGCCACCGTGGGAACCAGCACCCTGACGCTTTCACTGGGCTCTCAGGTGTGGGGGGTGGTAAACGTGCCCTGATAAAGGTGCGAGCTGAATTTGGAAAGTCAGGACTCTAACTGCAGGTTTTAAAACAATTCTTGGATATCATTTTTATCTTTTAAAATTTGTAACTGAGGATCTCAAATCCGAGAAACCAGGTGTGAGAGTGAGAGAGTCTGTCTGTCTGCCTGTCTCTTTGAATTCCAAGCTCTGAGGACTAGTGTTAAGGTCAAGATCATACCTTCTTGATGGTGCTGAGGTTGGCATTTCGGGACACAGGGAAGTTCAGATAGACCCCCGTGGGCAGCAAGAAGTCAACTGCCACGTCCTGATTCTCCTCCTTGGTCCAGAATTCCATGGGGCAGTCAACCCCAGGGGGCATCCTGCTCTTACTTCTCAGATACCAGTCGTCCTGCAAAGGAAGCGAAGGCAAAATGAGGCCCCCAGGTGTGATGGGTGAGTCCTTAAAAGGACCCTTTGGCCGTCAGGATGTCAAGACATTTGCCATCAGGAGGCTTGGGATGGAGTCCCGGCCAGGGGACTTGTGGCTCCCGCTGTCCCAGGTCACCATCTAGGCTAAGCTGCCTCTTATCACAGGTGGGCGGTCTGTCTGCATCCCTCACAGCAGTGCCCCCAGTTCAAGATGCCAACAGACCCAAGTCAAATCTTTTTTTTTCCCACCTCGGGAACACACATACGTGGGAGACCAGCCAGCAAAGATGGAAAACGGTAGGACTGCTGGGCAGACAATCCCAGACTTGAGAGGGACCAAAGGCTGAAGTTCTTTGAAACTTTTGGACCAGAAACCAAATGCTTAAAAATGGCTTTTGCCATCAAACACGTTGTTGAAATAGCTCAGTGTAACCAAACCCATTCCCTAGTAAGTAGCAAAATGTTACAGATTAGAGGTCTTTGAAGTATCTCGCCCATTCCAGGTTACCACCACCTGGATTCTGGTTGTTTATAGTTTCCATGCATGTTTTTATCCTTTTATTATACTAATATGTAGCCACAAACATGCTCTAAGTCTTCTGCAACTTGTTTTGGCCACTCAGCATCTTTAGATTTATCCACACTGATACATGTAGCCCTAGTTCATTCATTTTAACTCTTGAGTGGTACTTCACTGGGTAAATAAACCACAATTTATTTACCCCTCTCTTGTTGAGGAACCTCAAGGTTTGTGTCTACTCATTTACAAATGATGCTACAATGTATCTACTCTTGCGTGCACCTCCTTGTGTACAAGTGAGAGTCCTGATGAATGTTGTCCAAGAGAAACATAATGTGAACCACATGTGTAACGTCAAAGTTACCAGTAGACACATTTTTAAGAAAAAGACATAGATAAAATTAAGTTAGTAATATATTTTGTTGAACCAAGTATATCCAAACCATGGTTATTTCTATACATTGTCAGTATAGAAAAATTACTAGTAAGATCTTTTACAATTTTTGCTATTAACGTGTCAAAATCTGGTGAGTATTTTACACTTAACAGCACATTGCAATTTGGACACTAGGTTTTCATTTAAAATATTTCATCTGCAATGTACATTTCGTAAAATTTTACAATTTACATGTTATAAAAAAAGTAGGTTCACAGATCCAAGTTGTTCCAAATACACTGAAAAATTTTCCGGTAAACAAATCAAGTAACCACATCTTACATTTAAATGAATTAAAATTAAATACAATTTTTAAAAATTCTGTTCCTCAGTCACACTCTCCACATTTCCAGTGCTCAAGAAACACATGCTGCTGTGGCTGCCGTATTGGACAGCTCTGCTGGAGGGCACACACCAAGACTGGAGCTGCTGGATCACGAGTATAACCTATGACAGGTTTAACCACATCATTAACTTTACACGTAAAGTGGTAGTAACCAGTAACAAGGGACTTCATCTCCGAATCTTTGCCAGCACTTGGTATCGTCAAATTTACTCACTTTTATGGGAAAGAAATGCTCTCTCATTTTAATTTGCATTTCTCTGATTATCCATAAAATGTTTATCTTCTGCAAATAGTCTGCTTATAAACTTTGCCCATTTTTCTGTGGGGTTGTTTGTATTTTTCTTACGGGTTTGTAGGGTTTCTTTATAGTCTCTCGATTCAATTCCTTTGTTGACTGAATGAGTTGGAAATGTCCTCTTGTTCAAGTTGTGTTTATGTATCTTTTCGATGAGTAGGAGTTTTGAATGTTGATAGTCAAATCTTTTCCCTTTTTTTGAGGGGGGAGGTTATTAGGTTTATTTATTTATTTAAATGGAGGTCCTGGGGATTGGATTCAGGACCTCGTGTATGCAAAGTGTGCCAAGAGTATACCACTGAGCTATACCCCCTCTTAAATCTTTTCCTTTATGTTCCATAATTTTTATTTTTTAGACAAATACTTACCTACCCTAAGATCACATCCTCCTGGATTTGAATTACTTTTAAAAACAGTTGAAAGAGGGAGGGTATAGCTCAAGTGGTAGAACATATGCTTAGTATGCATAAGGTCCTGGGTTCAATCCCCAGTGCCTCCTCTAAAAATAAATAAATAAATAAACCTAATTACTCACCCCTACCAAAAACAAAAACAAAAACAAAAAAAACCTAACTAACTAACTAAATGACTCTTAAAAACATATTTTTTAAATAGTTGAAAGGAAATGTTTAGTTTGAGACAAATGTTCTTTTGGTGGCCCTGCCAGCTGGGCCTGGGCCTGGGCCTCACCCTGGGTTAGATGCAGAAGCTGCTCAGAGCAGTGGGACAGCGTGTCACCCTGTGCCACCATCTTACCACGTTGGGATCCATTTCCCCTGATTGTAAAACCACATCCTACTTTGGGTTCCTCTTTCTGAGAATGGCCCGGCTAAAGGTTTTGCTGTTTTGTTTTGTTTTGTTTTGTTTTGTTTTGTTTTGTTTTGTTTGATTCAAAAAGTGGAGGACAGTCAGGAATCCTGGAAAATCCACTTACAAAGCTTTGGCTGAGCTGGGGAAAATCAAGGGCACCTTTGGCCACTCAGTACTGAGGCTGAGATGAACGCGTGTGTGGCAGGAGCTCCCCAACACTCTAGCCAAAGGGGTGAATGGGGCTCCCCTGCCCCTCAGCACTGTGGAAATGAAGCCTTCCACTACGCTCATCCATCTGGGATGCAAGGAAACACTTTGATATTAAAAACTCACTCCTAAAAGGGGAAGATTCAGAATGGTGTGGGCAGGACAGAATCAAATGCCTGAGATGGGACAGGAGAAAGCAGGAAGGACCTCTTTGCCTCTTTGTGGGCCCAGAACCCAGGATGCAGCTGCTGACAAGCCCCAATTCTCTGTGAAGTCCAGTGTCAGGACTCTCAGGGTGTATGGGACACAGATGCCAGCTAATCCAGAGACTAGATGCTCCAAGAATCAGATTGGTACAACCACTTTGGAAAACTGTTTGGCAGTATCTACTAAAGCTGGACACATAAGCCCTATGACCCAGCAGTTAATTCCACTCCTAGGTAGACACTCACCAGAAATGCCAGCACACATGCACCAGAAGCAGCCTACAAGCTACAGCATTGCTACTCATTGAAGCCCCTAGCTGGGAACTTCCCCAATGTGCGTCAGGAGTAGAATGCGAAAATAAATTGTGGTTTCCTCTCCTGATGGAATGTTATGTAGTAATGAGAGTGAATGATCAACAAACACAACAATACAAATGAATCTCACAAACCAAGCTGAGTGAAAGAAGTCAGGCACAGAGTAGGACGTGATCATGATTTCAATTACATGGAGAACAGGGAGAGGGTGTAGCTCAGTGGTAGAGCGTGTGCCTAGCAGGCAGGAGGTCCTGAGTTCAATCCCCAGTACCTTCGTTAAAAATAAATAAACAAACTTAATTACCCCCCAGAAAAACAACCAACCAATTATATGAGAACAAGCACCCCAGAACTAATCTATGTTGAGAAGGAGAGCTAGGGGTTCCCCCGGGGAGGGACAGGGCTACAGTTAGCTCTGGGGAAAGGGGGCACAGGGGCTTTTGGGTGCTGGTAACTTTTGTTTTCTTGATCTGGGAGCCAGGGACCTTTCACAAACTCAATCCACCTTTCATCTAAGTGGCTCAGATGGGAGCCACTACTCCTGGCTACTGGAGAGGCCCAAGACCCAGGCCTAGCCAATCAGAGCCCTGAACTTCCCTTGGCAACTGGGACTGGATTGGAAGCAGGGATGGGACCTAGGCCCAGCCAGTCTTTTCTCTGGCTGTGGTGACTCCAGGATGGGCATGTGACTACCAGGTCAGTCCAGTGGGTTCTGACATCTGGACTTAGGGGCTTTCCTCTGGGGGAAACAGAAGACAGAATATATACCTAGAGATGCTGGTGACCACCCGCTGCCCTGAGGGATGGAACCCGAGAAAGGATCGGTGTGGAGGAAAGCAGAGCTCAGTGTGGAGAGTAAAGTAGTGTCCTGAGGACATCCTTGATTCCCTGGATCCAGCCGTGCCTGACGCTACGCTCTACCGCTGGACTTTTCCATTCTATCAGCCAAAAAATACCGCCTGCCTTTTTTGGGGTTATTGTTAACTTGGAGAAGTCTGAATTGGATGTTCTGTCACTTGCAGCTGCAAGTATCTATTTCCATAAATAGAGCAGCACAATCCATTTTTGGAAGCTTCTAATGTTTGGAAAGTTCTTCCCTTGGAAACTGGCCACCTCTAAGAGCCAACCCCTGTCCTTTGTGCTGCCATCTTGAGGCACAGGGAGTTGTTATCTGAAGACTCTTCTGCTGGATGGTGGCCCCAGCACCTCTGTTCTCCCTACAATGCAGACTTAGACTCTTTTGCCAAAGTTTGGTACTCCAAGAAAACAAGATGCTCCAGTTGGGGCCTGGCAAATTGACTGTAGAAGAATGTTCTGGACACTAAACTCCTATTTGTTTGGCCTAGAAGTGTATCAGGCTTCCCCCCACCCCACCCCCACCAGAAAGTTCTTTGGTGGCCACATCACCTGGCTTGTTGGCTGCCAACCCTCTAGACAGTTCTCACGGTAAGCCACGTCTCCCAGCCTGCACAGGAACACTAATTTCCTGAATCTGAATACAGGAACTCACAATCATTCTTGGTAATTTCATCTCACGGAAATAATCAGTACTCACGTATTATTGGATTTGGCATTTCGCATATATCACTCAGCCTGAGATATATTCGTTATTCAACTAGTATTTATTAAGTGCCAGGAATCGTGCAGGGTGCTGGGAACACAGTGGGGAACGAGACAGAGGCTCCCTTCCCAGGAGGAGCTTACATGCCAGTGGAGGAGACACAGCAGACCAGAAGGATGCTCCCACATTGTATCCACATGGCGAAGGGCAGAGCGTCAAGTGATGATGTGATGAGAACAGCAGGAGGGGCTATGCAGGGAGGGAGGCCAAGAGAGGCCCTGCTGAGGGGAGGACCCTGGAGCAGAGGACCAGAGGGACCCGTCGTGTGTAGAGCAGAGCGGACAGAGGGCGGACCTCTGCCATTGGGGCACATGGGAGGGTACGGGGCGGGACGAGTGCGGGGTGAGGTTTGAGCTGGTCAGCAGGGACTAGCCCTATAGAGCCTGTACAGGGGAAGCGCCTGGCTGTCACTCTAGGAGCCACACCCAGCCCTGGAAGGATTTAGGCAAGGGAGCCACAGGATATGACTTGCGTGTGAAATGATGTCGCTCGCTCTGGCCTGGAAGGGCTGGACAGCAGCAAGCATGGAGTGGGAGACGGTGGGGTGACTCGTGCCACAGATGACGGTGGCTGGATCCAGAAGGAGGAGGAGGAGATGGAGTCGGAGAGAGGAAGGGAATCCAGATATACCCAGGAGCTTGGGGCCGGGTCAGATGGGGGACAGTGAGGGAAGAAGTAAGGACGCCTGGCAGATTTGGGCCGGGAGATTGGAGGCGTGGTGGGAATTTAGCGAGATGGGAAAGTAAGGGAGAAACTGATCTGGGAGGGAATGAAACAGCGAGAGCTCCGTCTCAGACAGATTGAATCTGAGTTGCTCACTGAACATCCCAGAGAAACAGCCAAGGGGCAAAGTCCCAATATGGAGCTCAGAGGAGAGATCTTTGGGGTCACAGAGATACAACTTGGGGTTAGTGGGCTACACACAGATGTGGAGCCACGGGGACAGGTGAGATGTCCTAGAAACAGAAGGTAAGTGAGGGCCAGGACTCCCCTCGAGGCACTAAAGTGGGATGGACCAAAGAAGAACCATGATCCTTCTCGCTCTGAGTTATCCATTTCTTGGGAGAGGACTTCTCTGTCCGTCCACATTTGAATCATTGATAAAATATCAGAGAAAACTGGACAAGAAGGTGCTCAATTCCTTTTGCATCCCCGCCTCCGGCCAGCACGATCTGCAGAAGAGCCGGGCAGCAGCAGAGTAAGCCCGGCTTGGGGGCTCCGTCCCCAGCCCCCTGCGAGTTGTTCCTTGATGCTCCAGATGCTCCAGGGGCACGCTCTCTGGCTCAGAGTTGAAGAACAGTTTCTCCGCTGTGAATGTCTGAGGGGTGCGACCTTCTGAGTCCTGAGCAGCCAGCAGAGGAGTTCCTCCAAATTCTGATAAATGTATTTCTGCCCCCACCATCCTTCCTCGCCAGCAGCAGGGAATGCTTCGGGGGCCCTAAGTTATTTTGAGAGAAAAGGGCAAGCCAGGGATGTAGAATCCCAGAGCCACGAACACCTCTTCGGGACTGGGAAGGAGGTTGCAGATAGTCCCCTGGGCTGGCAGGCCAGCTGGCCGGCGGCTCGTCCCACGCTCAGGACTGCGGAAGGATCCCTTTCGTCCCTGTTGAAACTCCAGCGTCTGGGGGCTCTGAGCTGGCATCGCCCGAGCCTCTTGGACTTTTGCCTCTTTCCAGTGGCCATCACAAGGGTGGCTGACACTTGGACCAGGAGCTGCTGCCCAGCCTTCGTCAATGTAAAGACGGGCTTTTTCGTGCTATAGTCACATGTTCTGGGGAACAGCTTCCCGAGGGAACACATGAGTCACTCTCAGCAGGCTCTGTGCAGGGGATAGACAGGCAGTGGAGACAAGGAAGCTGTATCCTGCTTGTCAGAGCGATAAACATCCTCCTCCCTGAGGGGGTGCCCTGGGCAAAACATGCCATGTACCTTAGGATGGTATTAAAGCAAGAGTTGAGAGATCCCCCTGGGCCACTCCTACAAATCTGTGTGGAGAGCTGTTCATGTTCTTAACCCAAGGACAAAACATCTGTCCCGCGCCTGGATTTCATAGCCTAAAGTTACAACCCAATTAACCCAAGGGAAGAAGCCTCAGTCACATAAACTTGTAGAAGTATCCACCACGCACCCAGGCTGGGAGGATGCAGGAGCAGCAGCCACGTGACAAGGGGCAGGGCGGGCTTCCCGCCCCACACTGAACAGGGCAGAGTCTGCACTGCGCCTCTTGACCTGCGTTTATTTTCAGGACTCCTCAACCTCAGAGAGTCCTTCTAATCAAGTGTTGTTTCCCAGCCATTCTCTCACGGAGAATGAAGTGGACACTTCCTGTCGCCCAACTTAGGTGGACAGTGAGGGCAAGTGAGCAGTTTAGAAGCGGGTTAGAAGGTGCTTTAGCTGGAGAGCCCATCTCCCGGTGGAGCTCCTGGATGGTCACCCTGAAGGAGCTTTCCAGAAACCACAACCCTACTCTGGCTGCCAGAAGCACCTTCAACCCCCACATCCTCCTGGAGACCCTCGGGAAAAAGAACATGGGGCCCCCTCCTCTGCCCAGAAGGCTGCAGACCCCAAGTTCTATTAATTCATTCACTCATTCATATTCATTCATTCAGCAAATATTTATTTCTGCACCTTCTTTGTGCCCATCGGGGAATGGGAAATGCACCATCCCTGCTCTTGCAGAGTTTTTAGTCTAACAGGAAAAGACCAAAAAGAGGAAACAATTGAATAAGCGAGATGATTTCAGAGAGAATAGGAGTTGGAATGTTTGCAGGGAGAGTCTCCTTTGGATGGAGGTCAGGGAAGGGTCCTCAGGTGAGATTATATTGGAGTTGAGGCCCAAACAATGAGAAGGATCTGGCAAAGATCTATGAAATAGGCTTCCAGGCAGCTGAAATGGGAAGTGCAAAGGCCCTGAGGCAGGAGGCCAGGTAATGAGAGTCAAAGGCCCCGAGGCGAGACTGGAGAGATGACGAAGCTGACCTTGTGGGGCCCTGTAGCCTTGGTGAGGAGCCAGGCTTTGTCACCATGGCAGTGGGAAGTCACTGGAGGGTTTTAAACAGGGGACGGAGATAGCCTGATTTTATGCTTTACGAAGAAAACTGCTTTGGCTGCCGTGAAGAAAACAGAAGAAAGGGAGGCAAGAATGGAGGTGGGAAAGCAAGTTGGCCAGGGCCCCAGGTCAGAGCTGGCAGGGCAGATTAATGAGGGGAGGCATCAGGCCCTACAGGCCACAGACAGCCCCAGTTGTCAGCTCTTAACAGAGGAGTGCCTCTCTGAGGAGCAGGTGTTCCAGCAGCCTAGCCTGGAAGCCTGTATCCTTTACCTTCTCGAAAAGAATGAAGCCACGGGCCAGAAGGGAAACTGCATGGCTCAGGGCCCCCAACAGCTACAGTTTTAGGGTAGACGTGTTGTTTTTTTTCCCAAAATATAAGCCCTTTCTTTCCTTCTTTCCTCCCTCCCTTCCGTCCTCCCTCCCTTCCGTCCTCCCTCCCTCCCTCCCTCCTTGTGCAGGCAAGCGGCACATCCTAAAGACCATGTCCAGGATTAGGAAGGAAGGGCTTGTCTGGAGAGCTATCTGACAGCCCAGCTCCTGACACAGGAGAAAAATGGGTCAGAGCGGGTGAAGGATGGGATAGGATGAAATGCAAGTAACATGAGGTGGAGGGATACAGCTCGGAGCTCAGAGGCGGAGGGGGAGCTCAGTGGTAGAGGGGGTGCTTAGCCTGCAGAGGTCCTAGGTTCAATCCCCAGCACCTTCATTAAAAGAAAAGGGAAAAAAACACAAAGCAACATGAAATCTTGCAGCAGGCACCCCAATGTCTGCTTGGAAGGTCAAGCTGAGGACATGAACTGCCTTACTCCCAGGTTTCCTTGTCTACCCACTTCTGCTTCCCTCACCTCTTTTTTCTCCTCCCCCTCCCCTCCCCTCCCCCTCCCCTTCTTCTTTACTCCTTCCCATTTCATTTTTTATAGCTGATTTACATCTATCTCCCATTTTAAATATGTCTCCTTTGAGTCCATATTATTCAACAGGATAGTAGCTTCTCATCTGAATATTTAAAAAAGAAAAAAAAATCCTCAACAGGGAAAACCAAGACAGGCATCAAAGAATGAGAGGTGTAGGTGTTTGGAAATTCTGTTCTATATGGAAAAAAGAGAGAGAGATTTCTGACTTCTGTTGCTGCCATCAGGACAAATGAGCCAATGACCCTGCAAAAAATTCTATCCTGTCTCTTGTGATGCTCAGTTCCTAGCCTACCCAGGCAGCCTCAGGCCTGCACCCACACAGAGGCCCCCCGACACCACACAGCAAAACCAGGAGAAAGAGCCATAATCTCCAATCTGGTAATTTGAGGAACTTGGGAACTGTCCTAAGGAAGCAATTCAAAAGTGAAATAAAAAGAGAAAAGCTACCTGCACAAAGATATTCATTGAGGTATTGTTCGTGAAAGTTATAAATCAAAAGTAATAAAGAAATGGCTAAGTAAATTATAATATATTGGCTTAATAAGAGTGAATGTAGTCATTAGAAGGGCACCTGTGCACACCACACAGCACTGCAAACAGACCCCACGTCAAATGAAACCGATACTGCACAGACGTATACCACGGCAACGTGCTTGTGGACAAAACATTTCAGAAAGCATAGACAAAAAGAAAACAGCTATCATGTGGGTGGATATGGATGTTATAATAACAACATTCAAATGTCAATATCTATGGAAGTCACGCAAGCACATGATTTTAAAAATTAATCAAAACTAAAAATACCTGCAGCCAAAAATTAGCAGTTCCCTGACCTCCACATCCAAACATACTACCTCCAGTTTCAGCTGTTTCCTTGGGTATTTATCTCCGCATTTCTGAATATTAGGTCTATACTGATAGTTCTTGGTCTTCAACTTTTAACTTTTTTTTGCAGGTAATTAGGTGTATTTATTTATTTAGTTTTTTCGATGGAGGTACTGGGGATTGAACCCAGGACCTCGTGTATGTTAAGCATGCGCTCTGCCACTTGAGCCCTACCCTCTCCCCACTTTTAACTTCTTACCATAGAAGGTGAGTTTGTGCTTTCCTGCACATCGCACATGCACATATCCTCTCCCCCATCTTCTGAATAGCTATATGATCATTTTTTGTTAATCAAACTTCAATGCTTCCATTATTATAACTATGCAAATATTATGATTTTATTTCCTTTCTTGTTCAATTTTTGCTATTCCTATAGTTGATTGCTGCCTTGTTTTAAATTTTGTTTTCTATGTATAAATATGTAATTCTTCCCCCAGAGTTTGAGGAAGAATTAATGACTAGTACGTTGAAAAAAAAGCAAATGAAAATAGGAAGCAACTATCAAGTCCAGTGAAAACAAAAAGTTGAACAAGAAAAGAAAGATAATTGTAGTACACTATGTGGACTCCACGATGAAGAATCATGTGTGATGGCAAAATGGCTGGTATTGCCACCAAGTACTGGGTGCTACTTTGTACCCAAGCTACTTCTGTACCAAGAACTCAACATTGCAGCCCATCCCTGCTGTCACCACCATAACCATGGAAACAGCACATGCTTCATCCCTCTCTTCTCTGTCAAAATATAACACAGGTATATCTCATCAATGGATTCTAGGTCACAGGTCCTAGCTGCAGGGGAGGCTTGAAAGAGAGTACTTTTCAGTTCCCATGCTGGGGTAAGTGTTTTTTTTTGTTTTTGTTTTTTTTTCTCCCTACTCTCCAGACTCAAAAAGTAAGATAATAACTGAAATATACAAAGTTATTTGGCAGCTGAGCCAAATGAGAAACAGAAGACAATGGCACATTGTATCACTTGTTCCTTTTTCTTGGTTTACTCTCCCATTTTAGTGGAGCACATCCTCCAGTAGCTTCCTTGAAAACGGATACAATGGATGTGGGGGGGTATATAACATTTTTTGAAAATTCACATGTCTAAAAAATGTCTTTATTCTATTATTTTGCTTGAATGATGATTACAGAATTCTGGGTTGGGAATTAATCTCCCTCGGAAATTTTAAAGAGTTGCTCCATTGTCCTGTAGCTTCTGGTCTTGATTTCGTAAAGCCCAGTACCATTCTGTTCTCTGATCAGAACGTGGCCCCTTTTCCCTGTGCTGGCTTTTAGTAACTTCTGTCTCTGGAGTTTTGAAAGTTCTTGGTGATGTCCCATAGAACATCTTTTACTTTGTCATAATGGATGTTTTATCATTCATTGTGCTGAGACTCTTAGTGTGGAAACTCCTCCAATTCCAGATTTTTTTCCTGGAGTTTCTTTAATAAGAAACTCTAATCCCCCAACACAGGTCTACACAATCCATGGGTTTCATCTATATTCCAGGGAGCCCTGGGGTTCCACAGAAACACTCCAAGGCCCTCAGAAAATGGTGGGGTAGGACAGAGTGCTGAGTAGAAGGAGTTCTGGGCCAGTCTATACTTGGACCACAGTGGCACTCTTTTTATCTGCTTTATAGGTTAAAATTCTGCTTAATACTTTGATCTTTTAAAAGAGATCCACACTAACAAAGATGTTTGGAAAGTACCGATGAAGATCTAGAAGAAATGAGGTTGGGGTGGAGAGAAAGCCTCCAAAGATGACACCATGATGTACCCCCACACCCCACCCAAACCATCAGAAAGGATGGGAGCTACCCAAGCATCCATGTAAAGAGGACAGTGTTGTACACCCACAGTACATATGTACCCACACAGCCAGCAAATGGGACTGCTGGTCTACCAAACTGGGGACTTGCTACTGGCTACCCAGCTACCCCCAGACACCAAAGGGGGGTAGTTAGCCAATATTCAGCCAACGCCAATCTCTGGCCTCAGTTTCTTCATTTGCACACTGAAAGGACTATATTCATCTTCCAAGCTAATGTCCTAATGTCCTAGAAGTTACAAGGAGCGTCCCTTTACTGGTACAGTGACTGCCAACTCTCTAGAGGAACAGAATGTCCCCACCTAAGGACTCCCTGAGAAACAATATCAAGTTATGGAAATCCAATCTACTTCCTTCAGAAAAATGTTTTAATATTTCTCTCCCCAAATAGGCCAGCCCAAGTCTGCCATGAACAGTGTAAGTCAAATACCAAATGCTGCAGCTTAATAATGGTCTCCAGGACTCCTCGGAGCAAAGTCATCCCTTCCTTCCCAGGCTACAGCATCCCTTTCTTGGGAAGCTGGCTGAGGTCCAGTTCATGTACCTCTTCATCGGCAACTAGCACAAAGTTGGATCATTCCCTCCCTTTTGGCATTCTAGTCCTATAGAGAAGTTCTCTTTTGGCTAGATAGTCCGGGAGGATGGATTCCATTCAAATTCTTAACCTATCTATGAAATAGCATCTCTTCTTCCCCCCAACCCCCATACTGCCTCCTTTGCCCAACCTACCTCTCTGGAATGGTCCAAGAGAGACCAGCAGCAAAGGCCCCTCTGCCTGGCAGATTAAAGATGCTTTGGAATCAGTGAGCATCATTCCGCCCTTGCCTGACTCTGAGCTCCTTATCTGTCTGGGAAAAAAAAAAGAAAGAAAGAAAATGTTTTAAAAGAGAGTCTCAGAAACCTTCTGTGCCTTCTCTTACAGGACTTTAGCTCAAAAGCGACTGTTTCACTGAGGTTCCCTTTTTGCAAACCAGTCACATTGTGCTGGATGGGCCTTTTTCACCATCTGTGTCAATGCCACCCCCAGCTCCCTTTGGTGGTACTGAAGTAAACCACAGGAGCAATTCCAGTGCCTAAAGCAGGAATTTATATACATATAGATGACTCAGATCATTTTGAGAGTTGTTTGTTGGTTTTGTTTGGTTTTTGAAAGCAAAGTGAGTGATCTGAGCCAAGTCTGGGTTTGAGTTCCATTCAACGGCTGCAAAAAGCAGGTCCGTGAACTTGAGGTCCCCACTCAAGACCCAAATCACATCATAAAGGAAGATTCATCCCTGCATGCTGGAGACAAAAAGGAAGGGGATGTGGGGAGGGGTCCACCCACTCACTGCATCTGTGGTGCTTCTTCCCCAACTGTGGGCGGCTACGGGAAATAATCTGACCCCAGAGAGAGAAAGACACCTGAGCTCCGGAAGCCCAGGCAGCTGAGTTCCAGCAGCAAGACACGCCCCTTCCTCCAGTATCAACCCACTCCCCCAGCCCCCAGCTACCTGCACAGCAGGAGACTCTTGCCTGGACCCCCCCACCCCCACCCCACCCCCAGGCTAGGCTGCAAAGGGCTCCCTGAAGAGCAGGAAACCTAAACCACTGACTGCTCCATGAGACAAAAGCCCAGTTCTAGGAAGCCATTGGAAAAGGTGCCATTCCAAGCACACATTTCCCAAGGTCCAAGCTGGAATTCTCGCTGCTGCCAGCCCAATCCCTTGGAAGGATACCCTATGGACCCCGCTGGAAGAGCCCAGGAAGATGGGCCTGGATGGTCCCTCCACTCAGCATGCAGAGAAGGATGGCAAAGACTTCCCAAGGAACTGCCACCAGTGTCAGCGACAAGAGCTAATAAAGAAATAACTTCCACTGCTGACCAATGGAGTTAACTAACAAGAGGCCAAGAAACATCAGCTCAGTCACCGGGAAAAGAGACCGGATCACAGAGAAAGCACTTTCAAAACGTGAAAAGACAAAGGAGAAAGCATGATGGAGCCGAGGGAAAGAAGAGTTAGAGAAGCAAGGAAGGGCTTAGTCCTTAGGAATTCAGGTCAGGAAATAGGGAGTCGGGACAGAATTCACAAGAGGGCAGCCAGGGAGGAGGCTCTTCCCCGGGAAGAAGGTACGTCTTCTGTTTTGGCCCTCATGCTGACCGGGACCTCAGGAGCTGGGTCTGCCGCCCTCTAGCCCACTGGGTTCAAGGGCAAAGCTTTGGGAGGCAATGCTAGGAACGGTCAGAACGCAGGATGCTCCGTCCCGATTCCAGGGCAGGGGGAGGGGTAGGCGCGCACCGCAACTGCTCGATCCCTGACAAGTAAACAGCTTGCCCTGTATAGGCGCGCGTCCTCGTCCGGAGCCCAGCTGAGGGCCCAGCTCATCCCATCAAGGGCGGTAGCGGGACACCCGGGATTCCCGGCCCCCCAAGCATAAAAGGGATGCAGCGGGATCAGAAAAGCCCACACCAGAGAATTACAACGCGAGCGCGGCCCGCTGCCTCGGCCTCCCGAACGGGGTCTGGTCCTCCCCAGGAACGCGCCCGCCTCTCCCAACCCCCACGCTCCCGGGCCCCCAATCGCCCCAGCCAGACAAAGCCCGGCGCTGGGCGGGGCGGGGCGTGCACGGAGGGGGGCACTGGGACCCCGCAGACGCCCGCACAGGTGGGCTCCGTACCGGGTGTCGGTGCCGGGGGCGGGGCCCGGTCTCCCTGGAGACGGTTGCCCAGGGGACGCGGCGGGCGGGTCCCGGAGCGACCGGAAGGCGCGAGCCTCTGGGCTGTGGCGCGGGGCCCGCGGGGGCCTGAGGGCAGGCCCGCGGCGCGGAGCCGGTGAGCGGGGCATCCGCGGAGGGGCGCGGCCCTGGGCGGGGCCCGGACAACGGGCCGCGCGGGCGGGGCCAGGGGGTGGGGCGTCCCCGGGTCTGGGGCGGGGCCCGCCGCCGTGCGGGCACTGTAGGCAAATTCTCACAGCCCCAGCCAGGCGAAGCTCTGGAGAGCAGGCGTCCGATCCGCGCTTCGAGGACGCCGCTACAAATCCTCCCCGATCCCCGCTGTCCTGGGCTGGCTGCTTGGGTTTGCGCCGGGAGCCGGGAGCCGCGAGACTCCGCTGGACCTCCGACCGCTTGCACACGCTGGCCCTGGACCCACTTCTGCTTTGTTAACCAGAGGATAGAAAATGCCTTTTGCAAAGTGAGCGAGGGCTGGTCGTCTGCCAAACTGCTTTCCGCTCCGGGTTCCCAGGGAATCACCAGAAAGGGCAGGACACTGGACCGGTGTCACTAGTCGAGGACTGTGGCCACCCCAGTAACTGGCCATCCCGGGCTCTGTGCTCAAATCCAATGTGCGTGCTGTGTTCTGGCCGCTGGGCCTCCCTTTTCATCGGAGTTCCCCTTACATGTCAGATTTAGAAAATAAGTGGGTTAACCCGGGACTTTCACGTTACACCTATTCATCACAATGAACTATGCGTGCTGGCAGAGCGTGCGGGCAATAGAGCGGTAATCCCCCTGCACTTTGCCCATGTGCTCTAGTTGCTATCCAGGCATCACATTGTAAGGTAGGTATTGTTCTCCCTCGGGTTGTAAATAAAGCTGAAGATTAGAGGGCAAGGAACTTAAACACACATCCGCACTCAATCCCACAGCCTCTTAGCGGCAGAACTAGCTTTGGAACCACTTTGGTTTGGTAACGGGCTTACATGCTTCTTGTCCTGCAATGTCCCAGGCCTCCTCGAATGTTCTTTCGGGTCCACAGCCAAGGACTTCAACCTTTGCCACAGTGGAGCGCGAGAGGAGGGAAATGTGAGATTCAGAGTGACTGACAGTGTAACACCGGGGCGGGGGTGGGGGTGGGGACAGACGTGGGGCGGAAGAAAGTGATGTGAGGAACAGCTCTCCGTGGTCCTAACTGCTCCACCTGTCTCCATACCACCTCCATCCAGTGTTTCAGGTGAAGTGCCCAAGGCAAGGGCCCCCACCCTAGCCGGAGGAGCCTCCCTCCCCACCAGCGTCACCGAAAGCCTGCGAAGAGAGGGAGAAAAACTCGGCTAGAAGCTCCCGGGAATCTTGAAGAAGCTTGGGATGCGCGGACCAGGCGTCCGGGTCGAAGGAGGTCCCGGGACCTCGAAGACCTCTGCGTCCCCGGCCCCAGCACTCCTGTCAGGGCCAGGGATCCGGGCACCCCAGACATCTCAAGAAGAGAAAGGGGGTTCAGAATAGGAGGATCCCGTTCCCAGACGTCACACAGACATACAAAGACATACACTTTCATGCACGTTCACACACACACACACACACACACACACACACACACGAGCACAGTTAAGTAAAACAACACACGCAGTGATGCACACTAAGTCACAAGAGACCAAACACACACACAATTACTGTATGTAAAGACACACAATGACACAGACGCCGAGACCACAGATACACACTGAAGCTCACTGTCTACGCACACAGCGCAGCCGGCTGTGCACTTGGCTGACAGTCTCCGGAGAAGGCGGAGCCTGGGCCACTGGGCAGGGACCGCCCTGCACCCAACCCGGGCTCCACCCGCTGGCTTCCTCCACCCTCCCCTTCACTCCCAGGGAGGGGAGCCTGCAGCAGAAGACTGTCCCCTGGCTGCTCCGACCCGGACTCAGCCCCAGGGTAGGGGTGGAGGGACAGGACCGCCCTTGACCCACAGGACTAAGGTTTCCCCAGGATGAGAAATAAGTTCACAGCTGGACCCTGGATGGGCAGACAGAGGCTGGGAGTGGTTCTCTGACAGCCACTCTGACTGGAGAGGGGTGTTATCCCTAACAAACCTGGAAAGGATAACAACCCCACAGGGCCAGGCTACCAAAGAGATTTTCCAAGGGGCAGACAGGCTTTGGCGGTTCCCACCTCCATAGGTGTCTGCCCTTCTTCCCAGGGGCCCTTTCTATCCAGCCTGGGTCTGATTGAAAGTCAAGCTCAAAGACAGGTCCCCATCAGCAGTGTTCAAATTGGGGTATTATTTTTCTCTGCAGCCAAAAGAAAAACCCAAGTTTCTCTGAAATGGCAAAAGCCACAAAAAACATCCCACCTGTAGTCATCGATGTCCTGGAACTGCACTGACAAATTTTGGAAAGGTATATAGTGTAATAAATTGGGAGCAAATTATGTGAATTAATCCAGATACATGGAAAGTCTCTGAGAACAATGCCTGGTGTGTACACTAAACACTGAAGAAGTGCTTGCTCTCACAGACGGGAAACAGACACAAAGAGATGCAGTGGCCTGCTCAACGTCACACAACTAATTAGTGGCAGAGGGAGAAGGAAAATCAAAGTCTCCTGATTTCCACGTGCCAAGCTCAGGTATATTCAGTCCTTTCTGAAATACAAGTGAGGGGATCAATAGATTCGTTTGGTGGAGAAATAGTTTCACAGCTGTTAGAAAAAAATAAATAGGGAAATTTGATTCCCTCTCCTCTACTAGCTGTTGCCAAAAGGAGTGGCTCCTCTTTATAAGTTCCCACGCTTGAGGCAAGAAATCAGATGAGCCTTTGCTCCCGAACCCAGGAGAGCCCTTGTTACAGGCAACAGGCCTGGAGGGGGGAAGTTTATTTGCTCCATTCATCACTCCCACTTCTGTCTCTCCTTCCACTTGCAGGTAAGCTCGCTGATGCAACATCAGCTTCTCTTGGCTGCGCAGTGACATCCCAACGGCCAGCATTCCTGGGATTCTGCTTGGCTCTTCCCACTCACACTTGGCACTCAGCATTGCCAGGGGCTCAGGATATCTCAACCCCAAATTCGCCACTTTGGCATATTGATTCTTTTGAATAAAAGTAGTTGAGAAACAGCCAGTGCACAAAGGACACTCTGAACTTCTCTATCCCCTAAAAGCAGGAGATAAATCTCCCACGTGAAAGGTACCTTCCTTACACCAGAAGGTGGGAGGCATCCTGACTACCAGTGACAGGGAACTTGGAGCCAAGGAGGCTGTACAAGCAAATCTGGTACTTCCTCACTAACTTACTACCCCTAGCCCAGTCCCCTTTGTCTTGTCAATTCTTCACAAATTAATTGTCTAAAAGGTATAAAAGCTTCCTGCTCTGGTGACTTCTTTGAGTTTCATATTTTGGAGCTTCATATTGGGGGGGGGCTTCTGTATGTACATATATATTTATATTTGTTTTTCTCCTGTTAATCTTTTTATTACAGGGTGGAGGGAGGTGCCCTCAGCCAAGAACTTAGAAGGGTAGAAGGAAAATGATTTCTATTCCCTAGCATTCATAGGTGTGGTCAGATAAGAAGCTGAGTAGGGACAAGACTAGGAAGGCTCCAGTTGGGAAAAAAATAAGATGAAACTAACAAGAACCAAAATGAAACCAGTTAAATGCTGGTTTTAAGTTCTATTAGGCACAGGAGGACTCTGGAAAATAATCGTCCTCAGAAGGGGAGACAGTTTCCCTAGTTATTCACATAATCCTCCATCCTTTTGTTCCCCTGATCTTTTTCCTCTCAAGGCACAAGGATGAGGGAACCTAATTACAAGAATGTCTAGTTCCTGCTCCCCTGCCATCTTCACAGATTTCCACTAATCTCGGAGACTCTCACCCCCAGTTAACTCAAAAAATGGCTCATCTGTAGTTAAAAAAGCAAAGTTAATTAGAATCTGGAGCTTCTGTCTTTTTTTTTTTTTTTTGCCAATTCCCCAAGCTAAGACCAAAAAAGTCTGCCTTAACTGAGGCTTCCAGAGTTTGTGACCTGGGAGGTTGCAGATTTAAAAAATGATGCTCACGTCTGCAATGCAATGCCCAAAGTATTCGTGGTTGCAGGGAATCTCCAGGCGAAAGGTAGGAGCACCAGCCCTGGAGTTAGACCTGGATTTGGATGAGTCTCCTAATCTCTCCAGAGCAGTCTCCTCCTTTGTGAAAAGAAGAACCAGCACACAGCGCTGACTTGGCTCGCAGAGGTGGGATCGATTGGACAGCTTCTAGCCCCGCCTGGCGGTGGGGCACCTGGTTATACGCTGCATTTCATCACCACCATTTCCTGTGAGTCTTGGGCTTCGCGTTCCCATGTGATCCTCGTGGGAGGACACAATGTCTTAGACTTTTTTATACATTCTAGAGAAGAAGAGCTATTCCTTTGTTTGTGGAAAAGGTCAATTGTGAATTTTTATTCCAAGAAAATTAGAGTAAGGGGATAAATTGGGTGCCAGAACAACAGGGGATTGTGTGAATCACACATCAAGGCGCATGAAAGATGCCCTGGGGACTCGCGAAACCCATTTTCTGGAATCTCCTTGGGAAAGCTCTAGATGTGTCTGTGAAGCCGTTGAGAATAAGAAAATTCAACTAAGGCTAGGACATTTTTAAAAGTTGGGTCTAAACTTGAAGAAGGTAAAAAGAATGAATTGGCAATATTAGATCAAATATATTTACAGAGCTGCAGCTTAAAGATAATTTAATTAAGACGGTGGTGGGGGGCAGGGGGGGCAGGGGGCTTGCCTGAGTCACACAGTCAGATCCGTAGCGATCAGTACCCGAGAGATACCAAAACGGACAGCAGCAATGGCAGAGGGGACAGCAGCTAACGTTTTCTGGCTCATACCACATGGGAGGCACCATGCTAAATGCTTTACATCGTCCATGAAGGTTTTAAAACATAGCAGCCAGTTCTCATCGAGGTGGCATCTATGTCTCCTCCCCTTAAATCTGTGTGGACTTGGGACTTCCTTGACCAAGAGAATATAGCACAAGGGATGCTAAGTGACTTGGGAGTTTAGGTCATAAAGGGCCATACAGCTGCCAGTTGTAACCAAGCTCCAAAGCTTGCTCTTGACGTTCTGAGCATCAAAGAAGTGCCACCACCCAAAGCTGCCATGCTGCAATGAGGCCCCAGTCAGAAAGAGAAGCCATGTGTAGGCACTCAGGTTGACAGTCCCATCTGAGCCCAGCCTTTGATTCATCCCTGCCCAGGCAACTAGACATGAGTGAAGAACCCTCCAGGTGATTCCAGCCCTCCCTCCATCCGCTCACGAAAAGTAATGGGCAGGCCTTTGAGAGTCCCCCCTGCTGACCCCTGACATTACCATCCCAGAGCTCGGCCAAGCTGTCCTGTCAAGTCCTGTCTGTGTTCCTGGCCCATGGAATCCACGCACATAATAAAACAGTTGTTGTTGCTCAAATAGACTAGAAAAAGGCCTATTTAGAGATTCAGCCAAAGAAGATGAGCATAAATTAAATCAGGAAAGATGTGGGTCTGACATGAGGAAGAACTGCTTGACAGTCAGAGTAGCCAAGACAGATCTTGCTGTTGGAATCTGAGGAGCCCCTGTCCCTGCAGGGGAAGGATGGGCTGGTGAAAGGGTCCCTGTGTCCTCGTTCCTGTTTCATCGACTAGTTAGATGACCATGAACTAGAGGGTTTGACCTCACTGGCCTTGCTCGGTTCCTTCATCTGCAGTACAGAACCCAAGAGGCCAAACACTGAGGGGAGGGTATCTGGATATGAGACGATTAAAAGCTCAGGTTCTGGACCAGCCCGATGTGGTCTGACACTCCACGTGGCCTCAGCTAGGGGACCCTGTGTAAGTCACCTGACACTTCCATGCTTTAATTTCCTCATCTGTAAAATAAGTCTGCTAATCATGGAGGTGTCCTAAAGACTAGATGGATGCAAAACATAAAGCATGGGGCTGGACACGTGGTAGGAGCGCAGAAATAATTAAAAAGCGAACCATCAACAAGCAAAACAGTGGTTGCTTTAAATCTCTAAGTCTGATGTGGTTTTTATGTAGCAACAGATACCTAGAACTTTGATTACCTTATTAAGTCCTCAAAACAATCCCACAAAGTAATTATTGTCATCATCTCCTTAAGGAAACTGAGGCCCAAGACATACCTAAAGCTACACAGTAAGTGGCAGAGCAGGGATCAGGACCCACCTTTACCAACAACTAAGGCTGCTTCTAACAACGAATCACCCACCACTACAGGGCACACGGCTCAGTTTTTTTATGCATGATATGCCTATTTTATCGTGACCCAATCCTGCCCCTCAAGACAGTCTAATGAACCACCTGGAAAAGAAGAGGTCTCCGGTGACTCTGTTGGATGGTGTTACCCAGTGCCCTGGTGGGAAATGGTCAATACTACTGGGAGGGGTCGCGGTCCTGTTCTAGTCAATACCCTTCTTAATGACGGGAATGAAAGGAAATTCAAAACCTGGCTCACCAATTTGATAGAAATGCAAATGGAATTCACAAATAACCAAAGAAAGAATTTGTAAAAATTACTCTAACAGAAGTGGTTAGATCTGGTAGAACAAAGTTCAAGGCTATATATGGTTACATGTTAAGGTCCCCAGTTATAAATACAGAGTAGGGAAGGATGGAAGAGGCTGAAATAGAGCAAGGAACCCAGAGGACTCAGAGCTGACCCGCAGCTCGTTCAGAGGCAGCACTGGAGGCCCTTCCTGAATGAGCCAGCTGGGTCCTGGCTTTCATAAGGACTGTCTCCACATGAAACGGTCTCCAGGTACTTGCCCCTCCTGGTATCACACCTTTGTACAGCCCCCACCCACATTTTAGCAGGGTTGGTCTATGTGACCAAAAGAATATAGCAGAGTGATGACAGGTCTCCTTTAAGATTAGGTTATAAAAGAGCATGGGGCTTCAGTCTTGTGCCCAAGAGAGTCTTTGTCTCTCTTTCTCTCATCTTTAACTCTGGGGTAAGCCAGAGGCCATGTTGGAAAGACACTCAAGCTTCTGTATGAAAAAGCCCACATGGCAAGGAATTGAGATATCTAGCCATCAACAGGTCAGTCACGGAAGCCTGCCCACAAAAACCTTGGCAGGTGTCTCAGCCACATAGACCTGCAGCCCAGATTCTGACCCATGGAAACTGTGTGATGGTAAGTGTTTGTTGTTTTAAGCTGCCAAGTTTGGAGGTAACTTGTTACACAGCAAGAGCTAACTAATACACCACCCATGGCTGCTGTGTTCCTTGCTGCGTGGCCCAGCACCTGCTCTAGGCTTAGGATAGCAGGGGCGCCCTCAATACCTGGTACTGAATAAACAGTCAGGACCAACAACCCCTCCACTGTGATTATGAGTCAGACACATTTCTAGAGAAGAGGCAAAGGGCCAAGTGAAAGAAGCCAGCCACGAAAGACCACATCCTGTATGATTCCATGTATCTGAAATGTCCAGAACAAGCAAGTCCATAGAGAGAAAGCAGCCCCGTGGTTGCCTAGCACTGGGGGGCCTGAGGAGGGACGGGGAGGGGCTGCTAACGGGGATGAGGTTTCATTTTCAAGTGATTAAAATGTTCTAAAATCCATTGTGGTGACAGCAGCACAATTCCGTGAATATACTAAAACCCAGTAAATTGTGTACATTAAATGAATTTTTGTAGTATGTAAATTATATCTCAACAAAGCTTGTGATACCAAAAAAGGGGAAAGAGGAAACCAGGTGAGGTCACTGAGCGGGGAGTGGCATCAAGGGCAGATGACGCCCCCCAGGACGAGGGAAGGCCTCGGGGTGCTCACCAACCCCGTGCCTGGAGCAAAGAACACGGTGCTAAGGTCTCAGGGAGGCTTACCTTCGCCTCGGCGCTGTGGTGGGCTGCTCAGCGCCAGCCTACCCACTCGGCAAAAGGGGGCCTGTTAATCTTACAGGGTCTCAAGCCACGTGAAGTCCAGAATGCAGGGCCTGGACGTGGCCCTGACCTCCCGTCCCCCACGGAGCATTCCAGCCACCTGTGATCTACAGCCCGCTCTCCGGGTGGGCCCTTCACACAGAAGGCTGGCGGGGGGGGGCACAAAACCACAGGCTGCAGCCATCCCGAAGGATGAGCCAGTCCTCCGGCGAAGTCACATGATTCAGGAAGCTGGTCCCTGCTGAAAGCCCCCAAAAGCAGCAGCGAATTTAGGTCAAAGGGAAGAATTTAAATGGCTCAGAGTGCTCTTATACATCGTATCTACGAAGCAGTCAAGACTGGAAATGGAAACAGCTTCAAAGCAGACCTTGAACCCGTGGTCGGGCAAGTGTGTCTCACAGGGGCTTCAGGGGGGTCGGAACCCCTTGCCCCTCTCTGGCCTTTGAGGTCAGTTTCAGTGTCAGAATCTCACAAGGCAGAGAAGCCAGTGGTAGAACCCAAACAGCCCTTCAGTGCAGAGCCTAGGATGCACCCGGGACACCCAGGAGGCCAAGGAAAGTACCCACAGAAATGTCCTCGTTGGCACCTTTTTCTGGGGAGAAGGTCTATGATTTTTCAGCAGATTTTCAAAAAGATTTAAATCTGCAAAAAGGTGGGGAGTTTATAGCTCAGTGGTAGAGTGCCTGCTTAGCATGCACTAGGTCCTGGGTTCAATCCCCAGTACTGCCGTTAAATAGATAAATAAACCTGATTACCCCTCCCCCAAAAAAAGAAAAAAAAAGAAAATCTGAATAAAGTTTAGAAACCATTGAGTGTGGCGTTCTAGGCAGATGGAAGACAGATGTTTTTCCTTCCTTTGGCAAACCTGTATTTCTTACAAACTTCACAACTAGCTTGTATCAATTCTATACAATTAAATACATAAAGTATACATGCACACACATTTATAAAACACATAGGACACATCCTGAAAATGTGAGCATGCATAAGCTAGGAAATCACAGCCTATAACACCGGGGAGATGTAGGCCACCCCCATCTCAAGACCCCCAAATCATATCTTTTAAAATTGCAAACTCTACTTCCTCTCTTCTGTCCTGACCCCAAATTAATCACACACACACACACACATACACACGCATTCAGGATGGCAGTGGAGTTGGTCACAACGTCACAAGGGTCTCAGCTACTTGGCAGTTTCCTCCATTCTCCTGGGAGCCGCTCTGCTGCCGGCCACCCGCACCCGCACCCGGCTCAGCCTCTGGCCCCTTCCCCACCCGGCCGTGGGCTTACGTCCTTCTCTTCTGTTGTCACGAAAGCCCAGATCTGCAGGTGACCTGTAAGCCTTGGGGACCACAGAGACCTCTGAGCACCTCATTCCATCATCCATCACCAGGTCAGCCTCTCCTTGGCAGGTGCCCCTATACCTGCTCCTTCCAACCCCAGGTCTCCAGGCTGCTTCTGCCCTGGGAGCCCCCGGGATAAGTTCAGAACGACAGCCTCTTCCTCAGTTCTCAGGCCCGTCTTTGGGGCCACAGCAAGCAGCCCCCATCACTGAGGATCTACCCTGAACGGGCACATTTTAGGTGTCTTGTGTCCATTTTCGCATCTAATCATCACTGCGAGCCCCTAAGGCAGGCCTTCTGTTTCACAAAGGAGAAGAGTGAGGCTCAAGGAAGTTACGGCTGCACAGCTAGTGAGGGGAGAGGCAGACGTGAACCCAGGCTGACTCCGGAGCCCCGCTCTTACCACTGTACCACACTCTCTCTCCTGGGTCACTGCAAAGGAACTGGATTTGGGCCACCGGCCAAGAAGACACTTGAGTCCTGTTGCCCTGACTGTGTCACTCACTAGCTTGAGGACCATCAGGTGGACTTCCCACAAGAGCTTCGAGAGTTGGGCAAGGGGGCAATTAAGAGTTCAGAAGCCAGGCCCTGCTTCCTCTGGACAGAGGGAGAACGGGCACCACACTGGGCAGACTGGGGTCAGGCTGGGTGCCAGAAGTTGCATCCTCTTGGCACCTCTCTCTGTAGAGGAGCAGAGCCCAGGAAGCCAGGTCCATAAAGGACCAGCAAGAACAGAAAGGCTGCCTGGACCCCAACTAAGCACTGGAGACAGAGGAGACAGGTGAGAATGGGGCGGGGAGCCCCTCTTTACAGCCGACAGACTCCCAGAGGCCTCAGCCCTCCTCCCACCTGGGATTCAGATTTCCCTGCCCCAACTGAACGCTTCCTCCTGGAAAACAAGCGGCCACATTTGGAGACAGCGCAGACAGGAGTCAGGAACAGGCTCTGCCACTTCCTAGTCGGTAACACCTAGGTAAGTTCCTCAACCTTCCTGTGCCTCAGTTCCCCCTTCTGTAAAACAGAGATCGCAAGAGTGCCTAAAGGAATAAATCAGCGATAATAAATTTGCAAAGTGCCCATAACACTTTGTTTGGTGCTAGGTTCACCTGCTAGCACACAGTGGGTGTTACAGAAGAGTTTGTTGTTGTCAGACAAAGACATAGCAAGCTGGATTGATGAAGGTGGCAATTCCCAGCTGGCCAACAGCCAAGCTGATGAGCACAAACGTTGCTGACTGGATCAGCAGAAAAAGAATCGGGTGTGAACCGCCTCCCTTCCAGAGCCTGCCATGCTCCTCCCAGGGTGAGGGGCTGGTGTCATTTAGATGGCAGTTCTAAGTCAAACCCCGCCTCTCACCCAGGCTCTGTGATTCTTCTACTTATAAGAACCGGAGGTAATGTGTTCTCCAGTCCCTCTTCAAGACAGCCTGGCCGATGGCCTCAGTGTGCTGACCACCCGGGGTGCCCAGCCGCCAGGCCCCGGTCTCTGCAAGCGTCAGCTTTGCTTCCGCCCAAATAGCCCCACGCCAGTCGTCCACCTTCGTCATCTACACAACGTGGTAAGTGGATAAGCAGGTGAACTTTCCATGAAAAAGGAGCTGCATGCTTTAGAAACAATAAAGACAAGTCACTAAAACAAAATTTCCATTGAATTAGAATGAGCCGAGCAACCGTAAAAGACGGGAGGGTAATAAAAATTTACAAGGATTTATGCAAGGATGATAAACTCACTCAAACAAAAAGCTCTTGGCCTTCCATCAGCACATCAGTGATCCAATGTACACTGATATATTTTAAGTTAAAATAAAATGCTTAGATTTGAGGTGTTGTATTTTGATAATTATCTACCCCAACCAAAGTTTCAGTTACTCAACCAATAAATCACATAGGATAAAAGGGCTCCTAAGAGACTAGAATTTTCTTGTCACAATTGTGTCTAATCTAATCACTATTTTGCCCTAATCCGTGTTTTTCAAACCATAGTTGGAGACACTGTGCTGGGAGCAGAGGAAGCCACAGGGGAAAATGTAAACATCTTCCCAGAGCATCCATCTGACTCAAAAGTAAGGGGGAAACAGTCCTTGTAGCAAAATAAACATGGATTATCATGGACTAGGATGTAAAATCAATGTTAGTGTTAAAAATAAAACTTGAAGCTTCAAAGCAAGGTCATGGCTGGGCTGGGCTGCTGCAGGCTAGGGTCGCAATCCCATCTCCTCTGGAGGGAGGAGCGGGTGGGAAAGTCGGAGAAGCACGGTCCATGAGGGTCAAGGTGACTGCCAGCCGCCCCGCCATCTCCCAACCGCTTTCCCACAAACCTGCAGCACAAGGGCTCCTGCCTCCAGAGCTCGCGCAGCCAGGCACCCCTGCTCGCTGCTGCAGCTCACAGGACAGGGCCAACCCAGGGTCCACTGCCACAGCCAAGGTCACTGGATGGCAGACCTCATGGGCAAGCTGCTCTCACCTGCCAGGCCAGGCCAGGTGAGCTAGTCCAGGGGCTGCTCTTACTGCCCTCCAGTTGCCAAATGACAGCAGATGGCCTATATTATTCAAATACTCTTCACACCACACAATAGGGGAAAAGATTCGTGATGCGGTGATCTGGCTCCCAGACCTAGAAGCCACCGACAACAGGAGGCGTGGTTTTGCTCTTTTCATTGGGTCTGAACAGGAGAATTTTTTTTTTTTGAGAAACGTTTTTTCATGGAATTTTTTGAGAGGGCTGGGTGAAGGGAAATGATGGGAGCTCTTGATGTTTTTTTCCCCTAGAAGAAATTTCTCATGAAGCTGTTTATTTGAGACCAACACCCTGGTTTTACCAACTTCCTCCTCAGACACAGGTGGACAGCAGAGAGGAAAACGTACGCAGTAAGCATGGACAAACACCTGCGTGTCGGGCTGACGTCTCCCTCACCTGAGCCCCACTTGAGAGGAAAGTGGAGGCGCTTTACCCTAAGAGGCTGCAAAAACAGCCTCTGTGGGCAGGAACCCAAGCTGGTGCCAAAGCCCCTGGGGTCACCCTCTTGAAACACCTGCCTCAGTTTCACAAACTGCATGAAAGAGCATCTGGATGTGGACGGGAAATAGTCACTGGGATGAATTCCAGACTCAACCATTAGTAAGTTTTTACTCCCATTTCCAAGCTACAGAGGCTACAGGACCACAGGTGCAGAAGGTCCCCCTGCCCATCCCAGCCCCTTCTCAGCTTTCAGTGTAGTAAGCATCACCCAGCATCCATTCATGTATTTGACCCCAGGAGGCTCACCCCCAAATCCAGCCAGAAAGCCAGGCACATGGTCCATTTTGACAGAGAGGTGCTACCACCTCTCTCCGAGGATGGGCTACCTCTACAGCAGGAAAATCAATCCCTGTGCTTAACCCAAATCCCTTTGGCTTAAGTGTAAACCATCTCTCCTTAGAGAAACAAGGTGACTCTTGAGGGTGAATGGAGACTCATTAAATTAAAATAATGATAATAACATTAACAGCTAATATTTACTGAGTGTCAACTATGATAGGTGATGTTCACCATCTAGTTTATCTCATTTAATCTTTAAGACAGCCCAAGGAATAGATCCCATTAGCTTCACTGTACAGAGAGGAAACAGGATCAGAGAAGGTAACTTATCTACCCCAAGTCACACAGTAGGGACATGGGGAAGCTAGAGTTTGAATCTGAATCCATTCAGTTCCAGAGCTCAAGCATTTAACTATTGCATTATACTGCAGCAACCCGAATGCTTTACATCCAGCCAGCAACCAAAAAGAAAGCTACTTAACCTCATTAGCAATTTTTTAAAAAATCCACATTTAAGCTGACTACTTTTTAAGACTATTGGTAAAAATTTTTTTCCCAATATTATTCACTGGTGGCAAGAGTGTCGTGAAACTATCAAATATCACTGGATAAACTAGTCCAGTTGTTCTTGGAAAACTATTAAGCTCCAAGAGCCATAAAAATGGTCAGTGACCTTGATGCAATAATTCTTGAATATGGGAAAAGTCAGATACCTGAAAATGTCCATTACAGTATTTCAAAAGTGGGGTGTGTGTGTCTAGAAAGAACATAAATATCCCACAATGGAGGATGCCCAAGAAAATGATGGTGTCCCTGTTTTAGGACACCTCTACTGCCACTAAAAAGGATGACTGGGTTAGGAAGCAATGTGGGAAAATGCTAATGTGTTTATGTTAAGTCAAAAAAAGCAAATTACAAAAGCACATGCTTCGCTCTTCAAAAAATCAACCATATTCCCATACACTCCAGCGATTACACTTCTGGGTACATACACAAAAGAATGCCAAACAAGGGCATGAACAGTTATTTGAACATCCATGTTCATAGCAGCATTTCTTACAGCAGCCAAAAGGTGGAAGCAACGCAAGTGTCCATCGACAGATGTACAGATACGCAAAATGTGGTCCATCTGTACACTGGAATATTATTCAGCCTTAAAAGGGAAGGAGATTCTGACACCTGCTACAATGTGGATAAACCTAGAGGAGATGATGCCAGTCACAAAAGGACAAATACTGTGTGATTCCATTTATATAAGGTACTGAAAGTAATCAAATTCAGATCAGAAAGCTGAATGGTGGTCGCCAGGGGCTGGGGAGGGGGAGGGGGAGAGGGGAACGGGGAGTTAGTATTTAATGAGTAAAGAGTTTCAATTCTGCGAGATAAAGATGGATGGTCATAATGGTTCATAACAATATGAAGGTGCTAAATGCCACAGAGCAGTATGTACTGTAAAGTGGTCAAAATGGTCAATTTTGTTATGTACATCTTACCACAATTGAAACATAAAAGCTAAAGTAAAAAAGCACATGCCTATTAGTTACAATTAAACTAAAAATGCACATTAAAAAATGGAAAAGATGCCCAAACTGACAGTAGCTGTGTTGGGATAGTGAGGTAATAATACATATCTTAACGGCTCACTCTATACACCAGCTCCTTTACAGACAGGATGTGTTTCGCTGTGTGCCTGGCACTTTACACGTGAATCTAAGAAATCTTAAAGATTGGTGGTAGTATTGCCGTTCCATTGTTACAACTGGAGAATCTGAGGCTTGCAAGGGTTAAGCGATTTGCCAAAGATCACCCAGCAGATAAAAAGTGGTTGCAATGAAAACCTAGCCTGGCTGCCTCCAGAGATGGTACTTTCTCTTCCATGTGGCAGGCAACCCACCCATCACCACCGCCACACCCCACCCCGCCCCACCCCACCCACACGTAAATGCCTTTCACAATTTCCATCTCAGAGCTGTGATATTGCTTCCCTGTTGGTAAGAAAGCACTTCTCCCAGATTTCACAACCCGAAGAAAGGAAATGTCCTTCCTGCCCAACCCAGGAGGAGGAGATAGGAGAGCGGCCCTGCCCTCCCAGAGAGCCCCCACCTCCTACAAGTTTCGATGATGGGGGGCAGCTCCCCAAATCCCTTCCAGCACCACCAGCCCCACTCCGCAACGTGGCCCCTCAGGAGGAGGACATGGGCGCACAGCAGCGAAACCAAGCCTTGGGGCTGCTCAGCAGACGAAGCTCCAAAAAGTGAGGGGCTGCGTGGCCCCAGGCAGGGGAGGGAGCCCCAGCTGGGAGGGGGCCCTGAGTAGAGAAAGGGCTGTCCTTGAAGAGGAAGAGGTCAGGAAGGGCAAGAGAAGAGGAAGAGGGCCGAGGCAGTCCTCTGCAGGCAGGTCCTTCCAAATCCCAGTTTTCTTTTCTGCTATTGGACCCTGGGGAGCGAGGCGGGATGCTGCTAGCAGCGAGCAACTAAGGTGGCTTCCAGTTCACAAAGCTGCAGGGAGGGGAGCAGGAGGGGGAGAGGGAGGCTAGAGACCTCTGGGGCCTCCGAAATCCTTGCCTAATGACACCTATGGGAAGCATGGTGGGATCCCCGAAGGAGGGAGCAATGGGTTTCCTGCAAAGATAACTGTGCTCAAACCTTCCCCAGAAAGTATCAAAAGAAACACACTGCCGTCCGTCTGCAGTAGGCTGAATGGTGGCACCCAAAAGAGATGTCTGTCTTCATCCCCAGAACCTGTGAATTATTTGGAAAGTGAATAATACGGGAAAGGGGTCTTTGCAGACGTAATTAAGGATCTTGAGATGAATTCATTGTGGATTCTCCAGGTGGGCCCCAAATCCAACGACAAGTGTCCCTGTAAGAGACAGGAGAAGGCCAGGTGGAGACAGAGACAGAGATGGGAGTGGTGCTCCCCTAGCCAAGGAAGGCCTGAGCTCCCAGAAGCTGGAAGAGGCAGGAAGGGTTCTTCCGTAGGCCCCTGGAGGGAGCAAGGCCCTACTGACGCCTTGATTTTGAACTTCTGGGCTCCAGAACTGTGCGATAATAAAATTTTGTTGTTTTAAGCCACAAAATGTGTGGTCGTTTGTTACAACAGCCACCGGAAACAAACACAGCGTCCCTCCAGGACATAAAATCCAACTGGGGCAGCTTGCTCCTTCCTTTGCCCCTGCCCTCCTCGGGGCCCCCTCCACCCACTGTCACTCCCCTGGCATTTTCTCTAAGTGGAAAGCAATTTCCCCCAAAGTGAGTGAAACAGAAGCTAACCGAAGTACCACTTTACAAACAGCCACACCCATCACTCTGATCACTCTCCCTCCGGCTCAGCAAGTAGGCGGCCTTGGAAAGCACTCATTTCCAGGAGAAGCCCAGAGAACCGTCCGCTGAGAGGACGAGGTTGCCACTTCGGGGGCAGGAGTGGCAGCTTCCCACACACACCAAGCTGGTGAGGCAGGAAAGGGAACCTTTGCAGCGCCAACCTCTGGCCCTCGGTGAGGGGAGAGTGGGCCGTATTTTGGTGTGACCCATAGAAAGTCAATGTTTGTCTCAAGGAAGGAGTGAGGAGGGAGGTTCCTGGGTTTTTAAAAAATTTTTTTTCCATCTTGAAACTGACAGCATTTCTGATATGATTGTAGGGGATTTCCACCAACCAAATGAAAGAAAACTCAGTTTTCGCATTCGCTGCAAGGAGCAAGGAGGAGTTTTGCAACACTGTCATTTATGAAACACTGGCACTGGCACAAAGATGAGAGTGTGTCCCCCTCCCCCCAAACTAGGTTGGCGGGCGGGTAGTTACCACATGTGTCTGACTCCGACTCCGGACAGCAGGGCACCAGGGCACCGGCGCGCCCTGATTCTCCCAGAGCGGTTCCCTCTGGACCCGCCCCTCCAACAGCTTTGCTGGGAAACGTGTTTGTCCCCTGGAGAGCGGCTGAAAGAGCTTTTCTAAGGTCCCACGGTCAGGAAACATTTGGTGGGGCCCCAAGCCCCACCATCAGACCCACAGAAGCAGCTGGAGGGAGGGAGGGAACTGTTCTCTAAACAAAAATGGTTTTGAAAAATAAGCCAGCCAACAGGGAATTGCCTCATAAGTTGCACATTCACTTCTCCCTTTAACTGTGCAATTGAAAAACAAGCTGAAGCAGGAACTGATCCCTCACACACTCCCATTCATCGCCCCTCCTCTCTCCCTTGACACAGCGGTGCCACTGGGCACAAAAGCTAACCTGGTCTGAGGTTGGTCTCTATTTGTGGATTGTCTGTGCCTTGTAAGCCACCCCCAACCCCCGACAGAGGCTGGTACCCTCCCTGCCTGCCCGCCCTGTTCTTAGCAGCTCCTTGGCCCCCAGTGGGATCTCAGTAAATATTTGCCAAAGGTAATAAAGCAAGAGAAAAAGGGGGAGCCCAAAGCAGAATGCAAAGACATGCTTTATGCGCCCTTCCTGGGCATGGATCAAAGCTGCAGAAGTGCAGCTTATCCCACTGAAAGGGGATATCAGTGTGGCCAGGGGTCCCTCTGGGGCAGTTGCCCTAATACCAGAAACATTTATATTCGCAGAGTGGCCAGCATTGTTTCTAAACATGGGTGGAGAAGGTGAAGGGAGTGGGGCTCAGAAGGA